>NC_045618.1:121366336-121991336 GCF_009829155.1 Mustela erminea
GTAGTGCAAAGTAAAAGAGGTCATGATTAAATGTATTTGCTTGACTTGCTTTTGTAAAATACTGTTCTTCATTATAATAATGCCAAAAGAGCAAAAGTGTGTTGCATTAACAAAGAATTAATGACTCTTGGTTACTGAGGAGATCTGACTTCTGTGTTTTTTATTCACAAAGTATATAAGATTCATGATAAGGAATAAAGTTAATAATCTCAGACTTTCATCCTCTTATAAATATTTCTAGCACATTTCAACGTTACTAATGTTCAGACTTGAAAATCAAGCTAACTATATTGAAAAATACCTTAAAACCCAAATGATTAAAACTCAATTATATAAATATTTAGAAAATTTTCATTAAGGTTTTATATATATGCATACAATTTCCTTAAAGTTTTTAATATATGTATAAATATATAAAATATAGAAATATAAAATATATTTTTTCATTAAGGTTATATGTATTTTCATAAGGTTATATATATATCATATTTGTTATGAATGTAAAACTTTATGAATAAAGCTGCTATAAACATCTGTATGCAGGTTTTTGTGTGTATATAAATTTTCAGATTCTTTGAATAAATCCTAAGGAGCTCACCTGCAGGGTTGCTTTTGGTAAGAGTATGTTTAGCTTAATGAGAAACCAGCATACTGCCTTCCAAAGTGACTGTATTTTGCATTTCCATCAGCAATTATGATAGTTCCTGTTGCTCCACATACCTGCAGGCATTTGATGTTGTCTGCATTCTAGATTTCGGCTGTTCTAATAGATGTGTAGTAGTATCTCATTGTTTTAATTTGCATTTACCTGATGACACATGATGTGGAACAGTTTTTCATATGCTTGTCTGGTGTCTGTATATCTTCTTTAGGGAAGTGTCTATTAAGGTCTCTGGTCCATTTTAAAATTATGTTTGTTTTCTTATTCTTGAGTTTTAAGTGGTTCTTTTATATATTGTGTAACAGTTTTTTATCAGATACGTCCTTTGCAAATATCTTCTTTCAGTCTATGATTTGTCTTCTCATTCTTCTATCATTCTGTTTCCCAGAAGAAATTATATGTATATATATATGTGTGTGTGTGTATGTGTGTGTGTGTGTGTGTGTGTGTGTGTGTGTGTGTGTGTGTATTTAATTTGTACAGTTTAACAATGATTTCTGTCATGGATTGTGCCTTTGGGATTGTATCAAAAAGTCATCACCATATCCAAGGTCATCTACGTTTTCTCCCACTTTATTGTCTAGGATTTTTATAGTTTTGTATTTTACATTTATGTCTATTGTTTATTTTGAGTTAAATTTTGTGAAAAGCGTAAGGTCTAGGCCTAGATTAATTTTCTTTACATGAGGATGTTCAGTTGTTCTGGCATCTATGGAAAAGATTGCCATTGCTTATTGTATTGCCTTTGCTCCTTTGTCAAAGATTAGTTGACTATATTTCTGTGGATATATTTCTGGGATATCCATTCTATTCCATTGATTTATTTGTCTATCTTTTTGCCAGTACCACACTGTCTTGATTATTGCAACTCAGTGTAAGTCATGAAATCAAATAGTGCCAGTACACCAACTTTGTCCTCCTTATTATTTTGGTTGTTCTCCAATATTATTTTGGTTAATCTGTTCTTTTGCCTCTTCATATAAATTTTAGAATACTTAGAATCACTTTTAGAATTTTTAGAATTTTAGAATCATTTTATTGATAGTCACAAAATAACTTCCTGGGATTTTGATTGGGATTGCATTGAATCTATAGATCAAGTTTGGAAGAATTACAATCTTGGAAATATTGAATCTTCTTTTCCATGAACATGGAATATATCTCCATTTTTTAAAAGATTTTATTTATTTATATGACAAAGAGAGACACAGCAAAAGAGGGAACACAAGCAGGGGGAGTGGGAAAGGGAGCAACAGGCTTCCCACCTAGCAGGGAGCCCAATATGGGGCTTGATCCCAAGGGACCCTGGGATCAGGGCCCAAATCAAAGGCAGACACTTAGCAACTGGCCACCCAGGTGCCCCAATATCTCTCCATTTATTTGGTTCTTCTTTAATTTTTTTATCAGAGTTGTAATTTTCTTCGTATATTTTGTTGTATATAGTTTGTTAGACTTAGACCTAAGTTTTTCATCTTTTTTGGTGCTAATATAAATGATTTTGTGTTTTTAATTTTAAATCCCATTGGTTCATTGCTGATATAATCAGAAAATGATTGACTTTTGTATATTAACCTTGTACCCTGAAACCTTACTATAATTGCTTATTAGTGCTCAGAGGATTTTTGTTGTTGTTGTTGTTGATTGTTTTCAATTTTCTATGGAGATAATCAGGTCATTTGTGAGGAAAGAAAATTTTATTTCTTCCTTTCCAATCTGTATATCTTTTATTTCCTTCTCCTGTTTTATTGCATTAGCTAGAATTTCCAAGGTGATGTTGAAAACGAGAGGTGAGAGGTGACATACTTGGCCATACCTGATCTAAATGAGAAAGCTTTGAGTTTTTCTCCATTAAATATGATGTTAGCTTGTAGGATTATTTAGTAGGTATTTGTTATCAGAGTGAGGAAAGTCTTATCCACTGTTAATTCACAGAGAGTTTTTATAATAAATGGGTATCAAATCTTTTTTCTGTATCTATTGATATGATCATGTGATTTTTCTTTTTTATCCTGCAGATGGAATGAACTACACTGATTTTTAAATGCTGAACTGGCCTTACATACCTGATAAATAACACTTGGTCATGGGTATAACTCCTTTTTTTTTTTTTTAAGATTTTTTATTTATCTAATTGAGAGGGATGGGGGGGAGCATGAGTGGTGGGGTGGTAAACGGAGAAGCAGACTCCCCATTGAGCAGGGAACCAGTTTCAGGGCTTAATCCCAGGACCCTGAGATCATGATCTGTGCCAAAGTCAGATGCTCAACCAAGTGAGTCACCCATTTTTAATTTAAATTCAATTAGCTAACATATAGCCAACATCATTAGTTTCAGATGTAGAATTCAGTAGTTCATAATTTGTTTTATACATAGTTGGTGTCCATTTGCTAATGTTTTGATGAGGATTTTTGCATTTATTCATGAGACATATTGGTGTGTGGTTTTGTTTTCTTATAACATCTTTATCTGGTTTTGTGGTTAAGGCAATGCTGATCTCATAGGATGAGTTATGATGCATTCTTCTTGTTTCTGCTTTTTAAAACACATTGAAAAAAATTGGTGTAATGCCTTAAATGTTTGGTTTAATTCACTAGTGAATTTACCTAGACCTGGCACGTTTTGTTTGGAGAGATTATTAATTATTAATTTAATTTCATAAATAATATAGTCCTATTCATATCATCTATTTCTTTTTGTGGGTGTTTCAACAACTTGTGTCTTTCAAAAAATTGGCCCATTTCACCTAGCTTTTAAGTTTATGGGCATATATCTGTTTAAAGTATTTTTAAATTATCTCTTCAATGTAGAATATAGAATCTGTGTGATATTCCCTGTTTCATTTTGGATATTAGTAATATGCTTTCTCTCTCTTGTTTTCTAAGTTAGCTTGCCTAGTGGCTTATCAATTGTATTGATCTTTAAAAAAACACAGCTTCTGGTTTTGTTGTTTTATCTATCGAATTCCTGTTTTAAATTTCATTGATTTCTGCTCTAATTCTTGTTATTTCTCTTCTTCTTCTTCCTTTGGATTTAATTTGCTATTCTTTTTCTAGTTTCCTAAGGTGGAAACTTTTATTATTGATTTTAGATCTTTCTTCTTTTCTAATGTTTCAATGTATATTGTATGTATATATTATAATGTATATTGTATGTATATATTATAATGTATGTATAATTTTCCCTTGAAGTACTACTTTTGTTGTACCCCACAAATTTTAATAAGTTTTGTTTTCATTTTCATTACTTCAAAGTATTTTTAAAATTTCTCTTGAGATCTGTTCTTTTTCTCATGTGTTATTTAGAAATGTGTTATTTAATCTCCATGCATTTAGAGATTTTTCCATTTTTATTTCTATTATTGATTTTTATATTCACTCTATTGTAATACATACTTTATACTTTTAATTTATCATTTCTGACTATTCTGTTCTCCTGTCCACTTACTGATTTTCTCCATCTTATACATTTGGTTTTGTTACTTTTCCCTAAAAATCAAACAATTGTGCACAAACATTTCCATATAAAACAAGACCCTCTCCTTAGCATTGTACCCTTCCCTCGCTATCACACGCTATCTTTTTCTCTCCCTTCATAATCAAATGTTTGTCTGACAGATTACACTTTGTGTCTGCATTTACTCAATCCTGATCTGTCTGCAATACTTTGTAATCACGACTGTGGCTGTACCACTTCAGTAAAATCTCGCGAAGTTAGTAGTGACTCTCTAAATGACGAATTCAATAAACAATACTTAGAATTCATCTTATATGGCTTTTACACAAACTTTGATTTTGTTTACTCTTCTTCAGATCTTGAAACTCTCTCTCCTTTGGTTTCTATAATGCTATTCTTTTCTAATTCACTTTTACCTCTTTCCACTTCTTGGTTTCCTTCTTCTGATGGTCTTCTGCCACACTTTAAATGGTGGTATTACCCAAGATTTTATTTTGGGCTTTCTCCTCTCAAGATCTTACCTTGTAGCTCTGGGTGATCTTGCCCTTTCCTCGAATTTTACAACTATTTTTACTTTGAAAAGAATAATCTATATAACTGTAGGCTAAGACCGTTTCTGAATTTCAGACTTTTACTTCTCTATGTCTTCTACATAGCATCTTTTCTCTGTGGTTATTTAAAAAATCTTTCAGTAAGCACGGATTCCCCTCCCCACACCTTCTTTTCTTGAATCTTGAATCTGCTATGGGCTTATGACCTAGCCTGGGTATCTGACATACTTCTTTTTTTTTTTTTTCAGACAAATGTAGATAATATTTTTCTAATCATGAGATACAAAAATTAACAAAAATAATAATTCTAATCACCTTCCATGTAAATAAAGGAACACAAAATAATTCTTTACAAAAAATTACCACTGCTTAGACCAGAGTCAGGGAGAGACATCTCCGTAATTCAACCAACCATATGGGTTTAACAAACTTCTCCTCTCATGCTTGCATAGAGCATCTTCATATTGCAAGTATAGTTTGCAGAAGGGATCAGAAGCTGTGGCCTTGCTGATCAAAAAATGTGAATATTGTTCTGCTTTGATGATTCCAAAAGAAAAAAATTAGTCTTTTTTTTCTAGTTTTTATAGAATTTGGAGCTCTTACTCAAAGTGGTGGTGTCCATTTAGACATGGGTTAGGATGGGTGTGTTATGACTGATTCTCCAGTGGTTAATGAATGGAAAAAGCTTGTTTTTAGCTAAGGAGTAGACTTTAGGTGATCCCAGGAAGTATGTAAAAACCCAAGACTTATTACTGGAAATGAGAAAAGTGAGAAAGATTTAGAATACATGCACACTCACAAAAGATCACGGCATGTCAATCAATCATGACCCCCAATTTTCTGGAATCATACAACTATGGAAGTATTGGGATACCATACTGCATGTTAGTTAGAAGTCAGTGGAGAGAAAACACCTATTCTGGTTCTAAATTTTTCCAATTGACAGTTTCTCATAATGAGAGGCTTACTATGAGATGAAATCAATGGGTGTCTGCAAATCAGTACAAAAGATGCATGTGCAGGGTCTGAGACTGCCCTCATTTACTGTCATTACATTCTCATTCAACACAGATGGATTTAACAGATTATCTTCCACTTCAATTTTCCTTTTGCAAATGGATTTCCTTCTTGGAAATCCACTTCTGTATCACCACCGTGTACCCATGCTGGAAGGCTAGAATTCAAACCCAATATTTTTCTTTCCATTATGCCCACATGCTGAGTCTCACTTCTAAATATCTCTTGAATTCATACTTTTTTCTTTATTCTCACCACGTGAGTTATGGTTCTCATCATAGCTCTCTAGTGGACTATTTTCCTTCAGTCTACCCCTTGGATTAGCCCTCTAAGAGCCGCCAGAATCATGATTTAAATATTTAAGTACTATGATGGGGCTTCTGCTTTATTTAAAAGACTTTCATGGCCAAAAAAAAAAAAAAAAAAAAGAAACAAAACAAGGCAAACAATAAAACACTTGCCTGGACAACTTTAAATACTCTTCCATCTTAGGGTTTAAAAATTCACAACCATATTGGGAACAAGGAAAACAATAGCATAGCTATAGGGCAATCATGGATACCCTATAGTGTCTAGCTTCATTCTGTACAGTCACATATATTTCTTCCCTTTTGGTTTTCCATTCTTATCCAGAAACCTTGTAGAATATTAGAATTTAATGCTATCATCATCAGATCATCAAACAAGAATCTATAATTCTTATGTGGGAGGCACCATGCTGGACCCTTTTGTGTATACATCCATCTATCTAAAGTGGTCCTGGTCTCAAAGCTGTATTCTGGTAGAATTTGAGTCATCTCTATCCCTTATTTGTAATAATAACAATGTTCTTGTGATATTTCAAGGAGGTATCATAGAGCCATGCATTAACAGTAGCTTCCCTGTTTTTAGAATATATCCATAATGCATTCCTCCTACAAGAGTGGGAGGCTTTGAATTGCTTATTATATAACTGAAGGGATTATGCAAGTTTTCTTTGTTAAATGGACTATTTTTAAAACACACACACATACACACACAAGTCAAATACTTTTTAAATCCCTTGCTTGGTATCTAAGTACCTATGAACATTTAAATAATATACTAGACAAAGCCTCATATCTAGTATATAATCTAAAATTGTACAATTAGTTATTAAATACTGAACTTAAATCTTTGGGAGTAACTATCTTTTTCTAGATCTCTAAAAGTGTTTTATGTTAAGGGAGTACATACCTTGAAGCCTAGCATTCTATGAACCAATAAAGCTGAAGAAAAATTAGCTGCGATAAAAGATATTCATTTCTATATAGACAATCACAGTGGGGCTGGACACACATTGTATATGTACATATATACATATACATGTGTTTGTGTGTATAAAGGTATACATATCATCTTTGGGAGAAGTCTTCTATCTTAAAATATGTTTTCATTTGCTCTGAATGGAGAAAATTTGTTAGTGAACATCTTCTGTAAAAGAATCATTCAGCATGGATGCATTTTCTGCTTTTTTAAAAAAGGCCACCTCTATGCTTTCATATAGGCCAGCTAATAGCATGGTACTTACTATGTCTGTAATGTATTTTAAAATATTTTAACATGGAAAGTGTGATAAAATGTCTGTGCTGGTTTTAATCTACACTCTGAGGTTAATAAGCTGTCTTTATGCAGCATTCATATCTCATGAAAGGGCCTCTCCTGTTTATCAGAATGGATGTACTCAGAAGTAGCTATTCTGATGAAGCTTATTGGAATTCCTTTACTCAGTTTATCATAAGAGGCTTTAATAATCAGTACAATGGGTGTTGAGAGAGGCCACATAATGAAATTAGTGGTATTAAAATATGTCGATGGTCAAAAATATCTTAGAGAAAATCCTGCTTTGCATGAACAGGGAAGGCATAAAATCTAGCAGACCTTTTATCCTTGGTCCTTGAAAATGGTCCTCTGGCCTTGATCCTTGAATAGTCCTGTGTCTCACCAAAGGTGTGGAGGGCTCTTTGTTGCCTTACTATGAAAGCGATTTAACTTAATCTTGTATTGTGACTCTTACACAATTTTGGCAACTGTAAAGAGAAAAGAGACCTAAGATTCCACTGAATCTGCAAAAGAAATAGGTGTAGGTTATATGGAGCATTAACTACCCTGTAACTATCAACATCTACTAAGGACCACCAAATGGTGCCCTATAGATGAGTGTGGTCAAATTGGTTTGAGTAGCTCTTTTCAGTGACACTTACGTGGCATTCTTCTAACAGCATGCTTGGCTCAATTAATATTTTTTAAATACTTAATTAAATTGAATAATAGTTCAAACTAAGTTAAAATCAGTTATGCAAAAATATACATAGACCTCAACAATTGAGATGGAATCATCTTAGTTCATTTTCAGTTCAGAAAATGTCAGAGATATTTTCTTTATCCTTTTTGGTATGATCAGGTGGAAATCATACTTCACAGGACATTTGTGAAGTTGACCCTTAAAAGGAGTCATGTGAAAGAGTGAAGAGAAAGAAAATTGGATTTTGAGTGAGGGCACTTAAACTCTTACACAGTTTGTATCTCTGAAAAGCTGGGTGACAATGAGAATGTTATTGGAACCATGCTTGCTTCTAATTTATTCTTCTGTAAGTGAAAGAGTAAAACTAGTCTTACCAATTGACTCATTCATATTTTTTCTCATTCATTAATTTCATCTTTGATTTGAAAATTCATAATAATTTTAACAACAGTAAACACAATTCACCAGGCATTTGTTTTAAATACCTTATGTTCCTTAACATATTTAACCATTAAAACAATTTTGAAGCACATACTTTTATATTCCAAGAGGACACTGAGGCATACAGACAGCAAGTGGATTTTCCAAGGATTGTGACCTAACCCAAGCTAGTTTAGACATGCACATCTCTTAGACTGTTCTTGGTAAATAATAGTAGGGCCAACAAATTTGGGGTACTGAAAATGACTTATTTTCTAAAGCCTCTGTGGCACTTTGTAATGAAAGCAAGCCATTACAAGCTGAGTTCTGTTCCTCAACACTCCTATATTGAAGTTCCAACTCCTGGTACCTCAGTATTAAGGTACTGTATTTTGGGATAGCAACTTTAAAGAGGTAATTTAGATAAAATAGGGTTATTAGGATGAGACCTCATCTAATTTGACTGGTGTTCTTATAAGAAAGGGAAATTTGGACACAGACATGCACGAAATGAAGACAAAGCAAAAACACTCTAGATGACAGGCATCTACAAGCCAAAGAGAGAAGCTTCAGAAGAATCCAAACCTGCCAACACATTGATTTCAGACTTCTGGACTCCAGAATTGTGAGAAAATACATTTCTGTAAGCCATCCAGTCTATAGTACTCTGCCATGGAAGCCCTGGCAAACTAAGGCACAAGTCTTAGATCAAATATTAATATACATATGTCACATATTAACTCAACATTTATTCACATGCAGTAAAAGAAGTCAATTCATATGATCTGTTCTATTGACTATAGGATGTCCCAACCCACTATCCAACTATTACTTTGCAGGAAAGATTTCCTGAAGTCGATGCCAAGAACAGTCATGTAGCTCACAACTCCAGAGTTTATTGCCGGACACCAGATGGTTGAGGAATTTAGCCCAATGTGCTATTTCTAAGTGTGTAGTTTGCACTGGACTTGTATATCCTGATCTTCAAGAGTGAGGAGCATTCCTAAATTATCTTGGAGAGTTTAACTATCTTAAGTGCATTTAATTCCAAAAGGAGAGGCCATTTCTGGTATTTATCATGTTGATTAATATGTAATTATTTTTAATAATTTTAAAAAGTCGTATATTTTGACAATCAGTAGTCAGCAAAGTATCAGGCACAGTGATGTTTGTAGCAGTACAGGAGTGTGTCTTTTCTGAAAGAAAGTGAGCTGTCTTGGACAGTGCATTCATGTGTTTGCTGATCATTTCTCAAATGCATTTTTTTTTTGGATAGCACCTGGGCATTGTACTAACTTAAGTAACACTGCACATGCTTATCCCAACATATGGACTGGCATATTCTAAAGTAAATGGCAACTATCATGGTCTCAAGTCCCCCTAGCAAGTAAGAAATGAAGTTGGGATTTGAACTCAGGAGGTCTGGCTGTGCTCCAAACCACTGGCACATTAAGCATTTGTTATGGATCATAATTCACAACAGATGCAGTAAGTTACAAATGTTATTTGATTTAGCCCTATAAGAAAATTATGAGAGAGGTCTTCTAGAGAGAGTCTTGGAGAGTATTTTTTTCCCTGAGAGTAGTATTGAATGTGAAGAGGAAAGGTCATCTCGTGTGCAATTAGGGCAGTTCCACAGGAACTTCTGCTCTGCTATTGTCATCTTGAAGCCCTTAATAAATTTCTATTTGAAGTTCTATTTTGTAAGTTCAGTCTAATGGGACAAAGCAGGGGGGTTTGAAGCCTATGTTTATGTATGATCCCCTGACCTGTCTCCTCCTCATTTCTCTAGGATTCTTTATCAGCTTTCTGCTTCCCTGTTCCCACTCAATGGCCAGTATGTTTGGTCTTGGATCCTAGCAGGGGTCTGGGTGTAGGTACTGGAGAGGGTCAGGATTGGATGTGTATCATTAGTGCTAAACTGTGGAGCTGAGGTATTTGTAAGATTCTGCAGTCACTCTGGCAGTAGGTTCACCAGAGGTGAGCAGCTTTAAGTAGATCTACCCCATCAGATCTATTAGAGAATGAAAAACACCTTCACAGCCCCAGTGAGAGAGACCTCAAAAGAAAGGGAGAAGCTTTTTTTCCTGTGTTTTGATCAAAGGATGAAAACATTTGTATTTTTCTTTTGCATTGGATCCTAAAAATTATAGCCAGTCTTGTGAAGGGGGAAAAAAAAAATCAGGTCTTCCAAAAACAAGGTCAATATTTTCTCCGACATTTTATGCTGTAAAATTGTCCAACAAAGAGAGATACAGAAATAGTACTCACTCATGTCCTATCACCCCATTTGGTAAAGGAAAAAAAAAAAAAAAAGATAGGGTAAACCAGAGCAGGCTGCGAGGTTAATGCTAAAATAGAACATCTAGGCATGAGAATGACCTACAGGATAAGGGAAATGCTTGGTGGTGGTTAGCAGAACTAATACACTTTGAAAGGTTTTAAAATGTGATAAAAACATAAAAAATATTTTGAAATTAGGGCCAGAATAAACTTTTGCTAGGAGGTAACAAATTAAATTGTGAAAGAAAGAGGGTCAGTGGTTTAGAGCCATTTTTGTTCATTAATTTAATGTGTAATCATGGAAAACCCAAGATATGGAGTTATGAAAAGACTCGCTTGAGTTTTACTTGGACTTTGAAGGATTCAATGAGAAAAGAGCATAACTGGAATTAAGGTGTCATCTATATCCAAAGTAACTCTTGTGCACTGTAAGCAGCAGAAGCTAAGGGTAGATGGCAGGCCCATTTATTCAACAAAAACTAATTATTTTGGGCCAGTCCTTTTCTAACTAATCACACTGTTGAGGAGGAAAACACACACACATTTTGCATTGTGACTTTGCATGGAGGGAAGTCTCAGAAATAAAGAATTAAAATTCAAGTGGTGAGATGGAGACACACTGCTAGCTGGAGAAATAAAGGAAAGAATGGCTAACGGTGCTTGAGGATGGCAAACTGGCAGGTTAAGGAGTGACCAGATCTTTTAGCAGCTGGAAGCTGCAGGTGCTTGAGAGGAAACAATGAGCAGAAACAATGAGCATGAGATAGAGAAGCAGCTGAGGGCTTTGCTAGGGTTGTCTGTTGCCCAGTGATTAGTTCCTATATATGGCCATGCCATTTACTCTGGGTTGATGGGACTTTCATGTCCTCTCTTACTGTGGTTTTAAGCCAAACAGCTGGGTCTGGCAATGGGAAATCTTCAGAAGTGTATTAAGAAAAAGAGATGGGGTTATAATTACCACTGGGTGGAGCCTAGAAAGACTTAACCTATTAAAAGATCAGAGAAAGAGAACTCAGAAGGGACTGTTACAAGAGTCAGCACAAAGGATAATGAGGTATAAACACTAGCAGTGTCTGTCTACTCAAAGAAGGACTTTAATTGAGAGATATTTAACCATCATGGCAGCTTTGCTCTTCAGTAAAAATTTAAGTGTCAACTTCATCAATAATGCCTTTACTTCATAATGATATAGCGCCTTATTCTTTCCTAAATGATACCCTGTATTATTCCATTTGATTCTGACAAACTTTTGTGATAACTGGTAGAGAGGATAGCTATTATCATTGTCATTGAATCCAAAGAATGAGTCTGAGGTTGCATAATCTGTCATGGGTAGAACTCTAGACCTCTTGATTGTTACAAAGCTTCCAAACCTAACAATTCATGTTTTGTGTATATTCTAACAATCTGTACATTATGTATTATTCCACATTCTGTGTACCATTAAAGGCCTTAATGTTGTATTCCTGTTTGTCCTTCCCCAATTTCTTGGGGGAGGAAGGAAGCTTTTGGTAATTCCAGCTTTTAGTTTCAGTAGTAAAAGTTCAGAGATACCAAGATGTATTACAAAGGTCATGGACTGCACACTTAACTGAATGTTAAATCAAGATTTGAATTTGTCGTCATTGTAGCTGTGGTAATTTCTCCACAGGTGAAACTTTTATTTTATTTTCCTTTTGGCTGAATGGAATTTCTCAAGACCCAATTTTAACTTGATCAGTATTTTAAGCACTCCCAGTCTGTATTAACTCAGAAATAGTGCAAGCCTACAAAGGGAAAAATAACGTTGCCCAAAGTAGTTCTGTTTGTGAGCAAAACCCAGAGCTGTGTGAAAAGAAGATTGAGACTGAGCCACAAATACTTGTTCAGAATCTAAATTGTCTTTCCTAAAACATCAGCTTAAATGCATTTGGACAAGTTAAATGGTTCTCCATTTTTTTTCTTCCTCAAGGAAGTTCATTTCTTTATGTAGTTATCATAAGGCGCTGCGCACTGAATTACGGCACTCCTCACTTCGCCAATTGTTGCTGAATATAATGATGCACCTGTTAGTCAAGAAATCCCCAAGAAAGAAACCGTTCAGCAAAGCAGACATCCTCAGACAGACGGAGAGCCTTCTGAATACTCTTTCTGCATTATGCAAGATTTTCTGGTTTATGGTCATTAAAGGCTGTGATAAAGCAGCTGTCGCTCAGAAGGAGGCTGTCAAATATCAGTGCAAAGAATAGAGATGATTACCCAGTGCCATTACCCATTACAGGGAGTTTTGTGCTAGTATTTCTCTTATAAATCCTTCTTTTGATAAGATTCCCATTTACCTGGCTAAATATTTGCTCCAGGCCTGACCTTGACGTTCAAGGTCTAAAACAAGATAAATGTGCAATGCGTGTCTATGCTACTATGGTTTCCTTCATGGGGTTTCAGAAGGAAAAGCTGGAAAGAAATGCTGCAATCACAGGGTTGACTTTTCAATTTGAAAAAAAAAAAATGGAATTGAGCTGCTTCTCATATAGGACTCTATTTCCTTTCTATTTACCTTATTTAACAAACTTAACTGGTTTTGAACTGGTTCACATGAGATGGGAGGAGAAACAGAAAAATAAAGAATATTGAAAAGATGTCCATCATTTTTATTTCAATAATGACACTAGTCCGGGATTTCAAAGATTATTTGTGTTGTCTGAAGTATGAGTATTGAAAGAGGGAAACAGATAGAATCGCTTTGAGAGATGCATTGCCCAGCTGTGAGGCATGCCCGGCACTAGGGGACACCGTGGGGACAGGGTGGTGTGCTCAGTAAATAATGACTAAGGGCGACGATGATGATGCAAATATTTGAACACCTCTGAGGTGAGAGCCACACACAGAGGTAAATGTTTATTGATGCAAAAAAAAAAAAAAAAAAAAGTCAAACCCAAAGAACAGATTTTAGAACCACAGAAAAGTGAGCGGAGAGCTAAGACTGAATATTATAGCCTCACAGAGTGGTCATCACCTCTAACAGATGTCAAGTAATGGATTTGACTAATCTTTTTTTGAGTTAAATGGGGTTTTAGTTTTGTCCTTAAGAACATTCATGAAATAGGTTATATAATGAGATAATGCAAAAATGTCCCAAAGAGAAAGCTGACCATGAGTAGGTCCAAATGATAAGAACAATTTGTCTTTTTAGATATAAAGGGTGTTCTATTGTCAACAGAGCCTAACTTCAAATTCATGCTTAGAGAAATGTAGATTTTCATGCCAATTGAAAAGTAAGTTTAAGCAAGTAATTTAATAGGTAATATTTTTTATTTGTTAAAATGTAGAACTCTAGAGACATTTTAAAAGGAACCTTGCTTGAATATTTATAGCATTTTAAAAGAAGGAACTGTCTGCAGTTTCGTGACAATTATTTAGTGCCTATTTATGAGTAAGACCATCCCATTTCTCAAACGGCTTAGTCTAAGTATATAATGGAGAGAGGAAGTCATATAAAACACCCATCTATTTCTAGCAAAGGATCTCTATAGAATATTTTAATTCTCTCAACATTTTTATGTTTCTGTTTCCTAGATAGTAAATTCTATCTTATGAAATTATGTTCTTCTTTTAGTTAACATCTACCTGGTATAGATACTTCATAAATGTTTGTAAATGGACTAGATGAAGAATATGTGTAAAGAAAGGGGAATTTCTTGGTGGAACAGTAGTTAAGTGGAAATGCAGGAGCAGAACACTGCCTCTCAAGCATCATGGGAAATACAGGAAGGAAATATGGGGCTTTGGAAGAAAATCATCTCCTTCAAGGTTGGGCACATCACAATAAGGGGCTTGTGTCTTGGAGGTCATTGGAAATTCAGTTTCACAGTGCCATTTTCTGCAATTCAGAAAAATAGAGATTGTAAGCATATGGCAAGCTTGTTCAGTGGTAAAACCTGATCTGATTCCATTGTTTCTTTAGGTTTTAAAATTTATTCTATCTTCTATAAATTTTTCTAAGTTTTTTAGTAACAACGTTAATGTGTTTGATTACTAATGTTGTACTAATCCCCAGCTGGGTGTGTTATTAAAATACACTGTAGGTATCTTATTATAATTCTAAAATATGACAAATTTTGAGTTTCTAAACACATACTAACTTTGAGGATTTAAAAGAAGGGATTATAGACATAAGGAAGTTCACGAAGGGAAAAGACATTAAGTAGACTTGGAGAATGAGCTAAGTGATTTCCTCAGGTAAAGCAACTCTTCAATTGTGAACCCGAGCTTTAAACAAGTCTTTCTGACGTTAACTTTGTTATTCTTCCTTCTCTACAAAGAATTATAGCAGCAAAAGAGAAAGAAGTCAACAAATTTATGGTTATATGTTTAATATTTGCCAGGCATTTCTCTCATTAAGTTTATTCATTTAATCCTTTACATATTCCTCTGATGAAGGTACTATTTTAATCCTAATATTATAGATTAATATTAGGAGGCGTTTATTATATAAATATTTTGTGCTTGACTAATCGTCTTTTTCTTGTTAATACCCATATCTATAGACTCCAGCCACATCAAATTCCTTTGTCACACTGAACTTCCGAAATATGCTCATGAGTCCAGGTCGTAGCATATGCTGGGAACGCTGCCTCCTCCTCTCGCCATTCCTCATCTCACCTTTGCCTCTCACACTCCTCAGGTCTTGGTTTAGACATGATTTCAAGGGAGTGCTCTTTGATTCCTAGTCTAGATTAAGTGTTCCTTCTGTACAGGGCATATAGAATCCCTGTCCCATTCCCACTGTTGCATTTTATGTCAATTACTGGTTTGTCCTCTGACTTTCTGCTAGGCAGCAAAATCCTTGCACCTCAGTTTGGTAAACTTTTATTTTCTGTATTTTGATGTTTTGATTTCTGGGCCTTGAGGATACTGGCTGGACTGTCTCTCTGGGGCTTAGCCAGTTCTTGAAGATAGTAAAGAACTGGCCCGTCAGTAAGTTTTTCATATGCAAACCCATCAAATCTGAGCCAATACTACCAGCCACCTCCTCTATCGGTCTCTCATAGTTAAAGTCACTATTCCCTTACCCTCATCACCCCAGAGTCAGGTACCTGACAATCAGGGATAGCTCTTATGACCCAGAACCCACGGAAAAGTTTGTTTCTTTCTCTCTCTCTCTTTTTTTTAACTAACTATTCTAAATCTACTTACCTTACCTCACCTATTACAGTTCCTTTCATCAAAAGCCATAATAAAGGCTCTTGGATATGTTTTCTTCCCACCCCTACTGCCTCCCAGCTGACCTCAATATCTTTCCAGGCAGGCCTGCATGGCACAGTATGCCCCATCTCTTGGGAATCTATGAATATCCCAACTATCTTTCCAAGGGCAATTGTCTCCTGATCTATTGGCTTTTCCATACCTACATAATAATAAAAACATATTTTAATGTACTAGAGACTGAATCTCTTATTTATTTTGAATTTCCAGCCCCTACTCTGTTTAACAGAATGATAAATGCCACATACGCATTTCATATATATATATATATATGAAATGTGAATCTTGATGCTTATTTAGTATTATGTTTATTATTGGAATCTGCTTCCCTCTGCTTCATTTCTATTAGTTATTAAAGAACAATGCGGAAGATATCTAGTTTGACAACAAAGTTTTTTCATTTTCTTCTAAATTATAGTTTTCCAACATTGTATTTTGCTTGTAATAAAACTTATTTCCTAGTCAAAAACTTACTCTCTAATAAAAAACTTATTTTTCGACTTACTTTGATTGCTCTTAAGAATGCCATTTTTTGACAAGACATGTGGTTGTGAATAAAATGTATTTCATGCTGACACATATTTCTAAATACTGTTCATTATGATTGTACCTAAATATAATTAAATATAATTTCAACTGTCTTGGGCTCTGACATAGTTATGGGGGATTTACATGTAAAAATATTTTAAGAGATGCAAAGAAGCAAGGACGCTCTATTTTGGACTTTTAGATTGGCAACACTTGCATCTCTGCTGGCCACACCTGCCAAATGTTGGCTTCTCTTTTCTTCCAACTGTTTTCCTTCTAAAGAGTGACTTTGAGGCAGGAGACATCACTTCCCACTTCTGGACCTGAGAAATGCTTATGTTTGCATATCAAGTAGTTTGCTTTTTCCTGAAACATCCCAATGCTGTGTTTTAGCCTCAGTGTGTTTTCTAGAGGTAGTTACAGTATGCATCATCAGGCCTGTTCTCCCAGGTACCAAAAAAACCCACAGGTCTCTTTGGTCCTCAGGAAGGTTGACATGGGTGAGGAAGGGGATCTAGGTTGCTTTGGAAAGCAAGATGAACTACTAAGATCATACTGTAGGCAAAAGATGAACTCTGCATCTTGTACCCAACAAAATGAACCTTATTTCTACAGGGCCAGACATAGAACAGAGTTAAAGGTTAGGTAAGACAGTTAGAAATAATGATAAGATATTCATAGTGGACCTGCTTTTCTCTTGCTTATTTTTTGAGCCCAAACATTGTCAATGACCTAATTTTTGCCAAAGTTAAACTTCCGTTACGAATTAAGATACTATTTTCTGGGTTCTTTAGAAGGAGTCTCCTTGACCTTCTCCATTTTCAATATACCTCTCATTTTCCCTTTCTTCTGGCTTCTTCTTGGACTCTTTTTGCTTGTCAACAGATATAAAGCACTCCCCCTAAAGTGTTAGCTACTCTAAGAAAGATGAAAATTTTGTAGGTCAGAAGCAGTAATAAAAATGCAAGTTTTTTTAAACTTTATTTTTTCAGTGTTCCATGATTCACTGTTTAGGCATCACACCCAATGCTCCATACAATACATGCCCTTCTTAATACCCACCACCAGGCTCACCCATCCCCCCACTCCCCTCCCCTCCAAAACCCTCAGTTTGTTTCTCAGCGTCCACAGTCTCTCATGGTTTGTCTTCTCCAATTTCCCCCAGCTCCCTTCTTTTCTTCTCCCAATGTCCTCTATGTTATTCCTTGTGCTTCACAAGTAAGTGAAACCATATGATAATTGACTCTCTCTGCTTGACTTATTTCACTCAGCATAATCTCCTCCAGTCCCGCCCATGTTGATACAAAAGTTGGGTATACATCCTTTCTGATGGAGGCATAATATTCCATTGTATGTATGGACCACATCTTCTTTATCCATTCATCTGTTGAAGGGCATCTTGGCTCTTTCCACAGTTTGGCAACTGTGGCCATTGCTGCTATAAACTTTGGGGTACAGATGGCTCTTCATTTCACTACATATGATCTTTGGGATAAATACCCAGTAGTGCAATTGCAGGGTCATAGGGTAGCTCTATTTTTAATTTCTTAAGGAATCTCCACATTGTTTTCCAAAGTGGCTGCACCAACTTGCAAGTTACAATTTTTATATATATGATGTTGAAATAATGAATAAGACTCATAGGAATAAGAGCCTTCAAACCAATTAGGGTGTTTTGAGTCCCAAGAGTTCTGTTAGGGATATTCCATATTTAATGCTGCCCCTATTTGGGCCTCAGGACACTATTTCAGGTAATATGCATCTGTTGGATTAGGTAAAAAAAAAATTATATATATATATATATATATACATATATATACACATACATATATATATATACACATATATATACACATACATACATATATATATAATATATGTGATTAATTAATCTAGAACTTAACCAAAATACCCATCAGAGTCAATGCAGACAACATTGCTCTGTGTCCAACCAGTTCACCATGTGGAAAGAAAGCAGGAAAACTAGCCAAGAAAAAAGTTCAAAATAGGAAAAAAAAAAAAAAAAGTTTTGCTGAAGACAGGGAATGCCCTGAGATATTGAACTTTGGAGGCAGAGGGTTTTTTGTTTATGTTTTTTTGATATTTGTTTTTTTTTAAAGAGAGACAGAGTGTGATCAAGGTGAGGAGGGGCAGAGGAAGAGGAACAGAGTCTTAAGCAGGCTCCACGCCCAAGCATGGAGCCCGATCTCTTGACCCTGAGACCATGACCTGAGTGGAAATCAAGAGTAGCATGCTTAACTAACAGATCCACCCAGGTGCCCCAAGTGGCAGAATTTTTTTTTTTTTTTTTTTTAAACAACGTGAATCCAACTTCAGTCATGGGCCAATGTTGAGTTATTTGGGACATTTGTCTTTTTCTTACTGAGTTAATTGTTGTTAGTGGTAGGAAAAGGGAGAGAATTAAATCCATCAGATCAAATGTAAACTACATACCAGAAACTTGAAAACAACCAAATCTGAAAGATATGTGGTTAAGAATGAGCCTTGCACCCAAGGCAGGTTTGCTAATCTGGACTGTCCTGTTTCCTCCTCACCTGCTCCAGTGAGACTCACATTGTCTGGACTTTGCTCTGCCAGCTGAAAAGTGTTTATTTTCAGGCCTGGCTTATGACAGAGGTTGCTAAATGATAATAATATTCATTTTCCTCCTTTTACTTTTTTTCCCCCCTTACTAGTAACTTCAGTTTTTTTGTTTGTTTTTTAAAGGGACAGTGAGCCCAGCTAAAAGAATACATTTCTCAGATTCTCTTTCAATAGTTTTGTCTGTGTGACTAAGCCCTGGTCAATGAGATCTAAATGGAAGCCTCTTCGTCCTTCTTGGAAGACTGCCAGAACTAGGATACTCTTATGCTTTCTACCTTCCTTTTTTTCTGCTGACTGGATTGCAGATGTAATGGCTGGTATGTCTCTGCTGCCATTGTGGTTTGTGAGGTAATCTGGATAACAGAAAGCATAGGTGTAGAAGTGGAAAATTGTAAGAAGCCTAAACCCTTGAGGGACTATGTGGAGCCATGAAAACAGCCTTGGACTTACACTCTCAGAATGCTCTGACATAAGAGACTGAAGTCTTAACCTGTTTAAAGTGTTATGGAAAAGGTCTCTATTGTTATAAACTGGAAACAATATCTAACTAATATGAACTCTGGCTTCTAATTCTTTTATCTTTATAATCTAGTAATGTACATTTACTTCAAAAACAGCCTTAAAGGCATAGCTGCCTTCTTCTTGCTTTCATCCATTGCCTCTGCATTTCACATCCCAGATTTTTTTTTCTTGAAATAGCCATGGTTTCTCTTCAAGTGCAGAGTTTCTTTCTTTCTTTTTTTTTTTCTTCAAATGTTTCTTAAATTCTAGGTAGTTAGCATATAGTGTACATTAATAAAGTACAAAATGTCTACAGTTAGAAAGATTATGGGATCAAATTTCTTACTAGTCACATCACCTGAAATGATTTGATTAACTTCTCCATGTCTCTTATCTGTAAAGTGTGGATAATAATAAGAAGGAACAAAAGGGAGAAAGTGTGTAAAACACTTGGAACACCTAGCACAGGGTAAGTCTCAATAAATTATATCATCAAGTTTTTGATAAGGTTAGTAATATTACAGAGAGAAACTTGAGGATTAGCCAGAAGAGCTTTATTTATCCCACAGAGAATGACCTGCCCCAGACCTCTTCTCTGAAATAATACAAATAGGATGCATCATTGATAACTTTTGTAGAGCTTGGCATTGCATGGCATGCCCTCCTTAGAATCTTTGCTTTCTCCCCTGTGTGGCAATATTTTCCAATGCTCTTCACACAACTTTCTTTGATCATGCTTAACCCTCCAATTGAGCTGATGGTCTGAAAGGACAAAACAAACAAGCAAAAAACAAAACAAAACAAAACCCAATAATTTTTAAGAGTAACCATGAGAAGCAATGAGAAGTACACTCCTTAAAGGCACACGCTTTGAATTCAGAGGGACCTGATGTTCCAAGTCCCACCTATACAGGTGAAGTTCTTCACCTATACAGCATGGGTCACATAGGGGCACTAGGAGAGTGGTCGTGAAACTTGATTGAGCTTATGCTTGCAGAGATCCAAGAGTATGTCTGGCACTTCAACATGCTCAGTGAATGAGGACTATTATTATTATGAGTAATGTTGATAATAATGCCAATAAAAATAAATAATCATGCTTTAATAGACCCCAATAGTTTAGTGATCCAGCTAAGAATGTCCGTGAAATGAAGATTCATGGGTATAAATGTGTTAAGAAATGGAGCAAATAGAATGTGAACATTTTCTTACAAACATATCTTTTAGAAAGTTAGAGAAGTAGAAATTCAAGCTCAAGTTAGAACGTAAGAATCATAAATGTTTCTCCATTTTGTTCTTCCTACATGCACCTTTTCAGATTGATTTATATAAGGTTGGGAGAGGAATGGTTTTGAAAAACATTTAAGAAAGCAACAAATAGAATAGATCAATAGACTTAGAGAGATCGAGGATGATTAAAAGGGTATAGAAATGTAGTTGAAATGATATGAATCTGAATTATTGAGGAGAAAAGAGAACATTATGGTTTTATTTGACTTATTAACATGAAATGAAGCTAGAGGAAGGGGCTCAGCTGCATCACCACAACCTCCAGTGGAGCTAACAAAAATCATGACTCTCTTGAAAGGGATGAATAAATCAAATAGATACAGGTGGTCTCAGATGACTTTGAAGTCAAATAGACAACACTCTAAAGGAAAGATACAGCAAGAACTTCTCAAAATCCTTCTTAAAGGATTATGTATGCTGAAGTTACATTTAAATGAGGACATCTTAAGTATTAAATCCAGAGAAACTTTCAGAAAGGAAGGCTTCTATTTACAAAACCGCTGGGCATTTTGGATTCCCACGTCATATAGCAGCTTGGAGGAGGGAAGGATCTGGTGACGCCTGGAGAACAGAATCCCTGTTTGAAGATCTGGGATGGTGGGGATCTGAGAGATGCTGGCCTGGGAGATAGGGCCTCTGTTCAAGCCATTCGGGACCTTGCACACTAGCAACAAATGCAGCTAAGACTGGCAAACATCTTGGCAGAGTTTGGCAGAGGGGTTTGTTTGTTTGTTTTGTTCTTATTTGGACAAGAACGTTTCATTGGTAGCATTATGTACTCCTATTGGGCTACATCTCTTGTTTGGTTGTTTCTTCTTTTGTTATGTAAAAGATTCCCTGATGCTCAGTGCCTAAATTCATTCGTCTATTAGGGGATATAAAATAATAATATCCTCATTCTTTTTTAAAAAATTATAAGTCTTTCATTTTTTTCTTTATTTATTAATTGGAATATTTCTATAGAGAGACACTTCTCATCAAATGTGGAGTATACTGTGGTTCTTTTCAAATAGGCAAGATAAATTCTTGTTACTCTTAAATTTGCTACTTTTCAAAATAAGTTTATTTTTTCCCTTACCATTATAACTTTGGCCCATTTTTCTTTTGGTTTACTGTCCTTTTCTTCTTGATTTTTAGGAACTTTTTGTATATTAAGGTATCATCTCTTCAATGTAAGTTACAAATAGTTTTTACTTATTTTATCATTTATCTTTCATCATGCATTTTAAAAATTATAGTAAAAAGGGACCCATTTTTTTCCTTTTATTTCTTCTGGAATTGGAGTCATAGTTAGAAAACCTTCCCTCTTCCCAGGGTATAAAGAAATTCACTCATATTTTATTTTACTCTTTGTATGGCTTCTTTTTTCCCCCCTTCTTTCTCAATTTAAATCTTGGAGCTATTTGGAATTTATTTGGATATACTGTGTAAAGGCATATCAAATTTTTGCTTATTTAAATAACAATGTTTCAAGCATACTTATTTTAAAAGTCTATGTGGTGGCACTTTACAAAGTCTCAAAAATATTTTACTAATTATATAAATTGATGAACTGAATCATCCCTATATATGCTACCTCAAGTTCTCCTTTTATCCTGCTTAAATTGAATTCATATAAATAAAAGATAAATGGGACAAATCAGTTGGAAGAGCATTATTTTGAATAATTAATTAAACAAGCTTTTTCTAAAAAAGATTTTAAGAAATTAAATGTGAGGAAACATCTAACTATACTATCTTATTTCTTTTTCATAACATCTCTGTAATTGGTTTTCATATTTGCTTCACTTTACATATATGAAGAAGTTGAGTCTCATTGAAACTTCCCCAGTACCCCCTGTTTTAGAGCTGGGCCTTTGGAACTCCAACACTGGTACCTTGGCAGCTGTTGGGCCAGTGTTTATTTATTCTCCTCTTTTTGATCTAACATCAACAAGAAACATTGTTCTGAGGATTCTGTCCTGATTTTGGATGTCATTATCATGAGAAAATAAAGAACGGATGGAAATAAATTTAACATTGGACATTTTGAGTGTGAGGTGTTTGTGGAGTATCCACACAAAGGAAACCCACCCAGGTCCAGCACAAGGCACATGGAACATATGGTCTGCATGGTTTACTCTCCTGAATTTCCAACATGCTATATTTGCAGTTTTAAAATTAGTCTTTAAATAATAAACATTTGGTGAATAGTGGTATCTAAATGTACACAATATGCCAAAAAAGTCACCAATTAAGGGCAATAGTAACAGTTTTAAGTTATTTTTGAGTTAATAGAATAATTTGGTTGAATATACAACCAGTTCAAATATCACATCTTTGGGATACCTGGGTGGCTCAGTTGGTTAAGCATCTGCCTTCAGCTCAGGTTATGATCCCAGGGTTCTAGGATTCAGTCCTGCAATAATAGATGATAGATAAATGTGGATAGATCACAAGACAAAAAAATTGATCACCAAATATTTTATTTTTTTTTTTATTTCATTTTAAAGATTTTGTCTATTTATTTGACAGACAGAAAGAAAGCACCAGCAGAGGGAGTGGGAGAGAGAAACCTGACTCAGGGCTTGATCCTAGATCTTAGATCCTGGATCCAAGGATCCTAGGTTCTAGGATCCTTGATCCTAGAACTCTGGGATAATGACCTGAGCTGAAGGTCAACCAATTGAGCCACTGAGGCTCCCCAGATCACCAAGTATTTTAAAGAATATTATTCCCATTACATATACTTGAGGTCCTCAAATATTTAGAATAAGATCATAAAAACATCCAAAAACAATCTTAAAAGCCAGGAGAAAAAAGAGGAAGTAATAAAGTAGACAAATAAGTAAGTAGGAGAGAAACCAGAAAACAATGGTGTTCTAGAACATGAGGAATGAAGAAGAGGGAATGACAAATACCATCAAATACTAAGGATTAGCTCAGTTGACACTTTCTGCTTGCATAGGGAAGTGAAGTGGCTTAAATGTGTCTGCTCCCTGGGACATCTGGGTTTGGAAGCTTAATTAAGAGATTATCTTACCTTACCATACCACTGTGCATATTAAAAAAATCCCAACCAGACCTCAGGAGATAAGGTTTTAGTTCAAGCCTTTTAAACCACTAGTTGTGTGGATTTGGCAAGCTCCCTATTCTCTTGGTGTTTCCTTTGTTCAAAGAGGGAATGGGTTCAATTCTCTCTCAACTTGTTATTGGTTCTGAAAACCTGCAGATCTAAAGTGGCACATTTCTCAGGGCTCCTGGAAGAAAAATGCCATTGTTCCAGTACCAGATTGTTTGCTCATCCTTTTCTTCTTTATTTCCTAAATTAAGGACACTTCTATTGCTAGTAAGAGTGAAATGACAAAAGTATTTATAGAATGCTAACTATGCACTTGGAAGCATGCTAGCTATTTCATGAAGTTAAATCCATTTGTAAGCCTATGAGTCCTGATTTTTTTTTTAAACACAGATTTAACTTAAGAACAAGAAAATTAATTAGAAAATTCATTGTAACAAAGTTCTCATAAGTATATGCAGGCATATATCAGGTCCAAACATATGAGGATAGTGTTTTCTAACCTTTTCTCATTTGTGTTCTTCCATTTGGATTTCTTTTTCTTATCCATGTATCACCATCAATATGATGGTTTTGTAATTTTTTAAAATTTAACCTGGTGGGGTTTTTTATTCAAATAAATTCATTTTGAAAGGAAACTTTTCTTCATGATATTAAATATATACCCATCCTACTTTCCATAAGTGTAACAGAGCTGTAAAGGTGAAATACTATATAAACATACAAAATATACTAGAAATATCAAGAAAACAAAGCAATGTAATTAAACTCTAGCTAGATTGTATTCACCTGCTCTCTTTTTGTCTACAAAGGGAGTTAAATGCTGAGCTCAGTTTTGGTGAGAATCCTGCTAAGCCAGTTTAGAGATGATCCTTCTGACCTTGACATCAGTCAGATTTCTCCTTCCTCATATTAATCAAGCTCCTCTTAGAGATTTCCTACCCTCTCCTTCACCCTGTCATTGGCTACAAATCCCCAGCTGTCTCAGCTATATTCCAATGTGAGTTCAGTCTCTTTCCTCTATTGCAATAATCTTGAATAAAATTGTTCTTGCCTGATTAAAAAAAAAAAAAGTATGTGCTGGAGAAGTGTTTTAGAATAGCACCAGCTGAGACTTTCTTCCTAATATAGTGAGAAAAATTATGAAGGGAGAATGTACTATGTTCCATGCTACCTCATGCCTTATCCACAGACAGCAAAGTATTACCTTTTCTAACAGTGAGATATACCCCGCATATGCTGGGCTCAGTTTATGCACCACCCCATGTCTACTCCTGTGGTGGTGAACCCCAGCCCCTCCTGACTTGTCTTCAGAGACCAGCAATGGCAGAAACCTCCTCTGAGGCTGACGGCTGAATGAACTGGAACTGCGGAAGCTCTGCTTCCCCAGTACCTGCCAAGAGGAAGCGGATCACACTGCTGAGAACTCTGACAGCTAACACCTCATTGAATGTTGAGAGGCAGCTGACAAAAAAGAAAGAGAGAGGAAGAGAAGTAGGGGGATTAGAGAGGGATAGAGGAAGAAGGAAGAGAAGGAAGAGAAGGAAGAAAGAGAAAGAAGTCACCAAATATACAGCTGAAATATACAGATGAAATAATAACAGATAATAATAACATATTATTATTAAAATATTATATTTAATATAATTTGATATGAAATAGTAAAATAATAACATCATATTAATAATAATAACTCTCTGGAGTAATCTTACAGAATGAAATAACTAGTCATATTTGTTTTCAATTGGAAGGCTGGGGCCAATTTGATAATGGACAATCTCTTTCCTCTTTCCTGATCTCACCTTATTCTCCTTTGCCCCCCACTCTGGCCACCTTGGGTTTGCACCTCTCAATAAAGAGTTTACTCATAGCTTTATCACAGCTCTCTTTTTCTAGATTATTTTCCATGCTTAGGGGTCCAAAGAGACATCACATAATTATGGAAAAATTTATTTATAATTTGTGTTATAAGGATTTCACAAGTCAATATCACTTGATCAATACAGTGAAGAGGAAAATAGTATAATTTCCACTGAAGGTAATTTATGATCACTTCATGCTCCCAGTTCTCTACATCCACAGTAAGTTCTGTAAGAGAAAGGAAGCTCTCTGTCTTCACACCATATGCCCAAAGGTTGGCACAGTTCCTGGCACACAGAAACCCAAATGTTTTGAATCCAAACATTTAACTGAATGAACGAACTCTCAGAGCACCATCTACTTGCAGGAGTAGAATGTTCCATTTTACTCCTGCTCAGTGTTGATGTGTCCTCTTTACCATGGTGTTGTTTGTTTCTAAGAGCCCATCTCTAGACCACCAGGATGGCTCATCCACACTTTCCCAGAAGATCTTATCCAACTCTCCTTTTTTCAGTTGACTTGTTCTTGGAGCTAGAGGGTGAGGTCAGAGAGATCTACCCATCTGTGTTTCTCTCTAAGAAATATCGATCTTTTCCTCTTAATCTGAATGCTGGTCAACTATCTCCCTTTAAATTTCTGTGAGCAGATTAGGTTCAAGAATCACATTTGCCTTCCCTACACTTCTAACTTCACTGTTGAGTCTGTTGTAGGACACCAGCCTTACACAACATTTTTATATTTCAAATGCAAAGCCAAGTTTTCAGATGATTTATAATGCTATTTGTTTGACGAGGTAATAGAATTCCAAATGCTTAGATAATTTAAGCAACTTGCAGAAACTGTGGCCAGAATTTATATCTTTGTATAGAAATAGAAATTGCAGGCATTATAAACCATTATGAAGCTCTTCCAGATTACATTTTCCTAAAAATATTGTTTGTCCAATGCATGGTCCCAAATGATTTTCCTCCTTTTAAAAGACAACATTCATTCCAAAAATATATTATGGAGACCTTAAAATATGCTAAATTTTGTTAGAAGCCAGGAATACAAAGGTCCAAAGGTAGATGAGTCAATCCCTGCCCTCATACAGCTTTTATTCTATTAAAGGAAATAGACTAGAATGGATACGTTTGATATAATGAAACAAGATTCCTGTCATCAGTTGGGACTGGGTATGGTGGGAGTGCAGGAATAGAAAAGTAAGTCACGTGGTTGAGGAAGATAGGAGAAATTCCTAGAGAACAGCATGATTATGAAGTAGCCAGATGGAGAACAGAGTGGGTTGAACACACAGCAGAGAGAAAATGAACAAAGGCCCAGAGCAATGAAACAGTACGATGAGTGGAAATATAGCTAGTGTTTGCTATGGTTTGAGTGTGAAGACCAAAGAATGGAGGGGTATGAGAAAAGTCTAGAAAAATATGGGAGTTCATTTACCGTGGAAGAACTTGGATTTGAGAACAAGCAGTATAGGTGCTATCTTAAAGATATCGCTGAAATTGTACAAATGTAAGTTGTTGTAAAGGATAAAGTTAGAAAGTTATCAAGGACCATACAACAGGCCTCTTTTTTTTTTTTATGTCCCAAATTTTGAACTTTGTCCTCTGAGAAGTAGTCACCCATTGAAGGCTTTGAAGTACATAAACGTGGCAAGCTTTGCTTTTTGGACAGATGACTGGCCATGCCAAAGTGCATAGGTTGGAGGAAAAGAAGAGTCAAAACAGGAATATAGGTTAGGAGGCTATTTTTAAAAGTCATGTGAATTATAATTTGATTATGGTAGGGATTTTAAAAATAATAACATTATTACATGAGAATCTTCCTCCTGTTTATTATTTGTTTGGGTAGAAAGGAACACTAGTTGTAAATACACATTATTTTGTCCTTTGCCTATAAAATAGGTCATCATTCCCCAACCCTCTGTTCCAGTATGCCCTATCCCTGATCCTTACAAAATATTCTGCAATAAAATTTGTGTTTTACCAAATAAAATTTAAGATTAAGATTCTTTTGCATGAGATTAAATTCATGTGTATTTAGGGGCTATTTTTAGATAAAGAATTATTTATAGTGTTACAGTTTATATCGATTGTTTTAAATAATATCTTCAATCTGTGACTTCTCAGCATATTTTGGAATCCAACCTCTTTTCTGGTATTATGGAGTGTGCAATGTAATCTATTTTCCAAATTTTAAAATTCTTCTCTTTTGTTTTTTAATTAAGAATATTTCAGATAGTGTCAAAAAGGACAAACCCTTTTTAAACAAATCAACAAAACATTTTAAATTTTAAATTGTTACATTTATTCCTGTTTCTATAACTTCTGGCATTTAGAAACAGATACAAGGAAAAGAAAGGGTTCATCATGTGAGCTTTGTCCTTGAGATGATTACTTCAATCCCTCACACTGCTTGCTGGACAAAATCTAACTTTCCTGAAATAGCATTGTTTTCAAGTATTACCTTGTCTTCCCGTATAGTTTATGACCTCAGCATTTGGGGATTGTGTGGCCTCATTCCAGAGACTAACTTACTGCCCAGCTCAGAACCGTGTCTAGCAACAGAGCACCAGGCTTGCTAGTTACCAATACTTAGGCATTAATGATATTTGGAAAGAAAAGAAAAATCATCTGGGCCTGTCATTGCATTTTCTGAAAAGATATCTTGTAATTTTTATTAAACCAGAAGAAAATGTTTCTGAAAATAGCCTATTGACCTACTTTGAGTAAAGGTATCTAAAAAGATGGCAAAATCTTTGTCCACTAGAGGTATGTTCACAGTTGAAACCAGGAAGCTTCTGTAAACAATCTAAATAGCTGAAGAATGGATTTTTCTCAAGATTTTCCAAGGCATAATCATTGCAATTATAACAGGAAAAAATTATAAAACTTCTGTATTTAAAAATTGGCCTTCATTTTTAATTCTGTTGTAATAGGCAAAACTCTTTTTAGGAAGTAATGATTAGTATTTATTTCTTATAGGAATGCCCCAAGTCTCTCAAAAGGTGATATATATTTTTATCATGGTGGAGAAACCAAAAGCCAGACATGGAAAGTGAAAGAAAATATTCTAGAGGAACAGCTCCCAAAATCTTTATATTTAGGGAGGGAAAATGAGTTCTGTTGTTTAAGTTTTCCTTGTTCATGATGGGAATTCCTATAGCAAAAGGAATTTCTAAAGAAAAACCAAACCAAACAAACAACAAAAAAAGAAAACAACAAAATGAAACGAAAACTTCCTATGGAAAATTTTTGCATTAAGTCTTAAATCAATGTCTATGATGTATAATTTAGGATGTTTGCTTTTTTTCAGCTAGTATGGCCAACCAATGAGGCATGAGCACGAGATTGGTGCCTCCTTTCACTTGTGATTCCCATTACATACTTGGGGATACCAGTTATGCCATTCTATTTCTTTTTTTTTTTTTTTTAAAGATTTTTATTTATTTGTTAGAGAGAGAGAGAGAGAGATACAGAGCGCAAGCACAGGCAGACAGAGAGGCAGGCTAGAGGCAGAGGGAGAAGCAGGCTCCCTGCCGAGCAAGGAGCCCGATGTGGGACTCGATCCCAGGACGCTGGGATCATGACCTGAGCCGAAGGCAGCCGCTTAACCAACTGAGCCACCCAGGTGTCCCAACCATTCTATTTCTGATGAGAGAGCAGATGCCATGTTATGGATACTTCTACAGGTCTCCATAGCTTCATTCTAAATTTGGGGAAGACCATTCCAAGTCATATGTGACAAACAATCAGATGAACACAAAAAATAATAAATGGGCATTTGTTATATTTACAAGTCCAGAAACCATTGTTTCAACATTTTTCACAACCGTGGCACATATTTAAATTATTTCATGTGACATATTCCTAAGTTTTCGTAATTACAAATCTAATTCATGAACTATGAGAGTTCTAGAACATTGCTGACAGTTACCAGTGTGCTCCCCCAACTGCTACCAAAGCTGAAACTTGACTCATTCCGATGTTATTTTTGTGTTTTAATAAAACATAGAAAAAGAAGACCATCAAAACAGATGCTGAGTCCCTGCTGAGATTCTCTTTGGTTGGGCAGTGAGTAAGAAAAATGCAAGGTTTATTGTTAGTAATTGGTCACTGAGAATAGTTGCAACACCAAGTCACATGATTAGCAAATAATTTACCTCAAATGTAACCATCTTGCTTTTCCATAATGGTGAGAAAGGGAATTGCATACTCCTGGGGAAGGGCCCGGGAAGTCGGGGAATAATTTTGAAACAGAAGTCATGAATTTATCTTTATGTAGAGATACCAGAACTCAGACCTTTTCAAGAAAGAAAATAGGGGCAGCTGGGTGACACAGTTGGTTAAGCATCCAGCTCTTGGTTTCAGCTCACGTGGTGATCTCAGAGTCCTGGGATCAAGCCCAGCATTGAGCTCTATGCTCAGTGTGCAGTCTGCTGGATTGTCTATCTCACTCTTTGCCCCTCCTGCTCATCTCCCTCTCCAAAATAAATGAATAAATAGATTTAAAAAAAAGAGAGAGATAAAATAATTACCTGTGCAGGTAATTTTATGTGGTAATTTTATGTGCACATAAATTTATGTGCCCCTTTACCACAACTGTGTGGCCATACCTTGAAATTCCACTAAATTAAGGTTTTCTTTTCATAATTTGAACACTTTGAAACTAAGCCCTGTATGAGGTGAATAGCACTTTGAAAAGGTACTGTTGTCGTTTTAAGAAGAGACTAGCAAACACAGTATAAGTAAGAGAAAATAGAGCATGTTTAAAGTACGAAGTGCATAGTACGGCCAGTGTAGGCAAAAGTCTGTCAGAAGTGTGGAAAGACAAATGTAGGTCCAAGTCATTGGAGGGACTAGAACTGTAGACCTCTTTATTAAGATTTAGGAGGATGAATACGATTTGGTGGGTCGAGGGGGTATGACGGAGAACATCACAAGAAAAGATATAAATAGCTTTCATAAAAGCAGAGAGGATGGAATGACACTGAGAATTTGGGGAATAGTCAGGCACCTGATTGCCTGAAACAATGGTTTTGGGTAGAAAATGGGCCTCCAAACCAGTGCAGCAGATTTTCAAAGATAGTACTATTTTGGAAAAATTATCTTAGAAATATTCTCTCTCTGTGTCTGTCTTACTGACTCTTTAGTCTCCATCTGTCTATCTATCATCATCTATCCCCTGAGTTTACTAATATTCTAAGTTTAATGGCAGAAAGAAAAGAGTTCAAGAAATAAATAAGGTATAAAGACAATAGCTTATGAGGTGTCCCCAAGAAGCAATATTTGTAATTTTTTCACTTACAAGGGCAGAGTCACTCATTTCTGAGATTCTACACCAAGCCATTCCCAGACACAGATATTAAAGCCCCGGTGACATGCATGAGTCCTTGTGAGAGCCACGGGGTAAAACCAACAGAAAAGAAGCCCATGTATAAATCCCATGAGATCGAAAAGCATGTGTTCTAGGCTCTGTTCTAAGAAACATCCCATGAGAACACTCTGAGTGAAGTCCTATCCTATGAAATAACCAGACATGAAAATTCCCGCATATTAGTTGGGCAAAATTATGTCAATAAATGATGTTATTGCCTTTGTTAACTTAGAAGCAAATGACTAATGAGGAATTTCACGTATATACTTTAAAATTTCCCATTATACCATTAACAAGGAAAGAAAAAACAATTTTAGAGCTTTCAACTAAAGGCCCAGTAAGAAGAATTTCACATGTTAGGGGATGTACGGTCTTAACACTGCTTAATTCAGTCCACCAAATCAATGCCATGATAAAAGTTCCAAAAACTATAGATTATGTATCCTTCACAGCAAAAAGAGGCATTTCAGGAAGGTTAAGTTTTTGAATGGTGCTCTCTGGCAGATATGTTGGCACACCACAACAGTAATTTGAGGGCCCTTGGGAGCTGGGGCGGCATCTCTCTTTTAGTGACTCAGAGAAATAAGCTTCCTGACTCATACATCCGGAAGAAAATACTTACCTGGAATATTTCTCCTCTCAAGGAATTCCAACTTGTTAGAAACTTTGACTGAATCAGGACTAGGAGGTGAAGGAACCTCACTCGGAGGTCAAATGAGCCACAGGATAACTCCAGGTCATCCTGAGTCTGTCATTCACTAGAGAGCTAGATCCCCCCTCTCTGTCGCCTATAGTTCTTTTTCCCACCCTTTTTTGGTTGTGGATAAAAAAGATTTCAAACCTTGAGTGTAATGGTTGATATAGTAAATATCCTGATCTCTTTGTGTGTGTATGTATGTATGTATAAAATATAAAAAACCATCATAAAAGTCACCATTGGATCTTTTCTTTAGTTTCATGTCTAGTCATGTTCCACTGGAGATAAATGAAGCTACAAAAAGCCTTGTGCTTGAAGGGCCAGTATCAAACTGTGAGTCTGGGGGCTCTCTGTCCAGACTTACTCTCTGTGGGCCTAATGACAAACACAATCTTCTGAACATTCTCATATGCTACTGCTGTGTATGATGGTTAATTTTATGTGTCAGTTTGGCAACACCACAATGCCTACATATTTGATGATGGTCTAAACATCACTGTGAAGGTATTTTTTGGATGAGATTAATGTTTACATTGGTAGACTTTGAGTAAAGCAGATGCTCTTTCATGATGTGGGTAGACCTCATCTGATCAGTTGAAGGCCCTAAATCCTTGGGTCAAAGAGAAATTTTTCTCCAGACTGCCTTTGGATTCAAGCTGCAATGTCAACTCTTCCCTGGCGCTCCAGCCTGCTGGCCTGCCCTGCAGATTTCAGGCTTGCCAGACTCCACAACTGCACGAGCCAATTTCTTAAAATAAATTTGTCTGTTTCTGTCTTTCTCTTTCTTTCTATGTACACACATCCCATTGGTTCTGCTTCTCTGGAGAATCCTAACTTGTATATTGAGGGAGAAGAGACAATAGTATATGCTTTTGGGGGCAGGGGTGGATGAGGTGGAGGCAGGGTGTGTGGCTTGAGGTATTTTCTTGTTTCTCGACAGTCTGAGTACAGCAATGTTCAAACTATAATGTGATCATTTCAACCACATGGAAGCAGGATAAAAAGGGATGTCCTGGGTCCTGCCACTGAAGATGCTGCTTCAGTAAGTCTGAGATGGGGCCTTGGGAAACCTGTCTCTTCTACCAAACACACTGAGATTTTTCCAAAGCAGTTGTTCCATATAATTTAGTTTCTACAGTGGCCATGGGAGTGTCACTTCTTAAGACAGGTATTAAGGTCTGAATGTTTGTATCCTTCCAAAATTCCTATGTTGAAATCTTAATCCCCAAGATTATGCATAATGAGATGAAGAACATTGGAGGCCATCTGGTCATGAGGGTGTGGCCTTCACGAATGGAATTAGTGTTTTGTAAAAGAGGCCCCGCCATGCTCCCTATCACTTTCCACCATGTGTGAACACATAAAGTGTGAGAAGTGTGTAATCTGCAATTCAGAACCTGATCCTTCTGACATTCTGATTTTGGATTTCTAGTCCCTGGAACTGTAAGAAATAAACTTCTCTTAAAAAGCTACCCAGTCTGTCCATGGGATTTTATTAACACAACCCAAATAGACTGAGATAACAGTGCAGGAAATTACATATTGTTGGAGCAAGGCTTTTGGAACAATAAAGGATATTCTGAAGTTTGAAGGTAAAATGGAAGAATAGCATGGATCACTTTTTTTTCTGTCCTAGATTCTAATTCATACATTTTAAAGCAAGAAAAATTTACTGAAGGATAACATAAATAAGATTCTGAACTCCTTGACGCTTGTAGAAACAAGTTGCACATCATTTAATTTGCAAGAATTATTTACATCATCGTCTGGGACAATTTCCCCCACAACTTAGTAATAATTCTTTCTAAATAATCCATGATAGATGACCACACAGCTTCAGCCTGAGCACTTCTAATAGGAAGATACTGAGCACACCACAGGCAAGGTTCGTGTTATGTATTTTTTTCTGGAATCATTCACTCACTAACTTGTCAAATATCTATCAATCATGGACTATATCTTAGGCCTTGAGGAAGACATGAGGAAATGAGAATAAAACAGTTCTCGTTCTTGTGGAATTCGTCACAAATTAAAAATATAAAGCATTTTACACAAACACGTGAATCAGAATAGACTTGTTAAAAGTAAGGCATTAAAGGTGCCAGTTCTTTTTCTGTGGTAAACATACTTAATTAAGTGGTAAAGTGTCTATCTACTAGCATGGATTTTGAGATAAAACAGACCTGGATTACTTTTTTGTGATTGACTCAGTTGAGGGACTTACCTCTTTAACCCGGAAAATGGGGGATAATCATAGTCTCTTCTTTACAGAGAGAGAATAAGAATTAACCAAGATAATGTCTTCAAAGCACTCATACAATGTCCGAAATATATGGAGAGCTTCATAAATAACTATTAAAAATTCATGAGCAAATTGTCATTTTCAAGTGTTACAAAAAGGAAAGAAATTAACATTTATTGAGAGTTTATTACATCCCATGCATCATATAGAAGGCATTTCACATGCATGCCACAATCAAAAGAGAGGTGACATGTATGCTGCTCTTTAAAAACTTTAGAAATAATTGACTTTTGTTCTAGATGGAGAATGCAGTAAAACACCTTAGGTTTTCTAACAGATTTTCAGGAATGCTCTGAAACATACTGAAGGTTTTACCTAAGACAATTATTTTGTCATGCAGAATAAAATGATGATGCCCTTAAATCCATGTTTATAACATTGATTTCCTGCATGTCAGTGTAGCAATGAATGGAGAACTGTCCCCAGGCTCTTATGAAGCACCGTGAGTTGTCTTTCCCAGAAACAGGCTAACTTTGCCCTAAACCATCTGCTTCTCCAAGTACTACTTATAGCCAAAATCACAATTTCGTGTGCATGATGCAAGTAGAGTATGGAGCCGTGGAACTAAGTGATGTGATGTTAACCAGGCTACAAAATTCCAACCTATACTTGCAACATTAGAGAAACCATCTGCCTGTTAATTTAAATTCTCAGCCAGAGACTCTGTTCCTTACCTAATAAATATTAATTGGAGCCTGCCAGATTCAAAGCAAGACTCATCTCTGTGTTTGCATTTGGGTTATTTGACTCATAGCCCAAAGAAAATCTCTTGATTCTGCGCATTATTATATCACTCTTAATTCTACATTCATTCATATAATCATCTAATCATTTAAATATCTGTGCAATAACTAAGACCAATCACTCACTATGTCTCAAGCAGTGTATGGGGTAATAGTTAAAAATGGTGGTATTCCTCGGATCTCATACACTCACTGTTACATAAAGAGCAATAAAATTCTGATATCCATTTGCATGTGTAATGAGATTTTTATTTTGGTGAAAAGTGGAACAAAACCAGATTAAGTAGCTCAAGGTCAAATCTCTAGGGTCCCTTTGGATTGACTTTTCCTTCTTTTCCTTGCATGCACGAGATCTGCTAACATCTGTCTGATGGCTAGTGACTTAGAAGAAAACTTTGGGAAATTTTTGATTCCTCATTCATTTGTTTATTCACCAAATAATTATTGAATGCTTTCTAAGGGCCAGGCACTCTGTTGGGTACTGAATATGCAGCATCAAATAAAGGATCCGATCTCTGGACTTTTGAAGTGAATAACCTGGGCACCTGGGTAGCTCAGGTCATAATATCAGAGTCAGGCTCCCTGCTCAGCAAGGAGTCTGCTTATCTCTCTGCCCTTCCCCCCCCTTCCAAAAATAAATAAATAAAAACTTTAAAAAATAATAAAGTTAACAGCCTACTAGCACAGATAGAAAAGAAGCAAGGGAAGAAGTACATAAATATTAAGTATTTTATGAGTATTCTAGAGTATTCTAGAGAAATAAGATGCTATGATAGAAAAAAATTAACAACCTACATTAACTAGGGACAGGTTAGGGAAGTCCTGTCTCAGGAGGTGACATTTAAACTTAACCTTTAAAAACAGAAAGAAGTTGGCAATTGCTGAGAGAGCTGTATAGGGGAGGGATGAAAGGTCTGAGCATGTAGGGGTACAGGACAGTGGTGAGGAGTGGATGCAAGATACAGTAAGAGTGAAGAGCAGGTGTGAAGCCTGAATGGAAAACAATGAGCTCTGAAATTTATTGCTACTAATCCTTCTTTCAACACACTCACATTTGTTTGTGGTTATACAATTTCCAAGAAGTTAGTATATTTTATGTTAACTGTAAAGTGATGAAAGCTTTCTGGGCAATGGGGACTTCATTACTCCTGTTAGTATCATTGGTCTAAGTAGAGACTTCTTGTTCCAGGGCACCTGCTATAGGAAGGACTGAATGATACATCTGTAGGATGCAGCCTTGGTTTAAAGTTTGCTTTATCATTTTTTATTGAAGCATTATTCTTGGCTTCACTTCAGAAGGGAGCATTACTCTTTTTGCTCCAAGGCCACAGACAATGTTCTCATAAGGTCAAAGCCAGCATAATGGAACTCTATCCTGAAGCAACAAAACACAAAGTTTGCATTTGTATTTCATGCCTCTCACATCTGACTTTTGCCCAAAGCTGTCCATGCCCTTTATTAGCCAGCAACCTGCTTTCTGGGTCTCTAACCTCCTGGAGAGCACATCTTAGCTGGATGGACTGCACTTTCTTCCCATTTGTTGGTGCCTCTTTACTAATCACTGCAGGCTTGGTATTCAGTCCGTTGCCCTTTTCTCCAGAAATGGAGTCCTTCAAACTGTGAGGACTGGTGGTTGCTTCCCAACACCCCACAGTCCTACCCATTATCCTGATGACTGGAATTTGATTTATGGTTTGACTCCAGTGGCTGTAACGATCAACTCTTTTGTTTCCTTAATGACATCATGAACTTAATCCAGAAAGTTCTGCACTATATTCTGGTAGATGTGTGTCTACATATATTGTTGCATAAACAAATCCTCCCTTGCCTGAAACATCATCCGCTGCATATTGAAATTCCAGCCACCTCTCCTGCAAAGTTTTCTAGAACGTCTCAGCTCACAGTGTTATCGCCAAAGCTTGAATGCCCGTAACTCTTTTCAGAACTGACATTCACCTGATAGGAAATAGATATTTTTAAAACATGATCCCTAATTAGACTATAAATGCTAAGGATGTAAGATTATACATCCCCACTCTGTCTTGTCCAGCATTGTATAAAGTAGATGCTCAAGGGGAGACCTAGCCTCACTACACTGATATAAAAATCATGCCTTTTTCTAAAACTTTTCTGCAGAATTTATTGTCACTGAATCAGTTTTGTGTAGAGTAAAGATCATGGGGTTTGGTTTAGACAGACCTGACTGAAAAATACCAGCTCTTCTCATTAGCTAATTCATTTTGAGAAAGGCACCTGTATGCATGCCCATGGGCATCTGAAATCCTTTCTGATTTGGGGGAATATCCAATTCTGAGAGCCCATGGGAGAATCATGAAGCTTCTTTCTGTTGGAAAGCTGAGGAAGAGCAAGTACTTTCTTCCTTTTTCCTCCTGTTCAGCAGCCAGGCATGGATTTTTAGACACTCTCTTCTATAACTCTGAGCCTTCAGTGAGTGCCACCGAGATAAGGAACAGTCAATGATTAATTCATTGCATGGTGTCCAATAGCAGCTGTGGTGATCATCCAGAGGCAAGGGTCACAAGAGTTGAGCAAAGTGTTGAACAGAGGAGTACCCCCTGTTCTGTGGAGTAGTTTTTGCTATGGGCCCTCTGTCTAGACTCTCTTGATTTCTGTCCATTTTCTAGTGTAACTTCTCCAGTTTCCTTGCCAATTACTTTGCTGGTTAAGTTAACTAGACTCAGCTTTCTGTGCTGCCAACAGACAACTATAATTGAGATATCCACTTAGGAAAATGAGATGATAATACCCACCTTCTTTCTATTGAAATTAAATACTATTTATAAAATATATAGCCGGTGCCTGTAACATAGGAATGAATTTATAGTTAATAAATATTTTTTAAATAAATCTTCAGTTTTGTTATCATTTTCCAGTTTATACACCCTTACTCAAAATAACTAGGCTCCAAGTACCTAACTGCTATTTTAGGGGGTCTGCAGATCTTTTCTTAAAAATTTTGAAACAGTTCTTTAAAATGCTTCAATCAGCCCTGCCCACATTTGGCTGGAGCCAGCTTGATTTATGGGAACTGCGAAGCTGCACCTGCTGATGGACCATCTCCATGCACCACCCCCAGCCCAGAGGGGCCAGGAGCTCCACACTTCCATGGCACTGTGGTCATTGTCCTCTCCCTGAATATCCATCATAGGCTGGGAGTGACACTAATGAAACCATTAAACCTGGGCTAGGTGACTATGGCAGGAAATCCATATCCAAGGATTCTCAGTGTCTTCCCAACCCCTTCATCTTCCTTCTCAATGCTCACACTGCTATCTCTATGCCATTCGGGGTCTATGGAAAACTTCCTCTTTTGGATTTTAGTAATTTTAGATTCATTTCTTGTCTTTATTTATTTATTTCCTTTTTCTTGATGAAACTGTAATCTTCTTGATGTTGGGTCCATGGCTGTATCATATTGTAATGGATACAATGCATATGCACAAGGACTAGAATACATTGTTGGCTGAATATGTCAATGACTGTTTATGAATTAATATGATTAGAAATTACAGAGGACTATGCTGAACTGTTGATGAAATGCTCAGTATATTTTCTATTTTTCCCTTTAATGTATTAATTAGAAATTTAGAAATGTCTCTTCATAAACTATAGATTAGAAATTTTAAAATCCTTAGGAAAATGTACATGAAAATTGAATTAAGAAAAAAGAAATATCTGAATATCTCTATAACCCCAAAATATTGATCAATAGTCATATCTTGTCCATGAATAAAATACCATGTCCAGATTAGTTTTAGCAATGTAGTCTGATGTCATTGTTTATAGATGATAATATTGTCTATATGGAAAAATGCCTTATAAAGATGAGAAATAAAACATAGTTTAGAATGGTAGCTGAGCACTAGGTCAACATGCAAAACTAAAATTCATTTCTATACACCAGCTACAAATATGTAGAAAATCTGTGAAGAATAGTCTATGCAATAACAAAAACAAAGTGTCTAAGGAAACTGCTAACAAAAGGTGTTTCATTGCAGAAAATTAACTGAAAAAGATTAAAGATGAATTAAACCTGTGAGAGATATAACCCCAATCATGCATAAATATGGACTCACGAGACTGCAATTGTCATGTCCCCAGTTATTTCATGAATTTCATGCAGTTCCAGTGACAATCCAATCACAGCTTTTGAGGACAATTTCACTGTAAAAATTATGTAAAAAAGGAAGCTCAAAGAATAATGAAGAATAAGATCACCCATTGCTTAGCTTGAATTCCCTAGACCACTGACGTGCTAATGCTGCTTTGGATATAATCTCAGATAAACAGGAGGGAGAGAAAAAGGGAAGTATGATAGGCAGGAAGTGAAGGCATATGGAAGAATATAACATAGTAGCAATAATAATAATAACAAAATACACAATTATATTTAGCAGTGGGCATGAATCCAGAGACGTTAAAAGAATGCAGTGGATCAACTAAAAACAGTGGATTCTAGAATAATTCTTGGGCTTTGGAAGAAAGAAGGCTTTTCCCGGGGCTCCTTGATGTCTCAGTTGGTTGGACATCGGACTCAGCTCAGGTCATGATCTCAGGTCATGGAATACATCCCTGCATCAGGCTTGGTGCTCAGCAGGGAGTCTGCTTGAGGACTCTCTCCCTCTGCCCCTCCCCAGCTTGTGCACATATGTTCTTTCATTGTTTCATTTTCTCCCAAATAAATAAATTATTATTTTTAAAAAAGAAAGACTTTTTTTTCTGCAGGCCCTTTTCCATGTTCTCAGTGGTCAAAGATTACTCTACAAAGCATTAAATATCTGCATATGTTGGTGGTGTTTCCTGGTTCTTCTGGGCAGATTCTGGGGACTTACACAGCAACAGTGACAGCAACCATAGCATGAACCACAATTTGGGGTGAAATATTAAGCCATCAGTCATCTCAGACAGCCTGATATAGTGGCCACCACCTGGGATTGACCAGGCAAGCTGGTGTTTGCACATAGATGCAAAGATATCCCAAAGTACCAAGAACTAGCATGGAAGGGACCTCTTACACAATGATGGAGGGATTAAAATATCGGATAATTATCTTGGAAAATAATTTTTCACTATCTTGCAAAGTTGACCATTTATATATTCATTTGTACATCCCTTGACTGTCTGTAAGTGTAGAAACACCTCTCATGGAGCATCTAGAATCATGTCAAAGATTGTACACAGATGGATTTTTCATGAATGTCAAATAATCTAAACAATTCCTGAAGAATGGGTTAATAAAGTTCAATATAGTAACACAATAGAAAGAGAAAATGAATGACTTATAGGTTTATACAGGTTCATATATAAAAATTATAATTTAAATGAAGGAAATAAGCAGTTTTTAGAAGACTGCATATGATATGATACCAGTTTTCTAAGTCCCAAAACGGGCTTGTCATGGGATGTGTATATGGAAACACTATGAATATAGAACAAGTGAATGAGAAATTCTGGATAGTCTTCACCTCTCAGGAGGGTAAAAATAGATGGGCTATGGAAGTAGCACTTAGGTAGCTACACATGAAGGTGATTGGTAACATTTTAGTCCTACAGAAGAGTGTTGCTTCTATGATGTTCAGTTTGTCACTGTACCTAAACACTGACAAATATATGTATATGATTTTGTGGGAGACACTGAAGAGGACATCTTATGAGACATGCAATGGCCTCCAGTCTATTTCTTTCCATTCTTTTCTGCTTCCTTCCTAGTATAGATCGGTAACACAGTTTTATCGATCTGTGAACCACATTTTGAAAAGCACTATTATGGTAATAGGTCTCACATAATTTGAACTGGTAATTGAGCCAGTCTATGTAATAATACAGTCCCATGCCCTCTGTGTTTCCTATCCCAGCAGAGAGTACAAACATCTTCCAAATTGAGTGAGTGAAAAATATGGATACCATTCATGACTCTGGTCTCATTCTCCCCACCTCACCTCTATTATCTTGTCACCTCCTCTCACTTAGAGCTACTTAATATCCATGCAATCTATCCATTTTTTCTCCATCCTCAATGTTACTACTCTAGACTAAATAACCATCATTTTTAATCCCCTGGATTATTGCAACATAACCACTCTCCATCTCCCTCTGGCCCATAAGAATGTTCTTCAAACAATTTAGTGGGTGTCATTTTCCCAAAACACAAATCTAATTATATTGCTCTTACTGTGAAGTCTCCTCTGTGGCCTCAGGATAAAATGCAAATTCCTCAAAGTGTACCATCCAATCCTGTTCCTTTATCTGGCCTTTGTGCACTCTCAGGACTTGCTTAGCATTATTACTATTAAATGACTGCCAAGTATTATAAGCTTTTGACTATTCCCATTTTTTTTTTTCTTGCCAGTGCTGCACTTTCTAGAATGGCCTTCTATAAATTCCTGACTGGTTCATCCTTTTTTCTTAGAACAACATAACTTATGTTTGCCGCATAATGGTAACCTGTTTAGAATGATAACACATGTCTCCTACAAGGTCCCATGCAACTTTCACTTATTCTTATCATGTACTTATTGTTGGATTTGGATCTTAGAAGTCCCAGGCACTAAAATGTTTGCATCTACCCACACTCAGTACATGTCATTCAAAAAATGAAAATGATGCTGAATCATAAGATAGGTGTATGGAAATCTAACAGAGTGTCGATGTTTCCCAGTATGACAATGTGCTGCTTATGTTGAAACACCAGCTACACAATTTAAAAAAAAAAAAACAAAAAAACAAAACAAAACAAAAACAAAACTCATGTTCCTATAATGCCATGACTTTATGAAAACTGGACTTTTTCTGAGTAATTCCCTACTGCATGTATTTATTATGATGTTTTGAAATTGCTTTGTTAACTACTAGATCCTCAATGTCTTTCCCAGAAAAGCTAACAAATAACACATATTTGTTAATGGGAGGGTGGAATAAATAAGTAAATGAAAGGCCACAGACTTCATTCTTCTTGTCCTATTGCTAATTACAAAGTGGCCTCTCACATTTTTCAATTTGGCCTTACCCTTCTTAACTATATACTTTGCTTATCGGAACCCAGCCATCGAACTAAATGAGTAGACAATTTTCTTCTATGACTACTTTTTAAATAGTCTTGAAAGTAGTCTCCTAAATGGTATTTATTTCAGCCATTAATTCAAAAGTGATTTTAGTTCTCCAAAATTAATAAAAAGCCATCAGAGATTAAAACACCAGATGACAATGATATATCATCTTTTCATTTTATTTTCTAAGTAGACAATCTAAAAGTATTATTTTTCAATTTACTGTATAAATTATTTACAGGTAACTAACATGATGTTGCAAATGTAGCAGCTTAAAAAGCTTAAAACAACAAACTTCTTCTTCTTCTTCTTCTTCTTTAATCTCATGGTTTCTGTGAGTCAGGAATCAGGCACCTGATGGTTTTGGCTTAAGGTTTCTCCTGGAGCAACAGTCAAGGTTTCAATAAAGATTTCAGTCATCTGAAGCTTAACTGGGTTTGGAGGGTCTATTTCTGAACTCACCCACATGGCTATTAAGAGAAGGTTATTGTACCTTGACATGTGAGCCTCTCCATAGGACTTCTCATGAAATGGCTTCCCCCAGATGAGTAACATGAAAGAAAAGAAAAGAGAAAGGAGAGAGAGAGAGAGAAAGAGAGAAAGAGAAAAAGAGACAGAGGCCATAGTGTTCTATAACCTCATTTTAGAAGTGGTATACCATCAACGATCTTCTGTTGGTCATGGGGATCTGAACCTTATGTGAAGTGGGAGGGAGCTGTGAAAGGGTGTGAAGACCAGTGTGTGAGGTTGTTGAGGACCATTGTGGAGACTTTACAGGAAGAATTTTGAGCAAGTATTTACTATGATGTGACTTATGTGTAAAAGGGTCATCCTGGTTGCATTTTAAAAAACAACATGGAGAAGATCAAGATTGGAAACATGTAGACCAAGTATAAGGCTGTTGATATCAAGAAAGTAGGTAATAGATTGTTGCTTGAACAAGGGCTATAGAAGTGACAGTATTAACAAATCATCAAGCTTTATGTACATTTTGAAGGTATGACCTGAAGGATTTGCTGATGGATTGGATGTGAAGTGTGAGGGAAATAAAAGAATTATGGACAATGGCAGAATTTGGCCTAAGGAATTGAGCAGATGGTGGGAACATTTATTAAGAAGAGAAAGGTTGGTAGAGGGTCAAATCTGGAGCAGGGAGAGAAATCAAGAATTCTGGTTGAAATAAATTAAGTTTAACATGCCAATTAAATATCCAAGTAGAGAGGACGGGTTGTTGAATTTACAAGTTCAGCTTTCAGAGAAGAAGTTCGCGCTACAGATATAAAAATGGGAGTCATAGCACAAAAACTGGGAGTTAAAAATTATAAATGCAGTCATCAGAGTAAACATGGTATTTTAGAACATGAAGTGGATGAGATAATCTAGACAATGATTGCAGGGAAAGAAAAGACAGAGGACAAATAACTGAATTCCTGGAAGTACCTATATTTGAAGATAAGAAAGAAGAGAAGGATATAATGATGTAGAAAAGAGGGGAATTCAAGAGAAGATCTATTTCTTGGAAGCAGAAATGTCAGGTAAGTCATTTGTAGCTGATGGGTCATGTAAGATGGGAATGAGAATTGACTACTAGATTTGTCAATATGGAAGTCATTATTTACCTTGTAGACCAGTTATAGTGGGGGTAAAAATCTAAACTGGTGTGCCTTTCAGAGAGATTGGTAAGAAAGAAAGGAAAAAGACATTTTGTGAAAATTATAAAGAAGTAAAGCATTGGGGAAGTAGATGAAGGTTGATGGGTAGACAGGGAAGAATATTTAAATACTGAAGACTATTGTAGCATATTTGAATCCCAGTCATAACAAACCATAAAATTGGAACAGATGAGGATAAAGTATGGCAAAGTGTATCTGCAGGAGAAAAATCTAGTCATAAATGCAAAACGAGAGCAGTTAGCAATGTTATCTGTCTTTCCACAACCAAATCCAACTGTTGCTTTTTGATACCACAGACTAGATGCAGGTTTCTCTCTCTATTCCTTCTCTAACAACATTTCTTATACTTGGAATGAACTCTCTCTCTCTCTTTCTTTACCTGAAAAAAGCATCTGTTCTTTAAGATCCAACTCAAAATTAATCTCTTCTAAAAAATGAGCCTTATATGAGGCTGAGTAGTGGCTCCCCAAATAGTTTTAAATCTTAATCTCCAGAATCCAGAAATGTTACCTTAGGTGCAAAAGGAATTTTGTAGGAGTGATTAAGTTAGGGTTCTACCTTGAGCCTTAAATTAAGAATCTGGAGATGGGCAGATTATTCAAGTGGGCCAAATGTAATCAAAATAGTTCTGGTAAGAGAGATGCAGGGGGAATCATAGAGAAGAAGGGGATGCAATGATGGAAACAGAAATTGGAGTCATGCGATTTGAAGAGAGAGAAAGGGGCCATGTACCAAAGAATATGGGCAGCTTCTAGAAGCTGAAAGGCAAGGAAACAGAGTCTCCCTTCAGAGCCTCCAGAAGGAGTCAGCCATGACTTGGCTATAGGGAGTGAAATGGACTTCAGACTTCTGAGGACTGAAACTATAAAAGAGTAAGTTTGAGTATCCTAAAGGATACAATATCTGTGGTAAATAGTCACAGCAGCAATGGGAAAATAATGAAGTCCTCCTCTCAAAAGCTCTTCCTTCATCTGGCTTCTTTATCTTCTTCTTACCTTATGTGGAGTTTATTTTACAACAGCTTTACTGACTTGCAACTTGTATGCCATAAATTTAAGTATTTAAATGTACGATCAATGACTTTAAGTGAATTTACCAAATTGTATGGCAATTACCGTAAACCAGCTCTAGACCATTCCTGTCACCCCAACATGATCCTTCATGGCTGTGTCAGATAAGCCTAACTCCTGGCCTCAGCTCCACACAACCATTAATCTACTTTCTGCCCCTATGCATTGGCCTTTTCTGGACACTTCATGTACATGCAATCAGTCATAGAGTATATGGTCTTTTGTGCCTGGCTTCTTTCATCTACCATCATATTTTTAAGTTTCATCTATGTGGTAGAACCTATCAGTACTTTGTTCCTTTTTACCATTGAATATTATCCCACTCAGTGGATACCCTGAATTTTGTCCATTTAAAGGCTGATAGACAGGGCACCTGGGTGGCTCAGTAGGTTAGGCATCCACCTCAGGCTCAGGTCATGATCTCAAGATTCTAGGATCTAGCCCCATGTCGGGCTCTCTGCTCATCAGGGAGCCTTCTTCTCCCTGTCCCTCTGCTTGCTGCTACACCTGCTTGTGCTCTTTCTCTCTTTATCAAATAAATAAAATCTTAAAAAAAATAAGGCTGATGGACACTTGGGTTGCTCATATAATATTTGAATATCCATTTCTTCCTGCAATATTTTTTACCTACCACTTTGTGACATATTATAGTCTATCAGTCTATATGGTTCACCTTTCTATGCCCACATCCTATACCTGTATCTGGCAAATTGTAGGTGTTCAATGAGCATCACTTACTATCATGTATTGTTTCCATGACCCATCCTGCTAGTTCTGCTAGAGCATCATAATGGCAGTCCAGTTGACCTCTAAACAGGCAACATTTCCATCTCCAGCATCGCCCAGCATCGCCTCTCCCTAGCTGCTTTCCATTTTTTCGAACGCTGTACTTACTACTGTCAGCTGGTTGCCATCACAGTCTGCTCAAAACCTCCTTTTACATTTTCTCAGGGCAAAGGACAATGGACTTTGCAGAGTTATGGTCTACATTAAGGGCTTTGGAGAAAGAACAATTACTTGAATAAAAAAGTTACCTACCTTTGTCGTGTCCTTTTGCCAGACTACATTATGGATCTATGTAAAGAAGAGTAACAGCGAACACATAAAAATAAATGGAAACCCCTTTCTTAATGAAAGAAAAAGAAAAATCCTTGTCAGGTAAAGTTCAATTCTTTTCGATGTTTCCAACATTGAGCTTTGAGTCCCAATGATCAGCAGAGAATATTGGCGGATGATTCCCAGGAGCCTTCAATGAATACCTCTTTTTAAGGATTTAGTTTCTCTTTCACAGCATTTTAGTAATCACTCATGCTGCTATGAAAATCGGATAATGGCCCACAATACATCCTGAAATGAAAAAGAATGCAAGGGGAAATAAAGCAAGAAAACCCACAACACCCGGGCATTACCAATTCAGGCTCACTCAGGCTTCGCAGGTGGAATCAGTCTTAATTCAAAGGGCCCTCTCCTCAGAGATTGAGGCAAGTGATACTTTTCTTTGTGGCCTTTCAGAGCTTTTCATTCCACACAATCATAGCACACACCAAGTTTGAAAGCTGAGCTTTCGGAAATATGTAACAGGACATTGAAATGAGAAAAGGGAAAGAGGCAGAAAGACATTTTATTGAAAAGCATTTTGTAGAGCTTAGCTTAAAATTGGACACTTGCTTTTGATGGGTCTGCTTTTAAAATAGGAAATTGATTTTCAGTTAACCAGCTGAAAGAAAAATACACTCCCCGCACCCTTGCTCTTAATTCTGCAGGCAGTCCTTCCTTCCTCACGGGCTTTCCTAGTAAAAAAATTTGAATACTTTGCAGATGGAAAGTGCATAGGGTTTAGACATGTTGCGTCCTGAGCAGTTCAGTCTAAATTTATGTTGCTGTGCCTTCTGTTTTCCCCAGAATTGGAAAAAGAACACTTCCATAGAGGCAGGATGTAGTTCAGAAAAAAAAAAAATTGTGTGTGCAGAGAAGGCAACTCTTTGAAATGTGACAATGTATAATAAGTGAATTACATTCTAGTATATAAAATGTGACACGTGTGAATTAATTACTGATACTAACTTGATTTACATTAAATTGCCAGTGATTTGTCATTTTAAATTATCTATGAAAAAATTATATTGGTTTATGATCCATTTCAAATGAGGAACTTTAAGTAGACAAGGCAGTGTTGTGAAGTAGAAATACCCAAGGGATATTTGGTTGTTTTTCTCATTCTGTCACTATAGGCTCTATGATCACGGGACAGCCTTCTTCTTAATTTCCTCAGTGCCTAGCATAGTGCATAACACATATTAGGTCCTCAAAGAATATTTGTTGAGTGAGTGATTGAATGAACAGTACATGTTAGTGGATATTTGATTTCACAATGCTTTTGCTTCTGAATCAGTAAATAAATAATATGCAGTATTAGCCCCATGCCCTTGAAAGTGCCATCTAACTCCAAAAAATCACAAAATGTAGAAATGGGATATCAGCTTATTCAATTAGCTTCTAATGGCATTCCAGTAAATTGTCAGCTTATCTCTACTTAAATAACACAAGTTACAGGAGACTCATAACCTCATGAAGAAGCCAACACCATATTTGGTTGGATTTCATCCTTTAAAAATGCCTCACTTTATATTGAGCTCAAATATAGCTGTTTATCATACAGCCATTTTTCCCTCCAGGGTAACATATGTGATAAGATGTTAGATGCAACTCTTCCTGAGTGTTGGAATTTTAGCAAAGACTCTAACAGTCAAGAAGGGAATAGTTTGGCACAAGGTAAACCCATACCCTAACATAAGGTTAACTAGATCATGTATGTAGGACTTGCAATGGAGTTGGTTCCAAACTAGTTTCCTTCCACTTTGGCACACCATCCATCCCTGGCTATATAAGCGGATTCTAGGAATGCAAAGGATGAGAAGACTGGATAATTCTGCACTGATAATTAATGATATATCTCAAGAGTAACTTAAGTAACTTTCTTTAATAGCCGTTTTCTCAACTAGGTACGTGCTTCAGTCAACTAGGGGTTACTAAGAGCTATGTGTTTAGACTAGGATTTCTTGGACTAGTGCTCAGACCTCTCTGCAGCAAGTGCTGCTTATCTCCAGATGGCATTTCAGGAGCTCAGGAGAGGGTCCTACAAAACATTGATCAGTTTTTGAGGGGGCTGCACTATCTGGTTTTCTCTGATATGAGTGAGAGGCACAATGAAGCTGTTTATGGCAGTATCATAAGAAACTGGTGGTTAGAGCCAACAGCCACTGATGACACATCAATAGTAGGAACAGTAAACAAGCAAATAAATAGAAGGAGAAGATCTCATTGTTTCCCCTTCATCTTATCTTTTATTTTCCCTCTAATGATTTCTGCTGGCAAAATGTAAAAGCCCGGTAGCGAGGATGTCTAGTGTACATAGTTTACAGATATTTGGTCTTCGTTGTACAAAGGAGAGTCAGGAAAGGTGAATTTGGACATGAAAGAAGGTGATAAGTAAGTAGACCAGCATCACCTACTCCTTTGGCTGTTCAGCAAATCTCCATATCATTCTACACATATTTGACTCTTCTAGGGACAAAATAAAAATTACTTCCTCTGCCAATAAGATGCAGCTCTTTGGACAAATGGAGATGCATCTTGCCTTCTCTAAAGAGGGTAGGAACCAAATCACAAAGTGAGGTCCATTTCTCTTTTAACTCAGCTACAAAATTACTTGAATGTTCTTTTTTTTTTTTTAAGATTTTATTTATTTAATGGAGAGAGAGAGACAGTGAGAGAGGGAACACAAGCAGGGAGAGTGGGAGAGGGAGAGGCAGGCTTCCCGCGAGCAAGAAGCCCTATGCGGGGCTTCATTCCAGGACTAGGGGATCTGGCAGACACTTAAAGACTGAGCCACCCAAGTGCCCCACTTGAATGTTCTTGAACCTAAACATTAAGTTATGCAGATAACAATCACCAACCAATTAATTGTATGTGCAATAATAATCAAAAACGCTAAAAAAGGGGAAATTAGTATATTATATATATCAATCAACAGGAGGTATCTTCCACAATTTCTTTCACAATTACAGTGTGTATATGTGTTTAGTTAATATAATCTTAATATTTGTATCACTTCTGGAGCTAATCATGAGACTATAATTTCTTTTCTTTTCTTTTTTTTTTTTTTTACAAGGAAGTTCTATAAGACTTCCCTCACTAACTATAGACACAAATTGCAAGTCCAGGATGTCACCTGTGCTTCTGATCAAGGGGCAGTAGATGGGAAGTTTCCAGGGACCTCTCTGCGAGTTTGAATTAATTTGACAGAATGGCTCAGAGACCTCAGGGAAATATTTTATTTACTAGATTACTGGTTATTACTGATTCTCATAAAAGGATATAATTTAGGAACAGCCAGGTAGAAGAGAGGCAGAGGACAAAAATGCATATGGGAAGGGGCAAGGAGATTCTGGGTCCTCTGTGCATAATCCATTCTAACTGCATCTCAACATGTCCAGCCACCCAGAAACTCTCCAAATCCTGTCCTTTGGGTTTTTATGGAGGTTTCATTACACAGACATGACTGATTAAACATTGGCCATTGGCAACTGATTCAACCTCCAACCCCTATCCCATTCCTGGAGGTTAAGGGGGCTGGACTCAAAGTTCCAATCTTCTAATCACCTGGTTGTTTACCCAGGACAACCAGCCTCATCCTTAAGTACCTTAAGTATTTCCAAAAGCCACCTCATTTACATGAACTCAGGTGTAGTTGAAAGAGTTTTTTAATGTGTATCAAGACATCTTTATAGCTTTTATCACTTAGGGAATTCCAAGGGCTTTAGGAGCTCTGTGCCAGGAAGAGGGCCAAAGATGAAAAATATACTTTTTACTATAAATCACAATATCACAATCATTGAGTAAAAGAAAAAGAAGGAACTCCTACTTCCACCCTTTGTTTCCTCTAATTACATATTCTGGCTATGAGAGAAATAGCACCATTATATGGATAGCTTATGCAGACCATAACTCATCCTTTGAAATACAGCACACACATTTCAGGGTCTTTTATCTGAGTCTGTTTGTATTGTATTGAGTCTTCCACAGGCCGTTTCACCATTGTTTCAGGTCAGCTGCTCTTGAGTGATGAGGCCGTACAGAGGAAACTCTGTAGGAAAGAGTTCCACTGCCATGCTTCTTTATTGATTTGAGTTCCTTTGTCAAACACAATAGTGTAGGAGATTTCATCATGACGAGTAAACTGTTCTACAAGTCCACAGGTTGGCAGAAGGATTGTGGGCAAGGAAGATAATGAATAGCCAGAATACATGTCTATTGTAGTAAAAGAAAGTTGTTGCCACCTCCATGATGAAAGAATTCAGCAATTAGGGACCGCTGGGTGGCTCAGTTGGTTGAGCATCTGCCTTTGGCTCAGGTCATGATCTCAGAGTCCTAGAATCGAGTCCTGAATTGGGCTCCTTGCTCAGTGGGGAAGCTATTGTTTCACCCTCTGGGGAAGCTATTGTTTCACCCTCTGCCTGACTCTTCCCCTACAGGTGCTCTCTTTCTCTCTCAAATACATAAACAAAATCTTAAAAAATAAAAGAATCCAGCAATTAGTTTGTTCTCAGGGGGCTGGCTTTTCTCACGTGAAGAATGGCATCATCAGGGAGCCCTCAATGTTGGTGTCTCTTGTGATCAAGACAGGCATTCACTATAGCCAAATTAGCCTCAATAAGGAAAGGTCAGAGTTTCTGACCCTATTACTGTAAGGATCTATTTAGCCAGAGCAATTCCATCTGGTTAAAGAGTGATTTTGTTGTTTATGCAGTAAAACTTAAACTGACTCTGCCCCACCACCCCCCCACTTACTTAAAAGCAAGTCTGGGAAACTAGTCCCAGGTAACAAAGACCAAATACAAGGGCAGGTCAGGCCAGGTCGAGCCATCCAATCAGTGGGGTGTGCATACTGTCTCCCTAGCTACCAAGGAGTGTGGGCTCTGCCTTTTGGGCGCGAGTTCTGACCAAGGTGATAGGCTAGTTCAAATGTCTACTATAGGGTAAATTGTGATTCATTGGTCACTTATGTGTGACCTAGCATGACTGTGCAGCTTTCTCTGTGTGTTACAATCTCACTGACCACCTGTGCATGGCCAGGCCTTTGCCCTTAAAAGCTAGTCTGTAAGGCAGAGAGGAGTCACCTCTTTGTAAGAGGTGGCCCTGACTGGTCTGTTTGATTCTCGATGCTTGGAGCAAAATAAAGCTTTGCTTGACCTTCACTTTGTATCAGTCTTGCTCCTTTGATCACAGACCCATTATTGGGGGACTTAACAATTACAACCTTATTACTCACTTATTGGAATATTGTGGGGAATTTTTCCTATGTCTTTCTATGAAAACAAATTCATTGAAAATATGTTTAATGGACAATTAGTTTGTTTTCTATGACATGTTTTCTTTGTAACTAAAGTGTGACATCAATTTGATTAAACTATAAGCTTGAGTCCCAGTCAAATGAGTTTTATCTTAGAATTAAATATAAAACAATCTTTTTTAGTGTCTGGGCTTCTAGAAAAACAATAGTGGTAGTTGTCTTAATTATTGGCCGCTATGTGCCTTCACCTCTGACAATTTTATTCACTTATATTGAATTGGGTTTGCAATTTTTATTCTTTTTTGCCCCTTTCATTAGAAACAACATGACTGAAGCTTAGCTAAAGTAGCTTCAGGCTGTACTAGGCAAAGTTGAATTGACTTTGCACAGCTTGGCTTCTTCAAGTCTTTGGATAATTAGCTATGAATAGCTAGTCCCTGGGGCTTGTGGGCCCATCAGACTATTTTTAAAGGTACTCCAGTGTCAAAGGAAAACACCACGGGGCATAACCCACGCATGGCCTTCCACCATTTTGTGTTTCCCTGAGCTTTTAAAATAAACACTAAATCCATCTCTACAGAAATACTTTCTAAAAAAAACTTCCACTACCTCTGTCATTGTGTATTCCTTACATGTAACTCATTTAGGATCTTTGCATATATTTACTAGGTATGTTCCCCCCACCCATTGTTGTTGTTATGTTTATTTTGCCTCTGATGCTACTCATCCTAATTTTGGATTTTTTATCCATTTGGTTTTTACTATTAGGTGAGCTCTCTCTCAAATTTAGTGTTTTGGCTAGATAAAAATGATATTGAAACAAAGATCACTGGTTTTAAAAATCAGTCACTTTGCAATGTAGGTCCTCATTGACATTATATCAGACGACTAAATATTTGTCAAAAGAAATAATCTTTTAATGATTAACTGTCATATATTAGCCTTTTCAAATGGGAGGGTATAATTTTTGTAAAGGGGCCCATCAGGAATTTATCACAGCAGTTTATAACTATTCACATAATTCATAGGTTTCACTGCTGTCACTCATGTTTGACTTTTATTTTGTTAAGATTTTATTTCTTTATTTTGGAAAAAGAGCACAAAAAGATGGGGAATGCAGAGGGAAAGGAGAAAAGAAGACTCCCTTCTGAGCAGGGAGCCTGATGTGGGACTGGATTCCAGGATTCTGAGATCGTGACCTGAGCCAAGGCAGATGCTTAACAGTCTGAGTCACACAGGTTCCCCCTTATGTTTGACTTTTATATTTCTCTTCTCATCCTTTGTCTGCCTCCATGCTTTGCTCAGACAATTTTCATTTCATAATTGGTACTCATCCAACATTTTTCAAATATACAATAACTTAAATAATTTTTTAAACTTCCACGTACTTAACTAAAAGAAAATATATTGGTAGACTTTACCTTCTTCTCAACAGATTTTCCAACCTTGTAAAGCAAGCAAGCAAGAAAACACAATCTCCTTTGAGTGCCTACTTCCTATATAAGAACTGTGGGAAGGAACAAGATGTGATTAGGACAGTTCCAAGAAGAAATTATACTTGGAAATGAAGGAAGCAAGCTATCTGGTGCTGATTCGGTAGCACAAAAGAAAATTCAAGTGGAAGAGAAGGGTCTGTCCAGATTTTGAAATCTTTGGGGTATTTGCCTGCAAAATATTGATATGATTCGGTGAGATGATCTCACCTTGATAGCCTTTCAGGAGGGTTGTCTGCCTGACAAAATATGAAAGATGGATACTGGGCCAATGTGGTCTAGTAAAGATGTCCAGGAGAGGACTTTGAAATGCCAATTATTACCCCCACCTTAAAAGACCACCAGAGACGTGAGTCAAAGCCAATCAGCAAGGGTCGTTTATTGCAGGTTCGAACCTGGACCTCTGCGGCGCTCGTTGCCCATAACGCCGAGAGGTCCGGAGCTGGGTCAGTGCAGGATTTTTATAGACAGATACAAACAAGTTTCGGGTGGGGCTGAGCTGATTGATTGATAGTTTGAACAGGCATACTTGGCGTCAGTGGATTGGGTCAGGGGACCCGCTTCCGAAAGCAGACAAAGCAATCTTACAGAAGCAGAACTGGCCGGTTAGTCCACGCATGCGAAAAAAGCACTACCAGGATATTGGAGGCCTGGTTACTATCAAGTAAAGACAATTGCGAGTCTCCTGGTGGAATGTTACATTCCTGCTATCAAGCATCCTTGTTAATGAGATTTAGGTTTAGAAGAAATTTAACTTTATTTACTTTTCCTTCTACCTCCACCCCCTTCCGTTTTTCATGGAGGGGAGGGTGACATTAGGGCTATTGATAAGGTAACTTCTTTGTTGTAAATCTCAAGGACATTTGCAAACCAAGGGAGACTCCTACCTTGCAGGACTGTGATCTCTGCAAGTTAACTATTTATCGTTTTAGGGCAGTCAGGGGTGCCTGAGGAATGCTACACATATGGAGGGGAGCGGGTGAAGAGGGGGTGCAAGGCGCCAGCTTTTGCTTTGTCCTCAGCCAGCCTCCTGTTCCTTCAGCTTAAACGACCAACTGCTATAGGTTTCCATCTTATAGCTTAGGGCGACCATCAGAACTACTTTTGCAATCCCTTCCCTTCTTTCACTGTCAGCAGCTATGTCAGGTGAACCAGAAATTGGATAAAAGGTTTTCTGATAACAAAAAATATAATTCTATACCATGCATTTTCATATTGATTTTATTCAATTGAACATTTTATCATACCGTGCTTTATTTTCCTTTGCTGTCTTATTTTATCAATAAAACTACAACCTGATTCACTATGTTGAACTTGGTTTATATATCTTTTGATTGTTCCTTCTCTTTCCACTTCCAACTTCTAAGTTATTAGGAACTGGTCTGAATTGTTAATAAGGGATGAAAATGCATTTCAGTTCATTTTCTCCCATCTAAGAGCTCCTTAAGGGGAGCTATTATGTTTTATTCATCATTGTACCTCTAGGGCCTATAATAAGCCTAGTGTACATTAGGTACTCAAAACGTATTCTTTGAATGAAAGGGAAAATTAAAAAGTGGATAGATGGATGTACCTATGAATAAACAAATAAATCTAAAATTAGTACTATTTTGGATTATCAAAGACAATCATGAAAATAAATTTATGGTAGAGGGCCTGGCCTTCCAGGACCCTGCAATGACAAATTTGAATCTCGGTCCTCTCTGCTATCTGCCTTGAATAAAGGCAATTGATGATGGGCTGTGTCTCTATAAACACATGGTTATAAGTTTGGCCTTTGTCTGTCAGGATTAGAGAAGAGTATGAAGGAACTGAGCTTTTGCTTTAAACAAAATGAAGATATATGGGATGTAAGATGAATAGAGAAAGACATGTCCATACATAAATAGAAAGTGTGGGATAGGCTAAGACCTATCTTTTCTGTGCATAGAAACATGAACTTGGGCAGCTGAGAGTGAATTATAAGAAGTAGCAGGGGGCTTATAATCAGCATTGGCTGCCATAACACTGAACTAGTAGCTTTGCTGCTGTCATTTGGAATTTTTGTCCTAAATCACAGAGATTCCTTCAATGTGTAAGACTGTCAGACAGGCTACCCATGAATGTCTGGTCACATCAATGACAGCAACCAGATTCACCGATTTGTATGCCATATTTTAAAATATCGTGCTCATCTTTTCAAGACTTAAAAAGTTCTGATACTATGTTACTCCTGGCCAGGTGGCCATGTTAATAAGACCAAAATATTAGCAGTGGTTTGGGCTGCTTATTCATACCAGGTGGAATGCTATGAGTTGCCTGAGAATTGGGAAAATCTACAACTTCCATTCTAACTTTGGTATGCCAACATGTCGTATTCAATGGATTCAACCAGAAAAATGTATGCCGGTGGTCAGTGCTATAAAATGCCTGAGACAATAATTTTAGTGCATACCACCTATTTTCAGTTTTTCCTCATTTATTTTCCTTCTATTTATATAGAATTGTAATCTCCAACATGCAGTACTGGCCTCCCACATTATTTATTGTTTCAATATAGGGGACAATTACATATAATTAGCTGGATGACACTACTAGTTTGCCAGTGGAATTTGCTATGAATGCATTTGTTTCTTCAGGGAGTTGCTTTCTATTTCCTGCACTACTGCACCGGTGCTGTTTAGAGAGACCTACCTTTTTTTTTCTTCCTTATTTATTGCTTCATTGGTCTGAGGCAGGAAGAAAGCATATGAAAATCAGTACGCAACAGCCTGTGAATAACTATCACAGGAGGCAGAGAAAGAGTTGCATATCAATTAGAAAACACACAAATAGGCACAAGGTAAGCTTTCAACAACATATTCATTTGTGGGTGAAGAAATCCAGGTACAGTTGTCAGCTTCTTATATTTTATGGAAACCATCATCTGCTGCCATGGAAGAGGTGGTCTATATCATATCTTATTTCTCCACCATGATGTGTTCTGCATAATTGGATTTTCCAGATGGCTAACAGTCATCACCTTTTTACGAATCCTTAAAATAATCAGAATTTTCCAAAAAGTTGACTTTCTAAATTATATTAGTCTTTCTTCTACCTTTTAAAATAGTTCACAGAACATAACTGAACCTACCACGAGGTTCTCCAAGATATGAACTTAAGCTAGGCTATGCCCATAGGATAGATTCTTGGACCTATCAGAGCTTAAGTAATTGGGATAAATGATCCAATATTTCTGAAGTACTGTCCATGTGGCAGGTTGTTTGTATGGGAGGTCTCCTTTAAAATGTTGGATAGAGCATGCCTTGGAGATCTGCTGTTTAAAGTAGTAGTCTCCATTGGGCTCCAGCTATTCATCTTGCCCTTCTACCTGTGCAAGTGTGCAATCTCATTTATGATAGACTCTCCCAAGGGCTTGTCTTAGTCCCCTCGCTGATTTCCTTCCATCCCAGATTCCTACCTCTTTGTCATCCTTTACCCATAGCTCCTTTATATTGTCATAATTATTCTTGGCCTGTCGGACTGACTGCTTCACCTTGCCTCTCTATAGATTGGGTATCTAGTATACTTTAGATGAGATTATCCCAATCGCTTATAATTAAGGTATGATGGCTTACCATCCATTCCATTTTAACACTGGCAACCACATATGTTTTAAAAAGATAACAAGGGCTTTATTTCTAATTAAATTGAGTATACTACTTTCTCCTTTCCTCCTTTAGTGCATACTGAATGCGACTGACTGCTGCCACTCTTAGGATCATAGAATATCATACATTCAATGGTTGGAAGAAGTCAAAGAAATGATATAATCTAACACTTCCATTTCACTCAGAGAAAATGGAACTCAGGAAAGCAAAGTGATTGATGCAGAGATACAACTAGCAACTGGGATAAGATCCCATAGTTTCTAATTCAAGTTAATATTCTTTCCATATTCTGTTAGTTTTAAAGCTTTTGTCCTCTAATTTCTGTATCCTACTTCTGACTTTTATATTTCTGCTCAGTTTCCTTTTAACTTTTCTTCTGAGCCCCACCATTCTTAGCCATTGTTGCCCTCCAAGGATCTAAATAGAAAGTCACTATATACTCATGTCTCTGAGAACCACTCACAAGCAGAGAATTTACTATTCAGGCTTTGTGTTAACAAATACCAAATATGATTTTCCACTTAGCATCGTCACAAAATCACTTCTCATAGACGTCTTTTAATCTTCTTTTATTTTGTGATCACAGATGGTGCATCTTTCCCTTAACTGGAAGTCTTAACTTTATGTCTATCATTGGGAACTAGGAAGGAATATGGGTGGCAGAGGACATGTCTCCAGTTCTCATGAGAAAACTACTCAAATTCCCTATACTATCAATGGGAATCCACATAGTTTCTTAGTACTTGTTATTAAGAACAGTCCTTTACTCAGAGCTAGGGCATAGGAAAATATTCAATAATGCATTTTCTGTGCCTCTGAAAATCAGTCTGAAAGAAGAAAGAAGTTAAACACTTTGTTCAATCATTTATTAAAATGAAAGTAGCATCCTGGGGCTATAGGAACATGGAGAGCCATTGCCATGTTCGATTTATTTTTAGCTGTTGTCAATTGTACATGAAAAAGACCCTAGTGTGCAGTCCCTTCCTGCTGACATTTCCACAAGGTAATTTACCTTTTGCTCCACTCTTTCTGGAATACCCTCCAGTTATTTTGTGAGATAAACAATAGGCGCCTTTGCTTCAGTGAACTTTTGCTTGAGCTTAATGACCTACTCTGGTTAGATGCAGTCTCTTCACTCCTGGAAAAAAAAGAAAATATTATCATTAACACCCCTTTGCTTAGCAATTGCTTCTCAGTGATCAGTTTATTTTAGCTTTGGGGTAATACTACGCACTATACATTATACATTGGGTTCTCCAATTTTTCCTTTTCAGGGGACCACAGTTTTCCACATCTGAAAGGTTGTAGTAGAAGTCAGTATAGCATCATGGATGAGATCAAGAGGTATGGAGTAAAATAGTCTACATTTTAATTGTAGCCCCTCCTTCTGCTAGAATTATGATCATGAACTAGTAACTTCTCTGACCTAGCACACTTTTTCTCTACCTGGAAATGAGGAAAATAATTACTTATGAGACTATGTTATATGAAGTTGAATGGAGGATCAAATGAGATAATCCAAGTAAAAGGGTTGGTATAGTACTAATATCTAGTAAATACCAAATATCTGTTATTTTCTAGATATTAATAATAAATACTAGTGATTTTAATCATCATTATAAATAGTACAATGCTCTGGTTTTGGGATTCTGCCAGAAATAAGGCTGGCAGCCTCTGTCATTTCTTTTTACAAAGGCTTTACTGTGTGAAATTGAAGGAGAAAAGAGCTGGATATTTGGTTGGTCGGCATGCATATATATCTAGTGTGTATTTAATTCTTTTGCATAGTTATAATATACAACCAGAATATCAAACAAGTCATGAGGATGCAGCTCAGTGGATTATCACAAAGTAAACATATCTGCGTAACCATTATCCACATCAAATACTAGAATGTTATCAACATCTTAGAGGTCCTTCATGTCACTAGCTAACCATTAACTCCTCTGTCTTCCTTAAAAGTCATCATTATCCTAAATTCTAACACCATGTTATATTTGCCTGCTTTTGAAATATATATAAATTGGAATTGTACATGATGGACATTATATTATTCTAGCTTTACTCATAATTTTGAGATTTATCAATGCTCTTGTGGGAGGCAGTAGCTTAATTTCATTGTTTTTTGGTGTTTCTTTGTACCGTTTATTCAAAACAATGCTGGTGGACTTTTGTACCATTTATTCAAAACAATGCTGGTGGACTTTTGTTTTTTTCCAGGTTTCAGCTATTTCATATAATACCCTTTAAATTACAAAGTAATAAAGTAACACCACAGTTTCATGGGCGCAGGGAGAAGACACAAGATTTCTGGGTCAGAGACAAAGGACCTTATGACTCAAAGCACAGCAAGTAGTGTGAGCTTCATGTTTGTGTCAGTTTCTCATGTCCACAGTTCCTCTATGGTAACATAGAGGAACACTGGTGAATGGTGGTTAGCGGTAGGTTTGTGTGAAAATGGAGGAATCTCAAGCTCAGGAAGCTCAAATCTTTTTATTTATTTGTTTGTTTGTTTAATTAGGCTCCGTTCCCAGCATGAAGCCCAACATGGGGCTTAAACTCACAACCCTGAGAACAAGACCTGAGATGAGGTCAAGAGTCGGACGCTCCACTGACTGAACCACCCAGAAACCCAAGGAAACTCTTTTTAAATGGGCTCCAAGAAAATCTATCCCTTGTCATAGAAGGAGATATAATATTTATTATATTGGCCAGTAAATGAATATTCCTCCTTAATCTTGAGTGAGACACTGTCTCTACTTTCTAAGGTTGTTTTCAATACAAACATCCTTAAAAAAGATCATCCTCAACAAAGGGCTATTTGGGCTTTGTCTGGAAAATATACAGAGCTGCAAGAGACACATGGAAATTTGTCTCCCCAAAATATCCCATCTCTTCTCTTGACTGCTTTTGCATCCAGCAAGTCTTTTCATGAGTATAATACTGTCAGGCACTCTAATTATAGCCTGGCCAACAGAGGTTGGCAACAAATCCATTCAATTTGTCTCATATGGTGTTTAATTAAGGCTATCGTCAACAGGGTTCCAAGGAGCAGGAGAAGCCAATCTGCAGTATCCATCTCAACCATGCCACCAGGTGCTGGGGACTGACCCAGGCAACTAAACAAATCCCCAAACCCATCATTCTACCTTATAGAGTCAGATGACATTTTCCTTAAAATTTTGTATTGACTTTTTCACTTAGTTCAAGGCATTAATTACAGTACAGTAGGATGTGTTAGCAATTACAAAGACTACACCTTGACTTGCAAAGAGGAAGTCTAGGACCATTCTGTCATCCACAGCAACCTTGGCTTGTGAGTTGAAGCTGATCTGAATGCTCTTATGGGTTGGGGCATGAATTCATATAAAATTAAGAAGATTCTGTACCATCTTTTCTAACTGGACGACTCCCATTGTGGAAAGAAATCGCCCAAAGAGTACTTATAAATAAAAAGTCTATATAAACTTAGGTATAAAACATGTTTTAAAAATCAATCTGTTGCAAGTTATTCTACCAGTCTTTGTGCATGAACATGATTTTGCTTCTGTCCAACATGAAAAGTACACATTTGTGTAAATGCATTCATATTGATATCATTTCCCTTGTATATAATTAACCTTGATAGGTTGAGCTTCTCTTTTGATTTTTCTAGCTCTTCTCACATTGTGGGTTTGATGAATAGGACAGCTCTCACAATAATATGGAGAAAATTAAAAACATGAAAAATGCCAACATACCTACTTATTTCTAGCTTTCTCATTTTGCAAAGCAAGCGAGCTAATTGTGGGCATTGCCTAGAGGCAGCTTGGGAAGCCCCAAAGATAGGTTGAGTATAAAATATGTTTTATTACTGGGATTTATGAGCTTGAATTTGAAAAAGGCAATATTAAAAATAATTGGCAAAGCAGAAAAAGCATGAGCATAAGTCATAGGTCTATAAAGATAAAGTTTGAGGTAATATTTAAGATAAACATATTTAATATAAACATTTGGTTTCTTTGCACCAAGTAAAAAATTTTAGGGTCTGTGTGTTTTTCAGAAGTGACTTATTAAAAATTGTTCAGAAACATGTAAAAAAGTTCACTAATATTTAAAAGGTTCTCACGATGTGAGGAATGTTTGTTATCCAGGTAAACTATACCAAAGGCATAGATTTTTTAAAAACAACTGTTTTAACAGAAAGTAAACCAAATTCTAGTTTTACCCCTTTTTATACAACTGATATAAAACTTTTTTTCTCTTTCAGCAAGCCAGCTCTTCATCTCATGAATAAAGCCATAAACATTGAACTAACTTTGTAAAACTTTACACATTTTAATGCTTCTTTCAAACTCATTATTTGCAAGTATTTTAAATCAAAGCAAATAAACGTCACTACTCTTCAAATCTTCTGCAATTTAACGATGCTGTTTACTATCTTTTTTTCACCTACTGCCACAAAGAAGCAATTTTGCTTTAAGACACAATTATACTCTTTTCCTCAATAAGATACCCTCTTTATTTTCACTCATATATTTTTGGCAACGACTGTAAAGAGCACAGTTCTATCCAGACATAATAGCTGCAACTTCCAACCAAAATAATTAGCTTCTGTTCCTCCGCAACACAGGAAAAGATGGGAGGCAGGTAAATGACCACTCTTAGTCATATTTGAGCACTGATCATAGCTACAAAGCTCCAGGAAAGGCTATTTGTGATTCATGAGCATGCATATTTCCATTCAGTCATACACATTTATTTTACATTTCTTCAAATGACAAATATGAACATGCATACCATTATGACCCAGTGTTGTCTATCCATTCTTCCCAACCTTACTTGACAGCTGCCATATAATGTATAAAAACAAGAGGCAAAGGTGTATATGGATTAAAACTATGCTAGCAACTCAACATTTCTGTCAGACCTGAGATAATGCAAGGGGATTTGAGTAATTGTTATGATCTATAGCATTATAAGAATTAATTCACACACACACACATATATATATGTATATATATTTTAAAGATTCTGTCTATTTATTTGAGAGAGAGCAAGCACAAGCAGAGGGATGGGGAGGGGCAGAGGAATAAGTAGACACCCCACCCAGAGGAGAGCCTGATGTGGGGCTCTCTCAGGACCCTAGGATCATGACCACAGCCTAAGGCAGACACTTAAGCCACTGAGCCGCCTACGTGTCCCTTAATCCACTTTTTATAAACTATCACCTGTAATTTAATTTTTGAAACTATAATCATCACACATAATTTTAAGACATTTATTGGAAGCAATGCCATTTAATTTGTACAACAAAATAATTTATAGTGTATTTAGCTAGTGAAAATTGATTTTCAATTAGAAAATAAACCCAAATCTTGAAAAATATTATATGTTATTATTTTTTTAATTTTATAAGACATATATGTGTTTTAAAGCATAGTTTTAAAAACAGTATTTGTTCAAAGATTTACCTCAACTAGAAATATTACATGATTTCTCCCTGGAAGATCAGGGGGATTATAAAATATATCAATTAAAAAAAAAAAAAGTTATGGGGCACCTGGGTGGCTCCGTGGGTTAAGCGTCTGCCTTCAGCTCAGGTCATGATCTCAGGGTCCTGGGATCGAGTCCCGCATCGGGCTCTCTGCTCAGCAAGGAGCCTGCTTCTCTCTGCCTGCCTCTCTGCCTACTTGTGATCTCTCTCTGTCAAATAAAGAAATAAAATCTTAAAAAAAAAAGTTATAATTTCTTAAAAATACTAAAATTTTTTCCATTCTCACTCTTGTTTTGCTAATTTGGTATACCAACTCTGTTCTATTGTTTCTTATTTTGGATCAAAGGAAATCAACAACATAGTTGTAGAAAAATGATAAAACTAACCAATAAATCCAATGGTTAGTTTTTAAAATGAAATGGAATAAACTAATAAACCATTTACTAATTCATTCAAAAAACTAAATGAATCCTGTTAAAATTAAACAACTATGACAGGTGATTTCACAGGTAGATTCCACCAAATTTTGAGGGTGAGAGAACTCTAGTGCCCTTTGAAATTTTTAACAAAACAGCTTTATTAAAACACAAGGGACATACAACAAACAATGTATTTTAAGATTGCAATTTGTAGTTGATATATATAGATAGATGATATACAGATATAGATATATAGATACCATGCATATGTATCAATATATGATATTATGCATGTATATACCATGAGACCATCACCACAATCAAGAAAACCATTACCCCCCAAAGTGTCCTTATATCCCTCTATAATCCAGCTTTCCTGGCCCTTCTCCCATCCCTACATAACCTCTGATCTGCTTTCTGGCATTGGAGATGAGCTAGCATTTTCTAAAATTTTGTATAAATGGAATCATATAATGCATATTCTTTTTCATTTGGTTTCTTTTACACAGAATGATTATTTTCAGATGTTTCCATGTTGTATCAATAGCTCATTTATTTACATTGATGAATAGTATTTCATCGAATGAATATACCATAATTCATTTGTCCATCTTGTTGATGAACATTAGGGATGTTTCCAGTTTTAGGTTTCTACAGATAAAGTTGCTATGAAAAGATAACTTTCACGGGCTTTTGCTTTCATATCTCTTGGGTAAATACCTAAGATTGAATAGGTGAAGAATATGTTTTTTTTACATTGTAAGGAACTCTCAAGCTGTTTTCCAGAATCATAATACCACTTTACATTCCCACCAGCAGTGGATGAGAGCTCCAGAGTCTTTTCATCCTTGTCAACATCCTTGGTCAACATCCAAGTCAGCCCTTAGGGTGGTCAGACTTCTCAATTTTATTCATATTAATAAGTCTTCTAGATTGATGATAACTCATGGTGGTTTTTCCACCAGAAAACTGTACAATGGTGTATTATTTATTTCCATGACACACTACTTTTTTGAAAGGTGTACAATGTGTTGATTTAATATATACATGTCATGAAATGATTATTACAATCAAGTTAATGAACACATCACCTCATGTAATTACCATTTTTTAATGTGTGGTGAGAACAGTTAAGATCTGCTCTTTTAGCAAATTTCAAGTATGATATAGTATTAATAGCTATAGTCACTCATAGTGGTTTTAATTTGCATTTTCCATAGTGTTGAGAATCTTTTCATGTGCTTATTTGCCATTTGTATATTTCCTCTGAAGAAATGTATGCCCAATTCTTCTGCCCATTTTTAAAGTTGGGTTGGTTATTTCTTTATTATTGAGTTTTGAGAGTTGTCTTTTTAAAAAAATATATACATATTTGAATGCAAGTATTTAATCAGATAAATGATCTGCAAACACTTTCTTCTGGTTTGTGTCTTGTCTTTTCATTCTCTTAACAGTATCTTTCAAAGACAGAAATTCTTAGTTTGGAGAGAGTCTATTTTTTTTTTTTTTCTCTTATAGGTTGTGCTTTTGTAGTTATATTTAAGAAATCTTTCCCAAAATAAGGTTAAAAAAATTTTTCCCTCATGTTTCTTTTTAGAAGTTTTATGTATTTAGGATTTGAATGTAGGTTTATTATAAATTTTGAGTTAATTTTCATATGTGGTATGATTCATAGATCAATTTTTTTTCTGTTTTCTTTTTTTTCTCCTTCTCCTCCTTTTTCTTCATTTCTGCATGAGGATGTCTGATTGTTCAAGCACCATTTTTTGAAAAAGTATTTTTTTTCCCACTGAATTGTCTTCTAACATTCGTGAAAATGAATTGACTATATTTGTGTAAGTCAATTTCTGGACTCTATTCTGTTATATAGTTCTATTTCTCAATGTTGATACCAATACCACAATGTCTTGGTACTGCAGCTTTAGAATAAGACTCAAAGTCTAGCGGAATAAGTTCTCTAACTTAGTTCTTCTTTTACCAAGTTGCTTGTGTTCAGTGTATGCTTTAGACCTCTAGGATGGGTAGAAGGGGGTCTGTGTGAGCACATACGTGTTTTCTAAAATAGAATCTGTGAAAATCACCAGTCCTAAAGGGTGACAAATAGTTTTATACTTTTTTAAAAAAGATTCTATTTATTTATTTGACAGACAGATTACAAGTAGGCAGAGAGGCAGACAGAGAGAGAGGGGGAAGCAGGCTCCTCGCTGAGCTGAGAGCCTGATGCAGGGCTTGATTCCAGGATCCTGAGATCATGACCCAAGCCAAAGGCAAAGGCTTAACCCTCTGAGCCACCCAGGCGCCCCAGTTTTATACTTTTGAAACTTCTTATTATGGAATAAGAGATAAGACTATATTATTTATTTATTACTATATTACTGTAGATCAAAACTATTATGGATAACTTCATATTTTAAAGAATATTAGTATAATTATTAGATTTTAGAGCTATAAACTTATAGATAGCAGAATCAAGGATTCCACATAAGCTGAAAATTTTTCATTTATTTTTAAAAATGTTTTTAAATACCTTTTTTTTTTTTTGAGATAGTGCATGATAAGAGAGCAGAAGGCTAGCTGAGGACAAAGCAAAAACTGACACCTTACACCCCTTCTCCCCCCACCCCAACCTTGGTGATATATGTAACATCCCTCAGTCACTCTTGGCTGCCCTAAAACAAAACAAAACAAAACAAACACAAACACAAACAAACAAACACACAAAAAACAAGCTTAAAAGTCAAGGAATTGACTAACCTCCAAAGAAAAGGGGGGGAATGTAAGGGCCTACTTAGCCTGAGCGACTCCATCGCGGTTAAACAGCCATTTCATTGTTTATGCAGTAAACTTAAATTGACCCCTCCCTCGCAGAGGAACTTACTTGAAAACAAGTCCAGAAAACCAGTAAAATATAGTCGGCTAGTTCCTGATAACAGAGCCCAGAATACAAGGAGGAGTCAGGCCAGATGGAGACATCTAATCAGTAAAAAGCATAGATGCAAGTGATAGACTAAATTGTAATTCAATTGGCTACCTGCTTGTGGCCTAACATAACAGCCTTCCCAAAAAGTACTGTTTGTAACCGTTCCTGGTATGAAGTAATCCTAAGTAACAAGTCACCAGACCAGATGGAACTAGCCAATCAGCAAAAGACACACGAACCTGGTGGATTAAGATAACAAAATATGGGTTGTGGTTTTACCCCATAAAAGGTAGCCTGTAAGATTGGGAAGGGCTGCTCTCTTTAGAGGCGGCCTTGACTGGTCAGCCAATTCTTGATGCTTGGCACGAATAAAGCTTTGCTTGACCTTCATTTGATATCAGTCTCATTCCTTTGATAATGGACCCCAACAGTGCACACACAGGCCTGCAAGTGAGGGGGGGTGCAGAGGGCGGTTGGGAGGGACAGAGAGAGGGGCAGAGAGAGAATCTTAAGCAGGCTCCTGGCTCAGCATGTAGCCTGACAGGGGAGTGGGGCATGTAGATCAGAGTTCTCCATCTCAAGACTCTGAAACTATGATTTGAGACAAAATCAGGAGTCAGACCAGAGATTTAACTGACTGGGACACCCAGGCACGCAAGGTGAAAATGTTTTAATGTGCCATCCCAAGCATCAGTTTATAGGGAAGAAAAATAAGATTCAAAGAACCTAAAAAATTTGTCCATGTCCCCTCAGAATATTAGCACAATTGGTGATATTTGGGTTTAACAGGTATGGTTTTATATTTCAGCCCTGAAATGTACTAGTGGCATCATTTTGGACTTTTTTCTTTTTCTTTTAAACTCTTGGAGTTTATTTTTAAATTAAAACAATAGTTTTCTTTCAGGATTGATTTATAGTTCCCAGCATGACTTAAGAGGTCAATGTACTGTGGTACAACACAAGATGGAAATAGTAGACCTAGGTTACAACCTAGGTTTTCTGCCTCCAAGTTCAGGGCTCTTTTTGGAACACTATTGCTTTTTAGTAACGTGTTAAAAAGGAGAGAGAAAGGGGTGCCTGGGTGGCTCAGTGAGTTAAAGCCTCTGCCTTCAGCTCAGGTCATGATCCCAGGGTCCTGGGATTGAGCCCCACATCAGGCTCTCTGCTCAGCAGGGAGCCTGCTTCCCCCTTTCTCTCTGCCTGCCTCTCGGCCTACTTGTGATCTCTGTCAAATAAAATCTTAAAAGAGAGAGAGAGAGAGAAAGGAGAAAGAACTATAAGGAGAGACATTATTTTAAATTGATTACTTCTAGTAATGCCCATAATTAAACAAGTGAATGGTGTACAATATAATGCAAGACAAGCACAGCTGAAAACACATAAAGTGACTAGCGCAACGATGCTAGCGACCTGAAGGTTCTATCTCACAGCTTCTAGGCTTAAACAGGAATAGAGTGTGATGTCCATCAATCTGACCCCAGTAAAATCAAAATAGCACTGCATCCAACAGACCCTTCTGGGATCAGGGTCCATCTCAGGGAAAACGATTGCTCCTAAAATATATTACTCCCCTAGAGGCTGTTGCAAGTGTTCTTTCTTTTCTTCCCCATCAAGCCTCAGGCTAATCCTTTCTTCAACTCTTGCTTCTTTTTCTGCCTTGCAATAAAATTCTCACCTGGGCATCATTGACCTAGTTCAAGGAATTTGTGGAGTATTGTACCTCCATTCTTTTCAAATTTTAATGTACACAAAAATCAGCTGAATTTTTTTTTTAAATGCAGATTCTGATTTGGCAATTCTTCAATGGGCCTGAGATTCTGCATTTTTAGCAAATTCCCAAGGGGATGCTAATGATGCTGGCCCACAAACCAAGAAAACAAATGGTCAAAGAAGCTGTTATTTATGACTAATTATTGGTGTATGTCAACATTTTATTAACAAGTTTAATCAGCTTTGTACTTCATGGCATATGGTCAATTTCAGGGTTGGGATGTTTCAAAAGGAAGAAAATCTGGTCTTTTGGCACACTCCATTGTTCTAAGGCGCTTATTTAAAAGGCAGATATTCATAGTTCATCCCTTAAGACTCCAGTTCAGCTGGTGTGGGGGAGGGTGCTGGAATCTGCACTTTGAACAAATGATTTTGCTGCATATTGTCCATGACTTAAAACCTGAGGATCCCAAGCATGAACAATGAAGCGGTTTCTTTGGGGGGGGGGGAGAATATATATATATAAACAGTTGAGTATCTCATCACTTAATTTTGTTTAATTGATAAGTGTAAAATAATTTGAAAACTATTACATGCTGGGGTCCCTGGGTGGATAACTCGGTAAAGTGTCTGCCTTTAGCTCAGGTAATGATCCCGGGGTTCTGGGATTAAGCCCTGCATTGGGCTCCCTGTTCAGGGGGAAGTCTGCTTCTTCCTCTGACGCTCACCCTGGTCATGCTCTCACATGCTCACTCTCTCTCTCGAATGAATAAAAGAATCTTGAGAATAATAGTAATAATTTCATGCTCTTTCCTTCTATAATTCCTTACCACTACCAATCATCTAGTATTGTAGCCGAATGTTTTCCACTATATACAACCCAAGAAATGGCCCTTTTCTCATTTTTGCTTCTCAGCTTGTCTTAACGTGGGATGGTCTACTTAAGTATTACTTTTGCATTAGGAAGAGAGAAAGACTCCTGACAACCACAATGTTTGAAATGAGCTGTAGATAACAACTTTACTTTCTAAAGATGCATTTTTAAATTTTTTTAATTTAATTTTATTTTTTTAAAAAGATTTTGTTTACTTATTTATTTGACAGACAGAGATCACAAGGGGGCAGAGAGGCAGGCAGAGAGAGAGGGAGGAAAGAGGCTCCCCGCTGAGCAGAAAGTTGGATATGGAGCTCGATCCCAGGACCCTGAGATCACGACCTGAGCCGAAGGCAGAGGTTTAACCCACTGAGCCACCCAGGCGCCCCAGGATGCATTTTTCTAAATGTGAATCTGTCTTGAGCCTTTCAGTAAACCATGGCTCTTTCGGAGAGTCTCCCCTCACCCTCTGTAACATTCTGGGACTGTATTATAACTCAACAGGTTAGGAACTGACTCTGAATGCCATCTTATTTCTAAAGGATTTTGTATGTGTTCTTTCTACCGCTTCCACTCTCACTAATTTTTTTCAAGAATTTTTCAAATGTCCTGGGTGGTTCAGTCAGTTGAATGTCTCTTGATTTCAACTCTGGTCATGACCTCAGGTCATGAGATCCAGCCCTACCTGGGCTCTGCGCTCAGCACAGAATCACCTTGAGGATTCTCTCTCTCTCTTTCTGCCCCTTTCTCGAGTTGTGCATTCTCTCACTTTCTCTAAAATAATAAATAAATAAATCTTATAAGATTCCCCCCGCCCCCAAAATTGGACTGGGGACATAACCATATCAAACAAAAACTGGATACTTGGGAAAAACCTCAGATTCGACCTCAGATTTGAGCCCTGTCTCTCAAACCAGCCTTTCTGGAGACAGATCCCGTGAATCCACACAGGTGTGAACACTGCAGATGAGGCTCATGCATGAGGAGGTTTGCAGACCGTGAGTGTCTGTTGCAACCCCCCTGGCCAGTGCTAGCCAGATACAGCTAGCTGTATCATTCTTGCTTTTCAGTATCCTCGTCACCAAACACTCTCATTCCTGACTTCCATGAGGGTAATAGCTTTGCTTTTCAAATTTGTGTATTATAAAATTGAAATGGGAAAGGACACTGGTAAAATAACTCACTCTACTTCCTACTCCTAAGTAAATCTTTCTGAAGCAAGTATATAACATGAATGGCAGGTCTTCCTGATGGCTGGAAAACACTTGCAATTTATTTTCTTTAAATTTAACTTAACACTCCTACAGCTTTATCACTAAATTGGTTCTCTTACCTCAGGCTGGGTCTTGTCTCTATATCTCACCAAATAACCACAGGCATTCCTTATGATTGTGCCTTGCCTGGGGAGCTCAGGAAGTGGAGAATTTTCTATGACCTTCCTTTTGTCATCATTTCCTTCCTCCAAACTCGAGTTTTACACCAGGAATATAATCTCTTGTTTCAGCAGAGGAAAATATCCCCAACTCTCTCACCATCGCTGGGCCCACCTGACTTGGTCTTGACCTCATACCTTTGGCCTGATGCATCATGTCTCACCATTCAGCAGTTTCTTATTTTTCTTATGAGGTGTCTGTGTATTGTAGATGGTAGCCTCTATCTTATGAAATCCACATCCCTACAAATTTTAATTATTTTAAGCTTTTTAAATATGAACATCTCTGAAATATTATTTTGAAATTATGTTTGGGGATGTTTTCCAGCTTCACTTTTGTTGCATTGTATTCTCTTCTAATTCCTCTGACTTTCTGGTATCTTGCTTGCCCTGAGCACATTCTACAAAGGAATCAATGGCTTTATGATTAAAGTGAAAATGATTTCAGAACTCCCCAGAATATTCTAAATGTACGCATTTCATCTCACTGCAAGATCTGAGATTTTCTCAAATGCTCAGTTACTTATTTCAAGGTCTTTGTGATTTCTTGATGTATGCTTGTGTTATGTTCCCTCCCTATGTTTCCAAACCATTTGCATTACCTGAAAACTGTATTCTTAGCCCAGAACAAAGAGATGCACTTAGTCCCTACCTATGAGAAGAGGTGGCAGCTTTCATCAGGCTAAGAATTATTTATTCCAGAGAATGACCTGTGCTTAGCAAAAGATTCAGAAGTAAATGCTGTCATAAATTGTTTTAATTAAATGATGTTTCCACAATTTGTTCTGAGGTGTGTGACTCTAACAACTGAATACTAAGTCTTTTAAAATCTATAAGAGGCATTGTACAGCGAATCTTACTTGAAGAAGAGATTTCTGCCTGTAAGTCTGTGGATAATCTTAACTTCCTGGAAAATCATTCCTAAATACCTCTTTGACATGTGGCAAGAAAAAAAAAAAATACTGTATCCTCGTTCCTGAAAAGCAAAAGAAGTATAAAGACTAATACTTCAAAGCTGCCCACAAACAACAAAATAATACTTTGATGTGATCAGTGAATAAAAATGATCTATGGCGTAGTTTTCCTGTCTTCCTAACTAGAAAGACAAAAATCTAAATATTTTTCAGGTAAACTGATGAGTTCTAAAATAGATTTTTTTTTCTTCCAATGGGTGGGAGAAGGAGTAGAAGTAGAGGAGCAAGGAACAGTAACTTCCTTGCTTTTCTATTCACATTAAGGATATTTTTAATCATATGGTTCAGGGTTCATAACATAATATCTTTTCACTTTTTCTTATCTAAAAACTACATAACTGTACTCTGAAAGGGCAGTGTAAGAAATCTTGGAAACATTTAAATTCCCAGACCACATTGCCTTTTACTTTTATTTTGAAGGATGAAGAGATCTCAGCTAGGAGGTACCTGGAGACTTTTGCAAGATCCCTCAAGCAGAACAGTGTTTAATATATTACTCCTTTTATGCACAAGGTATGTGTTAGTGGCATAAGAAAATATTACCTTTGAGAGGTCACCTAAGCCGCCTGCTCACCCACAGAACTTTTCAACAGAGCAGTAGCATTTCATGGTGTTTGGAACTTACAACCTGTGTCCACATGATAAAGGGCGGGTTTTGAATATTTAGTGCCAGACCCAAAGAATGGAGCAAAGGATAAAGAATGTGCAAGGAGAGGACAGTGGCTAGATAGGTCATTGGCTACTCATGGATCTAAGCTCCATGCTCCCTACCACCATGCTCTCTCACCTCTACCTAGCTTCTCTTTGTTTCCACAGCCATCACCTTTATTAAATTCTGATCATATATTCCACTCATATAGCTTCCCAATGCATAATAATGGAGCCTAGCTCAGATCATGGCACATAGTAGGTCTACTACTACTGCTACTACACACTTATGTTGATCAAATTACAAACCTTCCATTAGCCTTAGTATTTTAATAATCCACTTGGAGTAATTGGATTTGTCTAATCTATTTGCTGTCCTGATAAAGAGATGTCCTCCTTTTAAGGCAATACCACCTGAAATGCATATCCTTATGTTCTTAGAAGTGTGACCCAAGAGACTGAATGAATTACAGTTTCTTAAGATATAAATGTAAAGAACATGTATGTCAGAATCAATTACATGTATAAAAGAGAAGAATTCATTTTTTTCCTCCCAACAGTTATTTTTTTTGTCTCAAAGTTGTAAGGCTCTGAGGAAAAACACCACTAAAAGGTGAGGTATGCCCTCCTCTTTATTAAATCCCTAATAATTTCTGTTATATTTCAAGGTGACTTAGCCTAGGAAGTTCAAGTTGGAGTCATCATAGCTTTTGCTGTCTCTGAAATGGCTTACGTTTGCCTGCTGCTATATCATATGGATATTCCATTAAGATCTTACTGCCCTAGTGACCACCAAAGAGCTAGTCAAGCCACCTTAGACATCACTGAACATTTCTGGCACATCCTGGGGATGTTAACACCTGGTTAAAAAAACAAGACACTCAGATGTTCCAGAAACTAAATATTTAATACCCTGGACTTTTCATCAAATTCTGTCCCCATAGTGATTTTTTCCACTCATGGTTTCTGATCCCACAGTATAAAGGTCTAGCTTGTCAAATACTGGTTTTATGTTTGTTTATGTTTACACTCCAACATCTGAACTTGTGGTACAGTATAATGACTGGTCTATTAACATAAAATAAAAGGTAAAATTCCAATAATGTTTTAATATAAGCCACCCATAAATTACTAATTAACAATAGACTAATGCACAATGAACTAACTGCTAAACCTACAGATTACAATGTTTAAATGTTTATTAATGGTTTGGAAAGCCCTGGGGTGGCTTCATTTAGAATCTCCAGGTCAGTGTTTTGAGTATATTTCTTCTTGTGCTATTCACATGAAGCTTAAATTTTTCCTTTAATATGGAGTTTCCTAATGCAGCCTATAGAACGTTATAGACATTAATCAGGATTATGCTAAAATGGCAGTGCTTTCAAATGTCTTTCTATCACTATTGCCACTATATTATCTAACTGACGAGGAGAGAAAAGCTAGTTTCAATAAAGTAAGAACATTCCACACCCCAAGTAATTTTGTCTAAATCTGGCATAATATGAACTATATATCTTTAAGATTATGGCAAAAGACTATAGTAACCTTTCCTTTAAACGGTTCTTTGCGTTTTCATATGTTTTCACACTGCCAGTTCCTTGAGCCAGATTCAAAATGTCAAAACTCTCCCTGTGTTTCCATCCTGGACTTAAGATAAATTGTCTCTAAGAGAAACTTTTCTTATACATCCTAAAATTTTTGTTTAAGCTTCTGAAAAAAAAAAAAAACAAACAACCAAACACGTACATTTGTAAGTGAAATATAAATACCATGAGCTCATTGACACAAGTTCTCTTTTCGTAATGAATCAGAATGCCAAGGCTGTGGTTAGGATAAGGTTAAATTAAGTTGTTTAAATTGTAACATACTATGTTTACTGCAGAAATAACACAAACTTATTAAAATTGTATTATTGCAAAAGAAAATACTTTAAGAGGTTTTTGGCACACCTTGATATTTTGGGTAAAATTTTATAATTCCCCAAGAATTCTTAAATACTGATGTGAATATGAACAAAAGAAAGGTCAGTGATATTTTAAATTATTCTACTCAGGGAAACAGATGAAACCTTTCTAGAAGAATAGATTAGCCATTCATGAATGGATAGTATGAATGTGGTTCTAGCCATTAGAAACATTCAAGAAGAAAAGCAAATTTCTTGGATTTAAGGACATTACCACAGAGCCTCTGAATTGATAAGACCAGAGATTTCTAAAGTTACTAGAAGAGCCCCTTCCCCACATTTGGGGATGAGAAGATGTTATCAGACTCTAAAGACTCTTCATCCTCATATTTTGAAGGCAAAAAAGTCCATTTACTGAAAAAAAAAAATGCTAGATATTTCTTGGGTCAGTATAATATGGCATCAAGAGAAATTATTTTTTAAAATGTCTTCAAGGCAATGTATAAAACATTGTGACATTATATTTTCAATTTATGATGAGTAATTTGTCTCCACAATAAAATTTACATTTTGCAAATATTTCATCAAGATATTTACCCCAGTTCATTCCTCTGACTCAATAGCAAGAAAGGAACTATTATAATATGAACAATTGAGTTTAATCTGTTTTGCCAAATCTTGCTTCACATTGAAATGATAGCCCTTAAGATTATTTTCTATCAATTCTGTAGAGAGCTTTTCATTTTCCTAGGTAGTGGTGAGTCTAAAATGATGTTCTCCAGGTGGTCATTTTTTAAAAAATAAATGTCTTTTCTCATAGGCTAATTAAGGAAATGTACTTGCAGAAAAACAAGCAACATAGATTACATATATTAATCATTGAGGAACTTCCTAAAAAAATAATAAATAAAAAGATGGTGTGAGTTCAAGTACCAGAAACACTCCCTTCAAAGTTTTCTATTTCCTCTGTCCATGTAGTCATGTAAAAAGGGTGAAAAAAAGCCTCAGCATCCAAAAGTAGTGAAAATAATTTAGTATATGACAGAAATCATTACACTTTTCTACAGGTTTCTAGAGCAATGGCCCTGGATAAGACTTATAAAAATATGATTATTATCTGAAAGAACACCATGTGATCAAGACTCAGTTGGCGAGGATGCGGAGAAAGGGGAACTCTCCTACACTGTTGGTGGGAATGCAAGCTGGTGCAGCCACTCTGGAAAACAGCATGGAGGTTCCTCAAAATGTTGAAAATAGAACTGCCCTATGACCCAGCAATTGCACTATTGGGTATTTACCCTAAAGATACAAACGTAGTGATCCAAAGGGGCACGTGCACCCGAATGTTTATAGCAGCAATGTCCACAATAGCCAAACTATGGAAAGAACCTAGATGTCCATCAACAGATGAATGGTTCAAGAAGATGTGGTATATATACACAATGGAATACTATGCAGCCATCAAAAGAAATGAAATCTTGCCATTTGCGACAACATGGATGGAACTAGAGCGTATCATGCTTAGCGAAATAAGTCAAGCAGAGAAAGACAACTATCATATGATCTCCCTGATATGAGGAAGTGGTGATGCAACATGGGGGCTTAAGTGGGTAGGAGAAGAATAAATGAAACAAGATGGGATTGGGAGGGAGACAAACCATAAGTGACTCTTAATCTCACAAAACAAACTGAGGGTTGCTGGGGGGAGGGGGTTTGGGAGAAGGGGGTGGGATTATGGACATTGGGGAGGGTATGTGCTTTGGTGAGTGCTGTGAAGTGTGTAAATTGGTGGTTCACAGACCTGTACCCCTGGGGATAAAAACATATGTTTATAAAAAATAAAAAAGAAAAAAAAGAAAAAAAAAAAGAAAAGAAAACAAGAATACCCCAGATGACACCTCCTGAACTTGACGTTGGGAAGACCCCACAGTTAGACCATATTCTGAGGCATTCGGGTTTTGATGTATTTACTAACCCAGGGGTTTTGGGAGAAAGTCCAGTAGATCTTCCTTCTTCCTTCAGCAGTAAATAAGCACATATTTCTACTTTCTGCATGTTCAGTTTGCAGTTGAGAACTGTTGATGCCAAAGTGTTCTAGTTCCAAAGCCACTGAAATGGGCAGAATCTACCTCCATGGAAACTTTGGCCAAGCCCTTGTATTTTTGAAATATAGATGAAAGAAAGTTAGAAAATCTCTGTATATTCCAATTGGGCCATCCCAGGTTAAGTTGAGCCACAGCTGATAACAAATGATGTTGAGCAGAGAGAGACTGTGTTCTGATATCCCAATGAGTTTCTATATTGAAGTAAATGGCTCTCACTCCAACCCAACCTTTGCCACTTACAAGCTGTATGAGACTTGGACCTCTTACTCAATCTCTTTGAACCTCAGGTTTAATATTGGTAAAGTTGTCAATTTCTTAAGATTATGTCCAAAAACAAAGTAAATACATTTATAAAGCACTTAGTCTGATGCCTGGCACATAGTAGGCACTCAATCATTGTTCTTAACATCTATATTAATATTTTCATATATCTAATCACTATTCATTTAAGCCTTCTCATAAAATTCGTTATGTACATGTTTAGTATAAGCTGTATTTAAACTAGTTTTATAATTATTAAAGGCAGATATAAATCTTCAAGTCTCATACACCACAGAAGCTTTGGATGAGAAATGAGAAATGCAGGTTTCTTTGTTATAATAAATGGATTTCCTCTCCATCTTAAATTCTTACACTATGTTCCCCCTCAATCCAGGATGAAAAGAGCCACCTCAGTGTTTTCTCTTGATTTAGGAAAAAACTCAAGCAATGTAGGCTACTTCTCCTCCATCATTTATCACTGGAGGAGCATTAAATTGGAAGTTGGGAGGGATTCATAGCATCCCGTCCTCAGGGGTTGCATCCGATCATTTGCCTGAACTATTTAATCACAGTATTTGCAGATATATTTACTTTGTCATTTGGTGTCTGGTTGTATGGCTTTTACTTGATCCACTAGGAAAGATCCTCTGACTCTGCTCGTCCTTTGTGTCCTGTCTGCAACAGTCTGACTACACAAAATTACATGGGTGACAGTTTATGCCCCTACAATATGTATGAGAACTTGACTTTGGGCTATTCCAAGGTACCTTCTTAGGATCACTATGCTGCCATCTATATTCCACACATCAATGTTGTGGTAGGTTAAAGAACTATGAGAACCTTGCCAATTCCCAAGGCAGTCAGGCAGGAAGGGGGCATATTCTCTCAACATTCTTAGTACCTAATTTCTCTGGGGTTCTCTTGCTCCTCCTAAGAATGGGGACTGACAGTGACTTCACCAATAGCAAATACTCCTGATTCCTCCTCTTTCCTCCTCCTCCTCTTTCTTCTTCTTTCCTTTCTTCTCCTCCCCCTGCTCTTCCCCCTCCTCCCCCTCCTTCTCCTCCCCCTTCTTCCTCTTCTTCTTCTCCCCCTTCTTCTTCTCCTTCTCCTCCTCCTCCTCCTGCTTCTTGTTCTTCTTGTTCTTGTTCCTGTACTACTACTACTTCTCCTCCTCCTCCTCCTCCTCCTCCTCCTCCTCCTCCTCCTCCTCCTCCTCCTCCTTCTTCTTCTTCAGCTTCTTCTTCTCCTTCTGGATTAAAAGATCTTTTTCTAGCCTGAGTAATGGTGATGGAATTGGATCATGTATTCTTTAAATTATATTTACACTTGAATGTGGCCCAAATAAATATAAGAATTTGATAGTTGTGATAAAGGTTTTTTTGGATAAGAAATTCTTGTAGCAAACCAAAGCTTTATGTCTCTTGGATCAAAATAGAACAGAAATTATGATTGAGTGAAAAGACATTGGGAATGTGAAGCATGATATGCATAGATTAATAGTTCAGATTATTAGCCTTTTCCATTTCTCTTATTAGAAAATACATGAAATATATCTTGATTTGAGGCAGTTTTATTTTATCCATCAGTACCTGGAAAGAGACCAGACAAATGACATTCATACAAAGCCAGATATCATTTTTCTATTTTTATCTAATTGACAGATAACCAAAATGAGGAATAATTAATTCCTAAAGGATTAATTTAGGAAACCAAAAGCTATAAGCATGATAAACATTGTGTTATCATCCATGCAAGAACATAAGGCCCAAGTAGCATGGATTCAGATTAAAAAAAACAAAATTAAATTTAAAAAAATTAAATGCCTGGAGTGAACAAAACTTTTAGATATATGACTAGCCAAATATTTATACATGGGAAATGATTACATGTTTCAATTCATAAAAAAAGTCCTTTATTTTCACATGATGGTGATAATAATAGTCATTTTATTAAAAGCTAACATTATTTGAGCACTTCTTTTATGTTGGACACAGTTCTAAGTGCTTAATATATATTAATTATTTTAGTCTTCACAACTTATTATTATCCACATTTTGGTTGGCAGATTTAGCAAATAAAAATAAAAGATGCCCAGTTAAATTTGAACATCAGACTAGCAATGAATAAGTTTTATTATAAGTATGTTCCAAATATTAAATGGGACATGTGAATACAATTTTTCATTGTTTATCAGAAATTCAGATTTAACTGGGCATCCTCAATTTTATCTGACAATCCCATCCTCATTTCACAGGTGAGAAATCTGAGGCACAAATGAAATATGTATATGTCTAAAGACTGGATTATCCCAAATATACTCCTCAAATAAGAGCCCTGATCAATCCCTAATATATTTTAATTTCCTTCTATTGTCTTTGAGAAAAGTAATAAATCTCAATTAATATTTCCTGAGAATCTTAACATCATTACTCAACACCATTTGCTCTTCCTTAAGCACAATGAGGAGTAGATTTTAAAGGACTCTTCCCACTCTAGATTTGTCTTGTATTAGTTGTAACTGGTCAAATTGCAGTTTTCAGGCATCTCATTCTCTTCATGATTAGTTCATTGAAATGCCCATTTTTTGGTGTGTTGCTTTCAAATCTCTACCAAAACATTTCAAGAAAGGACAGAAATCTAATGTTCTAATACAAATGCTGATTATCACCCAGCCTATTTCTTTATGTGGGCAGATTATACTCTGATGCTAAAACCAACACTAGTATAATATCCTGAAACCATCTAACATGGTCTATCCCTCACTAAGAGCTTGAACTCTGCAGATGAATTTTCAGCCACTCCATTTCCTAGTTTCCCTTGTACTGCTTGTCTGCTTTGAAACAGGGCCATAACTGTAGACACCCCACTTGGAATAAGTCACGATTGCATTTGTGTTTTTATAAAGGAGCTATATGGGTTCAAATATCAGGTTCTTCCTAAATGTTACTTACTGTACATGGTTTAGTAATTTCAATTTCTAGAACTTTGCACCTGACATACTTTACACAGGAGTTTGTGAGGACTCATGGGTTATTATCAGAAACCTTCCAGAATCAGACATATTTATAACAGACAAATAACTGGACTCTTTCTGCAAATAGCTCACCAAATGTTTATGGCATATTTTAGGTGAAAGTATTTCTTGCACATAAATCATTAACAACTCTGATTATGTGTTATGATCTTTATCAATAATAGTTTATTGCTATATCAATATATAGTATTTGTAATGTACCTGTCACTTCACTAAATAACTTCTATAACTAATATCATTCAAGGCTCACAATAATCCTCTTGGATTGATTGCAGTGATTCTCTTTTATGTATAAAAAAACTGAGTCTCAGCCAAAATCATATAGTTAGTGAGAGGAGGATTAGGAATCCTAACTGAGCCAATGATCTTAACCGTGATGTGGCATTATGTTCTTTAGTTATATAAAATCCCATTCCATTTGTGTATGGCAGGATGTAGGATCTCCTCATGAACCTTTGTCTGGAAGCTGTGGGTGAGAAAGTAGATGTAGGTCGCTATCCCTCACATTCTTCTCTGGACTGAGACTAGTTCATCAGCATACCTGATAGTTAGGGCCAGTTTCCTCAGGTTAATCCCTTAAAGGTGGTGTACTATGTTGATAGAATCCACATGGAAACCCATCAGATACATCGCAGATCATCTGAAGTTTGTGTCTTGAATGGAGATGAAGAAGTCAATCATTCTCAACATTATTTTCAAAAAAATTCTTGAATTTTCTACTCATCTCTCCTGGAAAAGACCTCTGGCTTCCTATTGGACCTGAGGTCAAGGAGTTTACATTCACCTTAGATTGTCCCAACTAGTTTGGTCTTCTACTCCATAATTATTTGATTTAATTTTTTAAAAAGATTTTTTGATTTTTTTTATTTTTTAATAATAATCAGCTATTATATATTGACCTATTTTACTAAGCACCCTGAAATGTGGATAATAACATTATCATTTTACAGATGGGAAAACTAAATATAGGAGGTTGAACAATTTGCCCAAGGCTGCATATTAAGTAAGGGCAAAATCAAGGGCTTCAAGATTCTTATATTATGCTATGCTGCTGCAATGTCTATAAGCTCTTATTCTCTTATCATAACCTCTTTGTTTCTTTAATATACCAGTTACTTAAAACATAGTATATCAAACACACTTTTCTCTAGCAAGGGTAGACTTCAGTATACTTTTGATTTACTGTGGAATCTTAATAAGTGGATCCATTTCTAGAATGCCCAGAAGGACTTGGTTGTTGTATAGTTTAGGCACTAACATTATGCTTTTTTTTGTAAAAAGCTCATGAACAATGATAAAAGCGTCATAATGAAACAGCAGAATATTTAATGGACTTTCAGTACTTGATAATTCTTCCACATTGATAATGGCCAGTGTTCTTAGAATTATCTTTAAGTGTCTAGATGTCAGCCAAATCCAAAGTCCTACAAGTTGCTGTTTCTCTGAAGTTTCCTTAAAATAAACTTTTCTTTATGATGTTAATATTATAGAAAGTCATTTTCTATAGTTGTAGAAAGTACAGCTGAACCCTGGGGAGTGTGTTGTAACATTAGCAATATTAGCAATTTTCCTGAGAGCTTTTCATCTACTTTGGACGTGTTTACAAAATAAACAATGATGTGTTTTATTTGTAAATAAAGAGTTCTTTGTAAAGTCAGACTGAAAGAAAACACATTTAAATGCGCAAAATCTTCACTTCCTCCCTTTTTTCAACATTCCTTGAACTCTTTTTAAATAATGAGTATTACATTCAATGTACATCATTTTTGAAGAACAGCCAATGGAAATTAGCATTTTAAATTTGGTGAATGAGTATAGATAGCAGGCAGAAGGAAGTCTGATGTTTGTTGTTCTGTTTGCATTATTTAGTCAAATTCTAATTATTTAGATAATATGCATAAAATAAACAATTCGGATTTAAGAATTTTATTTGAGTTTAAACTCCTGATTACATAATTGTATATTTTTCCTCCTCCCTGGGTTATAAAAAAAGAGAATATCTATCTATGGTTTATGACAATCGCATTTGGAAGGGAGTTTAAAACACTTTTAATTAAAACAAAATCAATGAAAAGAGTTATCAAAAATCTGTTTGAGCTCATCTCGTGAAAATTTTCTAAAGACATGCTTGGAGTGTCTTTCCCTTTCCCAGAAAACAAATAGATTTAGTATTTATTACAAAATCTATTTATGTCATGTAAAATAGCTACCCGCCCAATCAATATGGATAGGATACCCCTAATTTAGAACCCCCCAAACCACCAAAACTAGCTTTCATTTGGAAAGAGGACCAGACCTAGGAGACTGCTATTACTCCTCCAAATAAGGATGAAATCCTCCAAGCGATATAGTTGTGCATGTACTATCCATCTTAAAAAACATTGGGCAAAATCCCCACATACTCATTATTTGAAGATCAACAAAGAACATTAAATGATTTAGTAAGGGACTCTTACCCTGTATAAATATGTGGGAGTGTGAGAATGACAGAGTAAAATCATCCAACAATCTACTTTACCATAAAAACAGTGAGCATACTGACCATCAAAATTGTCCAAATCAACTTTTTCAGAATTCTGGGAATTAACCAAAGGTCTACAAAAATCCAAGGAATATTTATTCAAGAAAAACAGATGGTTCTCAGTAAGAACAGATAGTTTTGTGGCACTTAAATATATTCCCATCCCTTTCTCTCTAGCTTTGAAGTAGTCTTGAAAACAAAAGTTTCCTAATCATGTAACCTTGTAAACCTAGCAGCCACTGGAGGAGCAGACAAGAATGGTCAGAATCTCGTATCGAGCAGTTCCATGGAAACACTCACTTATAGGACTCATCTTTAGAGTTCATTCTACAAATGGCTTTTCACCCTGAGTCTATACTTGTAGAAAACAATCAGCAGCAGTTATGTAAAACTAAAGCTATCTGAGGCAATGATAACACTTGAGATAATTAAGAAGCTGATCCAAAAAAGACCAAAGGAAGAACTGGGGAAGAAGATATCTATAGGGGCATTTGAAGAGCTCCACCATATTCCTGGGAATCTAGAATGTATTGCATATGTTTGAGGATGTGTGCATGCTCAGCAAAGATCTCAAAAGGCCCTAATCTCTTGCCACTGGCCTACCTTATGGCTGTGCACATGCCAGAACAAAAAGCAAAAAGCACAGCTATAAATTGCCTGCCTGAGATTTGAAGGCATGGCCAAATATGCACACAGAGGCCTTTGGCACACTGGGAAATTTATAGGTTCAAAACATTAAAGGAAATCTCAGCTGACCAATAGCTAACTGAGCAAAGACTTCAGTAATCACATATGACAAATACAGATTTCACAGAATTAGTTCAGGACAGTTACTAAACAAACACTACCGCCAACACCAACAACAAGTATCAACACAAAAAGTCTTCTGAGGGATCATTTCCACATTTGCCATATTCAGTTACTAAAATATTCATTTTGGGGGATGCCTGGGTGGCTCAGTTGGTGAAGTATCTCCCTTCAGCGCAGGTCATGATTCCAGGGACCTGGGATCCAGTCTGCATCAGACTCCTTGCTCAGTAGGGAGACTGCTTCTCCCTCTGCCTGCCACTTCCCCTGATTGTGCTTGCTCTCTGTATCCCTATCTCCCTAGCAAATAAATAAAACCTTAAAAAAATATTTTTTAACATAAAAACCATATGCAACACTAATAAACAAACCAAGAAAATATGGCCTATATACAGGGAAGACACAAGTCAATGGAAATTGTCCCTGAGGAAGTCCAGACTGGATTAACTATACACAATTTAAATAAACTGTTTTAAATATATTTTAAGAGGAAACAAAACAAAACAACAGGAAAACAACGTCTAAGGATGAAAAGAACATGAGAATGGTGTCTTACCAAATATAGAGTATCAGTAACAATAAATTATAGAAAAAGGAACCAAATAGAAATTCTGGAGTTGAAAATTACAATAAAAGAACTAAAACTTAAATTAAAATAAATTTGAAATTAATTTAATTTAAAACATTAATATACATATCCAAGAAGCTCAACAAACTCCAAGTAGGACAAGCTCAAAGAAGGTGCACATCAAATATGTAGACAAAAGAGTGAAGCTGATCCTTAACTTATACCATATATAAAAATTACTCTGAAATATATTAAAGACCTACATGTAAGATATAAAGCCATCGAACTTCTAGAAGAAAATTAGGAAAAACAGTTCATGACATTAGACTTAACAATGTTTTTTTCGAGTATGATACCAAAAGAACATCAATAAATATACAAACTGACCAAGGGAACTACCTCAAATTTAAATACTTTTCTGTATCAATGGGCACAGTCAATAGAGGGGAAAAGGCAACCTTTGGATTGTAAGAAAATTGCATATCATATATCTGATAATGAGGAATTATCTTCATAATATATAAAGAAATCCTACAATTCAACAAATAAAAATATCAAATAATCCAATTAAAAATGGGCATAAGAATTAAATAGACATTTCTCCAAAGGTAATATTGCAGGTGGTGAATAAATATTTTAGCATTGAGGCTCCTAGAGTGATTGTAGTTTTGCTTTCAGGTAAAGAAAGCCTATAATAATACTGTTGATTGATTCATAAACATATTGACAACTGAGTTGACCCATTTTATTTCCTTCTTTCCCTATATGAAAATTTTCACCAGTGTTTTATGTACAGGAAAGCACCATGCTAAAAAGGTCGAGTTCAGTTCTGTACAGCTGACAACAGCAGTGTGCTATTCTCTGATGGCTATCTGCAATGACACTTTGTATGAAACAGTAAAGACTTATTGGCATAAAAAATTTCAACATACTTAAAATAATTTAAATCATACAAAGTATGTTCCCAGATCAGAGTGGAAGGAAAATAGAAATCAACAGTACAATAAAACTTGAGAAATTCATAAATATTTGGAAAGTAAACAACATATTTAAAAATAAACAATGGGATAAAAATGAAGTCACAAAAGACATCAGAAAACGCTTTGAGATGAATGAAAAGGAAAAAATAAGTTCTTAGAACACATGAAATGCAGCCAAAGCACTTAGAAACTTACAGCTGTAAATGCCTATGTTTAAAAACAAAAACAGAAACCTCAAATCAATAACTTAATCCTCCACCTTAAGAAACTAGAAAACAATAAGCAAACTAAACTCAAAGCAAACAAATTAAGGAAATAATAAAGATTAGAGCAGAAATTAATGAAACAGAAAATATTTTAAAAAGTGGAGAAAATCAATAAAACCAAAATTGGTTCTTTGCAGACAATGAATATAATTGATAAGGTTTTAGCTAAACTGACCATGAGTAAAGAAATAGAAGACTGAAATCACTATAATTAAGAATGAACTGTTTTATGACAAGGGTGCCAGAATGATTCAAAGGGAAAGAATAGATATTAAATAATGCTGGAGAAGTGGATATTTGTGTATAATAGAGTGAATCTGAAATCTAATCTCACACCCTATATAGAAATTTATTCAAAATGGTTCAAAGACCTGAATATGAAAGTGGAAACTATAAAACTCTAAAAAAAAAAAAAAAAGAAAATAGATGTAAATTCCATACTTTGAATTAAGCACTGATTTCTTACAGATGACACCTAGGCAAAAGCAAAAAAAAAAAAATGGGATTTATTAAAATTAAAAACTTTTTTGCTTCAAAGGAAAGGTTTTAGCAAACCACATATCTGGTAAGGTACTTGCCTTCAATATGTAAAGAACACAATCAACTTAATAAAAAGAAAAAAACAATTAAAATATGACAAAAGCATTTGAGTAAATATTTCTTCAAAGAAGGTATACTAATGGTCAACAAACATACCAAAGATGCTCTATATTATTAGTCATTAGGAAATTCAAATTAAAACCACAATGTGGATTATTTTGTAAGATAATGACACATGTTGGAGAGGATGCAGATCCTTTGGATTCCTTATACACTGCTGGTGGGAATGTAAAATGGTACAGATGCTTTGGGAAATGGCTTGGCAATTCCTCAAAAAGCTAGAGAGTTACCATATGAACCAGCAATTCCACTCCTAGGCATATACCCACAGAGTATATGTCCACACAAGAACTGTTGCACAGATGTTCACTGCATCATTATTCGTAAGACTGAAATGTAGAAGCAACCTAAGTGTCCATTCACTGATGCATGGGCATGCAATGTAATAAAGCCATGGAACAGAATATTACTCTTACATAAAAATGAATGAAGTAGGCCATAAGACAAAACAGGAGTGAGTTTTAAAAACATTATGCTAAATGAGCTGGGCCTGATACAAAGGTCCCATACTGTATGATTCCATTTGTAATTCTGGACCATTCTGAAATGTCTGGAAAAAGCAAATTAATAGAGCTAAGAAGTATATTACTGTTTGCCACAGGCTGGATATATGTGGAAGGAATGGGAGGAGTTACTGTTGATGTTAATAGAGTTTTTTGGGTGGGAGTGGAAATGTTCTAGAATTAGTGATGATGGTTGCACAACTCTGTGAATACACTAATGCTGCTAATATATCACAAATTGAAGCAATGCAATTCATGTATTCAATAGAAAAATGTGTTCTGACTGTCCTTATTTAATAATCAAAGGGAAAAATATCAGTAGCAAGACTGAAGACACACACACACACACACAAAACAGTTTCCTGAAAAAATTGCAACATATCCTTGTGACATAGCATTCCTGATAAAACTGTGATCTGAGGGGGCCTGGGTGACTCAGATGGTTAAGCATCTGCTTTTGACTCAGGTCATGGTCCCACAGTTAGGACCGAGTGTTGTGTTGTGCTCCCTGCTTTGTCAGGAAGCCTGCTTCTCCTTCTCCCTCTGCTGTTCCCCTGCTTGTGCTCTCTCACTCTGTTAAATAAGTAAATAAAATCTTAAAACCAAAACCAAAACAAAACAAGAAACCAGTGACCTGAGAATATTAAGATCAGATTTAGGAAGTAATGTATTTTTATAGAAATATAACTGTTAAATTCTCTAAGCCTCAGATCCCAAGTTGCATGTAAGACCAGGCATCCATTCTTTAAAAAGAGCCTTGTAAAAGACTCTTGCAGCTCATTAACAGAAATAATCATTAAAAAATTACAACCTCAAGTACATGTTTGTTTGTTTGTTTTTTAAGATTTTATTTATTTGAGAGAAAGAGCAGAGAGAGAGAAAGAGAGAAATCACAGGTGATGGGGAAGAGCAGAGGGAGAGTGAAAAGCAGACTGTCCATTGAGCAAGGAGCCTGACCCAGGCTCGATCTCAGGACCCTGGGATCATGACCTGAGCCAAAGGCAGATGCTTAACCGACTGAGCCAGCCAGGTGCCCCTCATATATATGTTTATGTCTGTGCAACACAGGGTAAAAGAAACAACATTTGGACAAGCAAAACACAAGGGAACTCCATCAACTTACACACTCTAGATAAAAAGCTAAAGTCTTGGAAATTTACTCAAATGGAAAACAACATTAGAATTGGTATCCTCAAGGGCAGGGGTGCCTGAGTGACTCAGCCAGTTAAGCATCTGACTCCTGGTTTCAGCTCAGGTCATGATCTTAAGGTCCTGCAATCAAGCCCCAGGAGGGTTCCATGCTCATCGTGGAGTCTGTTTGAGATTCTCTTCCTCTGCCCCTCCCCCCACTCATACTCTCTCCCTCTCTTTCTCTCTCTCAAAAAAAATATTAAATAAAATCTTAAAAAAAGAAAAAAAAACTTTAAAAATTGGTATCATAGGACACCTGGGTGGCTCAGTGTGTTAAGCATCTGCCTTCTGCTCAGGTCATAATCCCAGATTCTGGGATTGAGTCCTGCATCAGGCTTCTCCCTCTGCCTGCTGCTCCCCCAGCTTGCGTTTGTTCTCTCTGACAAAAAAAAATATATATATATATATATATATATATATATATATATATATATATATTTTAATTGTTATTACCAATATTTATTTTATTTATTTTAGAGAAAGAGAAAGTGAGTGTGAGGGGAGAGGGATAGAGGGATACCTGAGCTAAAATCAAGATTATGTTGCTCAATTGACTAAACCACCCAGGAACCCTATTAAGTAAATCTTAAAAAAAAAATTAGTATCATCAACTGGGTTGAAGAAAGTGAATATATTCTAGGCTTGAATGTTTGAAAAATATTTTAGTTTGTTGTTTTCCCTATCTGAGAAATATTTGGGGGTGGGGGGAAGTATTGACTTATCCTCCCCTTTCAAATAATAATAAACAGCCTCATAAACTATAATTTATGATCTGTCCTTGGAAAACACATATAAAACCTTCTCTCAGATTATTTTACTTGAGTTGATGGTTTTATCTCTCTTTATTCCTTGACACAGCCCCTTACTATCTTTCTCCTTCCAGACCGATTTGGATTAGAGCCCTGGCTGTCCCATTTCCCATAATTTTGAGTAATATCCTAGAAAGGTTTTAACAATCTGATTTATCTGTTAAATTCTACTAGAGTTATTTTGTTAATTTAAACTGTCCATTATTCAATGCAAAATTTTGATATTATTGCAAATGACACTTCTAAAGGAGGATTTTCTAGCTAGTATTAGGGAAATCTAGAAGATTTATTCCATCTTATTCAGAACAATTAAGAATTTGCCATTAAAATGGTTTTTAGTGAAAGACATTGACACAGAGGGAATATTAAAATAAAGGCAAAATATAGTGGAGAAATAAATAAGATTGTAGAAAGGTGACTGTACTCCAACCTAGGCTAAGATGTTTATTGCAGTGGGCCACAAAATTAAATTATGGCTTTAATTAAAGTAAAAAAAAAAATTAAATCAATTTTTAATTTCTTAAAAAATTGAAATATGTTATATTATCTAATTATGTTATCTTAGCTAAGGAAAAATAAGGCCATGAAAGAAACATGAAAGAATATCTCCCTGCCTGTGAATTCTTTAAATATGTTTTCATACTAACTTTACATAAGACAATGGATCACTTAGTTAACAATATCTTCAGTCTTTTTACCCATTAGTGCAGGTGACTAAAAAGGCTGAGGTAAAATAAAAATTCCTGCCTCCCTTAATTGCAAGTAAGAAAACAGATTGGTTTGCCTCAGGGCTTGAACAAAGTAAGCAAGATGCATTGTTTGATTCTTTTTCTTGTGTTGTTTTCATTTCCCTGTGTCCACAAGATGACTTCTGGGAGTTCCAAGAGTGAAATCCAGAAATAATCTTTCCAGTCAAAATCTCTACTAGTTTCATGAATCCTGATTAGACACAGATTTCTCCCCAGCCACTGTTGTTGGGAGCATGTGATCCCAACAGGGACAGTGTTGTTCCATAGGTAAGACTAGAGTCTCCTAGTGAGAAATGAGGAAATTAGGATGGAAGTAACTCATTTTTGTGTGTCTCTTCCTCTTTAAATTTTTTGAGAAAGTTTTCTATACTCACAAATATGGCATGTTGTGATATATGTGTATTCATTGTTGTTTGTTTTTGCGATGAAATGACATTGAACCTCGTATCTACAGCAACATGGCATAGTACAGACAATTCATATATGTGAAGGCAGAGGCAATGTGGGTGCCAAATGAGGGTTTGAAAACACAATCTTTTGAGCATTGGCACCAATTATGGGGAAGGTTTTGGATTTCTGCTAGTCATGCAATCTTCTGGCTCTTGATAGAGGATACCACACTGATATGTGGATGTTCCTTGCAATTTTAGCCAGAGCGAGATCATCAATAGCATTAGGAATGGGACTTTGTAAAGTAGAAAAACATTTTTTAAACAAGAGAAACCAGTTTGAGAAATTAAGTAGATATACCATATGTCTTTATCTTCAGTTGATATTTGAAATCATAAAAGAATTAAATCTGGGTAAAACATAGAAAGAAATTATGAAAACATATCCATGAATACTTGAATCTTACTACAGCATAATTGCTGCATAATAAAAGTGGGTTTAGTCAAATTGAATTTCAATCAAGTATAATTACTTACCAAAGTAATACAAGATCATTATTAAAAGCTGGTTTTGTCAATAGGGCGCAAACATACCAGAAGCTGTGACCTCAATATATATGTAAATGTGCAAGTTAAACTCTTAAATGTAGCCATCAGATCTCACAAAACTCAAGAGTATCTTAAAAAGAATATAAGAAGGTGATTACATCAAGTAAAGTATTTTTCTGAGGTCTACAATTCTACAGCATAAAACACGGTATATTTTTTGATATAGCATCTTCATATTTTCCACTAAAAGAGTCTTTAGATCTTTTTCTATTGGAAGATGTAACTTTTTCTTATTTTTTAAGTCCAAGATAATTTGTGACATCCTGAAAAGACACACATATTAGCTCCTTAGACTCCTGATATTTTCACTCTAAATTGTGAGCCCCCAGAACTCAGCATCCTCATTTATGCTTCTAACTCCTAGCCAGGGACTTGACAGTCACAAGGGTACAATGTATGACCAAACTAAATAGAACAGAGCTCACAGCCAGTCCTGCATTACTGGCATTTCATATTTGAGAATTGAATTGCTCTATTTCTTATATATTTTGGTACCTGATACTTCTTATATGTCTATAAAAAATCAATACATGATTTGTAATGCCTTTAATGGATGCTGAACTAATAAAATAATTTTACTTTATCAGACAAATCAGGACCTGGCACAAAACACTCTTAGTAAACATTTACTGAATGAGTTCATTTCAAAGTCACCTTGAATCAGGAACAATCCCTGAATTGTTGAATTCCTGGATACAAACAAATCAGGCATAAAGCAGAGATAAAAAATTTATGACTTTATCTTTGGTCAAAGTCTGTGGAATGCCAAAGCACATACAAACCAGGTCACCTTTCAATTCCATAAATTGGAGGACTGGTAGAACCTGAAATAAAATTTAATTTTATTTAATATAATTCTTCTTCACTGAGATGTGAATGATTCATTCACTAGGTGTTAGGATCTGGTGCAAATGGGCTCTCTCTCTCTCTCTCTCTTTTTTTAATTGAAGCATAATTGACACAAAATGTTTAAAATAGTTTCAGGTTTACAACGTAGTGACTTAGCAAGTCTGTGTTATGCTACCCTCACCGCAAGTATAGCAACCATCTGTTACAGTACAATACTATTACAATGCCGTTGACTATATTCCCTGTTTTGTACCTTTTATTCCTGTGATTTACTGATTTCATAACTGGAAACCTGTGTCTCCCTCTCTCCTTCACCTATTTTGTCAATCCCCACACGCAAAATATTAGTTTGTTCTCTTGTACCTCTGTATTTACAGATCTGTTTCTGCTTTTGTTTGTTTCAAATACACTCTATTTTAAGAAAAAGTTTTATCTTATGCAAAGTCCAAGCCTTATCAACCCACTACATTTCATGGGAGAATAAATGATTAAATAATTTTCCTTTTTATATGGAGGTTCCTTTATATACTGAGCTCCCATCATATTTGAAAGATTTTCATTTTACAAAAAAAAAAAAATAGACTTGCATTTCAGTTCTTCTACATTTTATTTTGGTTAAAAGTGAATTTCATCCAGACCAGTGGTCCCAAAGTCTAGTGGATCATCAAAAGCAGATGGAGAGATTAAAAAAAAAAAAGATATTATAGAAATATCTAGTTAATGAAGAAGTTTCCTTAATTTTCTAGAAGTGGCTTTTTGAGAGTTTATACCATGCCATACTGTCTGATACTATCATCATATTTTAGAACAAAAAAGAGACCAAAATGGAAGATTATTTCTGCTTTACCTGACTCATTCTATGATCTTTTCTCCAGAGATTCTTTTTTAGGATACCTGGGTAGGTCCCAGAGGTGCCTTATGATGAAACAATATGGGGACCACTGATGTGGATTCAGTTATGAGCCAAGAGTACTTCCTTAATTAAGACTATAGTCAAAGACCAGGGTACACCTGGGTTAGTAACAAACTGTCATAATTTTCCTTTAGAAAGCTTAGCTTCTGAGTTGTTTTTGTGTAGATATTGTTAGTTCTCTGATCAGGCAAAGGTGCATGTACCCTCATCTCCATCTCTAATAATGTGTTTTATAGCCATCCATAAAATATTGACTTTGCAGTAGAGCCTGCATCCTAGTAAACCCCTTCTACTTAATGCATCCAGGAAATTCAGAGCATATTACTGGGGAAAATATAAAATCTTCATTTAGAATTACTTACAATGCTCATTTCAGAGTAAAATAAAGCTTACATATTATTTATTTCTGCACGAACAACAAGTTGTATTCTTTCTATACTGAGATGCATGAATTATTAGCAAGCTGGGAACTGGATCATTGTTAAGATATCACAGATGATCCAAATAATCTTGTTTCAAATGCCAAACACCATTATAAGCAGATGCACTGGAGCTGTTTTCCAGTGTTTGGCTCATCTGTATAATGGCAAAGGGGACCTCCCCTGATGATCATTGTAATCTAGTTCCATTTCAGTGAATTTCCATTCAAACACATCAAACTCCCAGCCCCAGAAAAGTACTCAATAATTATTCAAGTTAAGATACCAGTGCCTAGAGCATTTATAAATACATGCATACAGGCAAAAATCCTATCCTTTACAATTCATATTAATGTTAACTTGTAATTAAAATGAAAGAAATACTCTCAGATGCCCAATTCATCAAATTCTTCATCACTACTTTGTTCCATGCATCAGTTGATTACTTAATTCCTTTATAGCCTTACTTTTCACATGAATCCTTAATCTCAAGACTCATTTGGGAAAAAGAAAATCCACCGCTGAATTCAGCTGAGTTACTTGCAACACTGATAGTGGAAAAAGACAGTTAACAAAATTCCAATTTCTTTATATGAAATTACAAGAAATTTGATCAAGATCATACTTAAGGCCCTTCAAGTTCTAAAGAGATTTAATTTCTTGGTTTTTCAAATTGACTGAAGTCTTGAGATTGATAGAAAATTTGCAACAAAAATTTTTAAATAATAATAATATTCTTATAACTCAGATAACAAAATATAAATTGCTTCTTCATTCTTGGCATGATGACTTTCCTCATCTCGCTTTTGTTTCTTTTATGTATTATTCTGTTCTTTTATTTTTTTTCCTTGAATTTACTCAAATATTTTAACTGCTATAAGAAAATATGACCTACCTATATCATTTGCAGTAGGTTGTAACTAACTCTGTATTTCAAACATATGTGGCTGCTCCTACTTAAAAATACTTCCCATACACTAATGAAATTTTAACAGAAATAAGTAAATGAAATTGTTTCATTTCACTTTCATTTGTATACAGAATTTTATATTGCAGGGACTCAAGATAATTTGTCGATACCAGCATGAAATAGAATCCTTCATGCACCTTATTATCTTTTTTTTGCTCTCTTTTGCCCTCCTTTTAAATTTCTTGTCCCACAGCTGTTAAAATCTCAAACTAAGAAGGGTTCAAAGAGTTACCATATTCTGAATATGTCAGGTAGAGGTTCTTTCATTTAAGCAGCACTAAATACAAGGTTCTCAGTAACTGAAGGAGGAAAATTTAAATGGTAATAACTTGAATCTTAAGTTTTGAAGGCAAAATATACAGGTCTTAGTAGGAAATATAATTTCAAGGAATCATCATTCTTCTTAGAAATATGTACAGTTAAGTAAGAGGCTATCTTCATTTTCTAGAAGTGGTTTGAAAGAATTCGCATCATGTAGTACTATCCAGTACTATCATCATATTTTACAACAAAAAAGAGACCACAATGGAATGACATTTCTGTTTTACCTGAGTCATTAAAGGATAGAAATTATGTTTAGAGAAGCTTCAGGAATAAAATATCATAACATGGTTCAAAATAATGCTTTTCAATTTGATTCCTCATGTTAATATTCTATTTCTTTCAGACACTTTTTTTAATGTCTCTTTGCATTTCTATTAAGAATTTAAATTATATTCTTAGAAGAGAATGGGCTTACATGTCATGGGGAGTTATGCCTTAGAACCTTAGACTTAGTTATGCCTTAGAACTTAGACTTTGCTAAACAGGATATGTGAAAAAAAGTTCAATATTTCTAAAAAGGAGCCATAGCATTTTTATAATCTACTAATTCAGATCAGCTACCTAAGTCACCTTGGAGGGAAAAAAAAAATTTATATATATATTCCAGTGGTAGTATATACAATTTAGGCTCCCAGAATCTTTAAAATGAAGCAAAAAATTGTATCCCTTCCAAATGGGAGCCCATCTTATCCATTGACTTCCTCTCTTCCTCTCTTATCCATTAACTCTTGCAATGCAAGTGTAGTCTTCCAGAAGGAGAATATCCCTGAATATCCACACTATTGGTGACATTAGAGTAATTTGTTTCCTCAATTTGTTCCCCTTTTGAGCAGCCCAGTCTGAGCAGGGCAATCGTTTACATGCAATTTCTTGCTCAATAATAATGGGTCATTCTAAGCTTGGAAGAAGCTAGTTGGTGTTTTTCCATTTATCTGAGGGAGACAGCTACTTGCACTTGGGAGTGGATTTTACCTCATAAAGCTCCAAACCACTGGGTACATCTACGTGATCCAATAATGTGATAGATTTCACAGTGCACTGCTTGATTTTGGTCTTATAAAAAGGTCTCTGGGTGACAGCAATCTGCCAAAGCTGTGACCGAACGGTACTGTTCTGGAACTCTGCACAGAGGCGTCAGCCAACATAAAATGGCACATTTACCAACTCTTTGAGCCATGTGCTGAAATCATATTTTAGGTCTTAAAGTGACTACCATTTTGTTACTAGATTCCATAAAGTCATCTTTCCTTTATTCAGATAGAACCAATATACTTTAGAAACAAGCTGGAAATTACTTCTCATTTTCCCACCTAATCACTATTACACTGAAGATAATATGAGGTTAAAGCTATGAAGCTGATTCTGAATTGTGGTCTTTTTTATTTTTCATTCTGTATCCTCATTCATGAATTTGTCTTCTCAGTACCTTAGGTAGATAAGAAAGAACCTCATTGAATTCACTTGCTTCTCCCGCATTACCTAAATGCCGAGTGGCTGTCCAGATGTTGAACAGTATAGCTGTTGGTAGGAACATGGTGATCAATGTCTTCAGTAACATGCTTTCAATTGTAGAGATACCTAGAAGTTAGAAAGAGAGTAGCACCCCAGTTGAGGGGCAAAGAAAAATCATGTAGTAGCTGGAGGGAAGTGCATGGTTGGCCAGGCATTATCAGGATTGCTAATGTTTCATGAAGAATAAAGAATTGGGCTGGACATAAGTGAAAGAGGAAAGCAACAATTTTTATTAGTTGAGTTTTTACTTTTTACTTTTGGGGAGCACTTGGTCAGCACTTTTGACATCTTAGACTCTTTAACTATTGCAGGGGCTGTCCTGGGCATGGGGGTTGTCAAGAGGCATCCCTGGCCTCTATCCACTAGATGTCTGTAGTAATCACACACCCATACCCCCCTCGCTCCCACCCCCAGTCAACTCTGACAATCAAAACCCTCCAGACATTGCCAATGAGTATGAGTGGGGAATAGGCTCCACTTAAGAATGGCTCTAGAAGAAACAGCATTGTTTTTGCTTCAATTGCTACATATTTTGTTTCCAAGTTATGGGCAATAAGTTTTAAGACATTAAAAGAACAAAGAAAAAGTTCATTATTATTCATTATTATTTAAGAAGAAACTTATTATTTGTTCATCATTAGTGCCAGTCCGACAACAACAAAATAATCCATTTGGATAGTCTTCTTTCAGCACTCGTAATGCTGAAAGAAGTCATAATCCAGTATAGGCGTAGTAACAAAATAATGCAATATGAATGTAAATCTATATTCTAAGATTCAAATACAAGTCACTGGGCAAAAGTGTAAGCATCTTTAGGACCAATTATCACTCAGAAAGCAGCACTCCCCAGAATTGTAGGACTGGTGTTGTCTCATTAGCTATGAGAAATCATTAACCACACAAAGTCAGTCTTTTCTTTCTTTCCTTTTTTTTTTTTTTTTTTTTAAATAACCATCCATCATTTCAAGTCATTAGGTTCCTCATAAAATTGTTAGGAATGCAAAATTATTTTTCAAAAAATCATTAGTTACAGGGCATTGCATTATAAAAGCATGGGTCTATTACTCCATCCTTTTCTGCAGAAAAACGTGTCAGATATGCAAGATCATTTATGTTGATAAATAACCTTTTAACTAGGCCTATTGTCTCATGGTCAGGCTGATATTAGCTGTTCCATTTCAACAGTGATTTCTATGGCAAGGCCATTTCATAGATTGGAAAAATCCTGAAATGAAAGAGAGCAAACATCATTTTTCATCCAGCTAAAAACAACATTTAAAAAAGCAGCTTTGTTCCATGTAATGTGTGGCTCAGAGACTTAACTGGAGCCAGCTGCTTTTCTCTGTTTACCAGCATTTTGTCACTGCCTGAGTTCTATTCACTGAAAATTTGGCTTCCTTTCCTCCATTCTCTGATTTTTTTTTTAAGCTTAAAACAAGTGTCGCAGCTACCGAGAGAGCTTCAAGACTACTGCCTAATGATTTTTCACCCAAGATACCTTGTTATGGGAGATAAATGTCACCCCCATTGTTGGCCTCTGAAATGAGCCATAAAATTCATTTCTTCTTTTGCTCCTGTTTCTCAGATTTTGAAATATTTAAAATAAAAGTTGAAAAATCAGATCACATATTACATTTGTTTTAATGATATCTGGATGTAGGAGACTTTGTTAATTTTTAGACACTATGCCCCATAATGGGGTCATTATTTCACTTCCTCTTTTGAAGTCTATTCATAACCTACATTACCAAACAGGGATCTCCTCTCTCTTGCTCTCTCGCTTGCCTCCTCTCCTCTCCTCCCCTCTGCTTTCCTCTCTTTCCCTCCCCTCTCCTCCCTCCCTCCCTTCCTAACTTCCTTTTTTTTTTTTTTTTTGGTATTGAATTGAACTAAACTAAACTAACCTAAACTTCTTTAGGATAAAAGGAAATTTATTACCTCATGTAAAAGAAAGTGTTGGGGGTTGAGGAATGTGTCTGGATGGAAAAAGGTAAATTTGGGACATTTTTAGTTCTTGGGGTAGAGGGCCAAAAATGATTTCTCCAAGAACCAGTCTTTCCAAGCACTTTGTCCTCTTATTTTGTGTGGGCTTCGCTCTTGGACTCCTGGTGCTAGTAGAATAGCTGCTGTGAGCTTGAGGCTTGTATGCTGTGTCGAGACTAGGTAAGAATGAAGAGAGGACAGTTCATTCCCAGTCTCAGCAGGGGTCTATCTCATTGGCTCTGATGGGTCTGTGTTCATCTCTGACTCAATCGTTGTAGCCATGGAGAAGCAAATGCTTAGGTTGTCCATGTTTGAGTCGGGGACATATGCTAGATTCCTGAGTGCACTCAATTTCCTGTGTAGCTTGGGGATAGAGTGAGGGAAGTGTTGGTCCTTCAGCAGAATGGTGAATGGAAGCTGGCGGGCATAGGAAATAGATGTCCACTGTATCTGCTGTCTACATTTATACCAAAATGTTTGTTGAATTAACAAATAAAACCAGAAAACCAGATACTACATTGAAAACAGAGATATCCATACTCTTAAATTAGAGAAACAACCAGGTACATAACTAAAATACAGGTTAATAAGAGCCGTCAGGCACCATGTTATGGGCGTTAAAGGGATTCTTTACTAGGATACTCAGGGAAGAATTTTAAAGGAATCAGCTTTCAGAGTAGTTACTGAGTAGGACGTGGACATGCAAAAATGGAGGGAATAGCATCAACAGATGGAAGGTATTCATGGAAAAGGAAGTCAGTTCAACTCGGGCCTTGGGACAAGTCTTATTTTTTTTTCTTTTTTAAGATTTTATTTATTTATTTGACAGAGGGTGACACAGTGAGAGAGGGAACACAGGCAGGGGGAGCAGGAGAGGGAGAAATAGGCTTCCCACTGAGCAGGGAGCCTGATGTGGGGCTCAATGACCTGAGCCAAAGACAGACGCTTAATGACTGAACCACCCTGGATCCCCCAAGTCTTCTTTGTGTAAACAAATTTTTATTGGAACATAGCCATGTTCACTCATTTGCATTTGCATTATGTCATGACTTTTTTTTTTTTTTTTTTAATTTGAGTAGTTTTGACTAAACTCCTGGCTTACAAATCCTAAAATACTCTCTAGACCTTTATAGGTAAAGTACCATTGAACTATGACATAAATTATGGAAATAGCATGTGATTCACCCAGAAAAATCGTATGTGCATAATAAGAATAGAGAAGACTGTTTTTAGAGTTTAAAACAATGGAGAGCCATTGTAAGGTGTGGAGAAGCTGATGATGTGATTAAAACCGAGCATTACTTTTATTAATCTGATAGAAGTATATAGAAAGCATGTACTGGAGAAAGAAAGTGCTTTAGCGCAAACTACAACACGCAAAATTACCAGGGAGCTTGGGCACAAACAGATTCCCAACGCCCCTCAGAGGTGCCATGTCTGAAGGAAGGACTCTGCACATGTAACTTGTTCTCAGGCCATTCACACACTGCTGGTTCATAAAATCTCCACTTTTAGAAAGGTTGAATCAAATCTCTAGGAAATAGGTAATCATTTTTAATCAGTAATTAATTAGTAATTTGTCTTAAGATTACTATAGTAGTTCCTGTGAAAGAGGGAGGCATCTCACTAAATAGGGGGCAGGCTTGATACTATCATTTGTAGAGCCATGGTTAGAGTTTCACTGGAAACATCCCTCTTCCACACTCCTCACACACTCCCTTTTTCTCTCAACCCTAGGATCCATCTCTACCACAAAAGGTCTCTTGGACACATGGACATCCAAAGTCATGCTCCACATGCAGCCCCTGTTCCAAGAGCTCTGTAAAGTATACAGTCTGTCTTTGGGTGGATGACCCAGAGAGGTAGATCTGGGGACACATGGGCAAGGTACTCTAGGGCCTTAGGTACCTTCATCGTGATTTAGAATGGGATGTGTGAGCTTCATGTGGGAAAATTTTTTGGTCTCTTTAACTTTCCATCTTTTGGTGAATTGTGTGTCCAGAGGAAAGCCAGAGTATTACCCTCTGTGATGTGGGACTCAAGGCTGGGCCCCTGATTACCTGGTAGGGCTGAGAAAGAGGAGAGAGATGAGATGTGTTTTTAAGATATTGCTCTGGTAAAACTGACAGGACTTGATGGCTGTTTCAATACAAAAGTTTGTGGAAAGTAGAATGAGTCAAGGGTGACAATGTTTTCAGGCCTCTGAAATCGGGGAATTATGTTGTGATCTCGAAATAAAAGCAGAAAGTCGGGAAACAGGTAGTGACAAAACATGGGTTTGATTTACATATCTTGTAAGTGAGGAATAAGAATTAAATCTAAGTGGTAATTACTTGCACGGATTGATAAATAAGGAAGAGATGTTAAAACTAGAATATACAATGTAGTGTTAAGAGAATAAGTCTCTCCACTCCTTTTATTTATGAAGACATTTGAATTTATTTTAGAGTAAATTCTAATTGTACCAGTCCTTTATTTATTATCTGGACTACTTTAAATAGAGAAATTACCAGTCACCCATTAGTTGACAACACTGAGGTAGACAGAGATAGGCAACATATATGTCTCAATACTTATAAATAAATGTTTGAATACTTCCTTTTATTTCATAGTTTTCAACGGATGAGTTTATGTTTAGAATGTCCAAAACATTAACAATGAGGATTCATTTTTAAAGGTAAATGGTAAGTTTGGTTTTATTTTTAAAAATTATGGATGCGTGAATTTAACAGATACGATTTTTTTTTATAAAGATTTTTATTTATTTATTTGACAGAGAGAGATCACAAGTAGGCAGAGAGGCAGGCAGAGAGAGAGGAAGGGAAGCAGGCTCCCTGCTGAGCAGAGAGCCCGATGCGGGGCTCTATCCCAGGACCCCAGGATCATGACCTGAGCCAAAGGCAGAGGCTTAGCCCACTGAGCCACCCAGGCGCCCCAACAGATATGATTATTTAATGTGTTTCAACCCACCTTATTATCTTTGCTGCTCTTCAAGGTATCCCACCTGTGGTCAGGGGGAAATGTTCTCAGCTGGCCCCTGAGTCATTTGTCATGACCCCCATTGCCTTTAAAAACTTGTGTTATCAAGACAGTTTGATTTTGTTGTTGTTGTTGTTGTTGTTTGTTTGTTTGTTTGTTTGATTGTTTCAGACCTGGATTGAGGAGTTTCTCCAAAGAGCTTTGGGTCATTTTAATGAGATATGTTCTTTAAAGATTGTAATATGAATAAGAAAAGTACTTGTTGCTTCTGGGCCGCTGATTACCATTAGTATTTTTGTGTATGTGGCCGGTTGGATAAAGCGCATATTTTTAAAAGGGAGAATTTATAGTACTTTCATGCAAACACTTACAATTCAATATGGTTTTTACTTAACTTCATCAGTCTTTCCATATGTTCCTTCTCTCGTGCCAAAAATCACAGTAGTCAAAGGCGCCAATATTCATTTACTTCCTTCCCCAACTCACCTGACACTATTCACTCCACCAATGACACGGTGATGAGATGATAATCTTAGAAAGTGGGAGTTTTTTTTGGTTTGGTTTATTGGGTTAGTCCTGTGCTTCTTTTTGGTGGGGGTGGGGGTAAATGTCAGCAGGATGTCTTGTCAAATTATAATTTTAAAGTCATTTGGAATACTTCCATTTTGTGTGGTATGACAATGATCTTTATGTAGAGTTAAGTTCTTTCATTTCATTTTTCTTTCAAATTTGACTTATAACTTATTGTTTTTATTAATTTTTTAATAAATATAGAATATTGCAGAGTTCCAAAGTCAAGTATACAAAAGTTATATTTAGAAGAGTCTAGCTTCTATTCCTGTCTTCTTCAAACTCTTTACCGATCTCACCAGTTGGCAGTTATTTCATTTTTTTATTTGTTCTTTCATTTTCTGAAATATAAGCAAATAGGTAGATATTTTCTATACTTTCTAAACTCCCTTATAAACATGGCTTACTACATATGCTTTTTTCTTTTTAATTTTGTTTCCCTTCCACTTATTTGTGTATCCTATTGGTCACTTCATAGTATTTTATAAAATCATTTTTCATTCTTTTTTATAGTTACATAGTGCTCCAGTAAGTAAATGTACCAGTTTATTCAACTAGTCTTTTATTGGCAAATATTTAGGTTGTTTCCAGTTTTTTGTTTTTATAAAAAATAAATCCCTCATTGAATTCCTTGTGCCTATGTGATTTCATATTTTATTTATTTTTATTTATCTTTCCTTCCCTCAAAATAAATACATACATACATACATACATACATAAGTACATACCTACATACGTACATACTTTTGTATTTTCTCCAACTATATTACCATATTATAGCTTATAATATAACCAGTTTTATTTTTTATCACGTTGTTTATATAGAAACATACATAGGCAGCTTAAGAATTTACAACTTATAAGCAATTGCAATTTCATTAAATTTATTAACCTGTTTACCTGAGCTTTTAAAGCTGACTTTGGATATGAATGATTCAGCAGGCTGGTATTTTGTGCTCTGATTCACTAGAATGCAATAAGAAGTTGCTCTCTGATCACACCTAGTTCATTAGGGATGAGAAGGGTAGTGATAACTCATGGAACAAAATACTGCCATTTGCAGCCCCCATGCATGAGACCATGGCCTAGGACCATAATAAGGACATGCGGTTGGACTTTTGCCAATGAACCATCTGTGGCAGAACATAATGAGAGCAGAGTGAGGGAAGATTCCTAGTACAGCCTCAATTTCTCCACTGGCAGAAGGATAATCCTTCAGTTATGCCAGGCTTTATATTTTGAATGGTAGATATGTACTTTGGTTCTAGAATCATTTGTGAAATGTCATATCTGTAAGAGTGATGCCTTGAAGGTAGCCCACTTTGATGTTTCTTAGTATTCTCTGAACCCTTCAACAGAGTTCATTTAAAAAAAAAAAAAAAAAAAAGACATCTTCCCATCCCTGATACTCAGGGGACAATGACGTACTTTGTTGTTCTGTCAGAGGGTGGCCCCACTGAAACAAAAATGTCATGGGATTTGAAAACAACCATTTCTGGGTTTACATGCCATATCTGTTATGACCGGGCATGGGTCTTTGAGAAATCTACTTAATCTTGGTAAAAATGTTACAAACACTTATTTTCATAATATCTAATAGAATATATATCTAAGGAACACAGCACAGTGACTTGCTAACCCATAAAGTTCCTTTCATCATTCTTTGATTCGTTCTTTACATTTCATCTATTTAGAGTACTTTTTTTCCCAGCACAATATAGGATAATTTTCTAATTTAGCTCATTTTTTTTCTTCACGTATCTTTTCAGGGCTTCACAAGTCTACACATTTATTAGCATGACACCACGGCTATTGCCTAAGTCCTCTCCTTGAATATGTTCCTCATGTTTTTCCCTGGACGTCCTTTATGTGTCTTTGAATCTCTGCCCTTATTTTCATGTGCCCAGCAACCCAGAGAACCTGGCCAGTGTTAACTAATCAAATGTAATTGCAGAAGAGAGGCAAGAGTTCTGTCATTTGCCAGCTATGTGAACTTGAACTTGACTTGTTTCATATCTGCATTAGCCATTTTGTTATTATTCTTAGCCTGGACTCCTGTCATTTTGGACTTGAGTTTTCACAACAGTCTTTTTGTTGGTTATCCAGATTCCAGTCAACTTGCCTTCATGACCACTTTTCCTATAATTCAGACTAATACACTAATGCATACATGAAGTCAATTGCCCAAGAAGGTGATTAGGTGTTGTAAAGCCTCTTCCTGTTCAATACTTGTTTCCACATTGATTCTGCTTCTGCTTGGCTTCTAATTCTTGGCCTGACCACTTGAATTTGGCAGGTGTAATGAGTTTTCCCATTTATGACTCTCAGCCTTTGCCTTAAATGTTCTGGCTTGCATATGACCTAGATCTTTCCAGAGATTTAACTATTTCCTGTGTCTTTAAGTTTATAGTGATAATTAAGCAGCATCAATAGTGCTTGATCCAGAATGTGTGCTTCATAACTGTCAATTTTTCTAATTATTACATGGTTTCTTTCTTAACTTGGTCCCTTGGATCACGCCTCTCCTTCTATTAGGTTGCCATTCTCAATCATCTCACCTGGAAAACTCCTCTAGGACTCAACCCAAAGGCTACGTCTCATGTGAAGTCTGCCTAGATGTTCCTCAAGCATGGTTATTTATATCTAAGGTACACATTATAGCTTATCAGTGGTCATTTCTCTATTTAAATATACTCTTCAAGCTTTGCACAGTGGCAGTATCGTAGCCAATGAGGTTTATCCGAGGCGCGATTATTGCTAATTAAATATACTCTTCAAGAAGAGGCTGCAACTGTCTCACAGCTCTCAAGATCACAGACTTTCATCTTTATATATCTGGCACCAGGTTCAAATCCTAGCAACATTTGTTTCTCAGTAAATATTACCTGAAAGACTGTGAGGAGATGCCTATACTTCCTGTATTAGGAATAGACTTTCTGTCAATCCCATGTTTCTGTGTGTGAGGTGGGCGGATTCATTGATTCAAGAGATGTTTATTTATGAAGTTCATTTATCAAGTGTCTGTCAAGGATGATGCCAATCACTTCAGTTTCAGTTTTGGGGAGCCAAAGGGTTTAATGTTGGAAGTGGGAGAGACCCACAAATAAGTAAGTCTTAATGTAAAATTCCATTTCGAAGGCATGAGAAAATGACCAAAATCTGAGGGGGAAAGTTATTTTTCCTGCCTGGGTGAATCAGGGCCAATCTTTCGTAAGAAATAACATATAAATTTCATCTGGAAGAAAAGGCAAGTTTGGAGGAAAAAGTAATTCTAGGTAGAGAGAACAGACATTAAAATACCCAGCTGTGTTTAAGAAATGATAAGCAGTCCACATTGGGGGTAGCCTACAGGAGGCAGATGGGGCAGTGAGAGGTAAAGGATAGAGAATTAAGGAGCAATGAAAACTAGAACCACAGTTTGAGGACTTGACACTTCACTCAGGGGACAAAGAAATCTTACTGCATTTTCTCAGTGCATGGCTAGTGTTTAGGCAAATGCTGAATGTTCACATTTTTAACAGGAACCCAATCCCAAAAGGACATTTTTTGAGTTCCCCAATAGCATTTAACACAGTCGACTTAATACGTCAGGCACTGTTCTAAGTACCTTACTTGTGTCAACTCATTTATTTCTTAGAAATAAATATATTGTTCCTTATTTTATGAATGAAAAAAACTGAGACAACAGAGAAGTTAAATAACCTGCCCAAGGTTACCGAACAGGTGATTCTTAGAGCAGCTACATGACCCAACTTTATACTCTGTCATCTAAGATGATCCAATATGTAGTAGACAGCTGGGGTATGCCTCTTTAAATAATGCTGCTTATTCATGTCTCCGGCCCATTTATTTATTGAATTATTTGCTCTTTGAGTGTTGAGTCTGAAAAATTCTTTATAGATTTTGGATACTGGCCCTTTACCTGATAAGACATTTGCAAATATCTGTTCTCATTCTGTCAGTTGTCTTTTAGTTTTGTTGACTGTTTTCTGTGCTCTTCAAAAGCTTTTTATCTTGATTAATCCCCAATGGTTGATTTTTGCCTTTGTTTCCCTTGCCTTTGGAGACATGTCTAGCAGGAAGTTGCTGTGGCTCAGGTCACAGAGGTTGCTGCCTGTGTTCTTCTCTAGGATTTTGATGAATTCTTGTCTCACGCTTAGGTCTTTCATCCATTTTGAGTCTATTTTTGTGTACAGTGTAAGGGAATGGTCCAGTTTTGTCTTCTGCATGTGATTGTCCAATTTCCCCAGCATGATTTGTTGAAGAGACTGTCTTTTTTTCCATTGGATATTCCTTCCTGCTTTGTTGAAGTTTAGTTGACCGTAGAGTTCAAGGTCTGTTTCTGGGTCTTCTATTCTCTTCCATTGTTCTATGTATCTGTTTTTTGGGCCAGTACCATACTGCTTTGATGATTATAGCTTTGTAATAAAATTTTAAATCCAGAATTGTGATGCCACCAACTTTGGTTTTCTTTTTCAACATTCCTTTGGTTATTTGGGGTCTTTCCTGTTTCCATACGAATTTTAAGATTATTTGTTCCAGCTCTATGGAAAAAGTTGATGTTATTTTGATAGGGATTGCTTTGAATTTATAAATTGCTTTAGGTAGCACAGATATTTTAACAATATCTATTCTTCCAATCCATGAGTGTGAAACATTTTTCAATTTCTTTGTGTCTTACTCAATTTCTGCCATGAGTGTTCTATAGTTTTTCTGAGTACATATCCTTTGCCTCTTTGGTTAGGTTTATTCCTAGGTATATTATGGTTTGAGGTGTAATTGTAAATGGGATCGACACCTTAATTTCTCTTTCTTCTGTCTTGTTTCTGTATAGAAATGCAACTGATTTTTGTGCATTGATTTTATAACATGACACTTTACTGAATTCCTGTATGAGTTCTGGCAGTTTTGGAGTAGAGTCTTTTGGGTTTTCTACATAAAGTATCATTTCATCTGCAAAGAGTGAGAATTTGACTTCTTCTTTGCTGATTTAGATGATTTTGATTTCTTTTTGTTGTCTGATTGCTGAGGCTAGGACTTCTAGTACTATTTTGAAGAACCCTAGTGACAGTGGACATTCCCCTCATGTTCCTGACTTTAGGAGAAAAGCTCTCAGTTTTTCCCCCATTGAGAATGATATTTTCTGTGGGGTTCTCATATATAGCTTTTATGATATTGAGGTAAGTCTCATCTATCCCTACACTGTGAAGAGTTTAATCAAGAAAGTACTTTGTGAAATGTTTTTTCTATATCTATTAAAAGGACAATATGGTTATTGTCCTTTCTTTTATTCATGTAGTATATCATGTTGATTGATTTGTGGATATTGAACCACCCTTGCAGCCCAGGAACAAATCCCACTTGGACATGGTGAATAATCCTTTTAATGTGCTGTTGGATCTTATTGGCTAGTATGTTTGTGGGAATTTTGGCATTCTTGTTCATCAGGGATACTGCTCTGTAATTCTCCTTTTTGGTGAGGTCTTTGGTTTTGGGATCAGGTAATGATGGTCTCATAGAAAGAGTTTGGAAGTTTTCCTTCCACTCCTATCTTTTGAAACAAAATCTTTCTATTTGCAAGGACATGGATGGAAGTGGAGGGTATTATGATGAGGGAAATAACTCAGAGAAAGACAATTACCATATGATCTTACTCACATATGGAATTTAAGAAACAGAATCATAGAGGAAGAGAGGGAAAAATAAAACAAGGCCAAATCAGAGAGGACACAAACCATAAGAGGCTCTTCATCATAGAAAATAAACTGAAGGTTGTTCGAAGGGAGGGGTGACTACAGGTGCTAGGCATTAAGGATGGCCCATGATGTAATCAGCCCTGGGTGTTATGTAAGACTGATAAATTACTGAACTTTACCTCTGAAGCTAATAATACATTATATGTTAATTAATTGAATTTAAATTTTAAAAAAGAAAAAAAATAAGTACTGCTGCTTGAAAATAAGAAATGGAATGAACGTTTGTCTTTTGGTTGAAAACAACTTTTCCGCCTTTTCTAAACAGCACACTTCAGAATGATCTTGAAAGCCAGACACAAGTTAAACTCTGTATGAGCAATTGTTCCACCAAGGGAAAAGTGCCTGCCTGCAATTCTTTACAATCCTCCTGAACAGGTAAATGACTCCACAGTGCAAAGGAGCCCAACCACTCCTTCCGTGCGACTCTCATTCTAGAATACAGAAGAGAATTCAATATGTCTTACCAGGTTATTACGAAAGAAACCTGCTGTTGCCTAGCTCATTACAAGGCAGCTGACAACGGATTTTAAACACAATAAAACAAAGTAATGTATACCTTTACTCTTAGTGACAGGAAAACTTTTTCTCGTTTTATTCTTTGATATTAAGCTGTGAGTTTGCCTACCGCAGCTTGTCGTCTCATTTTGAGACCGTATTTGCTCAGGTAGGCTTCTCTTGAACACAGAGAAAACCAAGTCCTAAATTTGAAACACTTGAAACAAGAAATAGGTACTTTTGCAAAGGCGGTATTTATTTTATTTTTGTTTCCTTAACAAGACCATCTTGAAATTTTCTATTTTCAATAGTTCTTATCGATGGTGGTGCCTCTCAGCTCATGAATGAAGCAACATTAACAAGGAGAGCATCATAAGGACGCTATTCTGCACTGCTGTTTTTCTCTCTTTATTCACCTATTCACCATTTATTTCTTTAGGACCCACTAGGTGACATTTGCTGCACTACCATATTAAGCCACCTAGATAGAAAATTCATACATAAGTGCCTCGACACAAAGGAAAATCTGATGGTATTTTGGAAGAGAAGTAACCTTTAGGGATACTATAGGAGTAGGAGGTTAAGTAAGGGGAGATTTTCTATGCCTGTAAATGAGCTCAATATTCAGCCAGATCTGGGATGTATCACCCCATGGAAAAGTCCGAGATCTTTCTCTGAGGACTTGGCAGATATGCAATCCATGTTTCTAAAGCCTTCATTTCCCATCATGTTTGTCAACATTGTCTTTGCCCTGGGCTCCCATTCTAACACAGCCCAACAAGTTGTGACAAGTGTGTTCTGCTGAATAAGGACGAGGCTTAAATCAGATGCAAATTTCTTAATGCTTCCTTTCCACTTACTTACACTTGCCATTTATATGCAAATGTCAGTGTTCTCTCTGGTCCCCTCATAACACTTTGTCCCTCCAACTTTGCCCTAAACTGGCTGCCGGTAAAGGAGAATTGTGTTTGTTAAATCTAGAGGCATTCTTAACTATTTGTCCACTCAGTAACTCAAAAACCAAATGTCTCAGATCATAATTCTTCAGGAAACAGCTCTCCATAAAAATGTGTATCAGAGTCTGGGTGATAATGTAATCATAAGCTATGGGTGTTAGTCAAAGTGCTTACAGGTAAATTTCCTGGCTGTATTCCCACAACCATGAAACATGATCATTTTTTCAAAAACTGATGCCTTTGGCAGAAACGTGTGCTTGGAGGATTACTAACAAGCTTGTTTAACACGTACAAAACCCAATCAGGACACTTCACTAATATATGCATCTGCATTGATTTTTCTGTTTTTCTTCCATGTTTATTTCTGATGAAATCTGTCCTGTCCGCTCACAGGATAGAAGCTGAGCTCTGCATTATTCGTAGCAGCTTAGTAGTGAAATAAACGCTTGTCTAATACTGTACGGCTCAATGCCCTTGTGTCATATCTATGCATGCCATAAAAGCAGTGATAAACATGATATATTTTTATGACTCTGAATGCTCTATGTGTCAATAAAATATTTTTTAAACTGGATGAAGGCTGCGGTGAACCTGCCTCCCTACTGAAACACCGAATCCCAGTGCCCCGCATCTGATTCAGCCGGGATGGCAGAATCATCAATCGTCTGTGATGAAATTAGGTGCCTACTGCTTGTGGCATATGCAATGTTTTCGTCCTAATGGTCTAAGAGTTTTTTTTTTTTTTTCCTTGATACACATTGAGAAACACTTCCCTTGCTTCTCATTGGGGAAATGGATCACAGCTATAATCGACCAGATGAGCTAAATGACCTTTCCTTATTTGAAATGCCCTGGGATTTTACAAGAGGAAAAGACCCACACATGCAGGAGAAACTGCAGTGCAAACTTTTCAAAGGCACTTTAATAGGCTGCTTTAAAAAAATAATTTACCTGTGGAAGAACCCCTTTAGAGAATACTTGCATTGACTGAAGACAAGATCCCTTTCAAACTCTGGAAATGCGTGGCATTGTTTATTCTGTGGCAAAGGACAAAAACAAGATGATGTCAGTGGTGTGACTTACAGCCACACAGTGTTATGTTTAGTTCTTGCAATAACATTTGGAAGAAGGAGTTATGTCTTATTCCATTTTAGAGTACTTAGAGCTTAAGACACTATCCATTGTATATAGAAATTAGCGTTGGGGCTAGAGCATGTTAGAATTGGTTAGAGCAGGATGGATCTTTCTTTACCCTACATTGTTCCCCCAGTGCTTTATGAGGAAGAACACTGAGCCATTCTATAGTGAAAACATTTGGGGTAGGTGTCAAACGATGACTAAGAAAGCAAACTTTAAATGGTACTGTCATCAGAAATACCGGGACACCTGGGTGGCTCAGTGGGTGGCTCAGGCTCTGCCTTCGGCTCAGGTCATGATCTCGGGGTCCTGGGATCGAGCCCCGCATCGGGCTCTCTGTTCGGCGGGGAGCCTGCCTCCCCCTCTCTCTCTGCCTGTCTCTCTGCCTGCTTGTGATTTCTGTCTGTCAAATGGATAAATTAAAAAAAAAAAAAAAACCTTAAAAAAAAAAAAAAGAAAGAAATACCACCATACCTTTCCATCTTTGGAAATAAAGGTTGACAGCAGACATCCAGTCCTGCTTTGGAAATACTTGATGACAAGGACATCTTTATCTCTCAACTTGCAAGTTTCCAAAACAGGCTGAATAAGAGTCCTTTCTCTGTCTTGAATTGAAAACCTGTATGTTTTACATTTTACTTAGTCGAACTTTCCATATCTGGGTTTTGTTGTTGGGGATTTGATCCTGTTTAATTTTGTTTTGTTATCATCAGAGATGGGTAAGTGGTTATAAAAAGGAAAAGTCCATTTGCCATTTATTGTCATAGGTAAACAATTCTAGGCCCTGGTCTAGGCACTTTATATCTATTAACAGCTTAGAGTGTCCAAACAACTTTATAAGTTGGTCTGCTTTCCAATAGCATTCTCCAGTCATATTTCAGAGGGAAAGGAAAGCCTCTATTTCCCAGGGATAGTGCTCATTTGCATAGAGCTTTACATTACAAATCTCCCCAGAATTGCTGGTATTTACATACTCACTTGACATGCATTAGAATTTCAAGGATGGGCACTCTAAAATGTGAGCCCATTGAGCACATGTATTGGGATAAAAATGCATAATGTTAACATTGCTTTTCTGTTCAATTGCATAGCGTTTTGGTTAAAAGTTACGTTGACACTAATCTGCCAATACCCATTTTTTAATGATAGCCAAATGTCAAGTACGTTGGAAGCGAACATTGGCATATGACAAATTGATAAGAAATCAATCTTAATAAGGCCTTTACAGAGGTTCAGATTACACACAGAGATGAGAACAAATGAAATTTCATAAAATGAGGTCAGGGTAGGTTTCAGTGGTTCTGGCTTTCTCTGTTTCTTCCTAGATGATGATATCCTGCGTTCATTCTACTGTGTGATAATGCTCTTTTGGATAGCAAGGCAGCTATGCAATAATAGCTTCCGTCACACAAGTGTGCCCAAACTTCTCTGTAATGTCATTTACAGATGTATTTAATTTACTTCTTTATTGACAATGCATTCCAAATATAAAGGCATCCAATGACTTGACTCAAGACTTCAAAGAGCATCTCGGAGTATGACAGATCAGCAATAAGATCATGGCTTGTTAATTATAGAATTTAGATCGTTTTACTTTCTGGTCCGTGATCTTTCACAGTGGCTGGAGTTTTGACACCTCTCACCTGAGTATGCAGGGATGTTCAAAATGTCCTGAAAATAATAAGGAAAACATTAAATTGAAGAGTAGTTTCAGGGCATGGCATATTCTGGAACATGTTTGACTAGATGTGATCAAATTATTTGATTTTTCTGAAATTAGGTCCTCAGACAATGAAAATAAACCATTTAATACAGTGTTTAGAGCACATATGAAGATTTTGGGAATAGGCTAAGCATACTTATTATTATTTTTTTTAATCATCACACCATAGAATATTGGCAAGGTCACAAACCTTTTTGTCAGAGATAAGGATTCACATACCAGGTCTCCAATTACTGTGAGTCCAGGAAACTCACTTATCTTCCTAGACTCTCTGTGCTTTCGTCTAAAAATTGAAGATAACTACATATTAATAGGAGGAATACTAAGACCAAGTACAGTATGGATCTCATAAAAATATTTAAAAAAATGGAAGTTATGATAATACCTATTATATGACAATGTATACTTATAAATAAATATGTAATCTGTAAATATAAATTATATAATATATATAATATGTGCTATGGTGTGTAAATTAAATACATGGGTCATAAATATGTTATTTTTTATTGTTATTCTCATTATTCATATTTACAACGGACACCTTTAATCATGTATTTTGGCAACAAACTATTTCTGATCTTATTTTAAACTGTAGAGGAATTAGCGGATTGATGTAGTAACAAATCTTTACCAGAAAGAGGTGTAAATACCAGAGAAGATTTAAAAGCCCAGTGATTAATGAACAGCAACTTCCAAACAAAAAAGAAAGGAAAAAAAAGGACTCCCTGAGGAGGGCACCTCTCTCCCTCTCTTCCCCCCTCTTTAACTACATTTTTGTTTAAGGTTTTATTTATTTATTTGACAGAGAGAGATTATAAGAAGGCAGAGAGGAAAGCAGAGAGAGAGGGGAAAGCAGGCATGACCTGAGCCGAAGGCAGAGGCTTAACCCACTGAGACACCCAGGCGCCCCCCCTCTTTAACTACATTCTGTTCTCCATTTTGTCTCCTATGTGGACTGAAAACCAATCCTAATGGTTCTCTAATCAGTTATTGACAAGAGGATAGAAACATAACATTTTTCTTTTTTTGCTCAGGGGAGAGCCCCTCCATGGAGATCACTGGGTATATAGAGAAGGGACAGTACTATTAAGCATTACACTTTGCATTTCTATAGTTATTTGTTGTTTTCAAAATTAACATTCATTTATATAGTGAGTGCCACACCGGGTTGGTCACTGTCTTCTATCCTTTGGGGGTATACTAACTGGTGATAGTGATGCTCTGAGCTTTAGTCAGGAACGTTTTGTTCCCCAGTGATCTGTGTTAGCAGACGAGCTTCTCCGAAACTCAGCGAACATGAAACAATTTTGGATTCGGCATATTTAGCAGCAAAAACTCTGTAACTAGCTGGTTTTCACTTCATCCCATTACTTTAATAATAATAATAATAATAGATAACACACATCGAACATTTCTTCTATGACAAAGAGATGACTGGGTTAGGGATTTTATAGATGAAGAGACTGAAACCCAGAAAGACTGAGCAACCTCCAGAGAAGCACTCAGCTGCTGGAGAGCAGAAGTTGGATGTGAACCCAGGTCATCTGAATTCAGAGTCTAAGGTAATCATTTTGTAGTACATGGTATTACATCGCTCACAGGTTCTGTATCCACAAAACACAGAGACAATATGAGGTAGATTGCCTAAAAATATAGAGCAAATGTTCTGGAGAGCTGGGATTTAAACTCAACAATTCCTACTCTTTACATTAACGATGCTTGATTTGGAGAGGAGGGCAGAATTACTGAGAGCTATTTCGCATAACTCCATTTTTTCATTAGTGATGTAAGTGCAAACATCAACGAATTCTCACCACTGATCCTTCTCGCTGCTGTTTGCCTTACAAACACATGGAATTGGCAATTAGCAATTTACAGTCCTGATGTTTTACGTTCACTGTCATCCAAGCTTTTTCTCAGCTTAGTACTGTAAAAACCTGCCAAGCCTATCACAAGCTTAGAGAGAGAGAGCACAGCACTTGGGGAAACAGCTGACATGATGATCGGATCCGATCTGTGCATGTGTCGGCCTGTCTCCAGTCTGTTGCAGTGACTGGCCTGAGTCCACAAGTTTGAGTTTGTTTGTGTGAATTGTCAAAGCACCTTGGCCGTGGTAATGGGCCATCTTCTCCCCACAAGGAGATGTCAAATGCTGCAGGGCTAATTCAGGTACTGGGTAGTAAACAATCTGGTCTTGCCCAAAGATAGAGATCTATTGTCCTCTAGGAGGTAATGTATGTCACAGTCTGCTAGGAGAGCGTTTGTTTAAGGCAGAGGCTTTTGCCGGATCTTAGGGTGCAGCCATCAATGTTCAATAGTCGCAGGGTAGGAGCTGCCCACAACAAAGTTAAATCATGTGATTGACATCACAGAGTATCAGCAGACCTTGAGACTGTGTTCAGCCATGTAGGTAATTAACCAGTCAATCATGCCTTCATAATGAAGCTCCAATAAAAACTTTGGACATTAAAAGCTTGAGTGAGATTCCTTGGCTGGCAATTCTCTATGAGTATTGTCACGCATCAATGTTAGAAGGATAATACCTCCTGAATATTTGTGTTTGGAATCCTCCCAGACTCTGCCCTATGCGTGCTTTCCTTTGGTTGATTTTAATCTGTATCCTTTCCCTGTTAAATAAGTAAATAAGTAAATAAATAAATAATAAAATAACTGTGCGTATGATAGCCTTAAGTGTATTCTGTGAGTGCTTCTAGTAAATTATAAAAACTAGAGGTCGTTTTTGGAACTCTCTGAATTTAAAGTTGGTGTCAGAAGTGAGGGCAATTTTGGTAATTGTGACCTCAAATTTTACAGTTTAGCCAACTGTTGGTAGAGTCATAGCATCTTCATGGGAGAGAGAGAGTAAGAGGAGAGGGAGAGGGCAAGGGAAAGGGAGAAGGAGGGAGGGAGAGAAAAAGAGAGAATATCTGGCCTTGAAGTGTTTGATTATGTCCAGATCTTGTGTCTGTTCCTTGCTGGTTATGTCCCCTTGGATAAATTAGTTCAGCCCCATGATTTTCCATCTACGAATATGGGAGTTGATACAACACACCTGGCAGGATTGCTGTGAGGATCAAAAGAGCCTATTTAGGAGATGTTCCCAGCATGTCTGACCCTTGGTAGGTGCTTCATAAACATTAGTTTATTGTTCAAAACTCAGGGCTCTTGGAAGCAATCTGAGGGGAACATCTATTTTTCCACCGCCGGGTATAATCATTTCAGGCACAAACTCTGAAAAACTGTAGGGGCGTTAAGGGCCGTGGGAGGCTGTCGATTCACAGATAGGGCATCGCTGAATATGAAGCTACTCCCCCGCCAGACACCTCCGCAGAGAGAGAGTTCAGGAGAGCATTTGGAGAATGGCTGTAGGAAAGCTGAAGGCTGAGAACCAGCTGATGACTGTGACCTCACTGGGGAACCACAAACTGCTGAATGTAGGCGGCAATTAGTTCAAACATTTATTTCTTCACAAGATATTTATTAAGGATTTTTTATGTGCAGGCGCTGTTCAAAGGGCGGAGGGATTATTACTCAGTAGACAAATAAACAAACTACATAACTTAAATGTCCGATGATAATGACTGCTATGAAGAAGAACAAGGCAAGTCCAGAAGAAAGAGTGTGAAGGGCATGGTGCTCTTGGATAACAAGGTGCTCAGGAAAGGTCTTTCTGAGGAGATGCCATTTGATCAGAAGCCTTGCTCTGGGCGACGGACTTTGTTAATTCCTGGGGAAGTATGTTCAAGGCAGGGAGGAGTCTAAGGAGGGACATTCCTGAGGATATCAGAAGAGAAACAAAAGACCAGCATGGATATAGTATTTAATTTGACTAAAATTTCCTGGTCGATTTATATATTTTAGTTTAATTTAATCCTATTCCAATGTGATATATATATTTTAAAGATTTTATTTATTTATTTGACAGACAGAGATCACAAGTAGGCAGAGAGGCAGGCAGAGAGAGAGAGGAAGGGAAGCAGGCTCCCTGCTCCGGATGCAGGGCTGGATTTCAGGACCCTGGGATCATGACCTGAGCTGAAGGCAGATGCTTAACCCACTGAGCCACCCAGGTACCCACCAATGTGGTATTTTTGAATTGGACAAAACATTTCTACAGATCTCTGAAGGAATATACACCTAAGAAGTAAAATAAAAAATCTAAGGATCAAAATCAAAATCAAAAGGACAATGTAATGAGACTTCCCCAATGAGCTATTATTAAAAAACTTACAAATGACAGTGAGTAGAATATATAGTGAGGATCCAAGAATCAACAGCCAGATCTATGTAACAGCAGCAGCCTGGGAATACTTCCTGAAAAATATTAACTAATATCTAGCATCGTTATAGAACCATTGGGAACATTAGTAAAGGAATAGGTTATTCATTTAATTATATTGGGAAATTTTACTCACTGGAAAAAAAATGAGCTACGGTCTCCCCACACAGCAGGCACCACAGTATTTTTTAGTTGAGTTATTTAAATACAGGGTTGCAATCCATAAAAATAGAAACAAATCATGGGTTAGTACTTAGATAATCTTGGTATAAGAAAATGACTTGTAATATCTTTAGCTAAAATATAATTTTTAAAGTACATTAAAATACAATAAGTCCATCTCCAAAATTATCTATAATGAATATTTTTTAAATAAATGAGAAAAAAATATTAGAAAGGAAATGGCTACACTGGGCATTTTTCTGATATCTTCAGCATTGCTCTGTATTTTTCAATGTATCTTGTGTCTTAAGCATAAACTTATTGGTATTATCTGAAATTTGCTTTCTAACCTAATAATTAGAAGTGTTAGTCATTATAGTTCTTAAATTTAACATTAGAAGCAATCAATCATGTCCAAATAGTATTTTAAAAATTATGCTTCCCCATGTAAGAAACAGAAGAATTTAAATAAGCTTCAGAAGAGAATCATATTGCTCAGACACCTGTACACATTCTTTAGGAATTGTACGCCCCTGTCCGTCATAATATTTCTGAAGACCGTAATAGAATCCCCATCCACGGAAGGAGACATTTGAGAACATTTGGATCCCACTTTGAAACTAGGATGTTTTATTTTCCCCTCCATTTCACTCACAATCGGAAACATATGGAATGTTTTATTTGCAGGCTACAAAAACAAATCAAACCGGCAATCCTGTGTTGGAAAAAAATTTATTCTTCCTGTGGCTCAGAGGTCTAGCTCTGTGTCCACACTTCCATACTGATCACTTTCTCTCTACAGTCATCAAGGTTAATGGCCACTTCCGTGCGCTCTGTTATTGCTTCTTCCACTCTCGGGGGGTGTTATCAGACCTGGCCTCACTTTCCCTCCTGATGTTCATTAGTCCACCATCATCTTCCGTTTCTTGAAAATGTGTTGTTTTGCCTGATTATTGCCATTTGCCCTGTGAGGATTACTGCTTGTGTGGTAGTTTTGCTGACATGTCCCCTTACCTCTTTCTTGGACTCCCGGGGTTCTCTATGCAAAGGTTTTAGTCATTGGCACCTCGTTCCCACAGGGTTTTGATTCTAAACCCAGAAGCAGACAAATGAAGATTCATCCATAGCCAATCCCTAGGCAGCTCTTCTTTCACACAGTAAAGGAAGTGCTGAGAGGGACGTTAACTATGTTGCTTCATCTACTAGTAGTTCTGTCTTTCTCACTGGAATGCTATTTTCTGCTACAGGGTATAATGATTGAATGGAATAGGAAGACAGTGGCTGTTTTTAGGATTAGACACAGAATTTGTTGTGTGCGTTTCTGCCAGTGGGTTGGATCTAATTACTGCTTTTTGACATGCTTTACAGCTTGAAATCTCTTTTATAGCTGTGTTTCTTAGCGGTTGAACAATATTTGAATTTCTTAAACCTGCTAATAATAACCTTGCCTTTCCCCCTCTTCCTGGGGCCACTTCTTTTCTAGGCTTCACTTCCATCTGAAGAATGTTAAAGAACTTCTATCAAAGAGTCTCTAATTCCATTCTCCAACTTCAAGAATATTCATTTCCAAGAATATTATAGTAACCACAAAACATGTTCTTTGAAGGTAGAAAGTGATGACTCTGAAACATGTAAAGGTGAGTAAAGAAAACATCTGTGGGAGAAATGAATTACAGCGTGAAACATCAGCAATTTGAGCGAGTCCAGGACTCCATCTTTCTCTAGACACTGGCACATAGGATGTGCTGAACAAAACATTGGTTAAATGAACAAGACCTTCACAGTGGGAAAAAGGTATATAATTGACCTGATCTAAGCACAAATCTATAGACGTGTGTTTCTTAGATCACAGAAAGAAAACTCAGTTACTTGCCAAATTTTAAGAAGTAGAAATATTCACTTGCAGGCATGGGTATAAGGTTGCATTATACAATTGGGCATTGGGGACCACGGTTGCTCTAAGAAGACTTTCTCTACAACACCAAGATTATATTCCTTTGGGGAACTTCCAGCTTTAGGACTAAATCCATTCATGTAGATATCCAAGATGAAAAATATTTGGATGGGATACATTTTAAGGCCCTTAGGAGGAGACCATTCTTATCAACTAGATCACTGGTCTTTCACCTGCCATATTGTTGCCTTATATGGTATTTATGGAGAATGCTGACTGATTTTTTTTTTTTCAGTACAAGAAAGTTTTAATTTTTCCAAACAAAATTCTCAAATGGCAAATGAACAGAAATTCAAAAGTTGCAAATTTGCAGCTGCAGTCTGTGGGGAGAGGAAAACTGTACCCATCAAATCTGCAAAATATACCAGAATGTAGAAAAATCAATTGATTGGCAGCTGTGGATATTTACATCTTTCTTTAATTGCTTAAAATCAGCAAGCTGAGAGACTTCTTGAGAGTTGGCAGTGATTCAAGTCGGGTACTATTCCTCTTTCGGAGGAGAATGAAAGAGTTGAAATGTGTATGATACCTTTCAAAAAAGAAGGGAAAGAAACGTAGGGAGATAATGGGGAAGTCACAACCAAAGAAAGTTGGAAGAAGGTCAGTGTCATGGCCTCAGGGAATTAAAAGAGGAGCAAGTTCAAGGAAGCCTAGAATTGTCATCATCAAATGTAGAGAAGTTAGATGTCATAGACTGATACAGGCCAGCATATTTGAAAAACAGCAGTGTAAAAAAAAAAAAAATCAACGTTTATATAATTGAAAATAGAGTTTTATTTTTATTTATTTATTTATTTATTTTTAAGATTTTATTTGTTTATTTGACAGACAGAGATCACAAGCAGGCAGAGAGAGAGGGAAGCAGGCTCCCTGCTGAGCAGAGGGTCTGATGAGGGGCTCAATCCCAGGATCCTGAGCCAAAAGCAGAGGCTTTAACCCACTGAGCTACCCAGGCACCCCTGAAAATAGAGTTTTAAAAGAAGGGAAATTATACTTCCCGGAACTTACCCAAACAAAATAAACTCAATACACTCACTAACTAGGTTGTTACCTTATCAACAAAGTAGGCCATGCTGGGTAATTAAATATTATGAGTCACTTCATTTTTTTTCTTTCTTTCTGAGATGTCCGGATACTTATCTTACTTTTCTTAGATAATATTCCAAAATATTCCAAAATAACTAGCAATCGAAACACCCTAGATAATGTAATTAGGTGACCAATTATAGGATTTCTGTGCTTCACTCTATGTGTGTACGTAGTGGGGAGTGTGTTTTGGGTAATGTGAGGGAAAGAATTCATTTATGTATTCACACAATAAACACTTTAAAGACAGTTACTCTGAACCAGACCCTATGCAAAGGACACAAAGCTGAACAAGACCCAGCTTGAAACCCCCTGATATGCATCATAATATTAGGATACAGTTTCAGTCAGGGTTCTGCACAGAAACGGAAACTTGTCTTAGTATTATTATTTCGTCATTTCTGGGATGTGCCTATGCCCCCCCTTTATCATTCCTGAAATACCAAAGTATCTGAAAACTGATAATATGTTATCGTTTAGTTAGCTGTTCAAAGTCCAGGGAGATGAAGTTCATAGAAAATTGCTTCTAGTTTTAACAAAATAGGAATTATTGGAACCACAGAATAAATTTCTGTTTATTCTCAGCTGCCCATAATGCTGAAGATGTCTTAACTGGAAGTCAACGCAAACCTCGTGTTTGTCCTTGCTCTCATGCCTACCCAGTGCTGCAGGGAGGTGGGGTGGTTTCTTTTCCATCTTTAACAGTTCGTGGGATTCCTCTCTGGTGGAATTTAAATAGAATACAGTTGGCTAGAGAATCGGCTGTATAATTTTGAGGATTTGGGCCCCCATAATGCAGGGAGTAAAGTAAGGGCAACACCAGGGCTAGGAACCAAGTGGCCCAGGCCTGTCAAATAATGAGACAAGCCCTTAAGCCAAGTGGAGGGGTAGCAGTTAGGTCAGAAATTGCAAAGCACTGAGGATAAACTGATGTTCACACATTTGCTAGTTTTTAAGTGAATTTTCTATTTGATACACTCTGAAGTAGGTATAAGAGCTCCATTATATGAACAAGGAAGTTGAAGTTATAAAATGTGAATTTTTTCAAGATTACGTATATACAAAGTATTGTAGTCAAGATTTGAATCCAGGTTTTAAAACATGAAAGTTCACGATCATACACCTGTGCCCTGTTACTTCCCACTTGAAAGCCCCGGGGAACTCATGTTGCCGCTGTTAGAAAGAGACAAACAGGCTATGCTCCAAGTCACCAAGCCAAGACTTACTAGCTAACTACCTAACTTCGTTCGATACAGTTTCAGCCTCTTCCCTCAATGGAGTCTCAAACCAGTCAATCTGGAATTACCGGGTCAGCAGTAATGAGGTAATCGACTTGATAGACACCTGTCGTCCCTTAAAGGAAGGTGACTTTGCTACCACCGATCCACTTTTCGCCACTATAATTTCCCTGTACTCCTCTCTTCTTCCTGTAAAATTATTTCATTTTGCACAACTCCTTGGAGCTCCTTTCTATTTACTACATGAGATGTTGCCCAATTCTTGAATCATTGAATGGAGACAATAGGATCTTTAAAATGTTGATCATTGTTAAAAGATTTTATCTATTTATTTGAGAGAGAGAGAGAGAAAAGCAGGGGAGGGGCAGAGAGAGAGGGGGGAGCAGACTCTCCACTGAGCACAAGAAGCCCCATGTGGGACTTTATCACAGGACCCTGGGAGCCTGACCTGAGCTGAAGTCAGATGCTTAACCAACTGAGCCACCCAGGCACCCCATGATCTTTGTTTTTTAATATCATTATATTCAATATCAGAGTGAAGTCTACTATAGGAATGATTACAAAGGGAACTTGTAGAATTTTTTTTTTTCCTTTTTCCCTTAGAATAGGAAGGATTTTAGTGATCACAAAATACCTCTGCATACTTCTGAGGTCTAGTATATGTTTTTAAAATAAATCATTTTTATTTTTTATAAACCTTGTCTTTTAAAAAATTTATTAATTTCATGTCTTCCACTATTTTTTATGACACCTAAATTCTGAATTTAAAATATTTTAATATCCCAAATCTTCATATATCCTCTAATCAAATAGTATTTTTCTTTACAGTACATGTATTTTTCTATTGTGATTGCTGGTAAAACCTCTTATTATTATTTTGTATTGCCATGATATTTAGTACCTAAATTGCTCTCCTTAGCCTTGTTTTTCAATTTGTCTCATATGTATTTACTTATTTTATCATTTAGGTTAAGTTTAGGAAATTGTCACATTCTACCCTGAAAAAGCACCATTGGATTTTTTGCTCAGATTTTTAAAATCTTAATTATATTAGACTCTTAACTGGCATAATTATTTAAGGGGTTCTCTGTATTTTTTTGTGAGTATTAAAGTTTTTGCTATATTTCTTAGTAATGTTCTATAGATTTTCTAAACTTTCTTTTTAAGTTGATTTCTAAGTATTTTGTAATATGGTTAATATTGGCAATTGGATTTGTTTTTCATTAAACTTTGTTTGTTTAATTGCTGGCATAAAGAAAATACTAATTTAAAAAAATGTTTATTGCTACTTGCCCAAACATGACAACAAATTTCATTAGTTTTTTTATCTAATTATAGAATTCTATAATCTATAATTAGTTATAATTGTTGGTTTTTAATTTTATTATTACACTTTTTTCTGTTCCTCTTCCTTCTTTTTTCCTATCTCGTTTTCTTCCTTCCCCTTATTCTACCGTCTCCCCTTCATACCACCACTCTCCTCCCCTCCTTTTTCCTTCTTCTTCTATGGAAGGTGCTAGAACTTCCAGAGCAGTGACAGTAATGATAAACAATGATACAAGAGACAGAAATCTTGCTTCTGACTCTATTGAAAATGGCTGATGCGTCATTCAATTGTGAATTCTCTCACTGCCCTCAATCTTGTGCCGGGAATGTTCTTCCCACAAACAAATACAGAACAAGAGTCTTCACCTCCTTGTGGGTCTTCATGAAAAACTAGCCTCTGTTACAGTGTAAACTCCATGAAGGACAGGGACTGTCTGCCTAGACTCTTCTACACTCACATCCTCGGTGGAGCTTAGTAAACATCTATTGAGTCAAAATTGTTGAATTTTTGAGAATAGTATTGGTTGGTGGCTGAGACAGTTATGCTTTATGTCAAAGAATTTCATTGTATTTCTCTTTGCTAAAAGTTTGCTCAGGCTTGGGTATTGAGTTTTGTTAAACAATTAAGGATCTCTTGAAATATTTAATTATGTATTTATTTCTACTTTGGGATCTAATGGTGTAAGATTTATATCGTTAGATTTTCTAATATTAAACAACCTTTACATTCTTAAAATAAATATTACTTGTTTGCAGTGCATTATTTTTAATATCTGGTTATGATAATAGCTAAACATGATTTGCTAGTATTTTATTTAGATTTCACCTCTAAACTCAAAAGGGAGAGGTTTTGCAGCTTTAATTTTGTGACCTATTTAGTAGGTAGGTATAGGTATCTGACATATGTGAGGTTTGAAAACAGAAATGGGATATTTTCCATGTTATGTATTTTTCATGTTGTATTGAGTTTTATGACTATGTTTTATCTAAATTCTATGTTTAACTAGTTTCATTATCACTGGTTATTTTACAACAACACTTGCTTAGTAGATGTTACATTCATCTATTATTAATGGAAAGCTTGTAAAATCCAAAACCCGCTCTAGCTCCATTTGCCAGAATGTTACACAGAAGGTCTACTTTCTATCATCTCCCTTATTTGAAATAATCATTCACTCACCCTTCATCATATAAGAATGATTTTACTGGTTACTTTGTATTTCACAAAACTGGCTGCCAGTGTCTTCTATCATGTAGGACAGAAAGGAAGTTTGAAGTGAGACCATGATTTTACCTACAGAAAAGTAGTTCTTTTTGCCTAAATGTTTTTTATTTTTTTACCTTTGAAAATTTATCATTTGAAATTTTAGCTTTCCTAGTAACCCCCAAACTTCTATTTGTTCCCATAGAATTATGATGGCTGAATTATTATTATTTAGTTCAAGTTCCCTCTGTTTTTCATATCATGTCTGTTTCGTGTGTTCTGCTCTATTTCTGTGGGAAAGCTGCTTGGTCCCGTTTCCGCAGGCTACCAAGGAGATTAGTCTTGTAGTGGAGTACAGGTTACAGATCTGTCCTCCATGCTCCGTGCACACACAGCTCATCCACCTTGACTCCAGAAGAAATTTGTCAATGCGTACGATGTATGAAGTGCTCCTCTCTTAGTTTGGGGGATTTTCATATTTCTTGAAGTTCTGCACCTTAAAGAGAATTTGAAAATAATAGGCTTTAGAACTTGGAGTTAGAATCTTAGTGCCTGGTACGTAAGAAATGTTCAAATCCAGAAGGAAATGAGAATGGACATATGACATTATTTATTTCAGTGGTATCTTTTAGAGTACAGCCTTAAAACCCAGAGCCTTCCAGATATTACATTCATGGAGTATGGAAAAATTCATAAGATATATCAAATTTTTTTTGTGGTATATATTCTTGCAAAGGAAGGGAAAGGGAGATAGAAACACACTCATGGTTCCATCATACACAAACATTCACCATCACTCTGCTGTAGCATAAACCTTACTGTGTCACTTCTTATTTTCCTCAGAGCTAAAGACATGAACTATTTATTTCTCCCTTGCTTCTTGGGATTGTCTTCTATCTCTATATAATATAATCTGCTTCATCTTCACTGGCTCTCTAGTTAGCGGGCATGCTTGTCTCCCTGCTGTCTCTGTTCTATGGCTCTTGCCATAGAACTTGCTCTTGGAATGTTCTCCTCCAAAAAATATGCACGACAACATTCCTAACTTCTCATGATCTTGGTTCGAAACTCACCCTCTTGGTAAGGCCACCCTACCTACAGTTTTAGTCTCTCATTAATATTTCATGTTCTCATACCCTGATTTACTTATTTTTCTATAACTATACAAAACGGTTCACATTTCACTCATGCATCCTGTTTATTATTTGTCTTTTTCATTACAATATAAACTTCATAAAAGCAGGATTTTAGTCTGCTTTATTTACTACCACAACCCCAGTTCCGAGAATAGGACTAGGCACACAATAAATACGTATAGAATGAATAAATAGATTTGATAATGAAATTGGCAATAATATGAATGATTACCTAGGGAATACAATATACAATATCCAGACTACTACTGGAATTTCCATCTGGAATTACCACTGAAGTAAGGGCCTAGTACCATGTAGTAGGAAGATGGACAATCTTCAGATCAGGCTCTTTCTTGGATGGCTTTGTGCTCTACAGCAATGGGCAATACAAATAGTAAAGATTTATGAAAATCATGATGCTGGCGGTACGGCTCTGATGTTACAGGAGAAGAAGCGTTATTATTCTTTTGTAAAGCTATGCCCAGTGCAGTGCTGTACTTACTGATGTTTATATTTTATAGCAATACTTCTAGAGTTGACTTCCAAACAGACTTTCTCTGCTCATGTTCAGTTCTGACTGTTAAGTATTTTGAATGCCATGGCTGTTTAGAGATTAATAAATTTTCACCTTCATTATTGTAATTCTTTCAAAAAAATAATTGTGGTTGCAGGTCTGAAATATTTAGGTCCTTGCTTCTTTTCTTCCTTCATTGAAGTAATTTTTTTAAAAAAATACTGATTTGCGATAAAGCAGTCTCTTTGAAATTCAACAATAATGTCAGAGTAGAATATCATGCAAACATTCATGGATTTCATTGGTAATATTACATGTGTGCTTTTCTTCTGCCTAGAATGGTTTTCCCAGGATCTTGCATGGCATAGTTTTTTCTTAATACTTACTCTTCAGATCAACCGTTACTTTTAGAGAGACCATCCTTGTTCACAGAATCTAAAGGAGCTCATTCCAATATTCTCTGTCACTTGACCCTTTTTTCCTCTGTAGCACATGTCATTATCTGAACTTACTTATTTTTGTATGTATTTGAGTATATGTGTACCTCATTGCCTCTCTGCTCCTTCTCTACAGTACAAGCTTCACGATGGCAAGAATCTGTCCATCATGTTTTTCAGTACTGTGTCTCCAGCACATAGAAGAGTACCTGGTATATATTAGACACTCAATAAATATTTTGTTAACCAATGGATGTTGATCTCTGAAAGTAGTTGCTAGCCAGGTTCTCTCATATTGGTACTACCTCATAGAGCAGGTATAGAGATAATGAAAAGAAAAGAAAAAAAAAATAAGAGAGTAGCTCTCAGGACACAAACTAAAATTAAAGGCCACCCAGTTGCCTTGTGTGTTATTTTATCATATGTAGCATCTGGAAGCTGCTCTTACCCGTTCTATTTTCATACTATCAACAAGCTGCTGCCACAGCCATTGGAAGTGATGCATTTATGCACCAAGACGGGAGAGTTGCTTTTGATTTTTTTTTCCCCTCTTGTGAAGCACTCAAAAATACAATTCTAAAAGATAAAATGTCTGGGGGAGGATAGGTGGGAGAATTATGTGATTCAAACCAGAAACTTACATAAGAATTGAATCTGGTCTTTACATAAAGTGGTAGCTGAATTTTGGAGAACTGAAATGATGATATTTGCTCGAGCTATAGGTGTACTCTCACTGGGTATTATATGGTTTGATTTGATTAGAAAAAGACATTGGACTGAATCTTTATTTACATTAACACTAATCTCCAAATTAGCCAACAGATTTTGCATTCAGAAATATATTATATATATTCAGTATCTGCATGGTAAAAGTGGGTCTGCATTGTTCATTCATTTAATAAACAGGTTTGAACCATAATATACATGCCAAACACTATATTAGATCTGGGAAATTCAACATAAACAGAAAATCATCTCTGCCCTTTGCACTCTGGCATTTAATACTTATTATATAACTCAATTTGCCCACCAGTGGGGGCAATATAAAGAGCTAAATTGTTATCAAGGACTACTGTGAAAAATTAAAGCATCATGAACTATGTGACTAACCATGTGAGCGGTACCAGTAGACATCCAAGTAAAGATCATCAGGGTTCTAGTGTGTGGGAGCATGTGGGAGTGAGGGGTTATGTTTGTGGTGGGTGTGTGGATTGGATTATAATATAGTTGGAGAAAGGAACAATACACATATAAATAATGCAAAGGCCATGTGTTCAATGTCATCTATGCATTTGTGATTAAGTGCTTCAGATATCCAGAGGAAGATCAGTAAGTCTTCTCCAATTGTTGAATCTTATACAATTTTAAATAGGCTTTGAGAGCTTGTTGGGAAGGCTAGCTGGAGAGCACAGCTACTCCTATACCCTTGACTGAAGAACAGACCTCCTCTGTTGGGGAAGATCGTCCTCTTCAACTGAGTACTTAGCTTCGGGAAGGATGCACATAGAGCAGTGAGGGAAGAAGGGGACACCTGCCTAAACAGCTAGATCCACAGAATCAACCCTGGCAATCAATGGATGTCACAGACAGATTGCCCTCGCATCTTTTAAATAGGCTTTGAAGGAGTAATTGGAATTTTGAAAAATAGGCAAAAATCAAAGGGAGCTGTATCACTGTAGACCATCTGATCAAAACTTGGTGGGGGTTGAATTAACTAGTCCTTAAAGTCTCTTGCAATATGGAAATTCATTTTCTTTTGGATCACAAAGAAAAGGGACACCTAGATAAATTAAGAAATCCAAGAATATCTTTCTAGATTCTCAGTCTGTGGTTTCTAAACCTGCAGCATCAACACCACTTGGGATTTGTTACAAATGTAAATTCTCAGACCCCTACCCAGAGGAGCTAATTCAGACACTTCCTGTAGTGCCCAGAGATCTATGCTTTAACAAGTCCTTCTCCTAGTGATCCTGAGGCATGTTCAAGCCTGAAACCACTGTTATCAGGCATGAGTATGTAAAGGATTTAAAAAAAAAAAAAAAAAAAAAGCAAAATTAAAAATCCACTGTGACTGAGATTTGGGGTTTTCGCAAGTCATCTGCAAAGTGCATCCCAGATGAGGTATCTTTGCAGGCTCTGGGCTTGGCGAACCCAAGGTGACCTGCTGACAATCACCTCACCTGCTTATACTGACTCTTTATTGATCCTTGTTTGTTTTCTGTACTTTCCATTTATGGTCATGCTGTTGCTTCCCTCTGGGTGCCTTCTCTCTGTGTCTCCATTTAAGAGGTCTACCTATTCTTTTAGGGTCTCTATGTGCATTTATTTCCTCTTTGGTAACCATCCATTAGACCCTAAAACATAACCTCTGTGAGAGCAGGAATTCCTGTCTTATATATCATTGTCCTCATAACACCTAGAACAAGGTCTGACGTGTAGTAGATGCCAACATATGCCCATTTGAAATAATGAATTGTACACATGGGTAATAAAGTTTAAAGTTTGTAAGTATTTAACTTGGGAGAGTTTTGAATCTGAAATACCTTGGCTCTGCCAATGGTTAAGCATTTGACAAATCAAGTCATTAACTTCCCTGTGTCTCTATTTCTTCCTTTGTAAAAGTAGTACTGTGGAGGTTATCAAAGGTCTTGAACTCAATGGAGAACATAAAGCAAATAAGTGAAAGTGAGAACCATGGCCAATAGGTTTCCAGGGAGCTGCCTGTACTCAGCTCTGGAAGGTTATCACAAAGGAAAAACCCACCTAATATTGCTTCAGATTCTAGTATTTCTGGAAACTCTGAAACTTCACATTTTTCTTTATTGAAACTCTCACAAAATGTTCATGATAATGAATTTAATTAAAAAACTGAAAACATCATTAGCTAAAAGTCACTGGCAGACACTTTTTGTTCTTGGGGCTAGGTAAACACTGGCAATGATGGGACCCATTGGTCATTCTATCTTCCTTCCCCTAAAGATATATTTGAGAATGTATATTCATTAGAGTTCTCAAAATTTCTTAAACATAAGGAGAAATTTGTAAAATGAACCTTTCATATATTTCTGAAAGAGTGGGAATAGTAATCTTTCTTCCAAAAGTATCTTTCTTCCCTGTGTGGATACTTTTATAAAATGGAATTTCTAAGATCAGATCATTTTGATGTATGTTTTAATGATAACAAAGTACATGGTCACTACTCAAATTTCAAGGACCACTGCATTTTCCAGAATTTCAAACAGAATAAAGTAATACCTGTGTATGAATACACCACCATAGAGTTAAAATTTCTTATACATTTAAATTTAAATAGTAATCACGAAGTTTAGAAAAGAAGCTGGCCAATAAAACATTGGAGACAATTGAGATAAAAAGCAATAACATCAGTATGAATGACAGTAAACTAACATAATCACTTGATGAAATATTAAAGTTATCAAAACAACAGTAAATTTCTTTACATATATAATGTTAAATAGAAAGAGCAAAATATTAAAAAGATATGGAATTTGAAGCAAATATTTTTTAAAATTTATGCTGAAAATACTGCTAGAAAAAATTTTTTGCCAGAATGTTAAAAAACGGATACGCTAGAGAAGAAAATTATGAATGATCTTTTCATCTTTTTTTTTTCTAATTTTTCTAGAGAGTGACTCTGTCGATCATAATTTGTGCACACATTTGTATGTGGGTGTGGGTGTGTATTCATCCTCTACCATATTTGTTGATTAATATAGAACATATATCTATTAAAGGAACAGGATGAAAACCATATTGCATATTGCATAATCGGGTCTTACCCTGCTATGCTCATGATTTTCATCCTGAGTTTGACCCTTCCCTCTGCTTCCCTCTGCACATATGCACGTCTTCCTTGCACATTCAAATGAAGGAAGATCTAAAATGAGACCAGACGCTAATTTCCTCAGCATCGTCTCATAGACAAATAGCCAGATGCTCCCTCAGTGGGGGAAAATGAGCTGTCATAGCTATCACAGACACGGGACGGAACACCTAACAAAACAGCAGCAGGGGCAGGTACGGATTAAACCATCTCCGGTTGGAGTCCCCTGGCTGCACTGGGAGCTGACTCAGCCGTCTCAGGTCAGGGCATCTGTGCGGTGTGCACTGGACGCCCTGCGAAAGCAGAGGTGTAGAAAGAAATGTCAGGGTCGGTCCAGGGAATTCATCTGTTGGCACAGCTTGGTTGCCGTGCTCCGGGGAGAACAAGATAAAACCGTGTTGCTCAGAAGTCCTATTTGGAGTTTAAAACACACTAAAAAAATATTAAAATGTCGTGTTTGATCAGTTTTTACGCTCGCAGACTCATTCACAAACGAAGGAAAGGGCATGTATCCCTGGAAGACAGTTTTATATTTTTAGATGGTGCGTAAGATCGATTCAGGGGTGGCAGAAGAGGTAGATTCTCAGATGAGACCAAGAGAAAGACAGAGACAGAGAGATCAACACTGCTTGGCACTATTCAGGGCTGAGCAGATGATAAAAATAACCTTAATGACAAAACCAGCTCCCCAGGGGAAGACGGTTTGAGAGACCGATACAGGCCGAGGTAACACAGGGTCCTACAAGTAGGAGCGAGTTGACAGTAAGGACCAGACCGAAGGTGGAGGGGCTCTGGTAGGTGAAGAGCGAGGCCTGGAGGAAATGATCCTAAAGATGGAGACAGGAGCAAAGTCCTGCGGGCCCTTTCAATCCAGGTCGGGGAATCTTTTCTTAAATGACTTGGAAGCCACGGAGGGTTTTTACATTGGGGAATTAGGGCGATCTGATTACCATTTTTTAAAGATCACTCTGGCTTATGATGACATACTTTTCAATATTTTCCATTTATAGCCCTGCCTTTGAACATCTAGGCAATAATCCAAGCCTGCAGACCCAAAATGGTGACATGATTAGGAAAAGGCTCTCTTTATAGTACCCATTCTGGACCAATCTGTAGCTTTTATGGGCACATTATCATTACTCTGAGCCATAATGGGCCTGGAATCGGAGGCAGCATTCCACCTGCGTCATCGTCCAGACCACTTTATGGAGCCATTGTCCCTACACGTCTCTGGATGCTCATTCAATTACTCATAAGACCCAACTTTTCTCAGCTTATGAGGAATATCAAAATCCCAGATACAGATACTCATATTAACACCAGTTTGAGAATCTATCCAAACATTAAACATAACATACAGAACAATGGTAGAAACAGTTTTGTAACTCAGTGATTGGTTGTTTTTCTTATTCCTTCCTTTTCTTTTTTTTCTTTTTCTTCTCTTTTCTTCTTTTTTTTTTTAAATTCTGTCCTTATTCTTCAGTGTTTTGGCAAAGGACAAATATCAGTATTTTGTCAAACTCATATTATTTCAAGCAGAAAAAGAAGGACCATAAGGGCAGAAATAAGTCTTGGGGGAAAACAAGAGATTCTTTAAAACAAAACAAAACAAAAAAATTGAACCACCACAATATCAAACCTAATTTGTATATAAAAGTTCTCAGTTCTCCTCCCGAAGCCCAGAGCTGGAGAATATGTTTCTTCTCAATTTCCCAGCTCTTAAGGATAGTCTGATCCTTGCCAGAGAAGTTTCTCCATTTATGATGGAGAAATGAAAAACGGGCAGATGGAGGAGCAGACGCACTAGAAGGGAAGTTGAGGGCTTAGCAAGATAGGGGCTAAGTTAGCCTGTGGTGGAGTCAGCGCGGAGAAAGGAAGGCACAGAGGATCCGGCTTTCATCTGAGCTTGGAGGGAACTAATTGTGGCCGAAGGGGAGGCCCTGGCAGAGTGGGAGTAGGGAAAGGGCTGGTGGGGAGAGGAGGAGATTGAAGAGAACATGCTGCAGTAGAATTGGACCCAAATACTCTCCCTCTAACCCTTCAGCGCTTTGGACACAGGTTTATATAAGTACTGGGCTGCTTGGATCAGGGATTCCAGAGCGATTTTTAAAAATTGAATTAGTGAGATGCCTGGGTGGCTCAGTGGGTTAAAGCCTCTGCCTTCGGCTCAGGTCATGATCCCAGGGTCCTGGGATTGAGCCCTGAGCCCCTCATCTGGCTCTCTGCACAGCAGGGAGCCTGCTTCCTCCTCTCTCTCTGCCTGCCTCTCTGCCTCCTTGTGATTTCTGTCTGTCAAATAAATAAATAAATATTTTTTTAAAAAATTGAATTAGTAAGGAGGAAGGTAAAAGGAAAGGGAAGGTAAAAGGAAAGGTAAAAGGAAAGAAAGGCAGACAGAGAAAGGGAAGGAGATTAAAATAATGGAGGAAACCATTCCTAAGTATAATGAAAGATTTTGTCTCTTTCTTTTTCAAACTGTTTGAACAAAAAGTTCATTTGCTAAATCTGAAGGAACCCATTTTCATTCTCCGTGATATTGAGTGTGGAAACAAGGTGCGACCACTTAGCAAGGAATAAGAGGTGGTCAGGGATCTGGATTAAACCTACCCACTGCTTCAGCCTCACGTCCCTTCATAGCTGTTCCCCCTGGGCATATGAGGGATGGGCAGTTACTTGCTGGTCCCCGGCACACCAACTCTTCCTCACCATCTTGCTTTCTCAAGAGATGCCACGCTCTTTCTCTCTTTATTAATGAATTAAACAGTGATCTATTATATTTTGCACATTCTGTGTGTTAATGATTCTAGGTCATGCTATTTGAGAAAAAAATTCAGTTTTCCACTTCTCAAAAATACTTTTGAACGTGTATGAAAATGATTGTAAGCATGGTATAATGTCTTAAGAAAAAATTCCTAAACTGTAGTCATGTTCTTAATCCCCTCATCTTTCTCTGTATGACACACAAAGCCACACACCTACAAAACACACACACATACAATTCCACATCCTCCCCCAAGCTCACACATATACCAAGGGTAACAAATCTTTGTGATTAAAAAAAAAATCATTATCTAGAGTCACATAAAATGGATATCAGTCCTGTCCTGGTTGGTAAGCATCTGTGTCCCCAGAAAATTCACAATGTTTTATTTTAGATGACTTCATTAATTAAAATGAATTAGCAATCCTTCTGTTCGAAAATTCTATTAAATCTACACATGTGATTCATATATATGTATGTATACACACATAAGAAGATTCTTACATACATCCTCATTTGTTATATACCTTAAATATTTATAGAATTTAAAGATTGTGATACAGATTGTTACAGTTATTATTAAAGAAAAGAAAAAAAAATGATGGCATTTTTAGTTGAATAAATATGATTGTAATACCTGAAGGGGTTGTAAAGGACTTAAACACATTAACTACAACGCATTACTATAGTCAAGCAAATGTTCTAACAAATGTATCTAACCACATAGGAGGTTGACTAGGAATGGAAATCTAGCTGCCAGGCTCAGGGTAATGATCGCTAAGGACTATTGTCTTTTACTGTTCAGAGGAAAAAAAAAAATCCATTCAAGTGCCAAATGAAATTCTGAATCAATTCTTCACTTTGCTGTTTAAATGTAAAGTAGTCAAAATATTAGTTGATGAAGCACTTAATTTTGTGAAGCAGGATTCTTAAAAAGAAACTTAATTATATCAGAGCTACAATATTAAACAAAGATTTTCATTTATAGCTTACTAACAAAAAAAGTCAAAGTGATTCAAAGAATAAGCATGAATAAAAAGTGTTCTGAAATATAAAAGAATTATATGAAGTGCAAGAAGCATATTCTCAATCATATCATTGATCAATGATAATATTGACATTTTTGTCTTTAATAAAATGAAGACAAAGGAGAGAGGAACTCAACAGATATGAACAATAAAAATAATGACATGTCTATTTCCTTGGCTCTATTTCCCTGAGAATTCATGAATAATTCTAAAATCTGGTAGGGACTGGCTATTTATGGGTGGCACCAAATAATAACAAGAGGGTCCAAATAAAAGTTATGGTCTAATTATTAACATCAATTGAAATAGATTAACAGTTAAGAATAAATAAGGATTAAATAGTTAAGAATTATAAATAGTTTAGCACAAAGTCTATATGTAATAGACTAGATCAACTGAGAATTAATTAGTTGGAAAAAACCCACAGTTTATAAATCAGTTATTTATTTTTTTAAAAAGAAAAGAAAAAAATAATAAGAGATACTTATACATGGTATTTTTGTTTTATAGCAATATTGTATCAGAAACAAGATTTGAAACGTTTCCTAAAATGTTAGAAACAGGTTTCTGACATTTATTATAGCATTTTCAGCACAATTATATATGGCAACTTTTTTCATTTTGACTTTGAAAAGAAGTTTCTCACTATAATTGTGTAAATCATGAGTGATCAAGGGGAAAACAGAATAATCTATTTTCATGAGAAGGAATAAAAAAGTAGAAACTGTTTCACAGTTATTTCTAATAGAAACAGCAGTTGTGTTTAGAAGCTCAACATTTTACGGCAACCATTCTGAGCTAAAAATACAGGATACAAGGGATATAAGGAAAATAGAACAGTGAAGTGAAAATGTATACTTTTTAATAAGAAGAACTCCTAACCTTTTAAGTGTAGCCAAAAGGACCATTAAGATATACACTCTGCCTGTTGGAAGAGAATGCCTGGGAAAGAATCTGCAGCTGAAACAAGAAAGTGAGAGATTATGCAACTAGGCTTTGAAAAGGCATAAATCATACCTTGTAATGGGAAAATCTGAGATGCATTGAAAAAAAAAAAAAATCCAGTAGAAGCAATTCTTTCAACCAGTACCTTCCTTTGCCCCTAAAACAGCTCAGAGGGCATTCCATCACTAAGGATCCCTGTTTCCACAGATGCCCTTTGTATAGGGAGTGCCAATCCCTAAAAATGCATTTGCAGTGAGCGGACCTGGTGCATGGCACGGCGGCTTCTTGCCAGTATGCACCAACTTCCCACAAAGCCAGTCAACCCTTCACAACCAAAGCGAGGTTGCGGGCTGAAAATTCCCCGGCGAAGTGACTCAAAATTGACAACCTCTCTCAAATATATTTATACTTTCAAAATCAAGTTATGGATTATATTCCTTTCCTATGCCAGATATCTCAATTTACTGAAATTTCAAAAGTTAAAATCTGGAGCAGGGTGCCTGGGGGTCTCAGTCAGTTAAGCGTCTGCCTTCAGTTCAGGTCATGATCCCAGAGTCCTGGAATCGAGTTCTGTGTTGGGATCTGCTCAGTGGGGAGTCTGCTTCTCCCTCTCCCTCCACAGCTCTCCCTGCTTATGCTCTCCCTCTCTCTGTCAAATAAGTAATATCTTTAAAAAAATCTAGAGAAAACTTCATGAAAAGAGGCAGAATTTGTTTATAAACTAACTGATTCTTATACCCTCCATATCTTTTATACCCTCTTCTCCAGCTCTTTCTAGGAGGAAGGTATGCTCTTCCCATTTCAGAGATTGCTTTATTCCATACAGGTTGCTGTCTGTGTCACTTGAAATGTCCTCTGCAGAAAGCAATCAGTTGCTAAGAGCAACTCGTGGAATTGTTTTGTAGAAAATAAAATCTATTAACATAAAAATGCAATTAATGTAAAAACATAAAATGAATGTAAACCTGTAAGATATAAAGCTTAACATAAAATATAAATATCTGACATTTAAGATTTCTATCCAAGTTGATGTTCCTTTATGCAATTAATGTTTTTATGAAAAACTGTATGTAAACTGCTTAATGTAAATTTTTACAAAATTATGTAAATTTATGTAGACCTGAGCCATTTCTTACATGTTGTATTAGAGCAAATTACTTAAAAAGTATAAAGTGAATATTTTCTGAAATTAAGACTCTTCCACGTTTTAGGGGACCTGAGTGGCTCAGTCGGTTAAGTATCTGCGTTCACCCCAAGTCATGATCTCAAAGTCATGATCTCAGTGTCCTGGGATGAGCCCCACATCAGGCTCCCTGCTAAGCAGCTGTGGAAAGAAGTCTGCCTCTCCCTCTCCTTCTGCTCCCCTGCCCTCCCACCCCCTGCCATACTTGAGGTTTCTTCTCTTTAAGTCTCAAATAAATTAATAAAATCTCAAAAAAAAAAGACTCTGCCAAGTTTTAAGCAAGGCATTATGACCTTCATTCATTGGCTCTTTTATAATGTGGGTATTTAACATACTTTCATAAAACAATCTAGAGAATGAAATTAAATAGGAGGTTGAGTAATTGTCTGGTGCATTTATTTGACCATTGATAATCTACCAGGTAATCATTCACTTTCCATGCTGAATAATCTCCCTTTGTTTTTTAGGGAATTGGGGGATGGGAGCCTCATAGGTGACATTTGAGTGTCACCCATTTATTTTGGCTACAGAGACACTCTGCTTAGAATAAGTATTCTTTTTTGAAGTTGTACAGCTCCTGAGGCTATGACACAGGCCGGTCTCTGCTGGCCAAACTTGGGTGGCAAATGCTCACTGCGGGACCCTTGCTGATATTGTCACTGCCCAGATCTACATTGAGCCCAAGCAATCTGTCAATTGTAATTCTTCCTTCCAAATAGTTCCCTATATTTGTCCTGCCTCAAAAGATTATTAATTAGCCATTGGAGTTTTTGAGATTTTTTTCCCCTCTGCATATGTTTAACAAAAGTCCATTTATTTTACTCTAACTTCAATCTTTCAAAACTTCAGATGTTCCCTGAAACTCATGAGCAATTTCCATTTCCAGAAATAGCAAGGCATCCTTCCGAGATGTTGTTAGAACCTGCTTTCATATAGCATGTGTTTATTTAAACTCAGTGCCAAATAGCTCCTTGGTGGTGGTTTCTGCTTATAGCCAAAGGTTGAATAGGCCAGAGAGAAGAATTCTAAGAGCGAAAAAGGTTGTTGTGTGACAAGTCTAAAGCTCTCTAGGGAAGAAAGCGCTAGCAATTTTACCCTTCACCTTTGAGGAGTAAAAGTCTTGTCTTCATTTCTCATCATTGGGCCATTAGCCTTGTCAAATTCTAATACATTGTTAAGGTTCCATAGGAACCCAGATATTAACGCTCCATTTCTCCTTGCTGGGATAGGAGAAACATACAGTCATATCTCTTAGTATGTGAGATGACAGGCAACTGAGCCAGAAAAAGAGCCCAACCCAGGCACAAAGATCAGAATGTGAGCTTATTTTTCTATTATGGTACCACGTGCACATAACTCTGTATTCATTTTTGAAGCTAGAGAAAATAATCTCTTGAAATTGCATAAAGGAGTGAAACATGACTACCCAGCCTAAATAATATTTCTGAAACACACACACATAACACAGTTGCTTGAAACAGCACAAAGAAAAGGAATTTCATATGGTTAAGTCCCTAAAGACTGAAATGCCTTATGACCTTAAAATGGAGAGATTGGTTTACGATTTATCATTGAAATGAAGGAAGAAATGTTTTTCTTTTTTCTTTTCACTCTCATTTCTTTTATTATTATTATTTGAAAAAATACAGACTTAGTTGTCTCAGTTGTATGCTTTCATGTAAGTATCTCCTCAGAGCTTAAACCTCCTGACAGCCATCTTGGCAAAGTCACCCACCTGCAGCAATGCCTAGTCCTCATCTTTCTGTCACGACTGATTCGCCTTCTCTCTCTCGCTCTCGCTCTCGCTCTCGCTCTCTCTCCCTCTCCTGTGTCCCCAGCAACAGGTGTCTCATTAGCACCTGAGCGATGCCAGCTTCTGAGGAAGGCTGCGAACTGAGTAAACACATGCTCCCTTTTTATCTCTTTATGAGTCATTACTTAAAGGTTTTATCACCAGATTGCCACACTTAATTATGTGCAGCCATAATTAAATATAAGCATTCTTAGGCCTGCATTTTTTTTTAATTTTAGTTTCAACTTCAATGACATGTTTTGCTGTTTGCTAATGTAAAGCTATCTTTAAAGGAACTGTAGAAGGTGCTTTCTTGAAGGGGGCAGAGTGGGGCTGGGTTTGTTTTTTTTTAATATACCAGTTTTTGTTTTTGTTTTTAATCTTTAAAAAAATCTGTGTGTTGTACTTAAAGACCTAGAGACCATCACCAGAAATAGAGGTAATTAAATTAGAGGATGTTAAGTTTATTTTTATAGGAGGTGTGAAAGTAGGTTATTGCTTGCTTCATAAATTACAATTTAACTAAGATTAGGAAATCTCAGGCAAAATCAGATGACTAATGGAATTCTCCATTTCCCTTGTGTTTTGAAGATATCTGTTAACTGGTTGAGGGCAATATAGAACCAAATTATCCACCTTACCAGCAAGATTATAAACAGTAAGATTTCCTTCTTCCTGTGTTTTTTCTGCTCTAATCTCCTTCAAACTGTCCTATTAGATAATTCAGGGTTGAGATGGAGCCCCTCTCCAGCCCCCCACCCCCATTAGCTAACCCACAGAGGGGAAGCAAAAGATTTGCTTTTATGATCATATCTGTCTCTGGCATCTCCAGGACATTCCTATAAAGTAATGAACTTTTTGAAGTCCTGTAAATTTTTATGAGCTGATGACCATAAACAATTTTATTATTGAAGGCCATGGGCCTTAGGCCCCTGAATGGTCTTACACCCCTCGCAGGAACAATGAGGAAAAATAGTATAGAAACAATGAGGAAAAATAGTATAGTGACCCACTTCCCCCTGCATTCCAGAAATGAGCCTGCTGGATTGTGTAATCTACAGCATTTGTGTACATTTCCTTACAGAGATTTAGGGCAATCACGCAAGGAACTTCTGAACAAGGAGAGTATGGCCTTTCCTTTCGAATTTCACATGAGAAGACACCTAGAATCTGAGGGTTCTGTGGGAGGGACATTTTGGAGGATCTTCCTACTCTCCAGTTAGCATGCTCTCCCCTCAAGCATCCTGCTCTTCAAGATTCATGGACTGAAACTGAATCCTTCTCTGTGGGAAGACTCCTTCCCTGACCTCAGGAAGAGAGTCCACTCTGGTTTCCTCTGGGGTCATCAACTCTGGGGAAATGCCCTGACCAACAACCACATGGAATCAATGTTTCTGCTGCCTTATTTTACAGGAACTAGAGAGGGGGAGATGGGGTAGTGATGGAGGGCAAACTGTGGTCCCACAAACAAGGATCCAAATTGACTCTTCAGTACAAGTTTTTATTCTTAATCTCCCTACAAATAAGAACTGTAACTCTGCTGGTTCCTTTACTAGTTGACCAGCTATGACAATTAGGACATCTTGCAAACATAAAAGAAAAAAACAAAAACAAAAACAAAAAAAACAAATGAAAGCCAAACACAAATCCTCTCAATTCTAACTGGATTCAGCAAAAAGGACTTGCTTTTCCTCACAAAAAGTTTGGGAGCAGCTTTCAGTGCATCATGGCTTGATGGACGTAGTTAAATAATATGCCCAGGACCTGCAATTTCCCCCTTCTTTTCTTAGCCCTCTTTGAGTTGGTTCACCCCAAGCCATGTGAAAAATTTAGATGGAGTTAAGCAGGTGAGAAAGATTTTATCTAAGACTATTGCAAGAGAAGAGAGAGATTGAACCCAACCCCACTGAAACAAAAGGCAAGGGGGCTACTAAGTACTGGGGTGAACTAGTAGAAAAGTATTTGGGGAATAAGGGGAATTTGGCCAATGTGATTAGGTTACCTGATTGGTATTGAGAGAAGTTAGGATCTTATCCTGTCAGAAAGGTTGCAAAACAGGATGCTATCTTTCTTGATGATTGACATGATTAGATTTATATTTCAAAAAGAAAGTTCTCGAGTCCTTGAGAAAATCATTCTTGGGTTGCAAAATGGGCAGGAGACAGGCAAAAGATTTACAACCTAAAAGGGCAAAGAAAGAATGTACAATTGAAAATTTTCAACAAAAAAAAAAAAAAAAAAAAAAAGAAAGAAAATTTTCTAAAGTAAAAATCTCTAAGAAAAGGGAGCTCAGGTCTTACAGTCAGGAGGAGATCTGGCCGAAGTTTAATCAGGCTGAGAGAAGTATCTTTGTCAAGGTAAATCCTCAAATGAGAATCAGAGATTTTGGAAGAAATTCTGTAGAAGACATAAACAATCAATAGCCAAACACTAATCATACCTTCTACAGTCTAAACTCATTCTGAAGAAAATATGGTTGCCCAAAGAGCAAGGGTTTGGCCATATCATTAGAAATAGTAGTTTTCCATTACCATGTTGGGTTCCTTGTGTTCTTTTCTTTTGTACTTTGCACCTGGTGGCACCACCCTCCACATGTTCTCTATATTATACAGGGAAGGGAAATATCATGTTAACAAACACAGAAAAGTAAATCAAAATCATTTGATTTGGATACCATCTTTAGTTTAGGCAAGTCCAAATATTCTGGAAAGGATTTTCGTCCTCTCGTCCCTGTGGCTGCCTTGCTTAGTGCTCCTGACCCATAGTTACCATGGCTCATTAACATCGTTTGGCTTTATTTTCTTTCTGTGGTGTCAACTCTGGGCACAAAGATTTTGATAAAGGCTCCCATGTTGTAGCACTAACAAGTCAATCTCCTGGGGACTACTTCTTAGTACATAGATATGCATTAGTCGGAGGATCTCTCCCCACCCAAGGTATATCCTTCCTGGTTTGGGAAGTTATCTTTCTTTATATAGAGTCACTTCAGTGTTCTAAAATGAGCAGAAGCCTCATTTCTGATCTCAGAAGGATTGCAGTTTAATTCCCTAAAGGAGAAGCTGATACAAAGAAGCTTGATCTTTCAACATAAAAGATTGGCTTCCCTTCCAACTAGGGAAAGGGGAAGAGAGTTGTTTTTTTTTTTTTTTTAATTTCATTAAGTTTCTTATAACAATGAGAACAAGATAGAAATTCGCACTTCTATAAATTATCCTGCTACATAATTTTTAATGCTTTCTCTCTCTTTTACGCAGGAAATGGCTCTGGCCTCAATTAAATTATTTTGATTTGTATTTTCTCTCTGAAAGAAGTGGTTGAGATAGGACGTGGTCAAGAGGAATTTATCTCACCATTTATGGGAATGTGATTACATAGTTTATTTTGCATTTAAGTAAGACCATTTCATCCTGCTAGATTTACACTGTAGAGTCCCATCTTCTGAATTTAATTTTTGTCATGTAGGCTAAGTGCCTTGGCAAGAGAATAAAGACAGAAGTTAATCTGGTGGAGTTCTAACACTATCTAAGTCTTCCTGCATACACTTGTTTTCAGGTTTCAGAGAGAAGTGCAAGATAGGATTTAGAAAAAAGTCTGCTTGGAAAAAAAAAAAAAAAGAATGGGATGACAAGTAGAGATTACAATGAAGCAACTGAAGAATGAAGAGAAAGATCTAGGAAAGAAATAATATTACGAAGAAGAAATTTTCCACACATTTTGAGGAAAAGGTAGAGAAATGACTCAGAAGTAGGTTAGTGATGGAAAGATGAGATAATGCCCAAATGGCAGGTGAAAATAATGAATTAGAAGAAAATGGTTTTGGTGTCTTTGGAAAAAAAGAATTCGTAAGATTGTGCATAGGATGGACCAGAATATGTCCTTTTGGTGTGTGTTTATAGCCCCTCAGCTACACTTACATTATGAATACATAATAATTCAACTGCTCACCGTTTCTGCTGAACCATGATTGATGTTCAATAAATGCGTGTGGAATGGAAGATACATTTTTTGATTGACCTCTGATTTTAATCTTTATGAATGGATTTAATAATGCTAAATTTCATCTTCTAAAATGAGATAATTATACTTTAATTTATAGTAGATATAGCAGATTTAGAGTCTTGAAAAATATAAGAAAGGTACTCTTTATAGCAGGTAACATCTTTAAAGAACATTTATTATTAACAGTATCCTTGGAATAAATGCCTAGGATACCCAACTGCCTATTGTTGGCTGCAAACAAATCCTCTTCCTGCCCACATCTGGGGGTTTTTTCAAGGAAATTCTTTGAAGAAGCAGTATGGGAATTCAAAATCCCATGCTTATCCATTAAGAATTGATGTAGAAGGAGACATTCCGAGGAATTTACATTGCCTTTGCTTAATTCAAATATGGACAAATATTCCTTTCAAGAATATTTCCAGATTTCAAAGGACAATTTGGCCCTAAGAATGGGAGACTAGTGGAAGCTAATTCTTATTTGATCTTAAACTTCTTTTTTCTGATTCTCAGCATTACTACTTTCAATGTTTAATGTGGCATCTTTATTGTGTCTGCTTTGCAGCAATATTATTTTCCAGAGATTATTCTATATTTTGTGGGTTGTTGTTCTGTATATGTTTCTACATTAAAAAAAAAATCCCGATGAGTGTTTAATTGCCAATATTTTAGTTTAAAGGCTACTGGAAATAATATAACACCTATATTTTTCAAATGGTTAATGGAGAGTGTCAAGTATATGATATTGATATAGAATTCATATTTTTAAATAGTGCAAAAATATAGCACTTTAACTTTCCCAACCTTGAAGGATTTAAAGTATATTAAGCATTATCATGTCAGAACCATTCCATAAAGAATATTCTACTATCATTTATTTCTCAGATACTATTAGAGGAAACAAAGAATGCCAGAATATTTTTCTTAAAGAACTACAATTTAGCATAGAGATGGTATATGGTTTTATTTTTTTTCCCATACCAAACAATTGTCCAACACCTGCAGAGTGCTGTATAATTTAACTCAATTTCCACACTCTAACTTGAAGATAGTATCAGATCACTAACACAGAATAGCTCACAGAACTGTAGGAAACAAGTTTATCTGTTTGTTAAAGGAATGATAGAAGATACAGATAAACCTCAGATAAAGATGTACTTAGAGGGAGCTCTGGGACAGTCCTGAGTACAGAAATTTTGGTCCCAATGAAACTGGGGTGTGTCACTCTTTTGGTGCATGGATGGGTTCATCAACCTGGATGCTCAAAACTCCTTATTACTGGGGGTTTATGGAAGCTTCTTCACAGAGGCATGATCAATTAGTAACTCCATTTCCAACCCTTCTCTCTTCTTCATAGTATGGGAAATGGGGCTAACATTTCCAGCTCCCATCTAGAAGCCATCCCGGAGCTTATCCAGAGTCACTATGTTAGAACAACAACAACAATAACAACAAAAAATGAAAATAAACCAAAAAACATTCCTCTCGCCCATGAAATTTCAAAATGATTTAGGAGCCCTGTGGTCAGGAACCAGGATTAACGACCAAATATTAAAACAGGACCTGGGGGGCGCCTGGGTGGTTCAGTGGGTTAAAACCTCTGCTTTCAGCTCAGGTCATGATCTAAGGGTCCTGGGATCAAGCCCCGCATCAGGCTCTCTGCTCACTGGGGAGCCTGCTTACCACCTCCTCTCTGCCTGCCTCTCTGCCTACTTGTGATCTCTGCCAAATAAATAAATAAAATCTTAAAAACAAACAAACAAAAAAACAGAAAATGGTCCTAGTGATTTTATTTAGGAAATTACAAGAGTTTCAGGAGCCCTGTGCCAGAAATTGGGGTCAGAGACCAATGGTATCTTTTCTATTACCTCACAAATGAACAAACAAAAAAGGAAATGTAATGCAGACTAAGAACTAAACAGTTGTTATTGGACTGATTCTTCTGCAGATAAACGGAAATTCTCAGAAATGTTAAAAAACAAAAACAAAACCTCAAAGGCTCCAAAGAAGAGACTAATAAGAAGGAAGACCGAACATAGAAGAGGATGGTCCTGGTGGGTTTCAGGTTTCATGGTTCTACTCTGAGGGCAGACCTTGTTAAATCTTCTATACAAAACCTACTGTGTTTTGGGCTTCCAAAACCAAAGACAGAGTTCAAGGCAAGCATAGCCACTGGAAAGTAAAGACAGAAATGACAGAGAGGAGAAAGCCAGAGCAGAGGAGGTCCACGATCCTGAATCCAGAAGCAATGCAAGTATATCCAGTTATGTAAGCTTTAACTCTGGTACCTGAAGCAGTGGTATTCTATAAAGTGGGTCCTTATAATAATAGTAGGCAATATGTATGGAGAACCTACAATGTTAGTAGAATTGGACATAGATCAAGAGAAATCTTCCATCTGATCACAAGAACAAAGAGATAAAAAACACAAATGCAAGCTCTGTAATAGAGTACTGCATGAAAAGAGATATTAATGCAACTCGTTTTGTGGAAGAATCAGTGAAGAGTGGCTTTTGAACTGGACCTTGGAGGAAGAGTAGACCTGTGATAGTCAACACCTCCTTGGCAAAGAGAAAAGCAAAACAAGGACCAGAAGCATCGAAGGGGGAAAAATAAGTAAGACCCAGTAGCTTGGATTCAAGGATACGCTTACAGATAAGAAGGAGGAGAAATGTACTACTATGTATATGATAAGAAATTGGAAGACAGTAGGAAGCCTTAATAAAATATGAATCTCTGTTGGGGCACCTGGGTGGCTCAGTGGGTTAAGCTGCTGCCTTCGGCTCAGGTCATGATCTCAGGGTCCTGGGATCGAGTCCCGCATTGGGCTCTCTGCTCAGCAGGGAGCCTGCTTCCTCCTCTCTCTCTATACCTGCCTCTCTGCCTACTTGTGATCTCTGTCTGTCAAATAAATAAATAAATAAAATCTTTAAAACAAAAAAAACAAAAAAAAACAAAACAAAACATGAATCTCTGAAAGATAAGTGGCTGGTAAAGGAGTAGATTTTGAGGGAGATACTGAGCCCATGGTTCTATATATTATCCAGATGCTCTTTTCAATATTTTTTTAAACATATAATCCGTATTTACTAAATATGGATTATACCAAACACACCTAAATTGTTATGCCAAATTGTGTTGATTTTCACCACGCACATCTCTCTCTCTCTCTCATCGTTCTTTCTATTGATATTGTCTCTATTGCTACAACCCTAGTTCAAACTACCTCACATAGCTCATGGGGATTAACTTCATATAGCTCATGGGGATTACTTCACATAGCTCATGGGGATTAATTTAACATAGTTCATGGGGATTAATTTAACCTAGTTCAGTGGGGATTCATTCACATAGTTCATGGGGATTAATTTGATGTAGTTCATGGGGATTACTGCCGTAACCTCCTTAAATCCATTCTTGCTCTACTCCAATCTATTCTCCACCTGGGAAACAGAGTGGCCTATTACATTGCATCTATGCTGAAATCACTTTTCTTTTTTTATGAAGGTTTGCCTTTATTTGTAGGATATTGAAAAGCATGGAAATTGTGAACATGGTTATCAAAAGAAAAGTAAAAATAAAAATATAGACTGCGGTGTACTATCCCTATAGAAACCTTTGGAGTTGATATCAGAAGAGTAAACATCTGCTTAAATCAACATGAATACATCATAAAAACAGTAATGAGTAGAAGAAAAAAGTTGCTGAATATTATAACAAAATAATGTCATTTATGTAAATTTTAAAACACACAAACTAAGACTATATATATTGTTTATATCTATTTACTGAAATGTTTCAAAGCAAGGTTAGAAAGGTAGCATATCTTTTCCAGAAAAGTACTTTTGTACTTTGTACTTTTTTGTAAAAAAAAAAAAAAAAAAGTTTTTACATTTCTTAGCAAAGTAAAGTAGATGTGACAGTATTACATTCATTAAATATGGGCAGTGGAGATACTAATGTTACATTATTTTGTTTTTCCCTGAACTATTTAAACAGTTTAAAAATAAAACAAAAAATGCCAGACAACCAAAACTTTGAGACATTATTTTCTCTTATCATTGCCAGAAAAATTAATCAGTTTTACAATAAAGGGAGCTAAGGTGTATTCTTTATGGGAATGCAAAGGTAGTACAAATACTTTGCAGGGCATTTTATCAGTATCATAAACCTTTTGCTTCTGGATATTTCTAAGTATATATAGCTTCTCTCAATAGTTCTAAAAAAATTTGGTCCCAGGACTACTTTAAACTCTTAAAAATTGAGTCTACCAAAAACCTTTCATTTATGTAAATTTTTTGGATTATGTTATGTTAGTCACTATATAGTACATCATTAGTTTTCGATGGAGTGTTCCATGATTCATTGTTTCATATAACACCCAGTGTTCCATGCAATATGTGCCCTCCTCAATACCCATCATCAGGCTTACTTATTCCCTACCCCTCTCCCCTCTAAAACCCTCAGTTTATTTCCCCATGTCCATGGTCTGTCATGGTTCATCTTCCCCTTCGATTCCCCCCTTCATTTTTCCCTTACTTCTCCTAATGTAAGTTTTATATAATATTATTTATCGTAGTAGAAATCAAAATTATGAAATATTGAAAACACAAGAAAACACAAGCACATCAGAATAATGTCAGTAGCCTCTCGACAACTCATTTGTACACTCCTAAGAGCAGGAAAGTGAAAAGTCAAATAATGTCTACTTACTAATATATAATAAAGACCTTTATTTTATGGACTCCCTGAAAACATTTTAGCATCCCCAGATATTCAGTGACTTTGAGAAAATCTTGCATATCACGTGTGAATCAGGCTAGATATATAAGGATATTATTAGAACTTTTTTTGCAGAAGGGGAAATTTGGGGGAAAAAATCCTGAAACATTCATCAATGTCAGAATGGATAAAAAATTTGTTATCTTTTGAGTTAGAATTTATGCAGCACTTAAAATGTTTACAGTGAATCTTGAAGTTTCAAGTATAATACAAAGTTAAAGAAGTAAATTGTAGAAGGGCATTAATTGCAGGCTGAATGTTTGTGTCTCTCCCTCAAAATTCATATGTTCAGATCCTAATTCCCAATGCGATATTAGGAATTGAGTCCTTTGGGAGATGATTAGCTCATGAGGGTGGAGCCCTCATGAATAAGATTAGTGTCCTTGAAAAAGGGACCCTAGATTGCTCTCTGGTCGCTTTCATCTTGCAAGGACATAGAAAGAAGATGACCGAACAAGCAAGTGGACCCTTGGGTTCTCATCAGACTGTAACTCTCAGTGCTTTGATTTTGGACTTCACACTCTCTAGAACTGCGAGAAATACATTTCTTCGTGGTAAAATGTTACATTCATTAAAATATTGAGAATGGAGATACAAATGTTATGTTATGTCACATCTAAAAAATAAAATAAATTTTATAAGCCATTCATTCTTTGGCATTCTGTTATAGTGGAAAAGAAGGTATCTATAATATGTTGCCTCTTACATACAATTTTTAAAAACGGATTTTATTTATTTATTTATTTGAGAGAGAGAGGAAGAGCAAGCACAAGCAGGAGGAAGTGCAGAGGGAGAGAGAGAAACAGACTGCCTTCTGAGCAAGGAGCTCCATGGAGGGCTTGCCAGGACCTGGAGATCATCACCAGCTGCTTAAATGACTAAGCCACCAGGTACCCCCTCTTAAATACAATTTTAAAATCAGGCCAAACAGTACAGTATATAGTGTTTATTATAGATGTATGTGTAATACAATTATATGTATAATATAAACATGTGAAAGGATATGTGTCAAATTAGTTTTCTGTTTACCAGTTCAGAGAGAAAAAACAATTAGGAAAGATAAAATCAACAAAAGCAAATTTAAATTTAAGTGTAAAAACAAAATTTGATTTTAAAAATTTCAAGAGAGAAATAAAGCCCTGTGAATTTGCCAATACGAGCTTTCTATTTTTAGTCCAAAGTTTAAGAAAACAGCCTTTTTTAAAAGAATTTTATTGTGTCAGGCAAATGAATACTTGCTGAATCTATTCATAACATTAGAAGACCATTTTTCAATAGATACATCATTATTGTGAAAAATTAACCCGAAGTGTTTCCCAAAACTCATTTAAAATTTTAGTTCTGAGGTAATAAACTTATAGCTCCTCATTTTTCTTTTTTAAAAAATCCATAGGTGATTTGTGATGCTTTTAGTAGGGGTGAAGGCCACAGATCGGGTTTACCATGTTCTGGATTTGATATTAAGACCATTTATCTTAAGGGTAACCTTTTGTCTGTTTACCCAATGAACTGCTAATCTGAAAAAAAATCTGATTAGTTTTATCCGGAGTTAGATTCAATTTAGTGCAGACAACCTTTGCTGCTAACTGAGAAGGCAGAACTGTTTCATTCTTTTTATAGGTATCTCCTTTCAGCCCTTCCTTGTAGGTTCAGGGGCAAATTTAATCACTTTAATGCAGTTGATCTTAAAATTAATGGTGAGAGTGACCAGAACCTCTGCTGTAGAATATGTCATATCATCTTATATAATATTTACTTCACTGCCCATCAATGCTTTTTGCCTGTCGTATGTTTGGAAAAAGATGAATAATTGTAAAACCATTGTAATCCTGCAAGAAAACATACAGATAACAGGAGAAATAAGCATGCATAGAATTGCTTTAAAATATGCGAAACAAGACTGGATACAAATCAGGCAGATATGAAAAAATTTCTGAGGACTAGTAATTTTTTTCTCATGGGAAAAAGCAGTCAAAATCTCACTTCTGCATGAAAACCAATCTTTCTTTTTCTCAGGAACATGGCGAGGAGTTGTAGGCATCTTTTAGACATTCGTTTTAGGAACTCAGTTCCATCTTTGACAGACTAATTGCTTGTTCACTGAAAAGAAATCCCAACAACAGATAATGATCCGTGTTAGTTATACAATCCCTCTTCTGGTAATGTCATCTATGCTAGTGTTGGAAAGAGCTCCTGAAAAATGTTGTGCACTTAAAAGGCACTTTCTCTTTGATGGAAACATTGATTTGTCCCCTAAGTCCCAATTTAAAAAAATAGTAAAATAAATACATATTAAAAGACCTGTAAGGAGTAGCTACATTTTTCCTATCTGTGCAGTCAGTCGGCTCAGAACCCTGGCTGCTTTATGTATATTCTCCACTTCAAATAAGCATCATTAGACATCAATCTACTAGTGCAATAACAGAGATGGTTTTCTTGGATTGTTTGCATCGTGTTTGGGAATATTTGGTTTCTGAAGGTTATAAAACAAACAAACAAACACACACACAAACAAAACAAGTCACTTTGTAAGGCACGGTCAGAGTTCATGAGTTAAATAAGCCACTTATGTGGTTCCTGATATTCCCTTATGTTTAATGTAAAGGAAACCTTCCTTTCTCTCTGTATAAGGGTGGTCATAGTTTTAGTGATTAGTTGAAGTAAATATGTTCTGTTTTGTGGTCAGATTTCATACGGGCATAGTTTAAATGTCAGTCATCACACTGAAAACATGTAGAAAGAAAGCAACTGGGAAGGTGAAGAGTTCAGAGTATATGTACTCTTTGGATCTCTTGAAGGATCTTGGCAAAGTTATGGTGGGGGGAGGGGATGGTAGACCAAGAGGAGGGAGGTTTGTTGGCTTCATATAACTGAGAAGTGATAATGTACATGAAGAGATACCATCTGTGCTGTTCCTGTTAGCAGAGCCAGCACCAACAGATGAACGTTACGAAGAAGTAATCTTAACATCGATGCAACAAAGAACTTCCTTGCAGTCTAAAGATGTAATTGTTGATTAGATTATAAACTCAGTGCTCCTCATTTCATTTATGAAGCTAGAACAAGATGCTTCTGTGCATTGGAAGATCGAACTTTTTACATTCGTTTTTGAGTTTTGATGTTTGATTTCTCTTACTATGTCAGGTCTGGAGTCAGGCAGTGTGAAGTAGTCTTTGATATAATCTCCATAACAGTTCCCTCAAAGAAGGGAAGTTTTGTGAATTGATGAGTAAAGAAATATATAGCCTTTCTCAGAGATTCAGTGGAAACAATGACGTCATGCTGATCAAAATTGAATGCTTTACCTAAATGAGATAGAGTGGCTATTCCTGGCTGCCAAATTAGTATTGAGACGTGATACTAAGTAACAACAATGTCTGTCAATTTCAAGACTTTGTTTGCCATGTACCTATATAGGAGAAAAAACAGAACAAGGATACTTAAAGAGGCTTCTGCAGAAGGTGAAGCCTTGTTACAACTTGGGTAACTGTTTTAGGAATAAAACCTCCATTATACTTGTTGGGTTTTCCTTTCATAATAAATATTACCAGCCACTTTTTCTTTCATTAGTTATATAGTTTAATTTACTGAACAAATGTATACGCAGGGTACTGTTATTGGTACTGTAGATAACATAATTGAAAAAAATCTTTTCTTTCATGAAGAATCTATTATAATATATGTTGGGAGTAACAGGTAATAAATAAGTAAAAATATAAAGTATAAGGTAGCCTCTGGCTGTAAGAGGTTCTATGAAGGAAAGGCAATAAAGTAATAAAACGAGTCATGTAATAAGCTGTGTTTGCTGATGTGGACTGAGAGCGGATTCTATCTGGAAAAGTTTGTTAGCTAGGGTTTTCTAGGTAAAACCAATAGGGTGTGTGTGTGTGTATCACAATGAAAAGCTACTCTACTAGCCACTTCTTTAGCCTTTCGAATGGCTAAAATTAAAAGCTAACATCACTAAGTTTTTGTAGAAGATGTGGAGCAACTGGAATTCTCACAAATTGTTGGTGAGGTAGGACCACTTTAGAAAAATGTTTGGCAGTTGCTTATAGAGTTAAATACATCCTCATCAGATGACCTAGCATTTCTAGTCCTAGACAGTTACCCCAAAGAAATAAAAACACATACGTGGGGGTGCCTGGATGGCTCTGGCTTCAGCTCAAAACATGGTTCCAGGGTCCTGGGATCGAGCCCTGCATTGGGCTCTCTGCTCTGCAGGGAGCCTGTTTCCTTTTTTCTCTCTTCCTGCTTCTCTGCCTGCTTGTGATCTCTCTCTCTCTCTCTCTCTCTCTCTCTCTCTCTGTCAAATAAATAAAATATTTTTAAAAATATACCTCTATTTTTAAAAAATATTTATTAAAAATATACCTTATTAAAAATATACCTATACTTAGACTTTTAACTAGCTTTTCACTGTAGCTTTAGGCAAAATAGCATAAAACCAGAAACAGCCTAATACTCATTAATGATAGACTGAATGTACAAATTGCTATTTATTTACACAATGGAATTCTACTGAACAATAAGAAGGAATCTGCTTTCAATACATGTAAAGCATGAATGACTGTCATAAACATTATCAAGTGAAAGAAATCTGTACACTGATATAGAAGAGTATATACTCTATGTTATATATACACTCCAAAGGCAGGAAATGAATCTATATTGAGAATTACCAGAATAGCAGTTGTTTACGAGGGAGCTGGAGATGGACTAGAAAGGATCATGAAGGGTATAAAAACAATAGTTGATATCTTGAGTGGGATGAGAGTTAACATTTATGAGAAGCCTTCAAATTGTACACTGAAATCTGCTTATTTCTACTGAAGGTCAATTGGACCTCCATCTTACAGGTCTATGAAAATGAAAGCTAGAAGAGTTAGAAGTCTAGTTCAGCAGTTTAGACAAGAGATGATGGTAGTTTGGAGGAGGATATTAGGATGGGAGCCGGGGAGCAGATGGGTCAGGGATGCAGTTTGCAGGTAAAGCAGGCAGGAATTGCTGATGGGTTTGGTCACCAGAGGTAAGAAATAAAGAGCATTCAATGATGCTTCTGTGATTTTGGTGAATGCAACTAGGTGAGGGCATGAGTCTTTCTAGAGACTGTAGAGACTAGAAAAGCCACAATGTTGCAGAGTGAATATGCATGGAAAGTAATGCATGGTATGAGGAGTTCTGTTTTGACCACATTAGTTTGTGATAGTTTTGGGTGTGTAAGCACAGGGAGCAGGCAGGTGCTTGCATAGATCAGTCTGGTCTTCTATAAAGGGCCCAGTGCTGGATGTGTACATTTGGAGTCATTAGCACTGAGATTATATTTAAGCTCTTGGAACTTTGAGATAAGAGAGTTGTCAGGTATGTGTCCTAGAGTCATACAGATACAAGTTTATTTCCTCTGTACAGCTAGACTGGAATTCTCTAAAGGAAGAGATAGTATTGTCACAATCCTTTCTAATTTTTTCCTGCAGAATGTCTTACAGAGAGGAAGACCTCACTAAATGTTAAAGTACTGACAAGTAAATGAGTACATTGAAAAATAGGGCTTTTTTTCCCTTGAATTAGGAAAAAAAGACATCAAAAGCAAAATGATTAACTGGTAAAACAGCAAACAAAAAATGAATCTGAGTTTGCAAAATATTTGTCAGTGTTTTCAGATGATCTATGAGAATAACATGTGTACTACTTTTATTGTAATGCATAAAAGGGTATTGTAATTGTGATGATTTGGGTTTTGGCTATGCCATTTGAAAAGTATGACTTTGAGCAAATTGCTTAATGACATATTTTTCACCTCTTTAAAACTGGGCGATAATCATATGCATAATGTAGGATAATTGAGCAGATCAAAGGAAATGCATAACATAAAACCCTTGATAAGTGGTCATGAGAAATGAAACTGAAATGAAAATGCTGGTCATTATCAATATATTTCTTTTGTTATTTATTATCACAACGGAATATCCAATGTCACATTTCTATGAGACTTTACTTTCACAGCAATCTTGTTAAAGCATTAGCCTGAAAATGATTACCAGGGCTCCTTGAATTTCAATTTGTACTATCAGATGGAAAAGTCTAGAAAGCATGCATCTTAAATGGAAGAATTTAGCATAACTTATGAGAACCTGATGAGGAGCTGCTTCCAAAAGGCAGTCGTTATGTAAAATTCTACAAACACATTATGGAGAGGGTTATCTACCTGTCAAACTGGCCTCAGCTTCTGTTTGCCAAGCATAGATTGAATTATCCTTGCAGTGGGTCATAAAGGCATTTCACTTGAGCTGATTTTTAGCTGAAAGCACAAAGGTAGTGGGCCCTATGTCAGGAGAATGCCATCACCCCCCATGATCTGTTTCCTCCAAAGTAGAAGATGGATGGAGCCAGAAAACTGCGTGCCTGGGGAGCGGTCAGCAAAGGCAGGCTCAGCCAGACCTCTGGGCTTGCATCTGTGATCCAGTCTTGAGTCACTTCCCTCCGGCCCAGGTGGTAGACAGCTCCGGGTTTGTACAGCTGGGTCAGATCACACAGGCATGGGAGTAGCACAAGGATGGAGAGTGTCATGGGATGTATCATGAGCATAGATGCCAAAGCAGCTGCTGCTGGCTGGTTCGACAATCACATGACACAACTGTGAGACTCCAGGAAACACAGTTTTTTCTGACGGTCTCCCCTAGAGCTTGTACAATCCTTACCAAAGCTCTTTAAGTTACACACAGTGGGGCCAAGGAGAAATGCCCTGAGTCCACGTTAGTAGATCTGAATCTGAAGACTTCCTCTATGCCTATGGACCTTATGACCTTACGTGACACACTGGCTCTCCTTGCCCCGCTTGGTTTTTCATTATAAAATTGGGGGACGTTATTACTTACTGGTTAGAAATATTTTGAATTTATGTGATCCAAATTATAGAATATCCGTCATGCAGTCTGGCACACAGTAGGTCTTCAAAATCAGTTAACCCCACTCTGCTCACACTTGCTATGGTCTAAGCCAACGCTGCCTGGTAGAAATCTAACATAAGCCATACATATAATTTTGAATTTTCTCATAACCACATTTAAAAAGGTAAAAAGAAATAGAAAAAAGACTTAAAAATGTGTTCTAACACAGAAATCTACAATATTATCACTTCTTAAGTAATCAGTATAAAATTAATGACACATTTTCCACTTTTGTTTATATTTAAATTAATTATAATGAAATAAAATTAAAAATTCAATTTCTCAGCCTAATCACCACATTTTAAGTGTTTAGCAGTCACATGTGGCTGTGGTGTCAGTCTGTGAGGATCTAGAGCAGTATCATTTGTGAGAAAGCAATGGTTAGAGGAAGACCGAATAAAGTTAGATTGGATAAAACTCAGCAGACACTAGGAAAAAATGAGATGACTTTATCAAAAATGGTGTTGAATCTGGTACCTGGAGAATCATGTTATCATTTTGTAGAAATAGGGAAGCAGGAGTAATTTAAGGGGATGGATGTGTTGAAGATAAGAAAAGTCAATTATGTACATGCTGGCTTTGAGACGTTATCAAAAGACCTCTGTAGAGAACACCCAGGAAGTAGATGGATGTGTCTGCAGGAAGTTTGGGCATTCTTTCTAGCAGAGGTGTGGATGTCAAGGAAACGGATGAGCTCTCCAAGAGGGCAAGGTTAGAGAAAGGAGTATGTAATGGGAATTGAGGGCTTCTGGTTTGCCAGCATTTAGACTGTGAAAGGAAGAGGAGTCAACCTAAAGGGATACAAGAAGACAGGAAAGTAGGAGAACCAAGTGCAGGCGATGTCACAGAGGCCAAGAGTGAAACAGAAATGATGTGAAATGGTGTGTATGCTCATGGAGAGAGATGGGGGAGTAGAAGGAGAAACAGCTCACCACTGGCAGCCACTGCATCTCTCCGAGCTGCACCTGCTATTTCCGCCTGCCCCCGCCCTCCTGCCCCCACCACGTCACATCATAGCATCATCTCATTCATCCTCTGTTTCACTCCAGTAGTCCCATTCATCAGCAAGAAGAACAGCCCCGTCATTTTTCCTCCTGCTCGTCTTGCACATAATTTTGATGATTTGGTGGTTTCATTTGACTTGTTCATCTATTAAATTTGTACTTATTCAGCTCCTACTTCCTGGTGCTCAGCACTGAGGTATAGAAATGAACAAGGTCCCTCTTTCTCTAAGAAGTTAATGTTTTACAGGAGGCTGCTTTGGGTGAATCTGCCTATTCTTACTAACTCCAAATCAGCATTTGGAAAGGAAGCAACTTTGCTTTCCTTACCCCAGAAGGGGCTCTTCTGGATGAGAAGTTGCCTGGGGGAGTGGAGTTATTCTGTATTTCTCTGAGGCATCCCAGTCCCAGTGTGCCTGGTGTTATACCCAACACATTCAGGCTTATGGTCTATGTATGCTAATTGATACTGGCTTTTAAACTTAGTAAACTTAGTATCATGTTTCCTTTCATCATATCATCATATCATTTCATGATAATGTTTCCCATTATCATAAATGGCCAAAAGCATAAATATCTAAGATTTGGAAAGCCATGGATTAGAGAATGTGAGAATATGTATTATCAGTATCCATGAGCTTATCTGGCATAGACTCTTAAATTCGCCAGGCATACACTGATAGAGGATACACCTGAATGATGCAGGCCTATTTTTCTTCCTTTTTTTTTTTTTTTTTTCTAATAGTCTGGAAAACAACATCCACGTCAAAAACTGTGAAGTACCTGGAATTTTACCCTACCTTCAAGGAAACTCATTAGGCTTCCATAGTTTTGTGATTGTGTGGAAGACAGGTAATTCCTCAACAAGTCAGAGCATGCATATTTTATGGTTTTTTAATACTTATTTTTTTTATTTTAGAGAGCGAGTGAAAGAGGAAGCAGGGGGAGGAGCACAGGGAGAAAGAGAGAGAGAGAGAGAATCTCAAGCAGACTCCCCACTGACAATGAGGCCAAGCCAGGGCACAATCTCACAACCCTGAGATGGCAACCTGAGACAGAACCAAGAGTCCATCGCTTAACTGACAGCACCACCCAGGCACCCCAGAGCATGAGTATTTTTGTATTGGTCTCTCAAGACCCGTTCCCACCAGGTGCCGTGAAGAGGAAGCACACGATACCCGCATGTACAGAGGGTGGCATTTCAGGAAAAGAGCCTCTCGTTTAGGGACACTTCATCTTTTGCAGTGGACAGAAAGCGTGTTTCCCTGTGTTCTTGAGTGATACACTATATTCATTAGACTGGATTTAAGCAGGCTTATTATGTGTTCATGGGGAGACCCCATCTCTGTCCCCACTAAACAAATGTTCCTGGATAGTGGGAGCAGAAAATAGGGCAGTGGGTGCCCTGCTTTACAAGACACACGACCATGTGACGGCTGCGTGGAAAATTGTCCCTCAACAACCAGTCTTAAGATATGATGAGAAAAACCCAAGAAGAAGTCGTTCTGTTTATTGTTACATGTGGCATGTCATAAATTGTTAACACATTAGTTCACAAGCTGAAAGCCATTTTAACAGCTTTTTCTTTGGGGGAAGGGACTACTTATAATTATAGAAACCAGCTATTAATTAGACTTGAACTATTGTGTTGAAATGAGGATAACTTAAACAACCAGAGATCTCTGAAGCATATGCATCCACAGCCATGCACCAACTAATGCAACTCATCTGAGAGAAGACTTGCCTGTTTCCTCACATACCCTTGGAAAAAGCACGATCATAAATATGACAGGTTTCTCAGTAAAATACTACATATGTGAATATGGCATTTTAGGGATCTATTATATGTTATAATAACACTTATTATGTGCTGGCAGAGGTGTGAGGTTTGCAATTATGCTAAGATTTTACAATGTAAGGAAATTTTCAGCCAAGCACGATATCAAAAGATTCTGCTAATTACCTCTGGTAGATTTTTTTGTTTTTGTTTTGTTTTATATTTTTCCCCTTCAAATACATGTTACATATGCCATGTGTTTCTGGGAAGGCTGTTTCTCTGATCAATGGCAAAACCTCAGAATTTTTTATTGATAAATTTCACATTGTTGATTATATTATAAGCTAGAATCTTCTTCATAATACACAATTCATTAAAGTCTACATTTTCAGACAAAGTTGGATCTATTTTTTAAAACAGAAATCATTGAGGACATGAAATACAGAGTGACTAATTTGGAAGAAATGCAATGATTATCATACCTTCTATGTGAGTTTATTTTCTCCAACATTCAACAGTCTTTAGAGGCTAGTTTTGGGGAAAGCTATTTGTTTATCAAAACCCAGTATGGTTGATTATTTAACCAAGACTGTGGCTAACTGTGATTGGGTATAAGTTTTTTTTCAAAATAATTCTTTTATATAAGTACAAGAATGGGTCAAACCACTCGAGTGGGCATTCATATTAGATTATGACATTACAATGGATTATGAATGGATATAAATTCTTTTTCAAGATAGTTCTCTTCTATCACTAGAATGGACAATAATTCAACATTGGAGAAATGTGCTTATCCTCTAATATGAGAGTATGAATCTTAACAGACTTCAGCTCATCAGCGATGATATCCTTTTAGACCTTAAATTTTGTATTTTTAAACTTAAATAAAATGACCTTACCTCTAATTTTATACAAGTAATTAATTGGGGTCATGCATTCAGCCTGTTAAGTTCTTTTAAAAATATTTTGTTTATTTGGGGCAAGACACAAGCAAGGGGAGCAGCACGCAGAGGAAGAGGGAGAAGCAGGCTCCCCACTGAGGAGGGAGCCTAAGGAGGGGCTCCATCCCAGGTCCCTGGGATCATGACCCAAGCCGAAGGCAGATACCCAGCCAAGTGAGCGACCCAGGCACCCACGCCCTGCAAAGTTTTGATGCAATCTTTAAACATTTTCTCCTGTATAGTATAATATATATACTATAGTATAATAGTACAAAAAAATTCTCTCTTGAATTATTGGGTTTACAATTTTCCATTACTTCTCCTTTAGCCACATTATTCTCCCATCCTGTAATTCTCTTGAATATCTCCTTGTACATTTTTCTCCAGGCTCTCATATGAACACAGAACATGTGCATGAAAATCAGATCATTATTTTGCAAAAAGCCACCATACAACAAATTTATTATTATATTTTGCCTTTCTTATTTTTTTCAGAAAGCCTTTCAATTTTACATGCTTATTTCTAATTCTTCATTTTTAATGGATGTACAAAAATATTTTCTGGCATGAACACATCATAATTTCTTGATGCATTCCCCTAGTAAAGAGTATATATTTTGGGGTGCCTGGATGGCTCAGTTGGTTAAGCATCTGCCTTCTGCTAAGGACATGACCTCAGGGTCCTGGGATCCAGCCCCACATCAGGCTCCCCAGAGCAGAGAGTCTGCTTCTTTTTCTGTCCCTGCATTTGCTTGTGCTTTCCCTCTCTCAAATAAATTAAATAAAATCTAAAAAAAAAAAAAAAAAAAAAAAAGGAATCTTAAAAAAAAAGAGTATGTATTTTGTTTGCAGATTTTATGGTCACTACCAACAAACTTCCTAGTATATATATACTTACGTACTGGTACTTTTATTTCTATGAATAGATTTCTAGGGTGAGGTATATTTACATTAAAAAAAATTAATACGTGTTGTTAGGTTGCTTTCCAAAAAAGTGACATTTCTTACAATAATGAACACCAGTAACATCTTCTCTTTTACTCCTACCAACTATAGGGTTTTTTATTTTTGTGAGGCCGAGTATTATAACAAGGGGAACCAAATATCCAGGAAAGAATTCATTACTTCTCATTACTGAGAGAAGTTTCTTATTCTTATAATTATTGTTGTTAGCCTGGACACCAATAATTACAATTATAGCAATCTACTTGTTAACCTAATCAAAGAATACTAGGTGGAATACTCGTGGAACTGCCTATAGTTGGTCATTTTTCACTTAAAGAATGGCAATTTCATATGGTTCAAACTCACATTTTTTTATGATATTTTCTAGGATTTACATTGCTACTGCAGAATTTTTACAGTGATAATACTTAGATTCATAGGGCATGTGTTCCATGTCAGATATACTGCTCAGTACATTTTCTTATTTGTTCTTTATGACAATTCATTGAACGTATTCAAGGGGACACCTGTGTACTTACCAGTTTGCTATCAGATGCTATCCGGATTGAGGCTTGGTACCCTTTTCTCCCAACAGTAATTCCATTTCTAAGTTCAGTCTTGCTCCCATCATTCTTCATTCTCCCTTCTCCTTTATTCTTTGACTAGCCAGATTATTCTCTTGCCATAAAAAGGATCCTGCAGGAATGCTTTCGTGAAAAGATACACTTGGTCCCTTAACTTCTCCCACATGTCAGAATTCCAGAAGTCAAGATACGATGATGATACCTGTGCATTTAGATGGAAGAAGTTTAGCTACTGATTCTGATACCATCAACTTTTTTTTTTTATCTATAGTCATGCATTTGTCAGTATTTTAATTTTTTTATATAAACATATATTTTTATCCCCAGGGGTACAGGTCTGTGAATCGCCAGGTTTACACACTTCACAGCACTCACCAAAGCACATACCCTCCCCAATGTCCATAACCCCACCCCCCTTCTCCCAACCCCCCTCCCCCCAGCAACCCTCAGTTTGTTTTGTGAGATTAAGAGTCACTTATGGTTTGTCTCCCTTCCAATCCCATAACTGATACCATCAACTTTTCAATTTGAAAACGATTTTCCAGGACTTTATCTATTGTTTAAATTTCCATCAGAAACTATTAAAAGGTGAATGAATATCACTAGCTACTTTCTATTGAGACTACTCTCAAAGGTAATCAGTGATATCAGCTAAGCAGCAACATATAATCAAGTGAGATTTTAGAAATTCATATTTAAACACAAATTAAGGAAAGCAAATAAATGTCAAATGAATGGCATGTGAATAAAGAAACCTGTCATGGGTTAGTAGAAATAACTGAAAAGCAGTGATAACATTATAATCAGGATGTCAACAGAGATAAATGCCATTTATACAGGTGATAGGAAGCAAGATGACAGGTGGCAAAAATATTCAAGTGCCTAAATGTCATTTAGTAATGAGTACTTTTTGACATCTTTGCCTAAGATCAAGGCTAAAATTCTGTTCAAACCATTTTATAAAATTTTAAAATAACATGGATGTATTTTATCTTGTGCTCCAAATTTTCTGTACATTCATCATTTCTTCTCAAGTGGTTTGTATTTCTTAATCGACTAGGGAAACTTCGGTCTGTTCTTTATTTGCTTCTTATAGTGAAAGATACATAGCATTGATTAAAAATGTTGATTACTTGAAGCACACAGTGGACCTTGGAGGAAGAAGGAAGTGGGTATCATAGTGTAAAATGTGCATACTAATAACCTGATATTGCTATGGGTCACCATTGTGCTAAGAGCAATATTACGATAGAGGTTAGAAAATTCAGTCTCTTGGTTCAGGCTGCCTGAGTTCATATCCCCTTTACTGGTGGTATAATATTGAGCAGTAATTCAACCTGGCTTTATTTCCCACACTCACAAGAGAGTCAACAATAGCATCTCCTTCATTGACTCATGGTGAGGTTTAAAGCAGTTAATATTTATAAAAGACTTAGAATGGTGTTTGGTACTCAGTAAGCCCTCAATAAATTCATTGTTAGAACTATTTGTGATCGTTAACATTTAAATTAAAACATGGAAACTTAGAATTGACCAATGCACCCATTATTTATCCTCCGCCTGCATGGAATTTTGAGCAGTGATAAAAAGAACAGAGATTTGATCAGACAACTTGGGCTTAAATTCTAGCTCCCCCTGCTATCTAGCTATGAGATCTTATGCTAGTCAGTTGTTTCAGAGTCCCAGCAGGAAGGAGAAGGTCCACACGCTCTAAGGATTGAGGAAGGTTTGATAAAACAAAACAAAACTTGTCAATGGTATAGTCAGTGTTAGGTAAGCTGAGGAGAGATAGTGAACACCAGGGATTAGAAAACCTAGGACCGCTGCAAGTCCAAGTTGAAGGGGAAAAGAGAAAAAGTGGTCATTGGATTTTGGAGACAGGAGGTAGGGGGTCTGAAAGGAGTACTAGCAAAAGCAGTGGCAATGATCTATTCTATCAGAACTTTACTCTCCTCCAAACTCCAATTGTTACCTCCCATATCCTGTCAGTGTCTCCCATTGGGGAAGCCAGTCAGAAGCTGGAGGATGAGGAGTCCCTTTGATGAAGTATATAGATCCTCTCCCAGAACAGAACAGAACAGAACAGATAAAGGTGGAGCGTTGACTTACAAGGACAGACCGCTCACGTGTTTAACCTCTCACTCGCTGCACTCCATTAGCTGCCCCAACGTTGAATATTGTCTCTGAGGATGACTTCAAGGCTGGCTCTAACATTCAACCCTGTTGCTCACTCCAGTGTCTAAGGTTTTATGAATCCCCTGAAGAGGAATGGATGATGAGGGCTTGAAGTCTTTTGAGAAAATCATCTTGAATTTAAACAAAGCTTTAGTGTTTTAAACAAGTAACGGCACATATGGTTAGAAGAGTTTTCCCAAAATACATTCCAATGAATGTAAAATGCTATGTAAAATACAAACACATAAGAGAGCAACAAATAAAGCAAGCAAGGAAATGAATTGATCAAGAGATTTGGGGTCAAGTTAGTTTGGAAACTTCTGGGTTTGGTGAAGTGGTTCCTTTACTGAGGAACTTCTCAGAGCCCTTTAATATACTAATATCATAAATCCCCAAGATGGCTAAATAGACCTAGATCTCCAAGTGTAATTTATCTTGAAATGTAAATTTTTCCCCACACAAACATGCAATTTTATTTTAAAAAAATACACTGTGCATTTAGAGTAAAACACGACATCATCATCTTGCATTTTGTAAATTTGAATGTCTACAAAATAAAACATGCTATATAAAATGTAGTCACATTCTTGCACTATAACAGCTCATTTGGCAAGCAGTTATTTTTACCACGTTTCCATTGCCCACAATTCAGTGTCGCCACATTTTATTACAATCACCTTGCCAACACAATTGTACACCACAGATGCATAGAGTTAAGTAATGGCCTTTTAGTTCTAACTTCCAGGACCAGGAGAGACCTACTATGACACTTGTGAATGGAAGAGAAGAAACAATTACAAAACAAATCTGAAGAGTCTAGAGTAACCGAAGAAAAGTAGAAACAAAAGATGATTATTTTTTTACAGGAAAAAAAGGAAGTGCAGTTATATCTCCAACAGCAGCATGGCCATCTGAGAGGTAGTAGGGTGGAGAGGTCATTTTCTGTCAATTGATAACAATCATTTATGTAGTCAGTCGGTCAATTCATTATGAAAACTTGGGAGGAACAGCCAGGATTGGTCCAAACACTTGGAACTTGCAAGAAGTAATTGGACATCACTTCTGCTCTGAGAGACCTTGCACTGAATGGGGTGAGTTGGGGTGACAGGACGATGAACACTATAAGCAACAGAGTCAAGCAGGGCAAACAGCACCAAAGAAACTTGAACTGGATGAGGGATTCAATTATATTGGGCAGGGGAGTGTCCTTTGGTACAGTCCTCAGAGAAGGCCTCTGTAGGGAGGTTATATTCAAGCTGAGGTCTCGCTTAAATGAGAGAATGTGTGAACATGAAGGAAAGGAAAAGTTGAAAGCTGAGGTACCTGAAGGTACATAAGACCTGAGGTGGAGACCTTCCTAGAGTACCTAAGAAGCAAAAAGGGGGCAGAGGGATGTTTGTTTTCAATGAAATTTTGCCAGTATAAAACCTATTTAAATAAGAATGCTTTTGAAGGAAACTTTCTGTGCTATTCACATTCATGGATATTGTTCTTTTTGATCCTTATATACTCCTCCCATTTAGCCTCATACATCTTTCCTATTATACATTTGTAGCTTAACACTTTCAAAAGGATTTAAGCCACAAACCACAGTTTACATTATATTGGTTAATCTTAGTTGAGTCTATAGTCTAGTACTCAAATACTCAAACAGAGTCTTCGACTCTTTAGTTTCCTTAGCGATTAGAGCTAGAATCTTATTCCTTTCTCTCCAAATGATGGTTGTAGTAGATTTCAAAATTGACTCTAATGCATCACCCCTTCTTAGATACAGGCCCGACCATAGGATTCTGTGGTAGTTTCCCACTTTGGCCAAGGCAATATGCCTGCCCCTTTGGCTCTGTGTTGAGCCAAGTGACTTTCTTTGGCAAAATGTGTATTAGCTGATGTGACACCAGCAGAGGCTTGAATAACTGTTGTGTGATTGGGTTTGCCTGCTCACTCTTGAGTTTCGATCACGAGACTATGTCTGGGTCAACCTTCTGGAGGATTTGTGTTACCCATGCCTTCCCCACCAGGACCGACGAGTCCACTGCCAGTCCACCCTCTTCAGTTAAGTGAGCCCAGCCAAGATCAACAGAACCTCCTGGATGGCCATTCAGACACATGGAAAGAAAGACGCTTTATTGAAGGTCACAGAGATGTTGTGGTTGGTCATTAAACAACGATACTTTGATGATAAGTAGCTGACACTATGAACTATAGAAAGTAGATGTGTGTTCATACCATTTGTTTGCATTTGTTTATTTGTTTGTTTTAGTGAGAGAATGTGCAGGCATGAGCTGGGGGAGGGGCAGAGGGAGAGGAAGCAGGCTGAGAGATCAACACGGGGCTTGATCTCCTGATCCTGAGCCAACATCAAGAGTTAGACCCTTAACTGACTGTGCCACCCAGGCATCTCCTCTATTCTTTTCTTTTCTTTTCTTTCTTCCTTTTTTTTTCTTTTTTTTTTTTGGCCATATAATACTAAAACATGTTGGAATACAGCATCCCAAACAACACTGGAATTTTGTAAGCCTTAAATAAGAAACATTTTTGTTGTTGTGATAGCTGCTGGGGTCACCTCTATGTTTTGTGAGTATCTCTGGCCTAATCGAATATAGCATAATAATTTATTTATCTACAGCACACACTTGTGACAGCCTCTGCCTTCTAAGGAACAGTCTCCTGCTCAGAGATGAGGATAAAAGCACTCCTAATGTCATGAATCTGGATAAAAAGCCATCATACCTTTGGAAGCTACTTAATTATTAAGTATGTTTTGAGCATTTTGTTGTCTGGAACAAAATGTGAAACATATTGCCCACACATTGTTAATAACCAAGTAGGGAAGTAAGTCTCAAGTATAAAACATGAAGAGGGAAAACAAATCTAATCAATTTCAAAGTATAAATATCACAGAAACTGAGGAGGCAGGGCGTGTTTCTGTAGTTAAGGAACACTTTCAATTAGTTTTGTAATTGGATTCATTTTTGTTCAAGTGCCATTTTTGAAATATTGGTAAGATTACTCCTGAATATGGAATTTCAGTTTTATATAAAAAAATCTTTCATTGTACTTTCTCCTGGCAGGTTAAAAAGAATAACCACTCTACTTTGTAGAAGGAAGTCAAGACGGGAATTTGAAGAAACCAGTAACAAAAGTTATCCTTTTATTTGGCTGAATAGTAATTACTTGCATGAGTTGGTAATTTTCTTCCTCATGGAAAGAGTTATCCCTCTACTTTCTAGGAGACCTGTTAAACAAGGATGTCTGCTCAGCCCGGAAGAAAGATTTCTTTCTTTCTTTTTTTCTTTCTTTCTTTCTTTTTTAAAAAACAATCTCCAGGGCTTTGCCTTGAAGGGTCTGATCCTCTGCTAACACTAGGCCTTTGAAGTTGAGAATTTTCTGTATTTTAAAGGGAATCTAGTTTCATTCTTCACGGAGATCTCAGTTCAGAGAAGCTGTCATCTGTTCTGTCCTGCCCAGCTTTCGAGTCAAATGAAAACATGCTTGAGAAAAGATGATTCCTTTTTCCTCCCACAGGTGCCCAGGCATGTCTGTGAGAACCAAATCATGGATGTCAGGCAGGGAAAGCGACTCCAAGTCAGAACCCGGGAATGAATGCTGCTCTTCTATCCTGTGATCCTCAAGATCAGGGATGGGGGCGGGGGAAGCAAAAGGAAAGCAGCTCAGAGCCTCTCTCTGCAGTCAGGAGGGGCTTCTCTAAAACTCTGGTTACTTGGTGTGAAGAGCAATTTCTCTTCCCGCACCCAGCTCAGATGCTGGCTTGCCTTGGCATGTGTGAAGCCTCTTTGGCTGGGTTCCCTAAACAAAGGTAGCCAGGTACTTCGGAGACAAGTTAGGCCTCTCCCTAGCAGTGTTACATGCTGTTGTTCATTTTCTATTCAGGTGGTATGGCCAGTGGTTAAGAATGAAGTGTCTGGAACCATACTTCCTGGATTTGAATTCTGACTTTGCAGCTAATAAGCAAACTTGAGGGAGTCATTTTATGACTCTGTGCCCCATTTTCTTATCTGTCAAATGAGGAGGGTAAAAGCACCCTTTTCAAAGAGTTGCGCCGAGGATTAAAATGGACGTATTTAAGATGACCCAGTACTTGGTCAGTGCCTCGCATATGATGACTTTTACTATAATACATTTTGACAAATGGTTTTATTGTTGCTACATTTGTACTCATTTGCTGCCACTAAATGAGAAGGTCATGCTTGGTTTTGAAATTTGTTGCTTTAACTCTAAAAAGAGATTGTTATATCATATAAAAGTAAGACCCTAGCTCTGTCATTCTAACATGTACAGATATGCATATGCTTTTTATATAACTTTATATAAACAGTTCCTAAGTGCTTATATAATATTATAATCATATTTAATTGTCTGTCCCATTACCTAATATAAGATACATTAAATATGTCGGTCATTCATTAATATTTACTAACATCTATTCTATGTCAGACATTGTATCAGATGATGGGAATTCAGCAATCGAAACAACAAATAGCCTTATACTTGTGCACATTATTTTAGTACTTTCCCCTTGCCCTGCAGCTGGGTCAACTATTTGGCAGAATACTTAGTAAGTAAATATGGAACTAGGAACTAGGATCCCAATTCTGGCAGTATGTTTAAGTTATCTGGGGAGTAATTAACTATGAAGCATAATGAAATTTTATAGATACCCCAAAGTGAAAAATTTAGAGTCTTAAGTGTCTTATTAAATCGCTAAAAATTGTCTTTTTCCCCCTGCTAGTGGCCACAACATCCATAACTTTTAAACCAGAAGAGCCAAGTTTATGCTTGCCAAGAACATGCTGAATACGTGCATTAAATAAAAAAACAGAGATCTCCAGGTGCAAACACCCAAAATGTAGACGAGTTTGTAGAAAGCCATGTTCAACTTCCGTACACATTTATTGTTAGGTTAAAAGATAATCTGTGTGGTTTTTAAAGATAGATTTATAAACCTGATTTGAAAATTGCTTATAGTATTTCTGTGTATAATATAAAAGCATAAGCCAGGTTTGGGTTTATTTTAATTCTTAGCTGACTGTTGCCTTTTTTTTTTTTTTTCCCTTTTTTCTTTTTAAGGTAAGAAGAGTATGGTGAAGTTCCTCTTGAAAAAGCTGAGTTTGAAATGTCTCCTCTGACCTTTAAGCGGGATGGGGTTAAGCCGTATGGTATTGCTGATATTTGATTGTTTTGAACTTAAACAACAATTTTATGTAGTTCAATGTAACATTATGTGCTAATGTTTTGAAAGGAAAGTATTTCTGCTTAATGTTTTAAAAGGAATGTCTACTGAAGTTCTACAATACTGGAAATGTTTTATAGCTGTGCTGCTCAATATGGTAGCCACTAGCCGGCAGTAAAATATGTCTAGGGCCATGGAGGGGCTGAGTTTCTAATTCTATTTTATTTCAATCATTGAAATTTTAATAGTTACATGTAACTAGTAGCTACCTTATGAGACAACGAAATTTAGACATAAATCAGAGAATTACGCACATCAGAATAGAGTAGAAAATTTTGTCAGGACAATGAATGGAACCATATGTTTCTTACAGTAACCTTGTAAAAAAAAAACCACAAAAAACCCCCGAAAAACCTACTATTATCCCTATATTTTAGAAGATGAATTTGAAGCAGAAAGACAATTTGTCATTTGTTCTGATTCATCCACATTTGCAGAGGAGTATAGAAATATCTGACTTTAGGTCAGCAGGCAAATTATTGGAGACAAAGCAAGGAACAAGCATGAGTAGCAGGAGGGGTGATATGTCTTCATCAGAACTTTTGAGAGATCACTGCATTGATGTTTTGCCAAATGACTTTGAACGAGTAATAGGCAGAGTAATATCCTCTCTCCCCCAAGATGTCTATATCTTAATGCCCAGAACCTATGACTGTTACCTTACATGGTAAAAGAGACTTTGCAGAGGCAATTAAGTTAAGGAGTTTGAGATGTGAGATGGGGAGATTATCCATGTGGGCCCAATATGATCATGAGTCCTTATAAGTAGAAGAAAGAGATAGAAGATAATGAACCAAAGAGATGGAAGCATGAGAGACTCTTCCCTGTGTTACCGGCTTTGAAGGTGGGGGGCCACAAGGCAAGAAGTGTGAGTGGCCTCTAGAAGCTGGGATAGACAACATCAAAAACAACAAATGGGTTCTCTTCCAGAGCCTCCAAAGGAACCTACCCCTGTCAACACCTTGATTTTTCACCCAGTGAGACACTTCTCTGACTTTTAACCTCTGGACCTACAAGGTAACACATTTATGTTGCTGTAACCATTCATTTTGAGGTAAATTGTTACAGCAGCAATAGGTGACTAGACTACAAATGGGGAAAATGAGCTCGAGGCTGTCTTAATGAAACAGGTTAGAAGGATGAGGAGCCCGAACTTAACAGCGGCAATGGCAATGGCAACGGGGAGAAAAGAGTAGATACGAGATAGAAGGCAATGGGAATCTACAGAAATGAAATAAAAAAGCAGGTTTAGATAAAAAGATGGACCACGTGTCTTAAGGCTTTTCTCCTAAGGAAATGCTCCTTCCCCCAAATCGCTATACATGGTCACCTAAGATGGCAGGATATGTGGAGGGAGGAGCTGGTTTCTGGAGACTTCGCTAGCATCGATTCATAAAGGTCTTTAAAATCTTAGAGAGCTGCCCACACTTGGCCCTGCTTACCCCCTCTTGGCTTTATTCTGCTTGCCCCATATAAAGCAGCAGCTGTTGGCTGCATCAACATTGCTATATTATGAAAATTATGGGGGATGTAATTTTTTTATGTTACTTGGCAACATATTTCTGTCCAGGTGTTAGAGAAACTCAGAGCATAATTATGCCAGAGCAAGAGTAGATGGGAAGTTCAGTCAAGGAAACCAGACTGCTTTTTGTCAAGAGTCTGTCAAGACAGAGAGGCTGGTGTGGTGAAGAATTCGTGAGGTTTGTAGAAAATGCTGAATTTGCATACTGATTCCACCGCTTAATTGTTCTGAGATACTGTACAAGGAGTTGTTAAACTACCTGAACCTCATTTTTGTCATTGGTTCACAGGAAGAATCACATCTAGCTTGATGAAATAAATGAGTTTATAAATGCAACGCATTGACCTGGAGTGGAAGTTTAGTAATAGTTGTATATACAAGAAGGATGCCAGTAAAGGTAGAAATTTTATTACTGGTCATGGTTTTCAAGAGCATTTCTTTTCTATCTTAAAAATGAGAATATGTTTTATTGATCAAAAATATAAGCTGACAGCACATTTGCAATGGAATAAAATAGAGGGGCATGACCTCTAAATCCAGAAGCAACAATGAAAGTTGGGCTAGTATAAGTTATTGATAATTTTCATATCCAGCATTTGTTCTGTTTTCCTACTAGGACAGTGTACATGTGGATTCATAATTTCATTGCCTTTTACAAACTAATCCATTTGCAGTAGAATCTAGTGGGAGTCATTGGAGGAGGGAAATTTTTATGTGGGATATAGTGAAGGAAGAAAGGAAAAGGGAAAAGAAGGGAGGGAAGAGGACAGAAAAGAGAGAGAAGAATCATGGGGGAGAAAGGAAAAGATTTTGGTAGATGTAATGAAAAAGTTGATATAGGAAGAAAAAGTTATAGAGCACAGAGAAGAAATGCGTAACAATTTATTCTTCCCTTCACTATGCTTGGCATTAAGTAACACATATAAGTGCTAATTAATTCATCTGCTTGCTTATTCAGGCACTGGTTTTATTAAGAGTTCCTAGAAGTGAAGAATTTAGAAGTGAATAACGTGGACTTCAACCTTACCATTATGAAATTTATAGAAGAGAAGAGCATCATCAGACCAAAACTTAACTTATTCAATCCTCAAGACTACCTATTAATACAATTGGTATTGTGATTATTATTAATTTGCAGACATGGGAACTTGGTTATGATGAGCTAGTCAGTGACAGATCAGGATTCCACTCCTTTTTCATTTGCCCTCAAATTAAGTTCTCATTGTTTCCATAAAGGCCCATGCTAACTGGGGGTAATAGAGCTGATGTAGTGTGTGTGTGTGTGTGTGTGTGTGTACCCGTGTGTGTGTGTGTGTGTGTCTGTGTGTGTGTGTCTGTGTGTGACTTTGAATGTTCATCCATTTTTTGAATAGTGTGAAGAAGCCATAAGTCCTTCTCTGTGGCACTTGGAATACCGGCTGTCATGTCTACTTCTTTTAAGAAAAGAAATATCGGGGTGCCTCGGTGGCTCAGTGGGTTAAAGCCTCTGCCTTCAGCTCAGGTCATGATCGCAGGGTCCTGGGATCGAGCCCTGTATTAGGCTCTCTGCTCAGCGGGGAGCCTGCTTCCCCCCTCTCTCTGCCTACCTCTATGCCTACTTGTGATCTCTCTCTCTCTTTCTGTCAAATAAATAAATAAAATCTAAAAAAAAAATAAGAAAAGAAATATCACAAAGATGTAAGCTGGTATTAGGGGTTTGGCACAGCACATAGTAGGTACTCAGTAAATATATGTTTAATTATATAGTTAGTATGTATAAATATATAAAATCATTAAATATATAATTAATAATTAACCTATAATAATATAGTACATAATACAATATATAACATATAATTATAATATATAATTATATAACAAATATAATACACTGCTTGAACCCAAATATATACCCACCTTTCTACACAATCTACATCTACAGGATACTATAACTTATTACACAAATATTCAGCAAGCACACCCTCTGCGCTAGCCACTATGCTGGGTGAAAGAAACCTAAAAATTCAAAGGCCAAGAACCTAAACTCTAGTAGCTCTACAAAGGATGGGTGACAGGATGTGAAAGAGACCACGAGGGCCAGATTTGTAGCTAATTTTCCTAGAATATGGTATCAAGGAATCACAAGGAATACAGGGGAATTAGTGCTAGATATTTTGTTACATTAAGGAGGGGATTTTGTTATGTTAAGGAAGAATAAGAAGAGGCAAAGTTAACAACTCAACTGGGGTTGGTCTGGAAGTCAGCCCTACAAAAGAGAGACAGCAAGGGAAAGTGAATCCTGGTTTAAAGAAGCTTGCTTGCAGCACTAAGGAGTGTGGATTTCATTCTTAGTACCTACAGTGAGTGCCCCTAGTATGCTTTAAGCGATGGAATGGCATGTACAGTCCATATACCACTGGTCACTTCTAATTAAATATGGTGGGTTGAAAATATGTGCTTAGCTTCTATCCCAAAACCCCACTAACATATTAAAATAATAAAAAAGGAATTCTTTTTAAAAATGAAGAAATGTAGCAAGTCAACAAGGCTGACAGAGGAGCATCAGCGACAATATTTGGGGCACTGGAAAGCAGATGCACAGTAGTAACTGACCCATCAGAGGACAAGGACCCTTATCTGACCACTTGCCCAACAGTAGGAAAGCCATGGGCCCTGTGATTTACATCACAACTTTCCTCACAACACTGATATTGAGAATATAGTTAGAGCAAAAACAGAAGAATTGTTTAAATGCTTGATCAGGAAGGTGTTAGACTCTCTGGTTCTTGCCCATTGCCTCCACCATTGTTGCAGAAAGCAGAACTTTTATTTCCTGGAGAGGGTAAAATATCTGGCCTTTGTCCTGAGGTACAGCAAATACAGCTGTGAGTGGGACATGATACGGAATAAAGGAGGTTTAAGTGAAAGGCTCATACAGACTTGGCGACTTAAATTCTCCCATAGTAGGACTGTAGAGCACAGTCAGCAAGATTTATAACATGTAGTCAAGAAAATGGAACAGTCATTGTATGTATGATAAGCTTAAGAGAAAAACCAAATGCTCATAACCAACACAAAACACAAAACAAACAAACAAACAAACAAACAAACAAACAAAAAGAACCCAATAGTCCAATAGTCTGTTCACTCTATACCCAAGACAGCAATAGAAAAAGGCTACCATGTGTACAGAGCTTCCAACAGCTGTATGCTGGTTAACTCTCAAAGTTGAGTAAGCAGCCGAAGACGTCTGTAGACATTCTAGAAAAACACAGTTGTCCTCAAATTATGCTCTTTCCTTCTTCATAAGAAATAGACCTTAAATTCATAGATGACCTGCCTGGCAACTAAGGGTAATGATCTAGTTCGTGAAATGTGTATAAATGGGACACATGTTATATCTGCCTCATTCATTTCAAAGGAAATTGCAGCCCTGAAATTCCTCTCCCTTCTTCCATCAGCAAGACGGAGCTCATAATTCTCTCATACATATGATTCAGCTTTAAGTGTGAAGACAAGGGCAAAATTCTAGGTGATAATAGAACAGAATAATGGAAGGAATGGAAGTCCCAGAGTGACTCCTTGGAACAAAGCTATGCCATTAGCTTAGAATTCTCAATCCAGAACTATTTTTTTTCATTCTTTCAGCCATGGTATTTTGGGATTTTGGTGTTGAGCATCTGGTCCCTTACCTTAGCTAACACAGAGCTGAAATATGAAAGAAAGATGATTAACCAAACAGAAACAAAAACAAAAACAAACAAACAAACAAAAACAAACTTAGAAAAATGGACTCTTTAAAAGTTGGAAAATATATATCTGTATATCTACAAACAGATAAAGAATTATATCGAAATAAGCAGTATTCAGAGAATAGGTAAAAGCTATTAGAAACCAAACACACGAAAATTGAAATAATGAATTGTTAGATTTTTAAACTTAGTCCTTCTTACCCACAAAGATTAGCTGATTGGGAAAAAAAAACAAAAAAACAAAAAAACCTGAAGCAATCTCTCAGAGTATATGATAAGGAGACACAAGAATGAAAATAATTAAAGAAATAAAAAAATGAGATTGGTTTAGGAAGTTCAATATGCAAATTCAGTGACATATTGAACATTATAGGAGTTAGGGGTACTGATTGCTAATGCAGTGAAAATCCATGTGTAACTTCGGATTCTCGAAAACTTTTCTACTAGCCTACCGTTGTCTGGAAGCCTTACCAGTAAGACAATTAACACATATTTTATATGTCATATGCATTAAATACTATACTTTTTCAATAGAGTAAACTAAATAAAAATGTTCTTAAGAAAATCATGAGAAAGAGAAAATAACATTCACAGCCCTATTTTGTATTTATAAAAAGAAATCCATGAATCACTGGAACTGCACAGTTCAAATGCATGTTATTCAAGGGTCAAGTGTAACAGGAATTCTGGAATGAGACAGTAGAGAGAAAAAAGAGGGGAGAAAATTATCACATAAATTAAAATTCAAAAACCAAAGCACCAGTGTTTAATGATTAAAGGAAACCACTTGATCTCTAGGACAAGGCACATACCAAGTCACATCATCATAAAAATTCAATAGAGAAATGCTGCGTGCTTCCAGGGAGAAAAGAAAGAACGAAAAAGAAGAATGTCATATATAAAGAATTAAGAATTACATTCTAATTGAATTTTTCATAGCAATTCAGCTGTCTAGAAGACAATGACGGAATACGTTCATAGCTCAAAGGAATATTGATTTCCTATCAGGAATTCCAATCCCAGCTAAACAAGCAATGCAATGTGAAAGGATTAAAACCATTTTCTTGATTCATGGTTTCATAATCCCCTTCCGTGTATCTTTTCTTAAGAAGCTACACAAGGAATCTGCCCACCAAAACAAGAAAATAAATTAGGAAAGAGAGAGAGAGATGATACACAGGAATGAATAGAATTAAGGGGGGGGGGAGGCAGGGAATCTCAGGGTGGTGTAAAAGGCAAGCGCATGATAGTAGCTATGTCACTAGTTCTCATGGAAGAAGCCAGAAAATGCCGGAGCAGTTTTCTTCCACAGGCCTTGTAGAATTCTTGATGTGTTTGTGCGTATTGAGAGACGAATCACATGAGTATAGCCGAGTTTAATCGTAAGTACATAAAAATTAAGCAGTCTTTCCTAGCCCCAGGAAAAAAACAAAAACATTGTGTAGGGAAGAAAGCAATCTTATCAACTGCCTTGCGTCACTTTGTGTAACATTTATACAATAATAATAATAAAAATAGTCCTTCAGGCACATTATCATGCATGTTTATTGACAATCTGGTGGGATGAGAGGAACAGGTGTGTGGTGTGGATGGAAAGGGCCGTGAGGTGGAGGGAAACTATCTGAATTTCATGTTCCATAGCACAAGTCGATACATGATGAGTAAAACTAACAATCCCCAGGCAGCACTGTGACACGGTTACCAAGATCCCAGAACATCAAAAGCGGATTATTTGTAGAAAGCAAACAATGGATTTCCAGAGGTAAGAGGGGGAAACAACTATTTTTGTTATTATTACTGTTGTTTGTTTTGCTTTGTCTCATTTTTATTTATAAGTAAAAATTATTTTATTAATTAATTCTGCATAAATGAATCAGAGTTGGGTTTTGGACTACAGCTAAGAACTCTGCTACAAGAGCCATATTTTTTTTTCAACATTTCAAGATTCATTGTTTATGCACCACACCCAGTGCTCCATGCAGTATGTGCCCTCCTTAATACCCACCACCGGGCTCACCCTTCTCACCCCCACTTCCAAAACGCTCAGCTTGTTTCTCAGGGCCCATAGTCTCTCATGCTTCATCTCCCTCTCCGATCTATTTTTTTAAAAACATACCTTGAGTGGATATAATATAAATGAAATATTCAGAAGATTTAATTCTGGCAGAACTGTGGGAAAAGTAGGCGGGAAAGGAGACTCATGAGAAATGGTGTGGACGGGGCGCCTGGGTGGCTCAGTGGGTTAAAGCCTCTGCTTCAGCTCAGGTCATGATCCCAGGGTCTTGGGATCGAGCCCTACATCGGGCTCTCTGCTCCATGGGAAGCCTGCTTTCTCATCTCTTTCTGTCTGCTTGTGATCTCTGTCTGTCAAATAAATAGATGAAATCTTTAAAAAAAGAAAGAAAGAAAGAAAGAAATCGTGTGGACATTTAGGCTTTGACTCAGTATAGGGTACCGGGAGCTAGGAGGATGCTTGAGGTAGAGAAAGATGAAGGTATGACTTTGCAAGATTGGCAATGATCATAGTATTAAAAAATTTCAAGTAAGGTTCAGATATACAAAAATATTGCCTTTTGAAGTTGAACAAACAGGAAGTTGCTGGAACAACAAGAAACTACAAATAACTTGCCTGTTAATGTCATTTATAATTGCTTCGAAGCACTTCACAGTAAGTATTCATTCTCACTTAAGTTTTAGAGCAGCCCTGTGAATCTGGCAAGGCGGAAATGATTACACCCATTTTACCGATGATCAAATTGTGGACGAGACTGCCGGAGTCATCACTAAGTTAGGAAGTACAGAGCAGAGCAGTATGAGTACTCCCATAATTAAAGATTCTTTATTTACAATACATGTTTTAGATGTAAATCAGTTTTTCTAAGCTTTTTCTTGCTTTTGCATTGTGGTGCAAATATTTGATCTTTGTGCCCAGTTCTTGGCGCAGAGCTCTGAAATCTTACGGAATTGACTAGGTGATAGGAACATCTTTTGTTTTGATAAGGCAAACTTTAATAGGCAACTGAAGAACTTCGGGGTGGGGACTGGACACCAGAATGTAACCAGTAATGTGGGTCTCTGAATCTAAATGCCCTCCCCTATAAATTACAACTATGGTCACATCTTGTTGATTGCTAAAGAATCAAACAAAATGGTATGTGAAAAAAAAATTAGCAGTGTCTGGCTAATTATAAATAACCAATTAAAGGTAAGTATTATTAATGATAATTACAGAATCGAAAGACATACAAATAATATTAATAAAATAGTACTTGTAGAATAGCAATAGCTATAGTGACAAAACAGAAATAATATAGAAATATAGAAATAAAAAAGAAAGCATAACCCATCTCCCATTTGTCATCTGCCACAAAAAAAGCATTCCATGAGTTTTCTAAGCAGTTAAACATTGACACTTCTAAACCAGTATAGTTCTTCCTTCTGACATTGTAGGGCTTACCACGTTAACACTAACATACTTAAGTATGTATCCTAATTATGTATGTACGCATGTAATTATGCAAGTGCTATAATTATGTATATACCATAATTATGCATTCCTTGAACCTCCAGAAGGCAGAAATTGAGTTGTCTTCATTTTTGAATTTCCAAGCTTTTTGAAAAGTTTCTAGCATCTAGGAGACACCAATATTTATTTATTTAATTTATTTATTAATGAACTAATCAATTAACACCTGCAAAGCTATCTTATAATCTGCTTTTTGTTTAACGTGTATTAAATATATGCACATCTCAGAGGACGCGTCAATATCCAACTGCACTGACTATAAAACAAATTTAATGTTGTTAGGTGGACCATTTCGGTTCTTCCAGGACTGTTTTGACAGTGCCCTGCTAATAATTTTCAATAAAACCAAGGAGTTATAACAATTATCTCAGCTCCAATACTTTGCAGCAGTGACATGAAAGTGGCTATACCAATAGAGTGTCCTGTGACTTAGTCCTGTGACTAAGGGATGCTTACCACCGTTACCTTCCCTGCTTCTTTGTTTCCAGTGTGTGGAACTGCAGCTTCCCTTATGGCAGAAGTTCAGTCATGCAGCAAATATAATAACATTGGATTTTGCCTCTCCTCCTAGAGTTGCTATAATGTCCAAGTTGTTTAAGAAAATTTTCACCTCCTTAAAATTCTGGCTATTTATTTTTATTGGAAGTTGATTCATTCCTTGACTGTTCGTGTGCCCAAAATACAGCTTATTTTTATAGTAGTCCATTAATGAATAATTGGAACATATGCTTGTATTTTAATTCTTGAATATTGATTTACTTTTTATAGAAGCAGGTGCAATTTGTGCCTTACATTGGAGCAATGTAATAGAGCCAAGAAGACGCTGTAGAAAACAATTAGACTTCTTAGTGATTAAAATATACCCAATTGTACATGTCCTTATTATCATTAAGGAAATCTGAATTTTCACTTAGAGCTATACAGAGGATATTCCTAGAATTTAAATGAGCCATAATCTAGTGTTCCCCTCATGAGCCAGAGATATAGATTTAATTCAAAGAGTTTATATTAAAGTTGAGAGCTAGTTGGTATAAGTTAATAAGTTAAATTTAGCTTTTTAAATACTATGATGAAAAGGTATATATGTGTGTGTGTGTGTATATATATATACACACACATATATATATAGTGTGTGTGTGTGTGTGTGTGTATGGAAAGAAGCTACTTTTAAATTAATGGATGAAAATAATTATGAGATACCAGCAACTTTCAATACCTAGGTATTGGGTAATGGGTATACTTTATTTTATACTATGTCAGTTTTACATATATTATCTTATTTAAATCTCCATAAAAATACTCAAGAAATGTGTGTGTTTTTGAATTTTGTAAATGAGATCATTGAACTTGAGAGAAATTATGATTTACTCAGCCAGCAAGAGGAATAGAATTTGAATATCTGTTTGCATTCTTAAACTAGTCTGATCCTTACGCCACATTTTGCTTATCCACAGTTGGTGGATAATAAAAGTATAGAAATCCACTTTATATACCTTCCCCCTACTTAGAAGTGTCACCTGCTCCCCCTTTTTTAACAAAATAAATGAAGAAAGAAGAGCAGATAAAGAGGGGAGGAGGAAGCAGGGCAGACCCTCTGTTTACAGATGTGACAAGATCAGGGGAATTTTACTTGTTTTTCTTTTTCCCGAGTCCCCTCCCCTGGTGATGTTATCACTCTGGAGAGATGAAACATGAATGGAGTAGGAAAAGGAGAAAAACAAGAAGAGGGAAGACATGAAGGAAGAGAATGATAATAGAATCAAGAATTAAATACAATGCAGAGTAATTAATAACTCAAAATTAAGGTCTATTTTCTTCCTGATTGGTCTTTCGAGGTATCTTTTAGGACTCCAATAGAAGCTATATTATGAACACAAAGTGAGGATCTCCTAGGAACACACCTTTCATAGAAAAAAATAAAGAGTTTTAGGCTCAATTTGGAATATCTGACACATAACAAGTAGAGCATTTGGTTGACCTGAAGATAGTAGTTCCATCCAATGATGCATTGTGCTTAACTGTTTTTTTTTTTTTTTAATATATATATATTCTAAGTTTTCTAACTAAAGCAAATATTACCAAGCAGTTTCGAAGAGTACTTAGCATGATCCCTGGACCTAGCATTAGTGTGGAGTGAGTCTGGTGCACCCTCTGCAGGCACATCATCTAGGATATCCAGAGGCAAGTGGCTCTAGAGCTCTCCTTTCTTTTTCTTTTTTTTTTTTTTAATTAATTTTTTATTTTTTATAAACATATATTTTTATCCCCAGGGGTACAGGTCTGTGAATCACCAGGTTTACACACTTCACAGCACTCACCAAAGCACATACCCTCCCCAATGTCCATAATCCCACCCCCTTCTCCCAAACCCCCTCCCCCCAGCAACCCTCAGTTTGTTTTGTGAGATTAAGAGTCACTTATGGTTTGTCTCCCTCCCAATCCCATCTTGTTTCATTTATTCTTCTCCTACCCACTTAAGCCCCCATGTTGCATCACCACTTCCTCATATCAGGGAGATCATATGATAGTTGTCTTTCTCTGCTTGACTTATTTCGCTAAGCATGATACGCTCTAGTTCCATCCATGTTGTCGCAAATGGCAAGATTTCATTTCTTTTGATGGCTGCATAGTATTCCATTGTGTATATATACCACATCTTCTTGATCCATTCATCTGTTGATGGACATCTAGGTTCTTTCCATAGTTTGGCTATTGTGGACATTGCTGCTATAAACATTCGGGTGCATGTGCCCCTTTGGATCACTACATTTGTATCCTTAGGGTAAATACCCAATAGTGCAATTGCTGGGTCATAGGGCAGTTCTATTTTCAACATTTTGAGGAACCTCCATGCTGTTTTCCAGAGTGGCTGCACCAGCTTGCATTCCCACCAACAGTGTAAGAGGGTTCCCCTTTCTCCGCATCCTCGCCAGCATCTGTCATTTCCTGACTTGTTGATTTTAGCCATTCTGACTGGTGTGAGGTGATATCTCATTGTGGTTTTGATTTGTATTTCCCTGATGCCGAGTGATATGGAGCACTTTTTCATGTGTCTGTTGGCCATCTGGATGTCTTCTTTGCAGAAATGTCTGTTCATGTCCTCTGCCCATTTCTTAATTGGATTATTTGTTCTTTGGGTGTTGAGTTTGCTAAGTTCTTTATAGATTCTGGACACTAGTCCTTTATCTGATATGTCGTTTGCAAATATCTTCTCCCATTCTGTCAGTTGTCTTTTGATTTTGTTAACTGTTTCCTTTGCTGTGCAAAAGCTTTTGATCTTGATGAAATCCCAATAGTTCATTTTTGCCCTTGCTTCCCTTGCCTTTTGCATTGTTCCTAGGAAGATGTTGCTGCGGCAGAGGTCGAAGAGGTTGCTGCCTGTGTTCTCCTCAAGGATTTTGATGGATTCCTTTCGCACATTGAGGTCCCTCATCCATTTTGAGTCTCTTTTTGTGTGTGGTGTAAGGAAATGGTCCAATTTCATTTTTCTGCATGTGGCTGTCCAATTTTCCCAGCACCATTTATTGAAGAGGCTGTCTTTTTTCCATTGGACATTCTTTCCTGCTTTGTCGAAGATTAGTTGACCATAGAGTTGAGGGTCTATTTCTGGGCTCTCTATTCTGCTCCATTGATCTATGTGTCTGTTTTTGTGCCAGTACCATGCTGTCTTGATGACGACAGCTTTGTAATAGAGCTTGAAGTCCGGAATTGTGATGCCACCAACGTTGGCTTTCTTTTTCAATATCCCTTTGGCTATTCGAGGTCTTTTCTGGTTCCATATAAATTTTAGCATTATTTGTTCCATTTCTTTGAAAAAGATGGATGGTACTTTGATAGGAATTGCATTAAATGTGTAGATTGCTTTAGGTAGCATAGACATTTTCACAATGTTTATTCTTCCAATCCAGGAGCATGGAACATTTTTCCATTTAACCACAAGACTCACATTTTAATTCTCACTCCATAGTATGTGACCAGAACTTGGGTCTACTGCTACTGCCTTTTTGAATAATTCTCTGTACCCACTAAGAAAAAACTAAGAGTCTCTTCTTCCATGATGTTATTTGGAACAATTTTCAGGATGTTTATGCTTTCACATTTGAAGAGAACATTATCTAGAAAGATCATAAAGCATGAGTGAAATTTAGTATTTGGATCAGGCATCCGTGTAGCACCAGGGATCTGAGGCCATCATTTGACTTAAAATCAGATGAATCCAGGGGCATCTGGGTGGCTCAGTGGGTTAAGCCTCTGCCTTCGGCTCAGGTCATAGTCTCAGGGTCCTGGGATTGAGCCCCACATTGGGCTCTCTGCTCGGCAGGGAGCCTCCTTCTCTCTCTCTCTGCCTGCCTCTCTGCCTGCTTGTGATCTCTGTCTGTCAAATAAATAATAGATAAAATCTTAATAAAAATCAGATGAATCTGAATATAAATTGAAACAGGTCATTCCAAAAGCTGATTTGGAGGGATGAAAACAATGTGATCCTGTCTCAAGTATTCAAAACTGTGAAGAATGAGAGATGAATTGGATGTGGCATAATAATTTTATTTAGGGAAGGTTGCGGAATGTTGAGGAAAGTCTGATCTTGTTAAGGGTTCCCTCTGTCATTTTCCAGCTGATGATTTTCCTCATTAAAATCATCAGTGTAATTATGTGTCTGCTCTTCTAAATTGTGGTCACTTGACCTCTATAGAGAAGGATCTTTAGAAACAGCAGCTGTGGAAAGTGTGGTGTGGAGGGGCAAGCATGATGTTAATCATTTGGTGAATTGCAGGTGAACTTTATTCTAGATCTGAATATATGTAGGTTTATTAACATGTGTATTTACATCATCCTAGGATTAAAACTCATTTTTAAAAATTTATTATTGAAAATTGAGTGATGATATATATATTTTTTTAATCATAAAGCCAACCAGAAATTGGTGGGCCTTGGCCTGTGCCAGTTCTCCTTGCTTTGTCATTCCATGTCTGCCTCTCGACAGCAAGCCTGGCAAACATTCATGGCAAGGGTAGGGACTGAGCTAGCCAGTGACATGCAAAGGGAAAGCCACTTATTTGGGGATGGTGTGAAAGGTTTCTCCCTAGGAACTGTCCAGTGTGTGTGTTGAGAGAAGAAAAGAAGTCCAATTTAGGGCATGCTGTCTACTCCTAGAAGGCTTCCAAAGACATTCACAGTGGGAAGTTCATCCCCGTTGGTCATCTTTGGATAGACATTTCATTTATTGTTTTACAGAAAACCAGGAATTTTGGCAGGGGCAAGGGGCAGGGCGAAAGGAATGGATATTGATGAAATAATGGAAAGAGAAGAGTATCAGTATACCTGTTTGTTTCTTTTTCTTTTTTTGTGCCCATCTCAGTTTTATTATAATGTGTTGAGGATGTATTAGTCACAGTTCTCCAGAGAAGCAGAACTAATATGAAATATATACTATATCTCTAACCCTGGTCTAATTCCTTAAAATCATATATAAAAATATCTCTCAGGTATAATGTGATTTATTAATTATAAGGAATTGGCTCATGCAGTTATAGAGGTAAAGAAGTCTCCTGATCTGTAGTCTACAAGATGCAAATCCAGTAAAGCCAGTGGTGTAAATTTCTATTGACATACAAAAGTAACTATTATAGAAGCTTTAGAAGGAGTTCTATCACACTTTATTTTTAAGTTGATCTTACATTTCTTCCAAGAAGTATTAGCGTTTCAGTAAACATTAAAGGGGACCAACAGAAGAACGAGAAAACCTCTGCCTTCAGTTTATACCGCCAATCAGTTCTTCTCAAACATGTTTTTTTCAGTAACAGAATGAAGGCTGATATTCTCCATAGGGGTCCATGTTATAACCCTTGGCCAGGAGCATTGAGCGTCCAGAGGGAGTAGGCAAGCTTCATATCTTCCATTCCACTCAAGAATGCAAATGGGAACATACAGAGTGAGATTTTTGTGAACATTTGTTATTATTATTTTTAGAGTAAATGAACATCAACAAACAATTTTTGTATTATTAGGGACTACCAATTTAGTCACACCTGGCAACCTAATATAACGGAAGTCTGTCTTGAAATTGGAGTTGGGAATCAATGAATACTCTTAATTTTTATAAATTTATTGTCCAACTTCACCTTCATTATAGAGACTGTTCAAATGAATAGAAGCTAAGCACAATGGGGTTGGTGTTGGGTTTCAGAACAGTGAAGACCAGGATTAAATCCCTCCTGAATACAAGGCCCCTAGTGCTACACCTGGTTATCAACTCAGCTGCAGGCAGATCTCATGGTTATTTTGTATTCGATCATAAGGTCCTCAAAGGCATACCTACTAGCCAGTTTTATGCATTTGACAAGTCATTTAAACATTTTTTAGCTTCAGTTTTTTGTTCTGAAAGTGCTTTTATTTTCTTGGAGGGATTTATTAGTAATAAAAGAGATGACCTATGTCCAATATTCTATATAGTCCTTAGAGTAGCCAACTCTATTATTCACATAGCGCTTTTTCCCATAAGTATTTGCTTATGAGTGTGATATATATGCCATAATCAATGAAAAGTGACTTTAAGGAATTAGGATTAGGATTCTAGAAGAAAGAACCCATAATGTGCCAATACTTGTGCAAGCTTGCTTTACACATGTCACCTACTCTAGTCCTCATTGATGCTCTCCACCATAGATTTCCTTTTTTCCTGTTTTATAATGTAGACCCTGAGGCCCAGGGAACTGAAATAACAGGCCAAATAAGAAGGTTGTCATGGGTGGGATTTGAGCCTAGATTTGTGCAAGCTCAAAACTGTGCTTTTATCACCATGGTAAGAAAATGAAGCAATTTTAGCCTGACCATTTATTGCAAGGGATCTTCTGGGGATACACAGATGGGTGGCTCTAAGAAAAGGATTATTATCCATCGTTATTATTATTATTATTTCTGCAATCACAGTGTTGAGAAACAACAAAATTCTATTGTGTAAGAAGTCACAGAAGAGGGCTTGAATCACATTCTTCGTGAAGTATGGATTAAAAAAACGCCTATCTTTGAAAAGAAAATCCTAAAAAAAAAGGAAAAGAAAAGAAAAAGTAAGCTCCCAATGCAACAGAAATAGTAATAAAGCTGCAAACCAGGGTACTGGTCAATAAGAGAGCCAGGAGGCCCCCAGCACACAAGTGTTGACTTTAAATAGTTCCCATAAATCAAAGGGCCGTGTTAACTCAGGATTCAGAGCATATCACCCAGGAGAAGGGCAACTTTTAAGCCCTTCTCCATCCCTGAGTCCATAAAGGGCCTTGATTAAGTGTGAGTAAAAGGAGTATGACGCTAATGACATAGTAAACAAAGTAACAATTTTTCTTCTGTTTGGGGTTGGAAAGGTGGGCCTGACAAGCTCAAATCCCACCCCAACGCTTCTCTCTCCTTACTGAAGTCTCCAGAAATGAAAAGATGGCTTTGTTGATACAATGACCCCCTCCCCAACCTCTGCACTGGCTGGCGTGAGAAGGAAATGAGGGATGGTGTGTACACCCAGTGTAAACACTCCCGTTCCCGGGAGTTCCTAGGGCTTGGAGGAGTTAATGTATTTCTAACTTTAAAATAGACTTAGTCACCATATTTCAAATGATCCACGTTGCAGTACCTATAAAAACCTCATCTCGTTAGCTCTTCATCTCTCCTCTCATTACCTTCCTGTAGTATATTTTCACTCCATACATGATTTAGGGAATGTTTCTGATCAACGTCATTTTCTGTCTCAGGAGTTTTGTCAAGTGGATTGGGAATCACATTTATTCCACAGAAGTAATGGAAGGGGAGTGGATAAAGCCATAGATTTTTCTCTTCCTCACTCCGTGTCCCAGGACTTATATAGTAATGAGATACTGCTGAGTTAGTTTTGATCAAATCACCTGACATCTTCCATGTTAAGTTTGAGAATTCAGGAAGGCTTTTAATGTTTTAGTGTGCAAAGAACAGTTTTTGTGTTTTGGTTAGCTTTGCATTTTTTATTTCACATTTTTTTGTATTTCCTATTTGGTGCATATTAATTAGAACTTATTCTTATTATGAATAAAAATTAGAGAAGGGCCAAGAGCAATGCCAAGTGTGACGATGTACAGAAAGCAATACTTTACCTTTTTGTATGTTGTGGAAAATTGCTTATTTCCATAAGACACCTAATTATTTTCTCTATAGAGATCCAAAGAGATGAAAGTAAATGGAATAAAGTTCATTCAGACAACTTTGCTATTGTGTTAATAATTTGATTAAAATTAACACAAAACAGGGACCTGGCTTTTACCTTACCAATGATGAGATTTAAGTCTTCTGCATGAGAGCTATCATATTCAGGATCCAGGTCTAACATACCTTTGTGACAGGAAAATTAAAGACTTGGGAAACTGCCATAATTCTCTTCTTAGTCCTTTAAAGACCACTATAACTCAGAAAGCATCCACTTTATATTCAAGTGCAATGCTAATGGCTTATAGTTTCAGAGATTAAGAATGGTTAGGAAAAATATTACTCTCAGTTCTCCATTTGTGTGTCAGGGGAGACAGGAAAATAAATTTATTCTAAAATAAGCAAACTTACTTTCATCTTTTCTCCATATGCCTTAGTCTTGTAACATTTGTTTTAGACTAAAGAACGCTGTGTTGCCAAATTGCTTACATCTTAAAATGTTAAAATATTCTCTTTGGGCTCACAAAAGACTGCAAAGTGTAAAATGCTTATTTATGGCTATTATCCTATAGCATAAGAATTAACATGAAACAACTTGGTTTGGGGGGTGGGGAGAGACAGAACTGGTGCTTGAACCTCTTGTCTTCAAATCTATACTCACTGCCCAATGACATCATCCAGCTCCATGGCTTTAAGTGGCATCTATATGATGACAACTCTCAAATTAATATCTCTAGCCTAGACCTTTTCCTTGAACGCCAGATTCATATATTCAACTGCCGACTCAACATCACCGTGTAGATAACTAACAGGCATATGGAATGTAACGTTGAAACTGATTTCACACCTTCAACTTGTTTTTCCCACAGTCTTCTCATCTTGGTCAACAGGAACTCTAGCTCCCCGACTGTTTGGAAGAAAAATCCCAGCTTCCTTGATACTTTCTCTTCTTTTGCTCTCCACATGTAATTTAGCAGCAGATCCTGCTGGTTGTACTGAAAGGGTAAATTCAAAGACGATCAGTGTCTCATCACCTCTTGTTATCACTTTGGTCCAAGTGTCCATCACCCACTGCAGGTATCACAGGACAGGCATCCTACTGTGTGCTCTGCTTTCACCCTTGGTTTGTTCTCAACAACAGAGCCAATGTATGTCTCCTAAAACCTGGCTCATTGGGTCACTCCCTTGCTTGGAACTTCCCAGTGGTTTCCCATATTGTCCATAGAAAACAGGGAAATCCTTTCTGCTCTCTACCAGGCCCTATATGGTCTGGTCTGTTCCAGCTCCCTCCTTTTCCACCCCTTGTTCATGCTGGACACAACTTAATGAAATACATTCTGGCATATTTCTGGCCACAGAGTAAAGAGCTAGCAAAGTTTATTTTGAGTGAATTAATGAAAGAAAGACAAAGATAAGTCAAGAAAGTTTTTAGAATATTTGAGTTGTTCCTGTATCCTAATGTGTTCTCACTTGATATTTTTAAATTTAGATATTTCTGAAATTACAGTATACAGATTGAATTGCATGTTATCAATATTTTTCAATCAATATTTTTTAATCAACTACTGTGTGGTACTATACGGTGACTACTATGTACCAGGGATTATGGTACTGGCCCCTGGTATATGAAATAGCATCCTGTGTGCTACTTGACCCAGAAACTAGCGATCTTACATCTGCTGTCTATTTGTACCATCTTCACATGTGACATGTAAACCACATGCCTGCTTTGAATATGATTATGGGCTTGGCAGCAGCTTATATTAAACAGAGGTGGATTTCAGTTGACATTACCAATGCTTGTTTTGTTTGTTCCTTGATTTGATTTGGTTACCAACATTTAAAACTGGGGGGGTGGATGCATGGGAGGTTGTGTAAAAATATGTATTTCCATGTTCTCTTGAAAAATCAACAGACTTAGTAATCTTGAGCCTATTTTTTAGCATTCTGCTGTAGATGAGCAGGAGCTTCCCACCTTCAGAGATTACCAGCTCCAGATTCTCAAAAGGGTTCACAATGCAAAAGGAAGAAAAAATATGATAAAATAACATTTTTTTTCTTTTGAATATCTTTTGTGTTTTGTAACACTTCTGCATATTGTGTTTCATGGTATCCTAAAGACAATCTTTTGGAATAAATAGTGCTATCTGCAATATTATAGCTAAAGGAGTGGCATCTGAAGGAGTTTAATGACTTGTCTTAATGACTCAGCTTATAAGGAACTATCCTCCTCCTCCTCCTCATCATCATCATCATGGTAATTTATATTTATTGAGTACTTACTATGAGCCAAACACTGTCTTAAGTGTCTTTTATATGTAGATGCATTTAATCTTCTAGTAACTCTGAGAAAGGCATGATTTTTTCTTCTTATTTTCCAATAAAGAAATGAATGGCTGGTAAAAGCAATAACTTGCCTAGGGTTTCAAAGCTGGCAGTGATGGGGTGAGAATTTGAATTCAGATTGTCAAGTCCAGAGCCACTTTTTTTTTTTTTTTTTTTGTTAAAGATTTTATGTATTCATTTGAGAGAAAGAAACACAGAGATACAAAAAGCAGGGGAAGAAGCGGAGGGAGAGGGAGAAGAAGACTTCCTGCTGAGCTAGGAAACCAATGTGGGGCTCAATCCCTGGACCTGGAGATCATGACATGAGCTGAAGGCAGACGCATAACCATCAGAGCCACCCCAGGCACCCCCCCCCAAAAAAGACACCCCCAGAGCCCAATTTCAACCACAGGTCTAGAGTGCTATATTCAACACTGCCTACGTCGACCTAACTCCAAAGACACTTTTCTTTCCATCATTACAGACTGTGAAGAGCACAGAGTGACACAGTGAACCAAAAGCAGAATCTTATGAACACTAGTGGGGAAAAGAGGTTCCTGGAGGCAGTGGAAAGAACTCTAGCATCTTTCTTCTTGGGAACTATAAATCTACATGGGGCCATTCTGCCCATGCTTCCACCATGCCTTCACCATACAGTCTGCCGTAGGGGTATTCTGGTGTAAATAAAGTAAAACATCTCTAGATGGGAACTCATTCAATTAGCACATGTGTGTGTGGTGTGGTTTGTGTTTTCCCTCTGAATCCCTAGTTCCTACACCTGTGCCTGGTACCCTGTAGACATTTTCTTACAGAGTGTTTTCTGTCCTGGCTTCAAAATTGACTTTTTTATAATCTCTCAAAATTTCTTGATTTGGCCAAATCGTATGTTATTAAAAGTAAACACAAGATAACTTTAACGTACCCTAAATGCTCAAGGCAAAGATGAAAGTAGTACTATTTGACTGCAGAGTCTTGATGTCCAAGAATAAATAGTATACTCCCCAGTTAAGACCTTCTCACTTAAAATGAATACATCTGATAATAGATATCTCTCAGACCACAGTTCAGCTTCTAGTAGCTTGCCTTGCTCTTAGGGAGCTCTTAGGGAGTTATCAGGGTCTAACTGGATATCCATGTTTCATTTTTAACAAGCCAAGTGAGCAACATGGTACACCAACCATTTGATAGGAAATAACTGCTCATGCCTTCTACTTCCCACATCCATTCAGCAGATTACCTCTCCCAAGGTGATCAAAAGGGTAGAATTCATTTTTAATTGGTATAATTCCTCTTAAAACTCAATTGGAGGGACATTCTATTTTTGGCTCAATTCCTTTATGTAGTTTAGGAGTTCAGATTTTTAACATATTATGATCAAAACATTCTTCAAATTAGGTCATCCTATTTGGCACTAAATTTTTCTTTGGTTTATTGCATGCTTTTAATCAAATCAAGGCCAAATGGTGAGCTGAAACCTAGTCCTTATGATTTTTACTCTTCTTTTGTTGCTCCACCTCTGCTGACCTCAAATGGGAAGGAAACAATCTTACAAATATTCTGTGAAAAATCCTCCAAAGTAGATTATTTTCTCTAATTCAATCTTATCCTTCAAATTGAGTACAATGTAAATGAAACTTGAAGAAGCCTTCCCTACAACAATCAATAGAAAAGTATTAAGTAATGCATATGTATGAAGATTCCCTAGTATTTCCAGGAGTCTCTTGAATCGGCATTTCCCCTTGTCTTGAATCTCTGTTTCTGAGGTTGAGCTGTATGATTATAGTGTGATTTCCAGTTGAAGGTGTGCTAGTTTCCTGGGGAAGTATTAACAAAGTTGTACAAACTGATGGCTTAAAATAAGAAAAATCTATTCTCTTACAGACTTTTAGCCTGAAAAGTCTGAAATAGTCTGAAATCAACTTGTCCAGAGAGTAGGTTTTCTCTGAAGAGTCTAGTGAAGAATCCTGCCTTGCCTCTTCCCAACTTCTGGTGGCTTGCCAAAAATCCCTGCTATTTCTTGACTTTATAGACTCCAATCTCAGCCTTTGGCTTTTCATGGCCTTTCCCCCTATAGGTTTCTATCTCAATGTCTCTTTCATCTTTTTATAAAGACACCAGCCATCAGATTTTAGGGCCCACCCTAATGTATGACTTCATTTTAACTAATTATATCAGCAAGTACTGTATTTCCAAATAAGGTTACATTTTGAGATTCTGGGTAGACGTTGTTTTGGGAGGAACATTATTCACCCCTTACAGATGGGTATCAGGAAAGGACACACTAAATTTAAGCCAGAAATGGAGAGCAGTTAGATGCATCAGTAGTGTGGAGTTTTATGTTTATTTGGCTTAGAGTTTCCTGTGTTTTCTGTTGGCTGTAGTTATGATGTCATAGGCTAAAATTTTCTGTAGTATCCTCATTTTTGTCTCCCTCTTTGTTCTTAGATTTTCCTAGAGATTCCTTAAATAGGATCTGTGACTTGCAGCTCTTTTAGTTATAATTTCCTGTTATTTTCAGGACCCTTGTTGATGTAGTGTAAGATTTTAGAGAAGCAGAAACATTTCTATAGTACTATGATTAGTTTTCAGTCTTTCAGTGAGCCTGACTTGGATAATTCCTTTCTTCCATGTTGAACGCTAGAGGGGGTTGACGTTGGGTCTTTCCCTTCGCCTTTCTGGAATGGTGAATGGGGGCTATATTCCAGTATCTTTTTCTTTCCAGTTTGTTAGGCTTTGGTAAAATTCCAGTTTTGTTAAATGCTAATAAAATAGTTTCTCTTGAGAGCAGGCCTTGTTGAGGAGAACAGAGAGCTCTAGGTATATATCAAAATGGTTGTTTCCTCTCCTTGTGCTAGAAGCACAAGGGTTTTCTCCACACTGAGAGTTTGGTAGGGTTCCTAGATGTGAAACACACAAGTGTTCCCCACCCTGATACTGGGTCCCCTTGGAGTTTTTAATTCTCATAGCAGACTATTCTGAGTTTCTAAGAACTCTTTGATTATGGTTTAAACCATTCCTAACGGGGATGCCTGGGTGGCTCAGTCAGTTAAGCCATTGCCTTCGGCTCAGGTCATGATCTAGGATCAAGTCCTGCATTGGACTCCTTGCTCTGCGTGGAGCCTGCTTCTCTGTCTCTGCCTCTGCCTGCCACTCTGCCTGCTTGTGCTCTCTCTCTCTGACAAATAAATAAATAAAATCTTTTTTTAAAAAAATAAACTATTCATAAGAATATTTGCTACAGGTGTGGGGTTATTCTTTTTATAAGCTGTGATTTTTCTGTATTTTCTAGTCTGTCTTTCCTGTTTTCAGTGTAACAGTTTGCCCTATAACCTCACTTCTCTCATGGATTAAAGAAGAATTGTTGGTTTGCAGTTTGTTCAGTTTTTTCCTTGTTATGAGGACACGGTTAATGACTTCTAAGCTCTTCATATTGGAGCAGAAATCCCAAAGGTCTGAAATAAAGATTATGATAATAATAGCAACCTACTTCTACTGTGTGCCAGACTTTCTAATCCTTAATGACAAACCAATGACATTTTATTATCTATTATTCCAATTGTAGAACTTGAAGCTCTAAGAACTTGTTCAAGTGATAAAACTAGAATTTGAAACCAAATCACCATATCCAAATGGTAATGGCCATGTTATACCAGGAACAAAAAAGCCCTGTCCCTTGTGTCTACTTAAGAAATCAGGATAAGACTCATTACCTCACAAGGATAAAAGCTCCATATTTAGTGACGTAGATGTAAAGTTCAAGTATTCAGTCACTAGATCAGATGTACATCAAACATTTCAGTTAATGTCTCCACATAATGGTCTTCCCTGAGCCATCAAACTAAATATCTTGACCTCTTGATAGCACCATGCTTCCCAAGGCACAACCCAGCTAGAGAAAAAATATGGAGGATTCTTCATAGCTAAGAACTGGAGACCTTGACCTTGACCTAGAATGACATCATCAGCACAAATTCAATCAGTGTATTTGAATGAGCAGTGGTTCTGTATGGAAGAGTCCTGCACGCTGTTTCTGAAAACTGGATTCTTGCCCTACACTTCCACTTACTATCTGGGCACAGAACACAGGTCATACAACTCATCTAGGTTTTGGATTGCATACTGGGGAAATAGCAGGGAATGTCTCAAGTTCTTTTTTAGTCTAAGATTCCAAGTATTGATCTGAAACAAACAAAAATGTATACCCTGATAAAGGTAGGAAGGACAGAGTGTGGCTTGAGGTGATCTGAATAGAACAGTGTGTATTTTAGACCCTTATACTCATTAGGAAAACCAAGTAAAGTAAAGTAAATAATTAAAAATAAATTAATTATTAAGGTTTATTTTTTTTTCTAAGATTTTATTTATTTATTTGAGAGAGAGAGAGAGTGAGTGAGCATAAGCAGGGGAAGCAGCAGAGGGATAGGGAGAAGCAGGCTGTCTTCTGAGCAAGGAGCCCGATGCAGGGCTTGATTCCAGGACCCCAGGATCATAACCTGAGCTGAAGGCAGACGCTTAACCCACTGAATCACCCATCCACCCCAGTGTTTACTGTTTATTATGTTTAAACCCAGCTCATCACTATAGGTGTCTGGTTCTTTCTTCATCCAACAATGTATCCTAAAGCATTTTACCCCGATAGCAATAGCTGATATTCATTAGTTGCTTCTTAAGGCAAAAACTCAAAAGCCACCCTATTTCCTATGAAAAAGATCAGTGTACCCTAAGGTAATTATTTGGAGCCCTAGAGAAGACTGGTATTAATACAGAGCACATGTTTTTGACAACCCTTCTCAAATGTCTTGGTAAGTAGAAATCCAAAAATTCTGGGAAAGACAGGCCCAACTGCATGGTACTCTGGGAACTTCTTGAGACAGGTTGGCTCCAGACCACCATTCCTTTCTGTTTTGAGCCATATGATTAATAGAATCTATCTCAAGATTGACATAGCTTTAAGTGAATTCGGTGAGCAATAAAAGACACTGATCTTCATGGCACTTTCTCATAAGAGAACTTAATAGCAAATGATTGAGTTGCTTGAATTGTTGACCCAAGCTCTATATTCGAACCTGATAATCATGAGGAATTGCTGATTCTCTTAACCCAGCCATTTGGTATTATGGATATACTTTGTCATTACTGTCAGTGAATATAAATTTTAAATAAAATATCATAGGAAAAGAAGCAGAACCATGGAAAGAAGTCTGCATGATATAACTAAGAGAATCTTCTCCTTGTTGCCGTCTCACTCTCTGGGAGATGTAGTGACTCCAGCAGAGGCGTGAACATAGTAGTAATGTACCCAAAACCAGCCTGTTTCATTAATGAGGCTCATGGTGATGACAGAGAACTTTCCACTTCTGCCTCTAGTCGGTCCCAATTGGTTCTCACTTTGTTCATCAATAGTGAATTCTTCTTCTTTGGCCAAAGTGTTTTGGTTATGAAACACAGGTTCTTCCACAGTGGTGTTAGGGCAAGCTGAGAGTCTTTTTCTGAAGAAATCAACTGCTGATGGTATTTTTAGAGGCGCTGAATTTCTAGGTAGTGCTCCTGATTTCTGCTCAAACAAGAATCATGATCAAGAATGAATTGTATGAGGGGCGCCTGGGTGGCTCAGTGGGTTAAAGCCTCTGCCTTCGGCTTGGGTCATGATCCCAGGGTCCTGGGATCGAGCCCTGCATCGGGCTCTCTGCTCGGCAGGGAGCCTGCTTCCTCCTTCTCTCTCTCTGCCTGCCTCTCAGCCTACTTGTAATCTCTGCCTGTCAAATAAATAAATAAAATCTTTAAAAAAAAAAAAAAGAATGAATTGTATGAACATGCATTTTGGAGAATGAAACTGGCTTGGGGGGAAAAAAGATATTCTTATCACGTCCTGATAGGAGTATTGAGTTATGTTAGTTGGTAATGAAAAGATATATGATTTTATTCATACTCCAGACCAATAAAGTGGGACATGCTAATTATGCCACAGACCATTATGTCTTTAAACCTCATTACCATGCAGTATAACAACCTGACATTAATTTTGTGACTAATTATATTAAATGTAGAGAACAAAAGGATAGATTCTGGAGCCAAAACCTGGGTTCAAATGCTGGCTCTACCACCTATTACCTTTATGACCTTGGCCATATATTAAATCTCCTATCTTTCTTCTCTCAGCCCCCAAAAATGTAAACTCTATTTCATAGAGTTATTGTAAGACCTAATCAAGCTAATGAAAAATATGTAGAATTATCTCTGATAAGGGGCTAAGTCCCTAATAACTCTTAGCATTAGTATGTAGGTGCATCTTTCATAAGCAAAAATACATTTTTAAGGCATAATTACATCTTAGAATTGCCATTGTACATAAATGTGCCTCTAAATCTGTCATCAACAGAGAAGCACAGGCCAGTTGAGAATGCATTCCTGCTTAATGAGAGAGCCCTACACCACTGGATAAATCCGTTCTTTTACTAGAAAAGCAACTGGTGGTTGTGGCCTAGGTCAGCCAGGATCTGAAGTCCACACCATCTTGGGTTCTCAGGAGACAGAAGTGGGCTGTTCTTCCCTGTTGCCCTGTGCCCGGCATCTGTTAATTGAGAGAGAGGCAGATGTATGAGATACATAGTTCAGTGTTGAGCGTCGATGAGAGATTCCCCCAGAGAAGTTTAAAAAACCTATTTTGTTTGGAGTCAGGCCTTCTAAACCTGACTTCGTTTTTCCAGCTGCATCTAAATGGGTGTGTGTGTGTTTATCTTCAGACCTTTCCCCCTTTGCTCAGAGTAACAGGCCAGAACTCACATTTTTCACCTTGTCTTGCAAAGAGGTGTTTGGAGGAGGATTGTTTTTCTTTTGCTCTTTACTGGGTCCATTTTTTTTTTTTTTTTTTTTAAATGATGAGTTCTTTCCCCAGGACCTCTTCTAAGGTAGCAAACTGAGTTAAATTTTAGGAGCTGTGGTGGTATGATTGTAAAGGAGGGACAAGGTGCCTGGATTGAATTTTAGTCAGGCTTTTCCCAGTGAATAATAGCATCAAAACAATCAACTTCACCAAGAACCTTGATATTTGCATTTTTTCTAATACTGAGTTAGGAAAACCATCAGAACTGTAGAGGAAATACATAGTCATTTGAATGTAAGAGTCAACAGTTATTTTCCTGTCGTTGAGTTTCTGAGCTCTTTCTTCAGCAATGAGGAAATATAAAACATATGAAAAGAGAGTAAATATTGTGATAAGATAAATGGTGATTCCTTAATGAAAAGCACTTCATAATCACCCCTTTTTCTTTAAAAAGCAAAACAAGAAAGATATTATTTTAGGACTCTTTTTTTTTTAAATCTCTTTGTTAAAAGGCCAATTTTGTGTAAAATGCCTGTTAATATGAGCTTTTATCATGCAAAATCCCAAGGTTTCTTTGGTCCATTATCTACGAGTTAGAAATAAGAATCACATGTCATTGAAACCAAACATCTGTTTTTAGGGAACTGCACTATAAAACTCCAGGATTTCTATTGCCTTGTATTTTAAACAATCTTAAAATCTCTTATATAACAGTTATTTATTCATTCTCCAAATATTCTTTGATTGCCTATTAAATACTCCTAGTCAATGTCTCTGTTGGAGTTGGAGAAACGTATGTTTTGACCCTCAAAGAGACCCTCCTAAAAGACTAAAGGGAAAGAACCATTTCTGACATTTTTTACTTAAATATTTAGTCATCTTTGTCATACCATGAAGCTATTGAAGGTAGGGTTAATATATAAATTTTTATATTCTCCCTGGCACCTGATACAGTGCTGGCAAAGAACAGACTAGACTCATGTTGATTACCACAGGGTTAAAGATATTACTCTGACCATTTTTTCAAAGAAATGTGCAACAGAGCAGAAATAATGCAGAGATTGTGATCAAAAGCCAGTTTGTTATATGTCTCCCAATTTTTCTGAAACTCTATTCAGGAATTTGGTGGAGACAGTTTTCCTCTACTCCAGAATAGAGGGGGTACTCATGACTTTGTCTCATTTTTCTTAGGTCCTGTCAACACTTTAAGTCATAAAGTCTCAAAGCAGTAGTTAGATCATCCAGCCAAGGATAAAAATTAAAGCTTGAACTTGAAATAGGGTTAAATATTTCCTTCCCCACCTCAAAGCCAATTCAGTTAGAATCCAAGACCACAGGTGGTGTCTTTGCCTTCTCTTTCCTGCTCACCTTCTGTCTTTCTTGTTTGTTGCCCTTTGTCCCTGCCATGATCTCTCTAAGTCTGTGTCTGTGCTGAAGGGGTAGGGAGTCGAGAAAGGGTGCCCAGCTTACCTGGCCATGTTCCATCCTCTCTGAGCCTTAAAGATTAATAATGCCATCTGCCCCCTTCTCTCATAACACCTGGATAGGATGTTTGGTAGTTCCTTGCAAGGCCCTTCTCTACTATAGCCCCCCTTTCTTTGTCTTGAAGTTCTGGGGTGTGGTATACATCCAACTGTTTCCTCTCCTTCCCCTTCTTGAGGGGTCTATGGGTAAGATATAAAGAAGATTCCATACTCGTGCTCTCTTATAACTCAGAGAGCAAAAACTACTTTGACATTTCTGCCTTGACAGTGTATGGGACGACAGACCTTTCTTTACCTTCTTAGTTTCTATGACCAGGGTCTTCGAATTGAATTAACAAAGATTAGCAGGAGAAAAAAAGAGGCAAAAACCCCAACGTAGAGGTTATGTATTATTTTAACAAAGAGTGCTTCGTTATGGAGATATGATAAAACAAAAGAAAATGGGGTTGGGCCAAGGATGGCAAATTATGGAAAGCATGTGAGGGAAAATAATGGAAGATGTAGGTTATTTTGGAAGGGTTTGTTTGTAAAGACTTACCTCTGCAACCACTTCCCATCTCCAGTAATAAGAATGTTCTTCTCTTCCTGATACATGGAAAGTACATCTCATGGTAAATTTATGCTCTGCTTTTAGGTAGAAAGGAGGAAGGCAGAGAACCTTCCCTATATGTGTTGCTTCTCAATTGACTTCAGCTGAAAATAATGAATACTCGAAGGGACATACATTGGAGTGTTATGTTCTGTTGTCCTTTAACAGACTCCCAGGGGGCAGGAGCCCCAGGATCACAACCCTCTCCCAAGTTTCCAGTTGGCCTCCCAATTCATGAATCTGGGCACCATTGAGTTTCCAAACAGGAGTCAGAATCAGGTCCACAGTGTGACGTAGTTTTCTCATAAGATCTGTACTATGATTTCTGTGTCTCCTTAATATGTTTTGGAGCTTTCTGAGTATTCCTTTTGAAATCCTCCCTCCCCCCACTCCTCACTGCCCCTGGGTGTGCATGTACAAACACACATGAGATATCTACATATCCAACCCTTGGACTTGAGATTCAAAAGTAACAAATCTCCCCTTTGTTACAAAAGGAATAGTCATAACTTGTCAATAGTTTCTCCAAAGAAGTCTCTCTCCTAACTGTCAGATCTTTTCTCTATCCTTTATCATTCTGAGGGGTTCAGGCATGGTGTGTCTGTTTCATCCTGTGCCTCACAGAGAGCTGAGACAGAAGGTCCAGGTCTAAGGTCCCAGCTGTGGTGCTAACACAGAGTTTGCCAGCTCCCCAGTTTGCTTCCTGGTGTGCAGTGAACAGTTTGGCCTTGTGTGTCTGTAAGGGAGAATTATCCAAATGACATTTATTGCTTGCAATGTGCTCTAGTGTGACAGTGGAGAGTAATATCAATTAGGTTTTCAGGTCCCCTGAAACTGTATTATAACAATTGTTTTGGGCTTGATGATAATGGCCTATGGAGAAACAACATAAGCAGTCCTCCCCATTCAGAGGCTGAGAATCTTTTATCTGGAACACGGATAGGCAAATTATAGTCTGTGAGCCAAATCTGACCCATCGCTAGTATTTTTTTAATAAAGTTTTATTGGAACACATGCATGCTCATTTGTTTATGTATTGTCTCTGGACTCTTTTGTACTACAATGTCAGGATTGAATCATTGCAGCAAAGACTATATGGCTTAAAATATACACCATCTAGTCCCATGGTGAGCTCTGATTTGGAAGGACTCCCAAGTTGATTACCATGTTAAATACACAGGAAGTACATCCATGAGAATGGTCCTTCCTCCAGATGCTAAAATAAGAAAAACAACCTGTTCCATTTTAATTATAATGTTTTGCTGAGAAACAAGGATACTTACTACTGCTTCCATCTGGGAATCTGTTTCACTTGCTTTTTCTTGAATTGGATTTTTTTCTAGATTGCTTTGAGTTATAAGTCTTTTTTTTTTTTTCTTGAAACTGTGGATATTCCTTTCATTTATTGGTTTATTTAACAAATATTATTTGAAAACCTGTCCAAAGGCAGGTACTGGGCAACATGTTAGGGATATAACATGAAGCAGATCAAGAGACCTCCTTACTCAAGACTCTTGGGATCTCGTGGAGAGGTAGGTCATGAACTAGGTGGTTATAGGACATTAAGGAGCTATTGAAAGAGGCCCCTAATGCAGTTTTATGGGGTTGCACATGGAGTGTCTGGGAAGAACTAACAGAAGAAACAGGGACAATGATGAAAGCTGATGGCTGAGCAGATGTTAGGCAACCAGGGAAGAATTAGGAAAAGAAAAGCTATTTTCAGGTGGAGAGAACAAAAATTCAAAGCCTGGAGGAAAGCATGCTGCAGTGAATTTGAGAACTAGAACCAACAGTGCTTCCCCAAATTTTTCACTTACTGGAACCCATAGAAACTGATAACATTTTTATGCCATTGGATTAGTTAGGTTTCTTCAGAGAAACAGAATGTATATGTTGAGATGATTATGAGAAATTGGCTCATGCAAATATGTAAGTTGGCAAGTCCAAAATTTGCAGGGTGGGCCAGCAGGCTAGAAGCCCAGGAGAACTGATATGTTGCAATGCCAGTCTGAAGGCTGGCAGGAAGGTGTCTCAGGAGAACCAATGTTCTTGCTGAAGTCTGAAGACTGTCTTCCATTGAATTGGGAAGAGCTGATACGGTGATAAAGTCTAAAGGCAGTTTGCTGGAGAATTCTCTCTTGTTAGAAAAAGTATTTTTGGTCTTATGGAGTCTCAAACTGATGAGATGAGGCCCACCCACATTGTGGAAAGCAATCTACTTTACTTAAAGTCCACTAATTTAAATGATAACCTCATCAAAAAGTGACTCAGAGATACACCCAGAATAATAGTTTGCCAAATATCTGAGCACCTGATAGCTCATCCAAGTTTACACATAAATCAACCAGCACAAGTACCTTGGAGCAAATAAAACAGAATTCTAATGGCTCAAGCCACCAGCCTGGGTATTTCCTCCCTCAGGTTATGAGAGCATCATATTCCAACACATTTGTAATCCTCCTGTCATATCACAAAGTCATGTTGAATGATTTGGATTACATGAGGAAAAAAATGCACTCATTGAAAAGTTTTACTCTTTGAATTCTACTCTCCATTTGACTTTCCACAGAGAAGAGATAAGAATTGCACATGGGAATTGTTGTTGATCAAGTCTAGAAGTGATTCCCCTAACTTCCACTCACATTCTAGCACCAGAACTCAGTCTCAAGGCCACATGTAATTGCAGAAACGGTGACAGCTGTAGCCTATGTGTGTGCCCAGGAAGAAGAGATGCACTTGGCTATTATAGAGTTGTAGCAATCTCTGCCAAGAAAGAACAGTCAGAAAGAGGAGAGCCAGGCTTGTCGTGGGAGCCAAGAAGAGGTGAGAGTTTCAAATTTCCTAAATTTTCATTCTATTATGTTCAGATAGCATAAGTTCTTCAGTAAGCCTTCTGCATTTAATATTTCAGTTACTATTGATGACTCCAATAAAAAGAACTTGATTATAGTGGCTGAGAGAGTGGGTCAGGGGATTAAGGAATGAATGGGAAAAGAAATGGAGAAAGCAGGAATAGATTTAAAAAAAAAAATTGTGGGACATTTGGGTGACTCAGTGGGTTAAAGCCTCCGCCTTCAGCTTAGGTCATGAAGCCAGGGTCCTGGGATCGAGCCCCGCATCAGGCTTTCTGTTCAGCAGGGATCCTGCTTCCCTTCCTCTCTCTCTGCCTGCCTTTCTGCCTACTTGTGATCTCTGCCTGTCAAATAAATAAATAAAAATCTTTAAAAAATTTAAAAAAAAAATCGTATTAAATGTAGGGAAATCAATGGGGGGAATGTATAGCTTTGATGAGTCAGCAGAAAAAAGTGTGTGTTTTGTTTGTTGGCTTGTTTGTTTAAGGGTGGGATCAACATATCTATAAGTGGGAGAGAATAGATAGAGTGGAGATGGAAAGGTCAAAATGTAGAAGAAAAGGATATGATTTGTAGAGCTTTTAAGGTGATGCTGTTTAGCCTTTAGTTAGAGGAATCGGCTTTTAAAGGAAAAAGTCAATTTTTCTTTTTTCTCGGGGATATTCTGAAGCTTATATAAGTGAATATTTAAGAGGATGAGGGAATGACGGAATGTTTCTCTCAGTCGTTGGAGGGGGAACAAAAGGGAAAGTGAGGAGATTCAAATTTCATGAACCATATGTTCTTGGAAATATTGGGGTTCTGTAAAAGTTCTGTGAGAACTGAGGAGAGCTGTGAATATCTGGATGAGTATCACTGGGGAAGTATGAGAAAGATAGGTCAAGAAAGCACTGAGGTACCGTGGAAGTTAGACATGCCTCTTTTGGAATAATGACCTGAGGAGTTATGGGATTCCTTCCAGAGTCTCAGATAAGAAGGGGTCAAGGTAAGGGGTGCAGGGATGGAGACTAGGAAGCAAAAGGACTTCAGATGAAAGAGTGATGGGTTCTGAAGAAGTTTGTCCCTGAGCAAAGTGGTGGAAAGATGAATGAAGATATTGAGGCCAAAGAAAATGGGTGACTTCCCTCCCGCTCCCTTACAGAACAGAGTTGCTCCAAGTATAGATGGGGACTAGCTGCACAAGAATGACTTGAATGCTTATTGAAGATGTAGGTGTCCATCTGAGAGAACAAGGTGAGCCTCCTTACCTTGCCAAGGAGCTCTAAGGAGATTGTCAGACACTGACACAGAAAAATGCCTGTTGGAAACCATGGTCAGGGTCTAGGCAGGTGTTTGAAGGGAAAGGGGTAAGATAGATGGTCCCAGGCCCTTTCTGCACAGGCAGAATTTTGACTGCTCCTTCCCTCCTGTTTATCCATAGATCTTGTTGTCAGGAATAGCTTCACGTGCACTGACCACATGCAAAGGCTCACATCTGCCGGGGATGGGTTTCTAACAGAGAGAGAACAGTGAATCTAAACAAGATCCAAAGGAGAGAGTTTTCTCTTTGTTTTTTGAGATTATCCCAGGAAAAGTCCTGATTTTGATGTGCAAGCAGATGCCGAAAAAGCAAAAACAAAATGGAGTGAATGGTTGAAATTCCTATAAATTAGAATTCTGAGGGCAGGCAGGGTTAGGCACCCAAACCATGTTAGGCATCCAAACACAGGGCAGCTCTGTCTTTACCTCTTCCCGTGAGAACCTTGAGGACTAAATAAAAATCTTGCTCTAAGATTGTACAGGCACTTATTTCAGGGGCCTTCCTCTATTTGGGGAGAAAAGAATACACCTACTTTGGGAGTTCATCCCTGTCTCTTTTCAAAAGAAGAGTGAAGTGCAAGGCACACATAATCAAAGTGAATATAACGAAGCTTCTTCTCTGGAACTGGGAACATTCTTATCGCTGAGAATTGATCATCAGTCAACCTATCCCCTCATGCATTTATCCTCAGAGCCGGTCAGTCTCTTGAGTGCTTTCTAGATGCCACATTACATACATAAAGCACAGTCCCTGGCCTGGAGGAAGTCATAGTTCAGTCTGGGAAGGAGATGGGGAAACACCTAATGAGCTGTGGTCCAGACCAGCAGTCACTGTGGGGTATGCAGCAGAGGGCGGGGCAGCGCTCTGGAGATGCCATGGAAGGGGGAGGCTTTATCTTGGACTTGAAATCACTAGATTTCTGGATTGTTCAGGAAATAAAATAAATATTCAGCCAAGGACATCGTTGAGGCAATATATTTCTGCCACTTGTGCAAGGAAAAATTTTGAGGAAGTTTGATATTTTATTATTACACCTTCCCTTTACCAGAACCTACTGGAGCAGAGCAAGATTGAAATAAAGCAAGACAAAAAAAAGTTGGTTCTCCTTTACCGAATAACCTGCAGGAAAAATAAGATTGAGGGTTCATATGAGCCTTCCAGCCACGCAACCAAAATAATCGGGACCCTCACTAATGAATTTACAAAGCACCCATCACTTTGAAAGAGGGCTCCAGACGTGAGAGCAGGCTGAACAAGTGAAGTACAAAGCACCTATCACTTTGAAAGAGGGCTCCAGACGTGAGAGCAGGCTGAAAATGAGAAAGACTCCATGACAAGATATGAAGGAAAGGAGACAGTACAGAGGGATGGACTGAAGAACTTTATGGATGTAGGTCTCCATCACTGTCAGGGCAGGAAGTCAACTAGAGGATTTAAGGAGGAAACTAGGACATTAAAAAAAAAAAAAAAAAAAAAAAAAAAAAAAAAAAAAAGACCACAGCTATGGAAACAGTAGAATAACCAGAAAAGCACTCTAATGTGCTCAGTGAGTGAAATAGGAGAGAGGATATCAGAGTCCTTGAGCTTTCCCCAAAGAGGTGATCAGAACAGCAAAAGCCGGCTGGCCAGGATGCCTGGGCCTGGATATTCCGAATTGACTACACATGGAAGCTCACCTTTGACCTCTGTTCTGCGAATCTGGTGTCCCAAAGAGGGAGGCCTTCTTAATGCTTGCTCTCAAATTCACGGGAACTGAACAGAAAGACATTTTTCTTGGCATTCTCTGATATTTTCGCACTTTCGGGCAGATTTTTTCCACCAGAAGAACAGAAAGTGAAAAGACCAGCGGAAGTCTCACACACATTTGAATCCACAGATGCCTACTTCTTCATGACCTCAGAGAAAACAGAATCCAGCCCGGGAGCTGCAGGTAGGGGATACATTTCAGTTCACTTCTTTTCCCTGGGAAAGAGGAAGTTTTATATCTAGCCTCAAATGTGTGTGTGTGTGTGTGTGTGTGTGTGTGTGCGTGCACGCGCACACACGTGTATGTTACTTGTGTGTTCTCTAAAAGTTTATTAAATATGTTCTGACTGGAAAATAAATATTTGCTGATCATATATATTGCATGAGGGCATTTCAGAGCAGAAATGGATATAGCTGCCACATGAACATATACACAAATAAAGTGTGACAGGTTTTGGTTCTTTTTTTTTCCTCTCCAGTTTTAAAAACCGTGTTAGGCATCCAAACACAGGGCAGCTCTGGCTTTACCTCTTCCCATAAGAACCTTGAGGGCTAAATAAAACTCTTGCTCCAAGAATTAAGGTACCCTGGGCCAAATATCCTTGTGATAGATCGGCTTGCCATAATGAACCCCACAGGCATTAGGATAACAATTTGCAGAAATGCAAGGGTTAAATCTTGGGCCGAGCGGAGGTGTTCCGGCCTGAGCAGCAGCAGTAGAACCCATGCCCGGGAGCCTTCATGCTGATGCTCGGTGACGGATGCTACCAATTACCTCGGAAAATTCCTGGCCTCTTTGGTTGGGATCAGTGGTGCTTTTTATTTCCCAGTGTGTTTTAGACCACTTCCTATACAAAGACCACAAATGGGATAATTATGGAAATAGATACTCTTTTAGAGCTGGAAGGGTTTCTAGAAGTAATATGAGCCTCGGTCTTCTCTTTGCTGATGGATAACTGAAATCCTGACAGGAGCACTTCTCCACCCAATGTCACAGAGCAGACTTATCACCAAGCCAGGCACAAAGCAAATGTGTGCTGATACCCAGTCCGGGTCTGTTTCTACCCGGTATCTCTTCTTTGACCAGCAATGGCTCCCAGTCACTGAAGAAGGCAAACTCCAGATTCTAGTACATGGCTCTTTGAGATCTGCTGAATGCTGTCTCATCTTCAGCTTTATTTTCCCTTGTTCTACCCTCCCCCTACTGCTACCTTCTTTTACCAAGTACTTTTAACTCCAGCCACTTCCAGCTTCCCACAGTTCCCTTAATACGCCATGAAATTTTGTGCTTTGATTGACTTGCTGCTCCTACCTCTACACAGGCTGATTCTTCTCTGTTCAGCCTGCAACACTCAGATGACATCTGACCTTCTTCTCCATGAAGCCTTACCTACTTCCTGCTTCATGGTAGGGTATCGCCTCACAGCGTTCTCGACTCACACCTCAAAGAATTTTCAAGAGCAGCAGTTGGAATGGTTTTTAAAAATTGCGAGACTCCCTCTTGAAAGATGAGGATCTTGACTTACTCATTTTTGTATTCTCTCCCCAGTCCTTCCCTTCCTCAGCATTCAGCACAGGACCACAGTAAATTCTCTGTAAATGCGAAATGACTGTATGGATGAGTAAACCAGCTGGATTCTAAATTGCAAAAAAGGAGTCTCATTGACAAAGACACTCCTCTAACCTATAACACATCACAGTCACAGAGGTAGTTCTTGGGACCTGAAGAACTGAATATACAAAGTTCAGGCTAAGGTGATCAAAACTTTGTGGTTAGTAGAAGACTTTAGAACCAGATTTCCTTAATTCAAAATCTGGTTCTGCTACTTACTAAGCTAGTGTGTGACAGTTACTTGTCTTTTTTGTCAATGGAAAATAATAATGGTATCTAACACTTGGGAATTTTATAAAGATTAAAGGAGTGGAAATATATCTGTATATATATTCACTTAGAACAGACATTTGTCAGGTGATATGTAAAAAATGAGAAAATGAACTTTCCTTCTTTTCATCTTCTGCCTTTTATTTCTTAATAAGATAACAATTACTACCAATTTAAGAAATAGCAGTGTTAGTGGGAGGGGGAAGAAGCCAAGGAAATGCAAGACAGAAAAAATCAGGAAAAAATACAGCAAATGCCATATATTGATGATTAAAAATTATGTTAGTGATTAAGAGTACAGAATCTAAAAGATACACTATTTAATATCTAAAATGTTATGGTTATCATATCAAAGGTTCATTGAAGAACCTTGTCCAAGCTGCATAGCTGGTAAGAGCTGAGATGTATTATGTGGTCAAAAGTTAAGATATGGTCTGTGGAGCCTGACCCCTGGCTCAAAGCTATATCCACCCACTACCCGTAGCTCTATGACCAGGAGCAATTTGGTTGACTTTTTGATCTCTATTTCCTCATCTGTAAGATGAGTATAACAATACCCTATGTATCATGAGTGGTTAGGGGATTACATTAATTAACACATAGTAAGAATATTGTCCTGCATATATGATTACTCTTGTTCCATCAGAACAAGGCACCACTTTTGATAAAATTACTCAGAGTTTCTGAGAAGTTGCCTTTTTGTATTTCTCCTATCTACAGTGGTGAACAATTACTAAGACTTTTAAATAATAAAAAGAAAAACAAAGAAGAAAGGAAATTGGTTTTCCCTCCCTGAACTTACAGCAATACTCAAAAACATCCCTCCTCAAAAGTCTGCTTCAGCGGAGTTAGCTAAATTTCTGATTTCATTGATGATTCTCAGCTCTAACATTAAATGAAAATGCATGTTTCGGGATTCACAATTCCTTGATACTCAAAGAAAAGTCTTTCTGGTGTAAATGGGGCTCTACTTCTCTTTGATGGATAAGAGAAGGCATTTGAGATGAGCGAGTAAAGGCTATTTGTCCTTAAGACTATGTCCATTTAATTTGCTAGATAGAGCATACAAGGGGAGGAAGAAGGACAACTGCTGTATCCAGAGAAGAGAACCTTTTACTGGTCTACTAGATGACCAGCATTCAACAATGAGCAGCATTTAAGTCAAGTGCTCATATGCACATGGAACTGCAACTGTTGATAATGACTTTCAAGAACGGTCAGCTCATCTGGCTTCAGAGATCAACAGGGTCAGGAAAGACCACAGGACACCATGCCAATATGCGTTCAATTGTCTCCATAGCATGCAACAATTCAACCAAAGCAGTGAAAGGGCTTCCAGAACAAATAATTTCTATCCCTACCACCAACTTCCCTGGATTTGATCTATTATATATACAGAGCTCTAAAACACTCCATAAAGGGTGACATAATTGCCTTTAATTAGTGCTTATTAAAAGCTTCTGCTTGGAACAACTTGAACAGCATAATAAATACTGTAATATTGAATTATAACCCAAAGAATTAAATATCCATGAATTCATATTGATATAAATTAATAACTGAAGAAATAAATGAAAGAGAAACAACAACTCTTCCTCACAGGAGAATTTCAAAGAATAACTATGGAAAGTTTGAAGAAATTAGAAAATCACTATTAGAACGCCATGGTAATAATTTCCACAGACTAATGGGCACTGAAATGAGTGAGTAAAAGTTTAAGCAGAGAAAGGGATATTTGCATAGTCTCCAAGTATCTCCTCCAAAATATTTAGAAATTACAAAGGAAAATTAGTAAATGTCCAATGGAGAATCCTAGAAAATACCATCTTAACCAAGTAGTCAAGATTGACATCATTGCAACAATAAGCAACGTTGTTAATTCTTTGTTATAATGCACTGAAAAGGTCATGTCACCTCCGTGGCATCCTTTTCAATAATGCATCACCTCGGGGCACCTGGTTGCCTCTGTCTGTTAAGTGTCTTACTCTTGGTTTCTGTTCACATGGTGATCTCATGGGTCATGATCTCATGGGCAGTGTGATCAAACCCTAAGTCCCACTCAGCAGGGAGCCTGTCTGAGATTTTCTTCTCTGCCCCTCCTCCAACTTGTGTTAGCATGCTCTCTTTCTCTCACAAATAAATAAATTAATCTTTAAAAAATAACAGATACATTGGGGAGGGTATGTGCTATGGTGAGTGCTGTGAAGTGTGTAAACCTGGCGATTCACAGACCTGTACCCCTGGGGATAAAAATACATTATATGTGTATTAAAATAAACAAATAAATTTTAAAAAATAATAACAGATAACCTTAACCAAATGATGAGAAAACATCAGACAAACCCAAATCAAGGGACATGCTGCAAAAATAACTGACCACTGTTCTTCAATGTCAAGGTCATAAAAGACAAGGAAAGACTGAGGACTTGTCACAGGTTACAGGGGATGTGACAAGTCACTACAATGTTGGATCTCGGATTGCATCCTGAAACAGAATATATAAGTGGAAAAAACTGGTGGGATGCAAGTAAGTTCTGTACTTTAGCTGACAGTGTTGTTCTACGTTAATTTCTTAGTTTTGATAAAAATTTTATGGTTTTGTAAAATATTCACATAAGAAAAACTGTGTGTAGAGCACATGACATTCTCTGTGCTATTTTTGAAACTCTCCTGTAAGTCTAAAGTGATATAAAAAATAAACTATTAAAATAAAGGATTTCTGAGAAAGACCACTTTCGTATTATGTCATGTAATGTTCTTTCTTTCCTGTTTTGAACCGAATATCAGAGAACTCCTAGTCTTAATCCTGTGCAACTTCCATTGGAAGGATAATATCTTGCTTTTCACCAAACTTTTAGTCATTGAAACAAAGGAGTCATGATGGTACTAGAAACCAAGTAGGTCATGTTCTCTGCTGTTCTATCTTTGCAAAGATTCTTTTTATGAGGGGCAAAGTGTGTTTTAGTCAACTAGTTTTTATGAAAAAAGTCACTGACATAAAATATAGGAGCCATAGATAAAAAGGAATTGTGTTAAAAAAAAAAAAAAAAACAGCTTAATATTTAAAAGCAGGGCTCAGGTTAAAAACAAGCCAATAACAGAGAAAAGAATTTATGGGTTGCTAGGGATTATATCTATTAAAGAGATCCCTGAGAGACTGTGTGAGAGTTTGATTTAGCATTTCCCAGAAAATGTTCAAAGGAACATTAATCTTCTCAAATGTCCGGAAAACAGGGTTCCATTCAAAATAAGTTTGGGAAACCCCCACATATTCTGTATCTTCTCTTGAGGGTCAGAAGCCATATTGGTAATTGCAAGCTATGGGACGTTTCGGTGTTAGGAAAACAAAGAGAAACACAAAACTAACTTTGCTTAAAGTACTAAACCCTAAACATTTGAAAGAAGAATTTTTTTGTATGCTATCTATTAACTTATAAGGGGCTGGTATTCCACAAAGTTCAGAAACTGCCATTCTATCACCTATGTTTTCTCCCTCAGCTCCACACAATAAAGAATGCAAAACTGAAAATGAGAGTCTTTATAGTGAAGAGTATGGTCCTTCCTCTCTTCCTATTCCTTTGAACTAAAATTTTGAAAACACAGATTCTCGTATGTTGTGAAGGAAGTTGGGGATGAACTATGGAGGGAAATGTTAGGCAGCAAAATGAGAGCTTTATGGTCTGAGACCATTAATATATTGTTGAGAAATTTGACTTTTTTTTTTTTTCCTTGAGGTAAGTAGGAACAGCAATATCCTTAGCATTTTGGAGCCTCCAGTTGGAGCAAGAATACTACAGGGGGGCCCGGGTGGCTCAGTCTATTAAGCATCTGATTCTTGATTTCAACTCAGTTCATGATCTCAAGATCATGAGATCAAGCTCTGAGAAGGGCTCCACACTGGGCATGGAGCCTGCTTAAGATTCTTTTCCTCTCTCTACCTCTGCCCCTCTCTACCTCTCCCCTTTCTAATAAATTAATTAATTATTTATTTTTAAAAAGAGTACTATAATTTAGTACATAGGGACCACATATATATAAGAATGTTTTAATTAAGATACCTTGCCTGAAATTAACATTTCTCCCAATGTTCTGGATTAAATTGCATCCACTGCCAGTGTTCTGAACACTGTCATTATTGCTATTTTGTTTCACTTTACTCTTCCTTACTTGAAATGACACTGACAATATGCACTTAATATATTTGATATGTGGAGAGTGACCTACATATGAACTACTATTCCACACATGTATGTTTAAAAGCAGGGTATTTGGGGTAAAATAAAATTAGTGTGCATCTAAGCTGACTATAGGGAAATTTTATTTCTTTATTTTTAATCATTTTCACATGGTGGAAATATTACTACTTATGATCCTAATGAAAATCTTCTAGTTTTCTGACATTTTAGAAGTTATTTTAAGCTTCTTAAGTTTCACCTGTTTGGAAAGAGAAAAAATAAATAAAAGTTATTAATAATGTGAATTCCATTGGCATGGCAACAGCTTTTCCAGATACTCTGCTCTTACACAACTATTAACCCCTAGTCTCTATTTAGTATTCAAGAGAAATCATGTTTCAGAAGGGGGAAAAAAAAAAACAAAAAAAAAACTTCCCTGTCATCAAAAAGGACAAGATCCTCTATGTAAATTCAAATGATTTTCCCAAGATGAAAATAGCTTTCCAGTCCGAAAATGATTACAATTTGCATTTTTCATATTTCCTTCTTGGTTGTTTTTTATTCTTATGGGATATGAATCACTGCGATCAAAATTCACTATCCTGGCTGAAGGATTAAGTTGAGACTCGTGACAAAGACAGTTGTACATCAAAATTTGTGCTCCTGTTTTTATAGTTTTTGTTGGAAAGTGGCCACATTATCAGGGATGTTTCCCAGCCTGCCTTGCATTGACATGAGGCCAAGTGTTTAGTTCTTATCTGTGGAATATGAGAGAGGGTGATGTGTTTCATTTTTATGCCAATATATTTATGAGGTAGATATACTTCCTCCATGTTGCATGTCCTTCCCCCAGGGGGATGCAAAAAACATTGAAATTCTAGGGGCCTGAGAGGGAGGCAGAGAATGGAAAGAACTGACATCATCATAGCATCATCTGGAGAACAGCCCCACTGACCAAGACTAGCTGCATAAGCAGACTGTATGAGAGAGAAGAAAAACCTCTATGGAGTCAAGGCATTTAACGTTTTGATGAAACGTTTTTAATAGCAGGCATTGTTACCCTACCAATCATATGCGATCTCACTATTCAACCCACCTACAAATTCATTGAATGCATTAGGAAATAACAGTCAGGGTTGCATACATTTACCTATTAAAACCAAACCAACAAACAAGTTTTACCACACATGGTGGTTGGGCCAAACCAATGAATGTGTGTGGTTCTCCTCAGGCATTTTTAGGTTGTGTGCTTCTAAGGTTCACATTGTTTTATATCCAACAATTTTAGTTCTGTGTGCCAAATTAACTAAATTTTTTTAAAGATTTTATTTATTTATTTGACAGACAGAGATCACAAGTAGGCAGAGAGGCAGGCAGAGAGAGTGGAAGGATAGCAGGCTCCCTGCTGAGCAGAGAGCCCGATGTGGGGCTCGATACCCAGGACCCTGGGATCATGACCTGAGCCGAAGGCAGAGGCTTTAACCCACTTAGCCCCCCAGATGCCCCAAATTAACTAAACTAATTAGAGTTCTGGTCCTGAAGTAAGCTTGATGCATTTTACTTACCATATACTTAATATCATTAAAGGGATAAAATTAAGGGTTACTGGTTAAAATTTCTTAGAAAGAGAGCAATTTTCTAGTAATTGTTTTTGGCCCCCAAAGCAAGAGTTTTCATTCATTTTATGAAATTCAGCCCATTTTCCAGTTTTTTTTTTCTTACATCCTGATTGCTTTGTAATTAACATCTGTCCTAGTGATCAGCTAACCTTACCTGAGTCACTAAACAAAATGTTGAATAGGCTGGGAAAGGGTTGAGAATATCATTACGTTGTGTGATAGAAAACATCTCTGCAAACTTGAGTCTGACCGTGTCAACCCATTGCTCCCATACTTTACTCTGTCTATTGGGCAGTCCCATCTGTCTCCATCTGGAATGTTACCTGAAGCCTGCCATCCTCCTAGTCTTTCCATGAATATTCCAGAGAGGCCCTGAATCTTTTCTCAGCTCCCACAAATGACATCTAATTCATCGTATAAAATAATTTTTCTGGCGTTCAGCCTCTTTCATTTTAGGTTATATAACTTGTGCCATGCTCTTTTGGAATCATACTTAGACTTTCTGAGTCAGTAGTGTAGTATGTGTGGTACGGGCCATGTAAGAAGGACACAAAACAAAATTGCTGACTGTTAACCTCTGTAATAAATATTTTGCCATATTTGCTGTTTTGGGAGCTTGCTTCATACACATAGGTGTACCTAATGCTCTATTGGTTTGCTAGGGGTGCCATAACAAAATTCCACAGTCTGGGTGCCTTAGCCAAAAGTTATTTTCTTGTAGTTCTGGGGGCTAGCCTTGTAGAATCAAGGTATCAGCAACTTTGGTTTCTTCTGGGGCCTCTTTCTTTGGTGTGCAGGTGGCCACCTTCTCTCTGGTTGTGTCCTCCCGTCATCTTTCCTTCCCCCACACACATCCCTGATGTCTCTTTGTGTGTCCTAATCTCATTTTCTTACAAGGACACCAGTCAGATTGGATATAAGGGACTTATTTTCACTCAATCACAGTTTTAAAGGCTCTATTTCCTCACATTCTGAGGTACTGGGAGTTAGGAATCAACATATGAATTCTGGAAGACACAGTTCAGCTCATAACAAATATCTTCAGACTTGGGGTCTCTAGTAACACATCTATAAATCAGTGTTTCCTGTAAGTAGTTTTCAAATCATCTGTATCAGGATCGTGTTTTAATATGCAAATTTCTAGGACTTCATCCTGGATGCTGTGAGTAAAAATCACTTAGGATATGGCTGAGGAAATTTCATTTTAAATAAACATCAATGATGATTCTTATGTACATTACGTATAGTTGAAAAATGACTGGTATAAAATATGAGATTTTTCTTCACTGTCTGAGCAAAGAGTGGAGGAAGGGTGGAAATTCATTTGTCTTTGGCTACTGAGTTACTTAACTTGTATCTAAATAGGGGTAGATGACCACACACTGTCACTTGAACTCCATCTCCTCTGGCATTCTGATTGACAGCTTCTTGGGGAGGAGCCATGGCCTGGGCGTTGTTGCTGTGGTAACCCGGAGGTTGCCAGCTGGGCTTAGAGTCTTGCTAAGCTCCAAATGGAGCCTGTACTGGGTGGGATGCAGACAGTCTGCTAACAAAACAGATCAAGTACTAGCAGAACTCCCCTTCAGAGGAGACACACTTTTTGACAAACAGTATCACCATGCAAGAGAAAGAAGAGTGATAGGAGGGAAATCACAATACCACCCTCTCCCCCTGCCCTCCATCTCTCCCAGCCATTCAGTAGCAAGCAGTGCTTAACCAATGCTTGGTGTGCAGGACCTGAGGAACTTAAGGTGGCTTGGAAGGAAAATGGCATCTGATCATTTGGAAGACTGATTGGCTGTGTGAGAGATGCTTTTAGGCTGGCCTCTGTTCCCTTCTCAAGGGTCTAGGGATAGGTAGAAAGAGGAGTACGAGGGAAGGAAAAGTCTTTTCATCCCCTACCTACAGGGTGTCATTAATATAAACCAACAGCAACAACAAACAAGCAAACAAACAAACAAACAAACAAACAAAAACACCTGGGTTTAAATCCTGACTTGGCATTCCCCATTTTGATGACTTCGGGGTTGCTGCTCATGGATTCGGAGGTGCAGAGTCTTATTCTCTCTCTCGTGGTGATGTGGCAAAGGGGGCAGGGAATGAATGATAGCTGGCTTAAATGTTGTTTTCTTTTTAACTATTTTTTATAAGGACTTAATTTTTTTAGAACAGTTTCAAGTTCACAGCAAAACTGAGAGGGAAGAACAGAGATTTCCACTATCTTCCCCGTCCCCACATATATACAGCCTCACCCTCATCAGCATCGCCCCCACCAGAATGGTACCTGTGTTACAATTGATGGACCTACACGGACACATCATCATCACTGAAAGTCTCTAGTTTGCATTAGAGTTCACTTTTGGCGTTGCACGCTCTAAGGGTTTGTACAAACGACATGTGTCCATTACCGCAGTATCATACGGAGTAGTTTCACTGTCCTCAAAATTCTAAGATCCACCTATCCATCTTCCCCCCCACAACCCTTGATCTTTTTACTGTCTCCACCATCGTGCCTTTTCCGGAATGTCTTCCCAGTGGGAATCAGACACTAAGTAGCCTTTTCAGATTGATGTTTTCCTAATGATATAAAATGTAAGTTCCTGATACATGACATATTCTGATTATTGAGTGTATAGCCAGCCATTGGCATTATTACAAGTCCTATTGAGGAAGGCACCAACTGCTGGAGGTTAACTCTTAGGCTTCAGTAAACATCGGGGAAGGTTCAGGAAGCTAGAATGGTGGGATCTGAATGTGAAATCTGAATTAGGAATTCTGGTTCATTCTGCTACAGTCCTCGTGGAGTTAGTCCCATGATAGGCACAGATTGTCTTAATTTTGTAGGACATGATGAGGGTGGAGGTACATAAACAGTTGAACACTTCCAAGGTTTACTGAGCCTTTTTTTTTTTTTTTTTTTTTTTTCTCTTAACAGACCACTGTTCAATTCCTGCAAGGCTTCAGGTGAAACACTGTGTTGCTCCAGTGCAAGGAGATCCATGCCATCATTTCATGCTGTCAGTGGACTGAGCTCATGAGGTCGGATGACACTTACCAGGGCTGTTTGACTGACTGTCCCAAATCTGAATTTTCAGGGTCAGGCCTATGTTTTAGCACAATTTAAGCCTGAAGGGAGTACTTAACCTGTCTATACTTTTTTTTAAAGATTTTATTTATTTATTTGACAGAGAGAGATCACAAGTAGGCAGAGAGGCAGGCAGAGGGAGGGGGGAAGCAGACTCCCTGCTGAGCTGAGAGTCTGATGCGGGGCTCGATCCCAGGACCCTGAGATCATGACCTGAACCGAAGGCAGAGGCTTTAACCCCCTGAGCCACCCAGGCACCCCTGTCCATACATTTTTAAACCCGGCCTTAATTTCCCTGACAATCAGGCATTCATTCTTTAATATGACACAGGGTCAATATCAGAATTGAAAGGCATGAAACAGAGAAAAAGAAGGTTCACTATACTTCACTAAGGTCTAAGATATTCTTTTCTACAAGATTTTATTTATTTATTTGAGAGAGCAGGGGGAGGGGTGGAAGGAGAGGGAGAGAGAATCTCAAGCAAACTTCACACTGAGCATGGAGCCTGGTGTGAGGCTCACTGCAGGAACTGGATCCCATGACCCTGAGCTGAAATCAAAAGTTGGAAGCTAAACCCACTGAGCCACACAGGGACCTTCAAGGTCTAAGACATTCTGATGTCAAATCTTGCTGATGTTTTAGAAATGGTCTCTTAACCAGGATTCCCTGAAAACAAGCCTGAAAAAGAAATTAATATTTAAGTTGTTTGGGAATATAATCCTAGATGGCAGGAATACTGAACAGTGTGAGTAAAACACGGAAGGAACAAAGGACAAAGGAAGGTGTTATCCATTGCCTGGCCACTCCCATGAGCTGGTTGTTCCTGAAGGGGCTTGGTCACTCTGAGAAGCCTTAGGAAATACAGGTCAGAACATTCCCCCAGGAACAAAAAGGGAAAACACTTGTCTGCTTGCTCTCACTACATGGGTTAAAAATGGCCCCATGAATTGACTTCCATCCCAAGTGTACATCCGCACAAGCACGCACATGCACGCGCACACACACACACACACAGACACACACACTTTAGCTTCCAAGGTATAAGAGAAGCCCCAGGGCAGCAGGTAAGATCTATTTCATTGGGCAAAGTTTGAACCTTCCTGTGCAGAGGTCATTGGCAGGCTGCGAGAAACTGGTTCCTACAGCAGCAGTTGGAGGAAAAGGTGGAGCCACGTGATTTTGAGGTGGCCCAGGAGAAGGATGTGATGTGGCCTGGGGATTCTTTTAAGGTTGTGCACTTATATTTACCCTGAATTTGTATCGGGTTTTCCATTAACTATGGTATATGTGGACATGACAGAGAAGAGGTGCTTTCTTAGGAAAAACTCCTCGACCTCAATAAGCAAGTCCAGGAACACTGGAGTTCTTGAAACAAATCAGGGAATATTAAAGACAGTACAGGCTGGAAGTGAATTCCAGTGTCACATGTACTGACTTAGGCTAATGCAGTCCAGGAAGCCTCTGGGAGAGGGGATGCTCCATTGGCCCTGGAAGGGGAGTGGCCCTCATCACTCCACTCCAGTATTCGTTTGGTAGCAATAATAGCTTTTGACCTGCTTCCATGGGAATTTATAATTTACACATGGCTTCCACATACATGAACATTTAAAGAACATTGAAAAATTATTTTTTCCCTTATATATACTGGGAAACAGCCTTATCAAAAGTAAGTAATTTTTTAAATAGATTTATTTATTTATTTGAATGAGGTAGCAGGAAGCAGATGGACAGGGAGAGTCCTCGAGCAGACTTCCTGCTGAGCAGGGAGCCTGATGTGAGTCTCAATCCTAGGACCCTGAGCTCATGACCTGAGCTGGAATCAAGAGTCTGACTCTTAACCAAATGAGCCACCCAGGCACAAAAATGTAAGTAATCTACTCTTTCCATATTTAGTAAGCAGAAGAACCAACACTAGAACAAAGTCTTCTGATTTCTAGGTCTACTATCTTTCTAGGATGGCATCATATAGGATAGAATCAGGAAGAGTCAAGGGCACAACGTGACTATGGGATTCAGGAACACTCATACATGGAATATAGACTGAATTGGATTGAGTAAAATATACTTCCAGGTTTCCATTCTGTGTATTTAGAACTAGTCACAGTCCTAGGAATATAATAAATCATTGGCATTTGTAATTTTTGTTACCATCATTCCATAGGAATAAGGCAGGTTCTAAATGCCCAGGGAAAGTAACGTAGAGAAGATGGATTCAGATAAAAATAAGAATTGGGTAGGTACAGCCTCTTAATTGGCAAAAGTGGGAATATTTTCTTCTTTTGCTCAGGCTGAGGGAGATAGATTGGGAGAATCCATTTCTGGTTCTCTAAGATGTTTAAGTGTCAGTGTTTGATTTTAACTCACAGTTTCTCCAGTTTCTTACTCTTCAATAACCACTTATTATTTTTAATAAACTCAAGGCATTGTAAGTCTGATTGTGAGAGGCACAAAGCCATGACACTTCAGTTGTGGTTGACAATCTAGCTAAAAAGATAAGCTTTAAACATCGGCATTTCCAATCCATGGCAGTACGACAGTGCTGAGAGAGACTCCCCGACAACATATGTTAACAGCAGGAGTGAAATAGAATGATTAGCAACTGATTTGTGTTTTTCCTCTGGGATGCCACCTGTGGTAGCAACTGCTGCCGGTCCCCTCAGCAAGCCTCTAGCGGAGCCTGTAGCTCTGCCTTGTCCAAGTTTCATTGCATTCTGCATATTTGAAGAAATACTATCTGGGCCATGGCCAACTTGGTCTTCTCTCCCCCAGGCATTGCCCCTGGGGTCTCTGCGCAGGGTCCCACTCTGACTCTTAAGTCCAGAAGCAGAAGAGGGATGAAGGAAGAATAGTTTGCAAAACCTGTATAGGTCAAAGCTTGTGTGAAAATCCCAATTCACAGAGGCTTGGTTATTTATGGCAAAAAGAAAAATGTCGGAATAAATGTATGCACACTATTTCAAAGGGGTGTTTTGAAAATTCACCTCTTATTTTGTGGTTGTAAATACTAAGAATGACTCAGATTTTTAGGGGGAAAGTTGGTATATAAAGTAAAGGAGAGAATTTATTACTGGCTAGAGAATATAGAATGGCCAAGGGTAGATTATATATGGCTTCCAAATTCATCTCAAATGAATGCCATAAATTGATCCTAATATTTAATTTCCACTCCTGCTTCTTTTAAAAAAAAATACTAATAGGCAACTAACTGAAAACACACATTTTGTTAAAAGAATTGCTTATCCTAATATTACTTTACACTTGTAATTTTGACTAATATCTACTTTACTTTTGATTCATATGTCTTCATACCAAGTAAAATCTCAACTATGATGAAGGGAGAAATTAAGCAAAGTGATATTGAGCAGATATTCTCCCCAAACTTCCTGGATTCTTAATTGTCAGGAAACACCTGATCCTATATTAACAATGTAGGTGAGCCTGGTCTTCAAGATTCATTTTAACCATGAACATTAGTTACTGTCAGCCTATAGATGGCAGCAAACTTACACATCATTCCTGGAGACCAGCTTTTCCATTTCTTCTTCTAGTTACTCTTTCCAACTAGTTTTTGTTTAATACAAACAAGTTATGTATAATTATTAAACAATAGGCTGAGGAGACAGTACTAGTTTTAGTAGGATATAATTTAAGAAACCACTGGAAAATTAAGGAAAAACTAAAAGCAAAAGCAAAACGCTTGTAATTAAGATTGGCAAAAGACAAGAATGTGGATATTTGCATTGTTAGAACTTGTTTTTTTGTGTGTGTGTTTAATGTCACCGAGTGGGAGCGTGGCTTCCTTTTTTATTAGACCATTTGGCACAATATGCTCTTTAGCATTGTCTAAGCTGAAAGATGGTACCCTATTGTATAGTTTAATGATGTGTCCTACAGCCATTAAAGACTTTCTCTTCAAGCAAGTGAACTAAAATTGGGATATTTATGAGCAGACATAACCAATATGCCTAAAAGAACAGATAGCAATGACCAATTAGCCATGATGTTAAGTTTCAGTCTATAAGAATCATCACCCAATGTTCTATTGCCATGGTCTTATTATGTGTTGCCCCGTTGGAAGAATCATTAGTGCTAAGGGGAGATTTAATTCAATTTATTGATGGCAAGACCATTAAACCTTTGATATCAGTTGGAGTCTGTGCATCAGATTTCTTAGCTGAGAATGGATTTCTTATGGAGAATAATAGAGAATAATGAAGATAGAAACAATTACTGAAACTAGGGTCCAGTGATTATCAGCACATCAATATTTGCATTTTAGGCCCCAAGGAACTGCACAGAGGACATCTGCCTTATTAGCAAGACTTCATGAGCCATAAAGGATTTTGTTTGCACTATTCATTGTTTAATAAAATGTCATAGGAACTAGGCCCATTTGCCTTTTTCAGCCACCTGTCTCCTGCCAAAAACAGGTGTGCCGTGCAGGTAGAGTTCTCAATGTGAAGAAGCACTGACCAAAGAAAGGCCATGAAAGAAATATGCTTACAACGGAGAGGCTAAAACAATGACAGCTTGGCCATTAGCAAGTGAGTATTGGACATGTTACACCTCTTTGTGTTAGCACCTGTTGAGGCTAAGAAATTGAGCTCTAAAAGTGATGATAGACTAGTCAGGTATCAACCACCTACGTTGGTATTTCTGAAGGTTTAGGTATTAGATGATAATCAATATAATATCCAAGTGCAGATCTGTCATACATTTATTTATGAGACCTTTTCTTTAAGTGAACTTTAAATGGACTCAACTCCCCCCCCAATCACTTTCCCTGCTGCAAAGCAAAAATATTAGGGAAATAAAAAAATAGATGTATTATATATTTTTCTATTACATGTAAAAGCAAGTACATAATTTAATATTTCAAAAGTGTTTCTGTGTTTAAAAAAGCTTCTACCAGCACTTGATAAATGTGGGCTTTTATTATTATTATTATAATTATTTTTGAACCAGTCAGTTAGAATAGAATCATGGCTGAAATGTTAAGCAGTTTGAAAATTGCAGCAACTCAACAGATCCTTTTAGGATATTTACCAATTAAAATAAGGTAATTTTGGAAAAGAGATAGAATTTATTTATGGAGTGTCTCCCATGAATCAGGATAGGTGCAGCTTTCTTCACATGTTAGGTAATCAGAGAAGCAACTTTATAAAATAAAATCAATCACATGTATTTTACAGATGAAGTATCTGAGAGTTAAATTTACTCTCATAAAACCACAGAGTTGGAAAATAAAGCACCAAGTTTTTAAACCCCTTATCTGTTGTGAAGGCATACTACAGTGTCTCAGAGACTAACGTAGGCCTTAGAGAATGAAGTCACAAAGACTTCAGGGACCAAGAAAGTGACATGTTAGTAGATTAGACCAGGGAAATAAAAGTGCTGATGCTGGACTCCAGTGTCAAATAATCAGGGAGTGGTGTGTCATAAGGTGCATTGGAGAGGGCACATTTCCATAAAATCTGCCCCTGCCATTTGGCTCCAGAAATGTTGACACATAATTGTTAGATTATCCCATTTTTCAAAAGAAGCCAGAAATCTTTTGTTTTGTTTTGTTTTCCCTGTGAAATTGCCTGGCTTTTAATTTTTGCAACTAATTTGAATGTGGTTAAAAATTAAAAAGAAGTATAAAACAATTCTAATGGTCACAGCGGCATTGATTTTATATATAACATATATTATATTTTATATAATTATTGCTTATAATTACATATTACATACAATTTTATATATTATAGTATATTATATTACATTATATTATATGTCACATGTTCTTTATCTATTCATCAGTCAATGGACACTTGGGCTGTTCCCATAATTTGGCTACTGGAGATGAGGCAGCTATAAACATTGTGGTGCACGTATCTCTCTGAATCAGTATTTTGTATTCTTTAGGTAAATACCTAGTAGTGCAATTGCTGGATTGTAGGGTAGCTCTATTTCAACTTTTTGAGGAACCCCAAACTATTTTCTGGTATCTGCACCAATCTGCATTAACAGTGAAAGAGGGTTCCTTTTTCTCCACATCATCACCAACACCTGTTTCTTGTGTTGTTGATTTTAGCCATTCTGACAGATGTGAAGTGATAACATTGTAGTTTTGATTTGTATTCCTCTCATAATGAGTGATGTAGAGCATCTTTTCATATTCTGTTGGCCATCTGTATGTCTTCTTTGGAAAACATGTCTATTCATGACTTCTGCCTATTTTTTAAATTGGATCATTTGTTTTCTGGATATGTCTTTTGCAAATATCTTCTCCCATTCTGTAAGTTGCCTTTCGGTTTTGTTGATTGTTTCTTTTGTTGTGCAGAAGTTTTTTTATTTTGATGAAGTCCCAATAGTTTATTTTTGCTTTTGTTTCCCTCATCTCAGACATATCTGTAAGAAGTTGCTATGGCCAATGTCAATGAGGTTACTGTCTGTGTTCTTCTCTAGGATTTTAGTGCTTTCATATCTCATATTCGTAGACCCAGCTGCAGAACCCAACAGTGAATTCATGTACCTGCTGGCTTTGGAGAAAGGGTCGTATGGTCAGTGTTTAAGTCATGATGATCAAGAATATGCCTATTTCTGCAATACTAACAGATCCACCTAATAACTTCAATCAAACTTTAGAGGCCACGGCTAGAGTAAATTGTGAAAGGCCACTCACAAAAGATCTCTGACTTTATTCAAATTTGATTTCCAAAAAAAAAAAAAAAAAAAATTCATGTCCTACATGCTCAGTCTAATGATCTAATGATTACATCTAAAATAATCATTCACTATTATTTTGCAAGTTATTTTAGTACTTTCTTCAAGGGATTCCATAGTTGATTTTGTCAACCAAACAAATGTATATAAGAAAAATATAAGTAATTCCCTGATTTTGCATTAATCAAAGACAAATATAGCTATGTGATGAAAGCAATAATTTTTAAATGATGTTGAATTGCTTTATTTAAATAGTTGTTTGAGAAATGCTGTCCTATGTTTTTTGTTGTATTTTTTTTAATTAGTAACCACAAACTTTCTTTTTTGTTGTTGTTGTTTTTTTGTTTTTAACATTTTATTTATTTGACAGAGAGAGACACCACAGTGAGTTAAGGAACACAGACAGGGGGAGTGGGAGAGGGAAGAGCAGGCTTCCAGCCGAACAGGGACCTGGCGCAGGGCTCGATACAAGGACCCTGGGACCATGACCTGAGCCGAAGGCAGACACTTAATAACTGAGCCACCCAGGCACCCCTTTAAATGATAACTTGAAGATACCTGTTGGTAGCATAATCAACATCTAGGCATTCAGGGATCATAGAATGAGAATAACACTTATGATCTATGATTTTGACATTAAACTCTGTATATACGAAATATTTCTGGTTGCCACACTTATTTAGTTGTTTTATCCTTTCAGGAGACTTTTGTGGTTCATTTGATGCTATCTATTCACACTTTTTGTTTTTTTCCCACTTTCTGATGGGCATTGTGAAAGACTACATTTCAAAGAAAACTGAATCTTGGTATGTCTGTAGGGTTAGCTCCAGACAATAGGAAGAGAGCAAAGTGGTTATATAGTACTACTTCTTGGCCTGAGCCCAAACTTCCCATGAGATTTTTTTTTTTTTCTTATTCTCTCTTTTCACTTTCTGGCTAGCCAAATGCATAAAATCTGTCAAAACACTCCATGGTTCCAAGGGCCGACAATGTCACTTCAGAAAAAACCTCCCTTCCCTCCCTCCCAGTCTGTAGACCACTTTGGTTTTTGTCAGGAGTGTGCCATAAAATTATATTGTGGTAAACTCTAGAATTTACCTGTATGACACCAGATGTTACTCACCTTGATGTTCTGAATCTAAAACTCTGATAGGACAGATATTGGTATCCACCCCATTTTTCAGATAAGAAATTTGAGGCTTAAAGAGATTAAGTGACTTTGCCCAAAGTCGTGAAGCTAATAACTGATGAAGTTGGGATTCAAATCCCAGTCAAATGGTTCCAAAGTTTGGCCTCCTTTCCCTAGATCATTCTATTAATTGTGGAAGTGAAGGTCTTATATTCTGGATCTTCAAGGCTAGAGGTAATCAACTACCCAATGCCAAGAGAAGAGGACTGCCATCTTATTACCACCCACTAGACAAACATCCACTTCGCATTTTAACTTTCTAGACATCTTGTGGACACTTTATATCCGCTTTGTTGTTTAATCTAATGGGAAGAATTTTTAGAGGACAACATATTGACCATGAAAACTGAATAAAGAGACCATGGGAAACACAAGTGTGACAGCAGAGGTATCTCTTATATCATGTGGTTATCTGTGTGTTTTGGTTTCATGTGAGATGAACCTAACCCACACCTGTCTTCCTTGCCCAAATATAGATAGTTTCAAATTTTGTTTTGGGAAAGAAAAACAAAAAACAAAACTGGTTGAATAACTTTTTTGTTCTTTTTGCATAAAGTAGGGATATGAGGCTTGGAAAAATCAGTGGCAAAAATTATATATATATATATATATATATATTTAATATATATATATATCTCATCATATTTCTTTCCTTTTGCCTAGATATATATCAAAGAAGAATACTTTACTTCAATAAGAATTGAGCCTATTTCTTTGAGTATTTATATTAAAATCTGTCCTTCAATAATTCTATCTGAATGTATGTTGACACAGATATCAAACAAAGGATCTGTATCTCCACCTAACACCCAGTATGTGATACATACTTAAAAATTGTTGGTCAAGTGTATGAACGGATGAATGGATGAATAAAATGATGACTCTCAACCCAGAAACCCTCATTATAGAGTCAAGTGGAGTTTTTGCTTTTAATATGTTTAGAAATATGACAGAAACTGAACATTTTCCCACAATATGGTGCTCTAGGTTAAGTAAATCATCATGTTTCTTTCCTTTTGCCTGGAATTGGATCAGATCAATGTGCCACGTTGGATGCCTCATGCTGCACAGAAACTCTGACGGATGCTTTTATGTCTGATTAAAAAGACAAAATAGATTAGCTGTTACCTAATCAATGTAGTTGAATAGACAAGATTTTTCCAGAAGTGAATGATGAAAGGAAATAGTAAACTGTATTGTTAATGGTTGAATATGTTGTGTACACTGCATTAAAACAATAGGCAATTAAAGAAAATAAGGAATAGGGTCTCATTTAACAGTATCTGATAATTGCTAAGAGACTACTGAGTGTACATTACTTAGATAATACTCCATTCAAAAGGCACGAAGGAAAGTAAATTTATGGTTAATCCAGGAAAACACATACCTAGTTCAATTCAGTCAAGGACGTGATTCTAAATCTTTATTAATGTTGCCAGGTATTATTCTCTTCCAGTTTCTAGAAATTTCTATTATTGTTAAATTTGAAAGGCAATCCTATAAAAGAATAAAGTTGTTTTTTTTTTTCTACTAACTGAAATAATAAGTCACACTCCCAACCAACCCTAATTCACCCTGAATTAAGCATGTCAACTGTTGTATCTTAGAGGGGTAGACTTTCTCTCTCTCTCTTTTCTGAATTATGCATCCCTTTGGGATCTGTAAAGCTTGGTATAAATCTGGAAATCTCACAAAAACAGAATCTCATGAAATTTTCAGAGCTCTATGCCTTGATCAGGTTGAAAATATGCTGGCACAGCCAGCATCAGCTCCAGCCAAGTCATGGATGTGCACAGGGGCCCAACAGTATGGAATGCAAAGCAACTCCACAAAGTAAGTTCAAAGTGATTTCAAAACTTCCCAGAAGTGGTGCCATAATTTCTGGGCAGTGGCTCAGGTATGAAAGTTCTTATTTCAAATGAATCTGTCCAGTAATTCCTGGCACAGCAATTCTAAATGGAAGGGAAGCAAAGCTCCCTTTTTCCTCAAGGTCATCCAGGAGCATTATCCTCTCCAACATAAATATTACCCTTCGGTTCTCATTCACTAGGGCATGAGGGACCAGAAATTAGATTTTACTTGTCTCTTTAATGAAGGAAATCAGCAATTATTTGAGTCCTCATTTTGTCATATTCTGTATGAGACACTTTATAAATGTTATCCCATTTAATACTCATGAAAACCTTTTAATGTAAATATTATTATTCTTATGTCATTGCAGAGGCTCAGAGAGTTTGAGGAACTCACCCAAGGTCACACATCAGTGAGCATTAGAGCCGAGATTTGAGTCTAACTCTGACATGAAACCCCCTCTTAGTATACCAAGAATTTGCTTTGGAGATTGCTTTAGAGAAATGTAATATACTCTTGAAAGATTTTCTTACTTTTTAGTTTATTTCTGAAATATGTATGTATTATTTCTCATTATGAGAGATTACAATACCTCAAAATCCATTTCAGGAAGGTTCGCTGAACTCAAGGTGCTATGTGTTAATAATCGAAAGTTGAATGACTATTTAAGCCTCATAATTTCTAAATGATTTATGAGTCTTATCAACCACAGAAAGGAAATAATTTACACAGTGATCATTGATCTCAATTTTTTTTTTTTTTTTTGGTTTCTAAGCCCCTTTCAGGGCTTCCTATAAACCATTTAATGGAAAATGAAGCTTAAAGCCAATAAAATGGATGCTGAAGTGGAGAGAATATTGGGCTCACAGAGATATAAGAATAGATGCAGGTGGCAGGTAAGAGTTTGGGAGAGAATGGCAAATATTTGTGAAAGTTAGTAACACTCACTTTCACTCCCTCTACTCAGAAAACCTTACCACATCTACTACCACCTTTTACTCCTGGATACTCAGGCTAATTCCAGTTGGATCAGGCTCATTATGGATGCCTCTAAGAGTAAGGGTTTCCTTTATGGAGCATAGAATTTGCCAGCATTGAGATGAATATTTAAAGCAATCCTCTTAAACTGTGAGTTGAGATTAAATTGCAAGAGTTTCCACTGGAGTCTGGCAGGACAGAGGGCTCAACTAAATTAAAACAAACAAACAAACAAACAAATAAAATTAAAAACAAACAAACCTGAAAACAGAGATGCTCAGTTGGATAGATCCTTAGGTACAGTCTGGTCTAATTTCTATCATTTAAAACTGAGGCTAGAACAATAACTTTTCCAAGTTTGCACAGCTGATGAATGGCTGAGGTAGTATGCAAATCTATAGCTACATTTTCTTTCTTTCTTTCTTTCTTTCTTTCTTTCTTTCTTTCTTTCTTTCTTTCTTTCTTTCTTTTAGATTTTAATTATTTATTTGACAGAGATCACAAGTAGGCAGAGAGGCAGGCAGAGAGAGAAAAAGGGAAGCAGGCTCCCTGCTCAGCAGAGAGCCCAATGTGGGTCTCGATCCTAGACCCTGGTATCATGACCTGAGCCAAAGGCAGAGGCTTTAACCCACTGAGACACCCAGGTGCCCTGATAGCTACAATTTCAAAACATGTACTTTTTAATGATTAGCACTCTTCTTTGGCTTTGAGCAACTAACTTCTCTAAGATTCTATTTTATTATCTAGAAAACGGGCTGATAGTACCCACCTCCCAGTGGGATAATGGGGAGTATGTGACAGTGTGTGTGGAGTGTGGAGCTGAGCACCCGATGCCCAGGGAGGGATGCTCTGTAAGCCATTTCTGAGGTCTGCAGCAATGGTGAAGCAGTTCAGCTATCGTGGAATCTGGGAGAGAAACTGTGCCTGAATTTCAGGCATTAGTGCTCATCTGAATGCCCTTTCCAGTAAACCATGTTTTAATTTCCTCAAACAAAGTTCATTATTTGTGGAAGATTGTTTGTAGAGTTTGACAGTGTGCAATTTGGACTTACTGTTTTTATTAAAAGCTTACATATAATATTTTCCTATGCATCATTTGTGACTGCCTTTTTGGAGGAAAGAAAAAAAGAAAGAAAAAGAAAGCAACGCACACATTTGGATTCAATTTCCATATCTTCAGATGACTAACCACATTATCTTCTGTGAATCATTTTGATCCTGTGAACTTTAAATTCCTCATCTGTAAGAAGGGGACAAAATGCTTCCCCCCACGTTTAAGTAAAGGATCATTGTAAGGATTAACATTTTAAAACGAATGTGAACATACTATTTCATCTTAATGTGCTTCACTTTGCACTTAAATGCAAAAGTTTTATCTGGCTCCCTGTCTGGCAGAATGGTTAGCTCTAACAGTATGTGCTTCTCATGGGACCCCAGGCAGCTCCCTCATCAGGGTCCAGGCCTCAGTGTCCATATATACTTCATAGAATTATTTTTAAAATCAAAATCGAAAAAGTATATTAAGCGCCTGGCAGAATGCATTTAAGACATTGTAGCATAATATTATAACTATTTTCAGTAGACCTAAGAAAAAAGTAACACAATCCTTATTTTTATCTGAGTCCTAACCCTCTTAGCTTCATGCAGTGAAGAGTAAAATTACCCTGTTACTCATCCCGTTTCTTTCCCATACCTAAAATTATTTTCTGGGGCTCAGAGGCATCAATATATGTGATTCTGAATTTTGATGGAACCGTGAAATACCTCTTAGGAATTTCTACAGCTGTAAGCTGCTTGCTAACAGAACATAGAAGCAATCTGTGTATTATAATAAAAATCAGGGGGTATTTTGTGCGTGGTGGAGGAGGGCATGAGAAGTGTGCTGGCTGGGTTTGTTCCTATGGTAATAGCAACAATTGAGCAGACGCCCTGGAGGCCGTTAGCTATCACTGTCATGTTGGCTAATAGTGGCAGGGTGACATCGATCCACATGGACAACTTTATTCATGTCTCCAGCCAAAAACCTAATCACTTTGCTGATTCTTCCTCAGTCTAACAGGTAGTGAATGACAGTCATTTAAAACCTCAAACTTTGAAAGTCAATGTACTAGAGCTCAAAGGGAGACTGCGAGGGCAAGTCAAACACTGGGGCTCATTATGAATTAAGTTGTCAGTACCTGAGGTTTACTGTGTGTGTGTGTGTGTGTGTGTGTGTGTGTGTGTGTGTGTGTGTGTGTGAGATGCACCTGTGTCAGGTGCAGAGATGTCCTCCCAGTGTCCCTTTCAAGGAAGGACTTGCTCCCTAGCTGTAGAGTGTGTGGTCATAATATCTTCCAGGTCTCAGAGGCTTCAGGATCTGCCTCAGCTTTTGGGAGCTTCCTTGCTTAAGCTCACATCCTTCTGGAACAGTGACAGTCTATGGTGGAGCCAGGCAGAATTATAAAGTATTTTCTAGAGCTGGCTACTAGGCTGGCTGAGGTTTCTCTAGGCTTTGGCAGGCCTGTATTGGAGTTGAACTTTTTCCATTGTCCCATCCTTCTTTAGGCCTATTTCTCTCCCAAGTGTTCATCCATAATCAGTATCTTACACCTGAGACTCCCTCTCATCATCTGAGGACTCACCCTTTAAAACATAGGTTATGAGGGTCTCCAAGTTAGTAAGAGACAAATGGGGATTTGACCCCAGTCATTCACAGCTCAGTTGGCAACGGGAAACCCATCATCACTGGTGAGGGAAACACACTCTCTGCAGAAGATGGCCTTCCAGTTGATAAAATGTTGATTTGTGGCAAGTGAACAGGATATCCGGTGGAAGAGAATGTGTTGCTGGATATGAAATACAGGCAATGAGAGGCATGAAGAAAAAAGGTAGCTATAAGAATAAGACATTAGATGGTTATTGCTATGAATCATTACTGTTCTACATAAAGATAAACAAATTTCTGAGGGAATAACGCAGATTTGAAAGTCAGGTGCAAAACAGAGGGCTTCTTTGGATGCATACAACAAAGTCCTCATCTCCTCTAACAGGAACGTAGAGAAATCAAAGAACAAGCCTATTTATTCATCCAAGTGGCTGAACTTCAGAGTTAAATGCCCAGATGAGACCTATATGGTATGTCAAGATCAGGGGCCTGTTTGAAAACCAAAGCCAAAAAACCTGGTACTCTGACATTTGCATGGATACACCCAAAGATTTTGATTTTCTAGGCTCCTTAGGAAGAAGATCCAGAGGAATGCCACATTAGTAAAAGACGTTGGGTGCTCAGTGGTCAGAGGCATGCTAAGACAGTGCTTCCAAATTAAAAACAAAAATAAAAACAAACAAAACAAAAAGCCTACCTCTGCATTTTGTACATCCTACAATGAAGAAGGAAACAAAACTTCTGGGAATTTTGGGGGTAGTATATGCTACACCAAGGATAGTGGTCTAGCACATCTAACTATGCAACTCTGCATGGGCCCAGAATAGGACAGAGCTACTGCAGTGTAGGGTATGCTGCCACTCAGATCATACAATCTGGCAGACCACATGATGTTGGAAGGAGTATTGGTGGAAAAATAGCTTCCATATATAGACAGAATTTGGAAGACTGGGGTCAAGAGGTTCTGGAATTCAGACATATAGGTAGACAAATGGGAATGGACTACTACTGTCCAGATTGTTTTATCACATATTAATGCTTACTAGAGAGCATAAACTATGGAAACAACACTGAAACAACCAAGTATAGTATGTAACTGGCCAACTGATGTCAACCAGACTCTGTCATCAACCTTTATAGATCTGACACAATGAGCACATAAACATATTTCTCCAAGGTAGAAGAGATGGAAGCCCCACAGCATGGGATTCCAATTTAAGAACGCTCATTTAGTTGTTTCAGGCTCTGAATGTGCAACTCCCTAACAATGTTGAGCCACTGGTATGACACCATTTTGAGAAGCCCAATTGACCACTTGATGGCAAGTTGACTACATTCTGCCTCGTCCATCCTGGAAGAGACATGAGTTAATTCTTTTTTTTTTTTTTTTTTTTTGCTAGGAGCTTATTTTTAATGAATAGATACATATTGCATTTACAGGTTTATCTTTCCTGCCCTCCAGGACTAAGCCAAGATCACTCCCTATTCACAAATTACTTGAAGTCCATTGTGATAAGATCCCACATGAGATCGTGCCAGATAAGGGGATATACTTTATAGTAAAAGAAGTATAAGGGTGTCCTCAGAAATAACCTTTGGTAAAGAAAGCATTAGAGTTATCCAAGAAAGAGGATTTTACTTGATGCCATATTAAAAAAAAAAAAAAAATTGAATAAGTGGTATTTTTACAAGAGCCATTACAGCAGAAAATTAACATCAAAGTGGCTTTACAGAGTAAGCAAAAGTGATTTTTACATGATTAAGTCTTGAATCAAACATCAGTAAAAATAAATAGCATTATAATATATCTTGCTAAATATATTTCAGAAAGATGACCCACAGGCCACTGTGGTGGAGCTACTGATACAGTTTTCCATTATTACAAGTTGACAAAACAGTAAAATTAAATGTATTATATGTGTATGTACCTAATTATTTATTTACTTACTTGTTTATTATTGAGAAATAATTATCGATGGATACTCACCATTTTAGCACATCTTTTGAACAGAGACATTGAAAGCCTTTGTTCTGGCAATTTGCTCAAGGAAGTGTATGTATATAGTAGAAAGTACTGGAAAAAGCGAGATAGTGTCTCCCTTCAGAACAAAGAGAAGTCATGTTCATGGTCATTATAAAAGATCAAATTCCCTAGGGTACCTGGGTGGCTCAGCTGGTTAGGTATCTACCTTTGGCTCAGGTCAAGATCTCAGGGTTTTGGGATCAAGCCCCAGGTCAGTCTTCCTGCTCAGTGGAGAGTCTGCTTCTCCCTCTCCTTCTGCCCCTCCCCGCCGCTCATGCTCTCCCTCTCTCAAATAGATAAATAAACAAAATCTTAGGGAGAAAAAAAAAAAAAAAAGATCAGATTCCCTAAGCACTGGGTTCTTCTCTGGTAATGCAACCCACTGCAAAGGCCACCTGTCACTCTTCTCCATCTCCTGTGGAATTGGGGTTCAGGGAATCAGGGAAAGGAAATATGGATACTCTAGCTACTGCTATGGCTTTAGGTAAACAAGTCCTTTGTCTCTGACTCTGGAATGTCATGCCTTATGCCAACATCCATGTAACTGTGATGAATTAACTTGTTACCTTGAAAATAAGGTAAAATTTCAGTCTTCACTGTTCTTGATATTTATTTATTTAGATATAAAGTTCTGAGTAGATAGTATGTCTTTTAGAAATTTTCTTTTTCAAAAATATTAATATTCTGTTCTTACTCATAGGTGCTGGGTGGTAATCAAAATAAGACTGGCATTCTGTTATGAAGTTGGAGAAGGTACATGTATCTTCTTTGTGTAAGAAAGGATTTTCCAGGGTGCCAGGGTGGCTTAGTGGATTAAAGCCTCTGCCTTTAGCTCAGGTCATGATCCAGGGGTCCTGGGATTTCTGCTGAGCAGGGAGCTTGCTTCCCCTCTCTCTGCCTGCCTCTCTGCCTACTTGTGATTTCTGTCTGTCAAATAAACAAATAAAATCTTAAAAAAAAAAAAAAAAGAAAAAAGAAAGGATTTTCTTTCTCTGCTGTGGTCTAAACAGAACCAGTAGGGTATATGCAGATATCTTCAATCCCCAAAGCCTTTATTTTTATAATTTTTTTTTCAGAAGTCCTAATTTAATCTATCTTTATTATATTGACTATAAATATAAGCTGGCTATTAAATTAGCCAAAAGAGAGCTTCATCTAAAAATTCTGCCATATGCCATTTTTCCTTCAGAATCTGACATCAGAGTATACTTCACCCATTTTTACAAACCACATCCATCAGCAGCTAGGTAGAGAATAGTTGTACTTATTTACTGGCGAAATAAATTTTTGAAGCACATATCTTCTTTTTAACATCAAAATTGTATTTGAGACTGCCCCAACAAAACACTCTGGTTGAAAGCATGTCAAAAAGACCAGATTTATGCCTCTCATGACAGCCATAACTTGGCCACAATGCATGTGATTAAGGTATCAATTTAACAACCTGTACAATAACACAGTTCTATAAACACGCAGGAAGCAGTAAGTTACGACAGTTATGGGTCCTCCCTCCTGGGTTGAATTTCCTCTTTGTCGACGTCCAGACAGTCTGTCCTTAAGGGATAGGGGTGACAGTGTCTGCTGGTCTCCCTCTCCACTCCCCAGTCTCTTGTAAGCCTTCTTCCCCGACCCTCTGGGTCCTGCTTCCTTGCTGCGCAGTACTGCAATTCTCGATGGCTCCTTCTGAAAGTGATCTCTGCAGCCCCTTGGGCTCTTCCAGGAGAAGGTAATGCTTAACTACCAAGCCCCACCAAGGGTTTTATTGAAAAAATAAGTCATTTGGTGCATGCACACAACAAAGTCCAGTCAGCCTTTCTCTAGAGGGCATCTGATTTGGAGCTAGAGTTTTCCCTCATGAGAAGTTCAGGCAACATACCATGAAGTCAGACTAAAAGGCGATATTGAATAAACTGCCTATGAACTGACAAGAGTTCAGATTCTGAAGAGAACCTACACTGGCTTTTTGTACCATAAAAACAGACTCAGTGCTGCCAAGCTTTTCTTTAAAAGTATGTAAGAATGAGAAAAGCTAATAAAAAATGTAATCTCATCATAGAGATGGTTTGAGCATTCTGGTTTACTTCTGGAGATGCTTGGATCTTGGTGTGTCTCCTTTTTCACCTGTGTTTGTTGCTTGGCAAACATGGTGGTTATTTCCTTGTTAGACTTTTATTTAATCTCTCTCTCTGTTGAACTTGCCTCTATAGCACACGGTTAATCTTTCTTACTTTTGTCTCTAGCCTGAAGAATTTCTCCCAGGAAAGGGCATCCAGCTTGATCCCATTTATTTTGCTGCCCGGGGATCAGCGTGGATGAAGAGGGGTGGAGTGGAGACGGGCAGGAGGGGCAGGGCAGGAAAACACTATTCTATCTTTAGTTCTTTCTCTGTGAGGGATCATGTCGGTGGCAGCTGGGGTAAGAGAATCGGTAGCTCAGTTCTTGAAAATTCTTTGAGCTGTTTTGGGAATTCTAAGCTGAAGGAACTCTTGAGGCTTTCAGAAATGGATTTCTAGTGAGAACCCCCAAAATCTTTTTCTAAAAGCAATAGAGCATCAAACAAAATGTGGGATTCAAGCCGCAGGTGAAGAGCTTGGATGAGGCTCTCAATAGGGATTTCAGTTTTGGGATTTGTAAAAGTGATTGTCATAATAAAATCTACCTCACATTGCTCCAGTGAGGTTTGAAAGAATTGTGTGTGCATCTAGAACATGGAGAAATTTCCCCCCTAATTACTACAAATCCCATTAGTTAAAAATGATGGTATTCATTATTGTTATATGACCAGAAGAGGACCAGGGCTCTCTGGAAAAAATAAATAAATAAATAAATAAATAAGGAATCCATATAATGTGTGAGCTTTTGTGGGTCAGATCGCCACATGTTCTAGAAGACAGTATTTACTTGTGCTCTTGAAAGCAAAATCATGCAAGTGTTTCATATTTTTAAGTTTCATATATTTAAGAATGTGGGGCTTTATGAGTTGATTGTGTGACCTCTCTGTCATCTGGAACCACTCATACACCTGCACCAACTGATCTTCATAGCAACACAATAACCTTCTGAGGGCAGGGTGGCTTGCATTTTAAATGGAGAAATCACTTCTGCTTATGCTGTAACTCTTCCCAGAATAGAACGAAAATTGAAATCTGGTAGAACCAACCCCAAACTCTATGTCACAGCCTTAAAAACCAAAACAAAACCGTTCTAATTTGAATGTGTATAGCTGGTCTCTAAGAAGATCTCCAAAGTAGAAGCAAACTGAGCTCCAACTTTGGAAAGTCAAAATAAAGAGCAGTTGATGTATAAAAATGATGCTAGCACTGGAGCAAAGAGGGCTTCCCTCTGAGACAGGATGGATCACACGCCAGGGCCGAGAAAAGCTTCCTGTGGCTGCAAGGTAGAACGCAGTCACTAAGATTGAATGCCAAGAGCCCCACTTCTTGAGATCATGAATAAAACCCTGTGGCACCTTTGATAAGACTGTTACCCTTGGAGCTGGATCAAATTCCACTGGGGAGACTGCATTTCCCATCTATTTTTCAATGGCTTCTATAATGCCATCTTGCTTTAAGTTACTCAGCCATTAATCATTTACCTCATTTCCTCTCATACTTTAGAAACTGTAATAATAAAAACTCATCACATAATGGCTAATACACTGTGCCAAGCTAAAACAAAACAAAGCAGCCATTAACGGTGGAAAGACCTTTAAAAAAATTTTCACCAGTTCGTGGGGTCATGTGGAGAAAAAGGGGGAAAAAAAAAAGTCCTATTTTACATGAGAAATTGTCTTGAAAAATATGGGGTCATGGACTGAAATTGACCTGGCTCCTGATCATTTCATAGCCTTATTAATTATTGACTCCGTATCTTCGTAATTACTGATGTCCTTTATAATTGCTGGCTTGGACACTTCCCACTTATACTTGAGGATTTTTCACTTCTGTAAATCTATTTGTAGGATTTTCCTTTTCATCTTGGTTGTTTGTGCACTGCTATCGATAAGGCATAAATAGTAACTTTAGGTGTCATTTGTAACTCAAAAATACCTGCTGACATCAAATCCATAGCGAGAGCTGAGTCATCAGCCTCATGGAAATGATCCCTGGTTGTACTTCAGCTTGAGGTACTGAGTTCAGGGGTGGATTTCAGAGGACACTGAGGGCTGACCATTGCTCATAGGCTCTTAAGCTCTGTTTTATGTGAACCTGCAGATTCTTGAAACTCTTGCACTTATCTGGCCCTAATAATCACAAATTGAGGTTTATACATCTTTTAGTCAACTATCCCAGGCAAATATATTATAGTAGTTTGTCAGTGAATTAGGTGGTTTCTTAGAACAGCAAGGCATCATCAAATTTTTGGAATAGAAAAAATCAAGGTGAGATTCTGTGACTCTCTCCCTCTTTCTCTCCCTCCCTCCCTCTCTCTCTCTCTCTCTCTCTCTCTTTCTCTCTCACACACACACACACACACACACACACACACACACACACACAGAGAGAGAGAGACAGGAGTTAGAGCAAGGGTCAGTCTGTATCTACTGCATTGTGGCTGACTTCTCTCCACCCTTTCCTAGATCACACCCATTGTGCGAACATAGCTCTCATCTTTACTGCGTACCCTGAGGGAAGCTGGGAAATGCAGGAAAGGAACATCTGCTTTGGTATCACACTTTCTTATTTTGTCTCCAGAAATTCTGTGTGAACTGGAGGACAGAGTTTTTACCCCCATCTGTTCTTCATCACAGAGTTCTTAATTCACGTTTGTAAAATGAACATTCTTTCAAGACATCTCTATTTTCTCAAACCATCTCTCTTTATGTCCCTTTTGCTTAATTAAAAAAAAAAAAAAGTGTACTCACCAAGTCCTTCTGAGGTCAGCTTTCTGCAGTCTGAGAAGAAAATGGTTCAAAAGAAAAAAGAGTACTCAGTTTTGTTCTAGACTCCTCTGTGTTCCTGAACCATACCAGTGATTTGGGAAGGTAAGAACCAGCAACAATACCAGCCAAAATAAAAGCAAAATAATTAAGGACATTTTGAGATTCCTCTGTATCAGTGTGCGTCCACTGGGATAGATGTGCCCTGAGCAAACCCCAGTTAAACTTATCCAGGGGCAGTCATATCATTCATGAACAGAAGGAGGGTCACAAACCAGTGTGTTACAGTTATGAACTCTCTGGTAAAGAATAAAGTTTTCTCTTACCCCAGTTTGATATCATTCCCTGTCACTGGGAAGGACTAGGAACAAAGTAAGTTCACCCAGTGCTTTATTCGAAAAATATGTCCTGAAAATTGCATAGCAAAATAGATTAACAAATAACCTGCCTATATTCTCTCATTAGGTATTAGATTTCACACATTTCTGGAGAAAGATAAACCTAGCACGCTTATGGATTTTTTCTTTAAGCAGACCTAAATGGTTTTATAAGGCCTGTCATTGGAAACCAATATGAAGGAGCGAGAGAAAGAAATCGACCTGCTGCCACACGAGAGACCTGAAATATTAGATCGTTCCCGGAATGCAGGGACCACTGAGCATGCCAACCCACTCTCAGCTGAACTCGGATGGAGGCAAGAGTGACAGCTATTTATTACGACAGAAAACAGGGTATGCACTTTAAAGATCAGCAACATGATGTAAATATTGACTCGCCTCAATTTTTAAGCCGCTGGAAGGGTGTTTGTAATGTTAAACCCTCCTTCTGCAAATCGGTCCTGTCAACACAGGATGGTGGTGGTGGGGGGTGGATATTGACAAGAAATGAGAAAGGGTTTGGCCGTGGGAGTATTTGTGTTTTTTCTCATTTAAAATACATGCAGATAAGTTCCTGAGTCCCCATGGAGAAGTAGAGAGCCGGACTTTCAGTTTCTGGAGCGGACTGACATTCTCTCACTATCTCTCCCTACGGGGAAGACCTCACTAAATCGTGTTCATCCTAGAGAAAGATCACTGTGCTAATATTTTAGCGTGATGATTCCCATGTAACTTTCCCGAATGAAAAGGTTTATCTTGAGTTCTCCTTTGAGTCCATCCTGGAGATTCTCAAATTTGGTGTTTGAGGAAAAGTACTGGAAACTTAGAAGATGGCATCTGGGTGAGACAGACACATCTGTCTCTCTGAATGGCTGTGATAAAATCTTCATTCCCTGGGGATAGAAAGAGATTTCCTCTAGGGTGAGCAGAGGAAATCCTTTTGTTTTCTTGGCTAATTTTACTGACTCACGAGGGCATCAGTAGTTCACTTACCTCAGCCGGCTCTGACTTCTTATCTTTAAAAGTGCAAAACATTTCCCTGACACCTGCCTTAAGTCATTGTGTGAGGACTTGATTTAGAAGCCCACAGTTTAGTCGGCTTTAAAAGGGAAGCTGCTACAAGTTTTAAGTTTTCATGCACTTAGATTCTTCTGCCACTCTCCTCTGATGAATGCCAGGGGGTGCTTTGGGGCACATCCGTAGTGGTACTGTTTCACGTCAATTTTCAAGACAAATGAATTGTGGAATACAGTCATTCAAGTACCTGCACTCTCTTTTGTCAAAAGGTATATAAAAATGAGATTCAGGTCATACTCTAGAACACTTTGTGCTTCTCAAGACTCTATGTCCCAAGTATAAATCATGCAGCAAATTCTGGGTCTAAACCCCTGACTCATTTTGGTGTGTGTGTGTGTGTGTGTGTGTGAGGTGGCACCTACCAGCCATTCAAGGTCATTCAGCTTCACAGAGAAAGACAATATAATGAGGTGCAAAGCCATAGCTACAGGATGGCTTGGGGGCTTGTATCAGTTTGTTATCAAGTGATGGCTCACCATGGGGCAAAGGGTCCCCGAAGAGTCTTTCTTGGCAATTTCTTCTCCTTTCTCCCGATCTGTTTAATAAACCATTGGAGCCTCAGCCCTGAGTCTGGACATACTTTTGGAAAGTTAGTATTTGAATTTGGGGCAATTTGTCAACTGGATGTTGTGGGGGGGGGCTGGGAAAGAGGAAATTTAAAGGGTGCCCGGCTGAGAAATGAGAGAGGGAAGGCATGACGGTCAGGTAACAGACGCACCTGTGGCTATATTCTCACGTCCTATGATGACCTTAAGCAAGTTTCCCAATCTCTTGGAGCCTTAATTGAACACCCTCACTCTTGTCCTTCTTTTCTCTCATCTCTTATTTCTCTCACTGTGTCCGTCTCAGCAGCTGTTGTGTGATTAGTAGTATTTGCCAATCTCCTTGGGGAAATAATTCCACCGAGGCAGACTTCAGGCCACTAATGTGGAGCCAGTGAATGCGAATTTGGGACCAGGCGTGCACAGATGGCTCCGAGCAGCTGGTGTGAGCAGTCCTGGCACATACTGCCAGACCAGTGAAAGTTTGGTTATAACACGTGGAGAAGGAGTGAGAGGCGACCGTTGCCCTTACAACAATTATGTAAAACAGAAGGTTCAGAACTCTGGCCACGGTGAGAGGAGAGAACATCTCTTATTTTTAAGACCATGAGAAAGCTGTGTATCTATCCTGGTATCAAGACTAGACTCTTACCTATGCAAAGGGTGGATAATTTATAAGAAGCTGGGCAAAATCTAGGTAATTTGTAGCTGGTAAACATTGTCCCTGGCTTGCTTGCTTGCTTGCTTGCTTGCTTGCTTTTTTTTTTTTTTTTTTAAAGATTTTATTTATTTATTTGACAGAGAGGTCGCAAGTAGGCAGAGAGGCAGGCAGAGAGAGAGGGGGAAGCAGGCTCCTTGCTGAGCAGAGAGCCCGATGCGGGGCTCGATCCCAGGACCCTGAGATCATGACCTGGGCCGAAGACAGAGGCTTAACCCACTGAGCCACCCAGCCACCAGCCTGTCCCTGGCTTTCTTAAGAGCAGATTCAATTAAACTTAATTATTTTCATAAAAGTGCCAGGATCTGGGCTCACTTATGCCAATATCAGGTTATCCTTTCTCCCAAACTGTTTATGGGCTCTTGAAGAGAACAGATATCCAAAGTCAATGTGATATAGCAGATAGGTAAGAGATAGAGCCCAGGTCACAACAGGGTAGCAGACTATTCAGTTTACTGTGGATAGCTCAAGGCACTAAAGGGAGTAGGGATTTCATTTAATCTGAAAGCATGAGTGGGGATTTGATGAGGCATTAGAAACAAATATAATCTTACCTGCAGATGCGTAGAAAGTGAAACAGTGTGCTGTGATTGGGACCTGACAATACCTCAATTTAGATGGGATATAGAATGTGAGCAGGAGTGCCCATGCACGAGCACAGAGAAGTAGGAAGGTTCTGTACGTCTGGTACAGAAGAATGTGGTTTTTATCTTATAGAAATGGCTACACACTGGTAAGCAATGACATCACATCACTCATGTGGGCTAACAGGGAGCCATATGGATGGCCCCCTAGGTCTCATATTTGGCTAAATGGTGTTCTCCATACAACTAACTCTTCTTGCACCTAATTCTTAGGTTAATCATCACCTCCACAGAAAAGACTGTCTTCCCATTATCCTATTCACTTATTTTTTTATAGAGCTTCTGATAAAAAATAATTTTCTGTTTTACAGATATGCATTTCAGTTTCAGGTTGTAAAGAATATATTGCATTTGTTTTCCTTCATCTGAATTTAATTCTGAGCTTAAATATCCATCCTCCTAGGATAAGAGAACTCAAGTATAGCCATTTTGGAAGTTTCCTGGTCCAACAGTTCTAGAAATTTCCTGGGATAATCCATGAGATTTCTCATGTCATGAGATACCCCTCTTCCTGGCCTTATTTTCCCTCATGCTTCTTTTGCACTATGTGGAGGGCATGGAGAAATTTGGGGAAATTAGGACCCAGCCTCCACGTAGAGCATACAGCCACTCATTCTCAGATACCACCACCCTCCGGGGCTCTTCCTGAGAGTGTGGCTATAAGGGAGACCCTTGGTTCTTTACCAAGGTTGAGGAAATCCCATGCTTCCTCTATTTCAAATAAATAGAAAGGAAAACACAGGAAAAGACACACAATTTTTTTTTTTTAATTTAGTCAAATTTTTATTGTTTTGGGGTGCATGTCCCCACCCACTGGGCTGAGGACCTTGGGGGAATAAGTTCTCCTTGTTCCCCAAGCTGCTGGCACAATGCCTGGTGCACAACTGGGTTTTTATTAATATGTGTTATATAATTTAATTTATTCTAACTCACTAAAGACATTTTTACTAACTGAATTTTGCCAAAAAAGAAACCTAAATATAATCATTTGGTGCTTAACAAGTATTTTACAATGAAATAGTTGAAATAATCTTAAACATTCTGACTAGTTTCACTTACCACATCACATGGGAGTGTTGTTATAAAACATTTGTGAGACACAAACTGAAAGGTCAGGAGTTGTAGATTCATTTTTCCCTTTCTTTGAAACAAGATATTAGGGTCCTTAAATCATGAATATAACGAAGTCTTTATGTTATTTATCTACCTCCCAAGAAGACTGATTTTTTTTAACCTCTTTAAACCAAAATATTTCGCTGGTTTAAAAAAAATAATAATAAATAAAAGGACACCGAAATAAAGTTTTTAAACCCTCCCCTTATATTGAATTTTCCATATAATTGTGAACGATTAAAGATACTGATTTTTTCTTCCCACAAATTGATGGCCTTAAAATGCTCATTAACTGGAAGTTATATGGGTGCATAGCTAGTCAATAAAGGGTAGACTCGCCAGTGACCAACAGAAAAGTTCACAGTTAGCATAAAACCAACGAAATTGACCAGAACTGCACTTGGAGACCACTCTTAAGTTGGAAAATTTTTATATTTGTTCATACTCTGACATCTTTTGACTCAGAAAAATCACCTTTTCCCACTTTAAACTATCCAGAGAAGGGTGTTATTTTAGAGGGTTGCTTATAGGATTTTGATTGGCAGCATTTCCCACCCAAAAGCACTCATAGGTGTTTTCATAATCATTATACTAAATTAATTGTGTCTGACTGTTCGACAATCAACTATGCTAACCTCCTTTCTGTCATGATCTTTATTTTGTAGGCATGCAGCTAGTATATTCTCCTGTACACACACATGGTGTCATGAAGAAGGGCAACCACTTTGGATGTGGGAAACTTTGTATTGCTGGCAGAAGAAATTGGGCTAATCTCCATGTTATTCAGGCTTAGCGTTCTCTGAGATAATCACACTCACTCTTGGAGTTGTTTTTGAGATTAAAAAATTCAAATGTAGTGGTCTGAAAATTACTTTGGAACATTGCCCAAATGGAGGGCTCCTGGGGGCCTCTTCAAGCCTCTGGAGGATATGGGGGAGTGTCCATTGTCTTTGTCTCAATGGGCTCTTCTCCACCACAACATCCTCTGCTTATATCAGTTGTAAAATAGACTGGTCTTCTGTGTGATTTTTTGCTTCACAGCAAGATTCTGCTTTAAAGCTGTTTTTGAACACTGCCAAATGAATATATATAAACTACTGTGTGAAGAGTAAAGAAATGTTATTGTGTTATTTTTAACTGTGTTCTCAAGTGGGCACCACTATTAGCAATAAATTATATATTGAAGAAAAAGATTTATAAGTGTAAGAATATTTCAGTTTCTTTTGATGTGCTGCCCAAATTTTATAGTTCATACCTTTTAAGTTTTTAGGTATGTGGCTCAGTACTAATTGTTATGTTTGATCAAATGTGACTTATGCATGCATATGTTGCAGCATTGATTTTTAAAAACTGATTAACACCATCCAGGAGGCTGGCTGATCAGCCAGTAGAAGTGTGTGTTGCCTCTGCTTACCTAACTGTGATCTGAAATACGTGTTTTAAGAAAAATAAGCCATAAACCCAATAGTGCATTACAGGGATAATTCTTAATATTCAGTGTAATATAACACTTGGCACATTCATTTGATTTGATCTTTGAGTTAACAAAATCTGATGTTGTTCATCGGCTGTGTATACAGACTTCATAATTTTAAAACAACAATAGGATAATCCCAAAGTCCCAGATCCTATTTGTTTTGAAAGAGTGACACTCACCATTTGGACACATTGACCTTGGATTCTTTGGAGTATTTTTGCCAGGACTCTGGGCTTTCAAAGACTATGTCATAGGAAACAAGGTATTTACTGAAAACAGTGTATGGTTTTAATAAAAGAGGGACATCAGATAGATTTAGTCTTGTAAATTAGGAGCTTGAACAATCCAAACAGACACCAAAGCTTTTCTGTGGATGACTCTGACTTTTGAGCAGGTCTTCATTTCCATGGGAGGTCTATCACGTTGGTCCTGCAGACGTTCTTTGATACAGAGACTGATACTACATGTATGCAGTCAGTATAGACACAGGTTTAAGTTCTCTTACATCTTTTTAGCTCGTTTCACTTTCATATTTCATTTCCTTAAATATAATCAGGGAAGATAGTTACCTCCACCAAAACAGATTGAAAGAGACACCAAACAGATGTCACTTAACTCCTACAGAAGAACGCAGGGCTGGAGAAACACTACATAACTGTCATAATTCAACAGCTGAACACCAGTCAAGAATTCAGTTCCTAGAGGACCAAGAAATCATTTTTCAGAGAAAGGGGTTCTGAGGATCAAGGAGGGGGATGATGACTCTGAATTTTGAACTAAGACAATCCTATTCATGTAGCCCAATGGACTATCTTCAACCCTCTTCAGTGTTTAAATTATGTTGCTATCTTTTGCACGGGAATTGTGTTAAATAGAAAATGATATGGCTAAATCAAGCAGACAGCGACCAGGGAGAAGAGCAAGGAGAGAGAAGTGGGTAGAAGAAGCAGAGGGAGAAAGAACACACAGCTCTGCGAATTAGCGGTTGTCCGTAGAATAACGGGTGTTTGAGGAGGAGAGGGGCGGCCGCCATGAATGTAATTTGACATTTGCTGGGAGGTAATCTGGGGACAAAAAAGCCACAGAAAACATTTCCATTTTGTGTTACTCTATCAAATGGAAATAAGGAACTATATATACATTCATGGTATGTCTACAGATTATGCCTTATATCCTTACAGAAACTCTCGAGAATTAAAAGGGTGGCACTTCTCATTCTCCTCACAGTAAGGATGAGAAAACACGTCTCATCAACACCTAATCAATAAATGCTAGAACCGCCCCCTCCAAATCCTGCTTTCTTTTGGCCTCTTATGCCAAGTGGCCTTCTTGTGTCCTTTCTTCTCTCACATGGATCACATTTGGTCTGAAGAGTGGAGAAAAATACTTGGGCAATTTTCTCTAGAAACCATAATCCAAAAATAATAATAATAATAATAATGCTGGCAGGGACAGAGTATATTCATACACTCTACCTGTAATCTGGGGAAAACACTGTCTCCCATCTCTGGATATTAGGTGCTCTGTGAAGCAGGAGATTGTATTTATGGACAACTTCACATTAAGCTGTGCTGGTCTATCATCAAGGAGGGAAGCATGAATGACGAGGGGTTTCATCTGATAGCTTTATTAGGAACTAGACCAAAGCCTGGTGGATGGTTATTTCCCTAAATCGTATGACTTAGCAATCATTTTACATTGATATTGATTATACAGTATATATGTACTCCTGATGATTAGATGGACTGCTTCACTGAAGTTTCCTGGAGACTAGGAAAATGCACTTTGAAATGAGTTTTATTTGCTTCTTCCTCACATAATGAGAAATCTCATCTTTTTCCTTTAACTAGTCCAATGAAATTGCCAGAAAACAGAATTTGGAAGGGCTTTCCTTAATTCTATCTTCTTCTTGGCATAATCAGATCTTAAAATCCTGAGTATCAAGAAACCTTTTATTTTCCATTTTGTATTTAAGAACTGAAAAAGTGATGGCTTATAGTTGGTTTTGCTGGATTGTAAGTCCTGAAAATTCTCGCAGCAAGTGCATGTCAAAAAGACAGAGTAAGCTTACAATTAATTGATGTAACAGAGGGCCTTTTTGGCATAATAATTGCTTTCTCTATGCATGTTAATTCTTTGAAAACTCTAAAAAAAAAAACCCCAAGGATTTCTACTATTATTAAATATTATTCCCATGTCTGCCAAGAAAATTTTTCCTTAATTGATTTTCTTAAGGTTTTGTTAATGATATCTCTATTTGTAAAATTCTCTCTCACATCACACAAGAGTTTCTTTCAATTTTAATGAAACTAACTCTAATTGATGTATCACTCTGGAGCACTGCAATTCACACTATCCATGGTTCTGATCTCACTTTAAAAATCAAAATATTGTGTGATACAATTAGAAAGGGCATGATATAACCTCAATCTTTTAACTCAAGTGTAACTCTTCGTGCTGATCTGAACATCAAGCTTCCTTTTGCTCCGGTTTTAGACATGACTCATCTTAAAAAAAAAAAAAAGTGTCTAACATTGTCTTTTCTACTGCCTATAACTCATTCTTAATCCTTAGCTCATAAATCAGAGCTTTTACCTTTCTCAGCTTCTGAAAACAAATCTAAACCTTCATAAATGCATTTTCTATTGATCCAGCACTTATGAAAACCTTTACCTTTTAACCAGCATCTACCATTCACGCCTAACTCCCAGATAAATCACTATTTCAAACTGAGATGAGCTAACCTGGTTGAAACACATTCTGAAATGGCATCCCCCTTCCTGGGAAAACAGTTGGGATTTGTAGGAAAGATCAGTCTGAAAGAAGAGCCCCATGCTTTCCCTAGATCACAAAGGGAAGTTTTTGCATTGCACATTTCTGAGGGGATGCATTTAGTCAGGGGAGGAAAGCAGAAAGAGGTCTTACTGTTGGAATCTCAGTGAGCTCATATAAAGTCAAAAGATCATGAAATGACACAAGAGCACGTGGGGAACTTTGCCTGGCTGGACAAAGCAATTATGCTGCTGAGTGACAGGCGGTTGCCTGATTAAAAGAGATTGGGGGAGGACAGGTGGAACAGTCTTAAATTTAAGTTGAATAATGATGTGAGAGGTAGTAGCCACAGTGTCTTTATGCGAGGAATGCTGTCATGGAGTCCTGTAGTAGGGGCCAGCGAGATTGTATGGGATATGACCAGTGACTTTTGCAAGGTCTGTTGAGTGCTGGGGAGAGAAAATAAAAGATACAGTGGTGGAACCATCACGTAAAGCAACCTTTGGTCAGAGTCCTGCTATTTGTCAAACTTTCCCATAGAACATCCCAGTTTGTTGAAAGAATGAGTGAATGGCTTGGTTACATGGAATAAGTTGGGGGGCCAAGAATAGCTTTATTGTCAATAGATAAGTTGTGGGAAGACAATATCTAGGAAATGGGCAGGATGAATTAAAGAAGAGTACAGTAGACTTGTTTTGAGTTATTTGTCCTGCATGCTCAGGATATGACCAAAGAATTCAGATTAATTTAGGAAAACTCCTGTATTCATGCCTGGGGAAGCAAGGTCTAAAATTTTCTGTAAATTGAAACTTGTGTTTTGGCACACAGTAGAAGGTGGGATTCCAGAGTTTTGTGAAGGACTCAGAGAAATTACTCCTTTCCCGCTCTCACATGAACCGTATCAACAGAGAAACTGTAAAGTTCACTGGGGACAGACAGAATCTCATCTTTGCCAGCCTTGCTCTCTTCCTGATTTAGAAATTTCACATTTTAATAAAATCTCTGTTGGAATTAAAACATTTTGGGGAACCCAGCTGAACAATTCTGACGAATATTCATTAATGATAAAATTTTAACTGGACAATGCGATTATTTTCTAAATTGGGGCAGCAAAACTATTAAAACACATATTCATACACCCGCAGAATTTTTAATATTTAATTTTTTTTGGAGGGGGGGATGGCATTGCCTTGCCCTGCAAATGTCAACAGCTGCTACCAGCTTCCATCAGCCAGAAGATGTCTGTGAAAGCAGTATGTGTAGGAAACACCAATGCATCCAATCAACTATCTTGTAAGTCAATTTACTGGTCATCTTTTATTTTGCACTCAGGCTTATCACTCATGTAACCTGAATTTCACAATTCTGAGTCTTACCACAGGCAAAAGCTAAGTCTTTCCTATCTTCCTTATATTCATTTGGCTCATAGGCATACTTGAATCTTGGGCTTTTGGAGAGAAGTTGTGTCTTTGCATATAAATTTGCTACAAGTGAAAAAATAATAACATAAAATAATATCTGTGTTAATAACTTAAGAATGATTAATCTCTTCTAAATGTAAGCATTTAAATCTGTTTTTGAATTTAAATACTTGCCTTTCCTAGCTGAAGTCACTGCACTGAAAATAGTTTGGACCACTCAGCTCTATAAAATAGGCTCAGAAACTGTTCTCCTACTATCTCCTTCTTCTCCTTCTTTGTCTCCTTCTTATTTTAAGAAAAGGAAAAACCTACTTGCAAAAACGTACACAAAAAATAAATTTCTCAAATAAACAATTGAGCAGGTAAGATTTTGTTTCTTTTTTTAGTTAGACTGTGATGTGTTTCAAAATGTCCCATTATGGTGATGGATTTATTTTATTTCTCGATAGGTCCAGGAATTTCATTCATTCATATGAGGCTACTTTATCAAGTAAATGCATTTTATCTTCCTGGCAAACTTCTCTTGGTTACTGCTATATCAAGGAGACAGATAAAAAGATACAGAGATTTCAGCAATAATTAATAAGCATGATTTAATAACCAGATGGCAATTCTGGGAAAAATTAAAAACAACAACAACAACAACAGAATAGACATCTTTTTTGACCACTATGGTAGATTTTACTACTGTTTCTAATCATAGGATCCCTCACCTATAAGAGAATTATTTCCAACTGTGTCATGCCTCCAGAAAGAGTGAATCTATGTTCCTGCTCCAAATCAGGAATAGTTAGTAATTTGCTTTATGAAAGAGAGGTTTACTAAATTTATAGTAAATATCTTTTCCAGCTCTATGGTTTCCTACTCTCTAAATGATGGTCTCTTTTTCTCTCTCCCACTTCATAAACGTAAGTTTTAAATATACACATAATCAAATTCATTGATTTTTTTCTTCACTATTAGTGTGTTTGGCATACTATTTATGAAATCTTTTCCTATCTCGAAACATGAAGGGATTTTTTTTGTAATATATTCTAAATTAGAACATAGCTTTTATGCTGTATATGTGGTGCTCCTTTAATAATTGCGTTCATAATCCATATGGAATTGATATTTTGGGTATCAAGTAAGGGTTAATGGTCTTTGCCCCCTTCCTGACTCTGGACATCAAACTGCTCTCAAAAGTTTACGGAAAAAGCTTTATCCTCGTTATTCTGAAATGCCACTTTTCTCTCAATTAAGTGTGAATGTAGGTTATGTCTGTGTGTATGTGTTTATCCTTGCTCCAATACTATACTACTATAGTTGTAATAACCTGTATAAAGTTTTTATACTTTATAGTTATACATATAATTATAATATTATAAAATATTATAATCTATGTAAGATTGCATGTTTTCTTATCATTGTTTTCATCTTTCAGAGAATTTCAGCTATTTTTAGTTCTTTGCATTTCCGTATGATATTTTAAATGGCTTGTCAGTTTATACATACACACACAGAAATGTGTATGCATACATCTAAGAAGATCTTTGAAATGATTCATAGAGATGCTATTCATAATAGCTCCAAACTGGAAACAAGAGAAATTACCATAAGACAAATTGATTGTGGTATATATTCACACAGTGGAATACTATATAGAAATAAAAATGAATGAACTACACCTATATGACACCACATGAATGAATCTTAAATACATACTTATTTCCAAAGAAGCCAAACAGAATGTAATACTATATTTATCCATTAACACAGTATTTAAAAGCAGTCAAAATTAAAACTATACTGCTAAGATGTACATCCATTCTTAGATGATAGAAGTATAAAGCACAACAGGTAAGCAATTATCACTAAAAGTATTACATTGATTTCATTCAGGGAGAAGAGGAATTTGGGGGACCACTGGAAAGAAAAGCATGTTCTATTTCTTTGTATGAGCATTGTAATATTTTATATAGTTGCATATTTATATTTTATGCACTTTTCTGTAAGTATATTTCACAGTAAAATAATGTTTTAGAAAATGTGTATAGACTTGCAAATTGGGAAGAAGATCCAAGATACTTTTGAAAAAGCAGGTTGACAAGAGGTGATACGAAGGCATGACAAAGTATCAGTAATTAGGACAATGTGGTGTTTATGCAAGGAAGAAAACACTGACCAACTGAAAAGAATAGGGAGCTCAGAAGCTGACTCACATAATGAGAATTATTATATGAAAGAGATAACATAGCAAATTATTGAGAAAGAAAGGAGTTGTTCGACAAATGCAGATAAGAAATTTATTATGCCTATGTTAAAAATCAGACCTCTAGCTAACATCATGCACAAAACCAAGCTCCAGATGGATTAAGCATTTAAATACCATAAGATGAATTTTGAAACTTCTAAAAATAATAGATGAACACCTTTCTCACCTGAGGATATGGAAGGATTTCTTAAGCAAACACAGAAAGTCCAGAGCATAACTACACAGACTAAAAGCCTTGACTTGAACAAAATTAGATAGTTTGGTTCATCAAAAAACAATAACTTAAAAACTGGGAGAAAATATTTGCTGCACTTTTAATCAACAAAGGATTCCTACCTGTCAGTGAGAAAAGGTCAATGGAAGTAGACCTGAGCATGTAAGCAATAGACATATGAATAACATCAATCTCACTAGTAACCAGAAAAATGCAAATTAAGGACATAACAGGAAACCATTTTTCAATCATTTGATTAGAAAAAAGCTAAAAAGTCTGACAGTCCCCATTGTCAAAGTACTGTTGTATACCTTTTTGTTGAAAGTGTATGTCAGTTGGGGCACCTGCATGGCTCAGTGGGTGCAAGCCTCTGCCTTCGGTTCAGGTCATGATCCCAGGGTCTGGGGATCTAGCCTTGCATTGGGTTCTCTGCTCAGTGGGGAACCTGCTTCCCCACCCCCCGCCACCTCTGCCTGCCTCTCTGCCTACTTGTGATCTTTGCCAAATAAATAAATCTTAAAAATAATAAATAAAATGTTAATTAATTTTTATTTTTTTATAAACATATATATTTATCCCCAGGGGTACAGGTCTGTGAATCACCAGGTTTACACACTAAAAGAAAAAAAAGAAAGTGTATGTCAGCTTCAGAAGTGAGTTGGGGGAAATTGGAAGTGGAAACAAACCATGAGAAACTGTGGAATCTAAGAAACAAACTGAGGGTTTTGGAGGGGAAGGGGTAGCGGTTGGGTGAGCCTGGTGGCGGGTATTATGGAGGGCATGTACTGCATGGAGCACTGGGTGTGGTGCATAAACAGTGAATTCTGGAACACTGAAAAGAAATAAAATAAAATAGAAAAAAATAAGAAAACAATTTAGAGTTGTCTGGTAAAGCTGAATATCCACATAACCTCACCTCGCCAATCTAGAGAGGTAAGTATGATGTGTGATTTTATGTTTTATTTATGTATTTATGTGTGTGTATATGTGTGCATGTATGTATGTATGCTAAATATATATTTGAGTGTATATATGTTTCTATAAAAACATGGAATATCCTCAAATAGATAGATAGATAGATATAGATATGGTATCTTTGTGTTTAGGCATATATATGTGATAGACATATATGTATACATGATATATATGTATATGATAAACACAAAATTCAACAGTAGCAAATTCTAGGGAAGATGAGAACATCTGGGCATGATATAGGAGAAGAGCACATTAAGCTATTAAAAATATTCTAGTTATGGGATGAGATGATAGTTCCACAGTAATTTATCAAAGCATTGAAAATAAATGAAAGAGTGAATAAATCAATGATGACAAAACCCAGAAATTGCATATTTTATCTTTATGTTAAAATCATTTTTGTCAGGGCTTTTATTAGACAAGGACTGGTCAAACTGTAGATTTCCATCACTAAAGCTCTTACTTAGAGACTATCAATGTGTGCTATTCTACTTTCTTTTCCATTACAAAGCTACATGTAGACCTTTTACTAGCTACGTAAATTGGGGCAGTTATTTAAGACCTAAAAGCTCACATTTCTTCTTCTGTGTAATGGAATAAAATATACCTACCTTGCCAATTTTACAGGGTGGTGGTGGGTTCAAAGAAACAATATAGGAGAAAGCTCCAGGAACACTGAAGTATGCTGTTAACCTATTATTTCTATTAGAACGATGCTCATGAAGCATCTTAATGCCGGTATCATCAGAAATTACACTCCAATTTGAATGCAATATATTGGCTACTGATAAATTTAAAGCTGAGTCCATTCGCAACAAATACACACTAGTAAGCATCTTCTGGATACAGAAGACCACATGCAGGTTGGGGGTAGGGGAACACCTCAGTAATATGTGAGCAGCTCTGCTCAGTAAAGGTAAGTAGCCAGTTGGGCAGCTGATGCATGCCAGTCCAACTCTACAGTGACTAACCAATAAGTCATCCCCACTACTGCTACTGCTTCCAAAAGTTATTTTCTCCTTAATCTCCCTCTTCACTCTGTAAATCCTGTCTTATCAGCTCTCATCCCAAGAGCTCTCCCTTTCTCATTCAGAGGGCTTGGAGTGGAGCATTTACTATTTCTTTTTGTTTAAACTGACTAAAGTCTTAATTTCAAGGTCGCATTCTCTTTTATGTGTATCTATTACTTTATGTGCAAGACGTTTGCTTGAACATTCAACTCAGATGCAACTTGATAAACTGAGGTTAGATCATTGTGGATTCTTTTCTTATTCGGTGAGAATAAGCTCATTTCTCTCAATCTCTTTTCCATAATAAGGTTTTACAGCCTATTGTGGTTGAAGCAGGCTAAACTTCTGCAGTATGGGGACTGGGACTGGGAGTGTCTCTAGGCAAGATTTCAATAGGAGGCTTTATGTTGCTAAGAAAACCCGAGATAATTGCCATGGCATTTCCCTGTTATCTTCCTATTTCGGTATCTGCATCATTTTTCAGAAAAAGAGTCAGTGATTTTCCAAACTGGCAATGGGAATTGGAGCAAACTTAGATATATATATGACATTAAATGACAGATAGATAGATGATAGGTAGATGAAAAGAGAGAAAAAAAGAGAGAGAGAGAGAAGCATCAATATCATCCTAGGTTTTTTAAATTGTCTGAAAGTTAATTCAGCAAATAATTACATAAATACTCAAATTTTCCTGAGTACCGTCTTCAATTTTTTTTCTTAAGTGAGAGCCAATTTATATTCTACTTGGTTTAATATTTTAATCATATTTTAATCTACCAGACTTGAAAACAAAATGGGGAATAATGAAATGATGTAATCAAAAATAAAATCTTACAAGAAAAATAAGAATAAACTTCTTTGTAAGAAGATTTTTATGCTCTCTAAGTCATATTCTAAATTGGTTCCAAGAAGAAAGTGATGTTGTCCTCTTACGCAAACACTGCTCCCTTATTTTTTAATGTGCCATTAAATTTGGAGATTTAATTTGTCTGTTGGCATAAAGTTACTGTATGTTAATACCTTTCTGACTAGGCCATTGTGCTTGTCAAAATCAACAATTTATTTGAGTGCAAGGGATCTTTCAAGGATGAATAGTAAGAGGTCTTACTCAGTTTTTGGTGAGAACAGGAGCTGAGAATGCTAATACTCATCTAATCCTTGTGTAATCCTCATATAGGCAATTTAATCTTTTTTACATAGTATCCTTAACCCTGAGATTAACTATGAAAAGCATAAGTAAAAGATGATATCGCTTTATAATTAATACTTGGATCTAGGGACTAGTAAAAAGGATTTCTCAGCATCTTCTTTGCTAGCTCATGGTCCTTGGTCTGATATGTGTATCAGCTGGTACCGACTACAACTTTTCAAAGGTTCATAAACTTCAGAAGTGACGGAAACCAAATCCAGCATTGGACAATGAGATGCTCAGTCATTCAATGGTATAATTAGAACTTCATCTCTATTTGGGTATTACCACCTACCTCACCAATCTACAACGAGACTTATAAATACCCACATTATCTTGAGGTCTCCTTCTAGAATCTCCATACTCTTGAGTTTCTCTAGAAAATAATACTTTTGCAAAAGGAAGATGTTGTGGTGCTTCTAAATATCTCAGATTTAAATTTCAGGACTTGAGAAATGCCCTTGGGGATTTCAGGGTCTAGACGCACAATTAAGAACATGGTTATTCATCTTTCCAAAGCCGTAGTTGGCTTAGGATGCATGAAGGGCCTCCCCAGCAGTTGCGTAATCTTTTATACCTTTCACAACTTGCTCCCATATCTCCTAAAATACTGTACAGTTTTCAGTTAGTGCTTAATAAATGTTGGTTGCATTTAATTGACTTAATGTTCTAAGTAAAAGTAACTTTAGAAGTCAGGGACGTTATCTGTTGCCTATAGCCCTGGTACAATGTTACACAGGCGTTTTGTACTTAATACACTGTGATTTTGGTTATGAAACTTACTTATAAGCTTGGGAAGTGTTATTGAAATGAAGTTAATATATGTCCTACAATATCTTTTTTTTTTTTTTTTTAAGATTTTATTTATTTATTTGACAGAAAGAGACACAGCAAAAGAGGGAACACAAGCTGGGGGAGTGGGAGAGGGAGAAGCAGGCTTCCCACCCAGCAGAGACCCCCGATGAGGGGTTTGATCTCTGGACCCTAGGATCATGACCTGAACTGAAGGCAGACGCTTAACAACTGAGCCACTCAGGATCCCAACAATATCTTGCACTAATCATTACATCTAGCTTTCGTATATCAGCCAGAAGAAGTGAGTATTAGAGTCCAAAGGAGAATTTTTTAAAGATAACAGAACAAAAATATTTAAAAGGCGATCATTTAAAGCAGAGCAAAACCATTAGGAGATTTAGAATTGACCAAATACACTGCTTTGTTTTCTGTGAACAAGTAAGCATTAAGGGAGACACCACCTCATCTAACTCAGGGCCAAACAGCCTAGGGCCATGAGAATAGAGTCTTCCAGAGGACAGAACCTTGTCCTTTTGTTCTCTGCTTTTCTAAGATAAATAATTGGAGAACCACTCAGAGCCAAGAGGCTCATTCCTCTACATTCACTATTTCTACTTCAGATGGTTCCATATTTTGTTGCAAATCTATACCAGAGTGAAGTCTTTATCCCTGTCTGGTTCCAAGAGGGGTAGAAAAGGATAGAAGAAGAGCCTATACTATATCTCTTATTTTAACCTCTGCCTCCCTATAAATGAGCTTCTTTTTTTAATAGCTTGCATGCCAGTATGCTTAATTTAATCAGCCTCAATCAAGTTGGGAAGGAAAGCAGGAATCAGAATGCTGAGCAGCAAAAATTCCCCTCCATAATAACAAAGTAGCAAGGAGGCTTTCATTACAGTTTGTGACGCTCTAAGCAGAGTCAGATTCCATTTCTTTACAAATAAGTCTGGCTATGCAGAAAGTTCTAGAAACCCGAGGTCAAACTGAAAGGGAATGGAGGATTTTCTCAATTTCTAGGTATCCAACGTGTTCTTTTGAATCTTCATAGCTTTGGCAGGAGAAAGAACAAATTTTTTTTTTCATCTTTGATAGGTAAAATCAGCTATTCCTAGAGGCATACATCATGGTTTAGAGCAGGAGAATGGGTTGAAGATAGCATTATGTTACAATGGACCAAATGCTTAAGATCACTGAGCTTCAATTTTTCTAAAATAATGATAATGCTCTTTCAGAGGTTTATAAAGGCTAAATAAGATATTATATATGGTGTACACAAAAACCAGCAGCCTCTATAATGAACATCTGTCTTTGTCTTCCCAGTATGCCTTCCGCACAATTAGTTATAATAGGGAAAGTTATTTATGGGCCTGTACCTCTCTGGACTCTATATCCTGGTGACATTTATTGGTTTGTAATTTGAGCATGTGATCCAGATAAGTCATTCATACTCCTTACCTGAAACTGATCCACAGTTGCTGGAAAGAAAAATAAGCTTCATTCTGCTACGCTTGTTAGGTTGGGTCTATGGTCCTGAAGCTGTTGGTAGTGATTGTCCCACTAAAGGGATGAGACCTACCCTGGGAGGCCAAACTGAGGACTGGGTCTGTGGCTGGGAAGAAAGTGGAAGATTCTATGATCATTTTAGTTCTTGGTTCCAGTTGTGCCTGAAGCTACATCTGCCCTTGGAATTACCAGTTATATCATCCAGTAAATCTGCTCAACATTTTTTATTGCTGAAGCTAATTACATCAGGATTCTGTCACAAATAGTTTGAAGTACCCACGGAACATGTTTGGGTTTCCTTGGAACTGTACTGCAATCTTCAACCACATTTTGGTATAGATAGAAGGAGTTTTGAAAAATCTCTGATTGTCATTTGTCTCTATCACAGTTGAGACTGGTCAGTGAGATGACAAAAAAAGAAAGGAAGGAAGAAAGAGAAAGAAGGAAGGAAGGAATGAAAGGAAGACGTTTAGTTTATGAACTGCTTTAAAAATAAAGTTGCAGCTCATGTTGCTTAAGTGTAAGCAAAATTGTTATTTTTAGGTGCACATGACCTAATACATAGGGTATATGGTCCTTATTATTATAAATTACAGTTTTTGGCAGCTAACCAAGCTCTATATGAATACCTCTTTGTCATTAACTAATTTATAATTCTGGTAAAGCTAGTTAAACTCTTGAAATTTCAGTTTCTTCTTCCGTAAAGTGTGGGATTTAATAATATACAATTTCTGAAGTTGTTATACGAAATAATTTGCAAAGATATGTATTAGCTTAGCTAGTCTTTTATGCAGATAGCACCTTCAATAAATGCAAACTGTTTCCACTGTTTCTTCAAAGGCTATGGACTCATTCTGGCTTTATCAACCCTTCCTTTGTTTGTTGTCACTGTTGTTTGTTTTGCTTTGTTTGTTTTAAACAAGGAATTACTTCCCTGCTTTGGGGAGTAGACCCATGTTTATGGATACAAATTGCCAAAAACCACATTCTGACTCTTTCTATTTGGTTTCTTCTTAGCTAGATGCTCCATCTCCTCTTGAGCTTGTCTATTGCTTTTAAGCTAGGTTTACTTGATCAAATGCTTCTAACTTAATGTGGGTTTAAAAATGAAACTCAAGCCAGCTGTACTGATTTGGAGTCTATGAAGCATAATTATTTTTAGGAGACTCTGTAGAGGTTAACATCATTATTTTGATTATGAATCACATACAGAACACTTTATTTTTGCAAAGAGCTTTGGCATCATTTCATAATTTAAAGTCAAAAGCGACTCAGTGGGGGATGTGTCACCCATTACAGATGGGAAAGAAAAGCCAAAGGGAGCTAAACAATTGCAGAGCGAGTTCATCATTAACCAAAGTATTTGGGCATGGATTTCCTAAAGACTGTGTTCATGCAAGACTGATTCAACCAAGGAAGTGAAAATTCATGCAACTGTACATCATTAGTTTGGCTGTCTCTCTTTTTTACCCCTACATAAACATTTTAGGAAGGGATTTAATTATCAGAAACAATCCGTTTTCCCTGATGGTACAATAGTAACTTCCTTGACCACAGTCCATAAATATAAGAAATTAAAGAAACTGAGCCATACTGATTTAAATAATAACATTTCAAATTATTTAAATTTTCTTCATTTTGATGTAATGCTCTTCAACCATTAGTCAACCATCGCTACCCTGAATTGACTTTGGAACTGTAGCTTTTTCTATTCCTTCCTTATCTGTCCATTACTACCATCAATTGACCATAGTAAGATCAGTCCTATATAATAAATTGTGAAATCTCGGATTATTATCTTGTTTTATGATGCCCTATTGGCTTAAGTCATACTTTCAAAAGAGAAAGAGCCTCATAAAATTTAAAGGCTAAATTTTTTTAAAGGCTTATTCAGTGGTTGCCTATATGCAAATTTGAGGTGAATAAGAAAAATCTCCAATTAGATCAAGTATCTTTATAGAAGATACACACACACACACTCACACACATATACATATGTATAATTATATAGATCAAATATCTTTATGTGATATACACATACATTGTATATATAAATATATATACACAACATATATATATATATATAATATTTCATACAAAGAAAGCTTTCTCAGAGAATGAGAATTAGTTACTTCTGACTTATGTTGCCTGAGCAACATAAAACATTTTATTCATGAAATAGTATCACCTGATTCAAAGTCAGGTGAGAGATAATGAATTTCCTCAGAGATATTTACTTCACTATTGGCAGACAAGAGAAAATTAAATCTAAAATATATTATGCAGACTTGGTTCAAGTCCATGAAAAGAGAGAAAGAGAGATTCTAATACTTCAATCATTTAAACATAAAGCCTTAGTTCTCATTTTTGTTTTCTTTGTTAATTTTTGGATTGAATTGAATCACATGACCATCTCTGACTTCAGCAAATGAATGATAAATTTTCTTTGACTTGAATCATATGTATCCGGTGGAGCTGGGGATGAGTGAACACCACAAAACCAAAAACCGTGTAGAAAAAAAGAGGGTAAGAAGTGTTTTCCAAAGGAAATTCAACTAATACCGGGCCATAGAAACAACAAATACCTATTCAATGAATAACAAGACAACTATTTCCATTAACATTCATGATTTTGCCCACTTTATGTAACAGTTTATGAAGAAATTATGCAATCATGATACTGTTTTATTGACTTTTTTATGTCATTAAACGAAATTCCAGAAAAAAAAATCTGAGACTGAAACATAGATCCTTCCTTGAATAAAATTTCTATTTAAACCTCCATTTACTTCTCAGAGAAAATGGCTCCAACTAATTTTCCTGGAACACACAGGCCATAAAATATTTCAGCTGAAAGAATCTATTCCAGAAGACAGCAGATTCCACCATCTAATTGACTCCTGAAATGTTTTATTTGTTCTTTGGATTCCAGAAGACAGCAGATTCCACCATCTAATTGACTCCTGAAATGTTTTATTTGTTCTTTGGATTTTTACTGTCCCTATAATGCTTCTCAGGATTATACATTACACTATATTTGAGAGACCATTTCTAACCCACCAAAACTTAATTCGAGGCAGCCAAATTAAATCATCCCCGTGATTCAGTAATTTCCCAGGAAGACCTTCAGACCCCATATTAAAAGGAGTCAACTTCAGTGCTTAATTGTTTTTACAGATTTTTTTTCTTCATTGATTTTAATTAAGGTTTCCCTTGTCTTGTGAGCTTAGAAGACTTTCATTATCTATTGAAATAACTTTATTTGAAGCCTGGTGAACCAACAAGTCATACAGACCTAATAGTTTTGCAGGAGAAAGTTACTCTGAAATATTGGGAAATAAGACTTTGCCTTCCCCTGTCAGTGACAGTTGAAAGTGCGTATTGATTGCTATTAAATGGGTGTTGAGTACCGAGGAGAAAGTGGCATTTCTAGGGAATATGGAATATAAGAAGAGCCCAAAACTGTGGGCTTGGTCGTGGGAAGAAAATTAGCTGCAGGCAGCTGACCTTAAGTCTCTCTGTAAGAAGTCTTAATTCTTCAAATGAGATAATTCATTTTCCATTGGCTGACAGAGGACCTACAACCTTTATAATTATCCTTCTCTTCTGCAAGGAACCAGTCAGTCTAGATCATCTTCTTCCTTCAGGGGCTGATACAAGCTAAGGATGCAGGCAAGTTAGACTAGACTTCACATCCCTGGTCTGCCACTCACTAGCATGTAGTTTTGGATAATTTTGTATCATCTCCAAATATCAGGGTTATATCTGTGGAGTGGGAAAACAATATTACCTACTTTAAAATTTTTGAGTATTAACTGTGCAGAGGCAGTGCTTAAAGATGTATAAACATTATTGTATGACATGTGTAATAATGTAATTTTGTACAAAATAAAAGAGAGAGGGTGACTTCTATTTGCATAATGAGTAATCAGAAAAGCTAGGCCAAGACTAGGGTGAGGGAAATAGGCCTTTCTCTAGAACACACAATTTAAAAGGGGATCAAAAAACTCAATAACTGAGATAAATAGTATTTTAGTGTAAATTTTAAAAAAACACAAAACTAATACAAAAACCCATGATGAATAAAATATTAAGAAGTGTTTAAGAAAGACATTGTCTTTGAGTGATTGAGTGATATCCAGATAAGATGTACCTTATTTTGTCCTCTCTTTAACATTAAAATTCAGCATCTGTCCACAAGTACAGGTATTACCTGAAGGTAAATAGTAAAGGTTGGGGGAGATGACCACTACTTCAAATGCAAACACAGCAGTGTGAAACTCTAAGGAACATGAAAAATCAAGGAAACATGACATCACCAGAAGAACATAATAATCCTCCAATCACCAGACCCAAAGACATGGGTATCTGTGATTACCTGATGAAGAATTCAAAATAGCTATTTTAAGGAAAGTCAAGGAGCTACAAAATAACACAGAAAGACAATGCAACATAATCAGGAAAACAACCCATGAACAAAATGAGAGGTATCACAAAGAGATAGAAATCATAGCAAAGAACCAAATGTAAATGCTGGAACTGAAGATTTCACTGAATGAAATAAAAAATGCAGTAGTAATTATCAATGGCAGAATAACCAGATTGAAGTCGAATTCAGTGAATTAGACAACAGGAACTTGGAAACAATCCAGTCAGAGGACAATAAAGACACAAAGAAGGAAAAAGAGAGAGCAGCAACAAAGCTTATAGGATGTACCCGTATTAGAATCCTCAGATTTCTGGAAAGAGAAGAGAGAGGCAGAAAGTCCAATTAAAAGACTTATGAGGAGAACTTCCCCAACCTTGGGATAGTTGGGCTTCTAAGTTCGTGAAGCTAATAGATCATCCCGTTACTTTAATCCAAAACAATCTTCTCCAAGATATGGTAAAATGTCAACAATTTCTGTCAGTCACATCAGATACATCCAAAAGCCATACTAAAATACTAATTTCCAGAATGCCTGCTTTTTACGTCACTTATATAGTGCCAGCTATACTGGGCAGACCACTGAACCTCCACTCGCATCAACTATTGTATCTCTAAGAATATTGACTGTTCAATCCTGAGAGGTTTGCTTCATGTCTGGAAAAAATGGTTTTATATTTTAAACTAAAAAATGCGTGCACAATGGAAATTTCAAGACTGTGGTAAATGCGGAAATATCTGTTTAAAGGGTAATCTAGGTGGTTCAGTGGGTTAAGCGTCTGCCTTCAGCTCAGGTCATGATCCCAGCCAGGGTCCTGGGATCAAGTCCCATGACCTTGGCCTCCTTTCTCAGCAGAGAGCCTGCTTCTCCCTCTGCCTGCCTTTCTCCCTGCTTGTGTTCTCTTTCTCTCTCTGACAAACAAATAAATAAAATCTTTAAAAGAATTATCTGTTTAAATTAGTGCTGAGGTTAAATAGGGAAAAGACGCCTTGTGCCACTGTGTGAGGAAGGAAATTTGTAGGATACCCCATTTATGAAAATGTAAGACTCTCTTCAATTGTCCGGCCAGATCAACAGCTTCAGCCCCTGGAGGAATTGAGATACAGAGACACATCATATAATGTGAGTTTAAGCGGTACTTGAGTTTTATTCCTTTGTTCTGGAAGGTGTTATAAATTAAACCCTTAACTGCAGGGACGTGTCAGGTGACTTAGCTGAGCTGTACTTACCACTTCACATGGAATATTGACCAAATCCAATAACATTTAACAGCTCATACTGAGATCATTTTCAAAGGCATAAATACGCACAGAAGAACCTCCGCCCCCGCCCCCCTGCCTTGAGCATGTTGCAGCAGAGAAGAAATACACAGAGACCAGGGATGGTCTGAGATATGCAGGATTCACCACCTCTCACAGTTAAGAGATCAATGTATTCAATCAACTACAATGAACAAGTCCAAGATGAAAACTAGCCAAATGGTAAAGGCAAGAGTCTGGGTCATTACACACATATTTAATCTTTTTTTTTTTTTTTTCCTTGAAGGTTTGGCTTTTCATCAATTTATCTCCGAGTACCATCTCCTTCACTATTTGTAATTACTGAATTCCACACAGATATTTTTCTGTCAGAATGCTGAAGTTTGGGACAGATTTTTTTTTTTTTTCCTGCTTTGAAGATGGAATAAGAAGGAGGGAGATCAAACTTTCCCATGATCCCAAAGAGAGTTACTGGGGTTGTAATCAAAACTTCCCCAGGCTTCTTCTGGCAATCCCATGTCTGTGAATTTCACATGCAAGAGATCCTCTGCAATGAACTTGGGAAAGAAGTAGAAGCAAAAAAGGGACACGTGAGGGAATCATGCTCAAGGGTTTAGTTCACTGGAAGACTAATAGTCCAAGTACTAAGTGCATCTGCTTGTGGTGAATTTCATCTCGGGCTTTACAGCACTGGAGATGATGTGACCATGAGTCCTAGGAATGAACAAAACTACAAAAGCCAGCTTGAATTCTCCAGCTGTTTCAGGGTATCTGTTGTAGACACATCTCATCATATTGTGGTTCACTTTACTACGCTTTGCAGGTATTCCATTATTTTACACATGGAGGGTTTGTGGCAACCTTGCATTGAGCTAGTCTGCAGGCACCATGTTTCCAACACCATTTGCTGACTTCATGTCTCTGTCACTGTTCAGTAAATCTTGCCATATTTCAAACCCTTTTTTCATTATCATGATTATATCTGTATGATTATCTGCCATCAGTGATGATGACTTGCTAAAAGCTCAGATGATGGTTAGCATTTTTTAGCAATAACTATTTGACATTAAGGTATGTATACTTTTCAAATGTAATGCTATTGCACACTTCATAGACTATAGTGTAAGCATAATTATAAATGCACTGGGAAACCAAACACTCATTGACCGGCTTTATTACAATTTCACTTTATTGTTGTAGTCTGGAACCAACTCACAATATCTCTGAGGTATGCCTGTATTAAATCTGCAGTAGGATGATAATGATATAGTAAAATAGTGTTAACTACAGGTGTTAGTACTTATTTTCTGAACACTGTGCTAAGAACATTACATGGATTAGGCCATGTGCTCCTCATGAAAGCTGTAGGATGTGAACAGCCTAATTATCACCATTTGACAGATGAAGAAACTGAGTCTCCGAGAGATGAAACAGCATCAACATAATTGCAAACAAATGGAACATGTGCTTTGAACTTCAATGGTTTGATGTGAAAATCCAAACGCTTAGCCACAGCCCTCCAAAGATTTCCAAGGCTATAAAATATGGCTTGAATTATGGTTTTGTACTCAATTTATCTCTGTTAAAAAGTGTGCCTTAATGATTTGATGGCTTCTTCTCAAATTCTAACCTTAACTTTTAATTCAGTTCACCTTAAATTCACCTTACTAATGCCAGGACGACATTGTAAGTGTTAGAAGTAATGGAAAACCTGGGGTGGTATTGGGGAATTGAGATTATGCCAGGATGTCCTGAATTCTAACACAGTATCCAGGATCCTGCTTGCAAAAGTGCATTCCACTTCAAATGGACTTGGAGGCAGAAACATACAAAACAAGGCAAAGGAAGGGGAACAAAACATTAAATTGGGCTTGAATCCTAAACCATTATAAGGAATTCTAGTTGGCTAGGTTAGAAGGTAGAAGGCATAAATATCACAAAATAATTTAAATTCAGATCTGAAGATATAGCTAATTTCATGTATTTCTGGATTAGCTAGTGGTTTCAGATAAGAATTGTAGAATGTTTGCATAAGAATCACTGAAGGGTTTTTAAAACACAACTTTTAGGACTTGATTCTGGGGAGAGTATAATTCAGAATTTTTTTTTTTTAAGATTTTATTTTATTTTATTTTTTGACAGAGAGAGATACAGCGAGAGAAGGAACAGAAGCAGGGGGAGTGGGGGAGGGAGCAGCAGGCTTCTCACTGAGCAGGGAGCCTGATGCAGGGCTCGATGCCAGGACCCCAGGATCATGACCTGAGCGGAAGGCAGATGCTTAGCCCTCTGAGTCATGCAGGCACCCCCATGCTAGAATCTTTTAAGGACAACACTAATTAAAATGCAAGGGAGATATGAATATCATAAAGAGGAATCCAGTAAAACCTTTGGGGCTTCAGAGGGAAGGAGATGGGATTTTCATTTGGGAGATGAAATAAATGTTCAAGTGCAAAAAAGATATTTTGCAGTGCAATTAAGAAAGGGATGGAAACAAACTAAGAGACACATACTCATAAGGTTTATTTAGTTCATTATAGGTGGAGATGCTCCTTTAAGCAGACTGTGCTTTAAGAGCTTGTGAGTTTCACCTTCAGACTTTTCCAGTGCCAGGTATTACCTTGCTTCAGGAAGGAGATAACCTGTAAATCAGACTTTTACATATGGTATGTGTGAGAAAAAATGGTGTCTATGTTTGAATTCCATATTACAAATATAGACTGTGGATGGTTAAATATTTTATCCAGAAAATAAGATGTTAATATTTAAGCATCCTAAGCATTTCCTATTAATTCTGTTAAGGTTAATGATTTTTTTTTAATTAAAAAAAAGTACTGAAGGGGCAAATCCGCTCTTAAATTGGTACTAAATATATGGAAGGCTTTGGAAAATACACAAGGTGGCCCAGTATTAATTTACTTTCCTTGCCTAAAAACTAACAATAGCTGTATTTCTCACTGTCATTATGCAAACTGACAAGGAAAATAATGGTTTCAGGCTTTTTTATTATTACATTCTAAAGAAACACGATTTTTTTTTTTTAATGAAGTCATGTAAAGAGGAAACATTCATACCTGCACTTAGAGTTGAAGCAAAGTGCGCTTTAGAATTCCTTTGCAAAGACTCTTCCCAGGAATCTCAGACCTTTTGCCTAGGTGGGCTCCAAATTCCTGATCTTCAGTGGGCTTGGAATGAAAGTAACAGTGTTCTTCTAGGGGTCCCTACATTCCACTGCTGTGCGTCTTCAAGTACCCGCCCCCTCGCAGTCCTAATGCTGACACCAACCTCTAGATATCCTAGAGATTTTAATCATTAACATGATTATTTTTACTTCCTGCTTCCCAAGCTAATTTGATTCATTCAAAGTTTTCACTTCTATTTTACAAGGTCTCCCTTTTCAGCTTAATGCTCTTGGAAACTTTATCATCTTCTGTTCATTTGATTCCATACTTCATTTTCTACTCTCTCCCTCGCTGATTTTTTAAAACCTATGTTCAGCTAGCTAGAGATTACATTTCAACATAGTCCGTCCTCACTTCCATCCTTCAAACACTTCACTATAAATTAAACTGCTACCAGTCATGGGGAAATCATGTATCTTAATATTTTTCCCCCCTCGGATTGATGTGTTCTCTGTTTAGATTACTTAAATACTTTATAAAATGCCCACCCAAATCCCTTTCACCTATGGATGCATTATCCAGGCCCTCTTTCCAATACTACCCATAAGTACTCTGGTCTTCACTACTCTCTTTGAAGTGTTGAGATCTCAGGATTTCATGCATTTTAGACTTTATGATTCCAGCATTTATACCATGCAGGTATGTCACTTTTTCTTTTTCATTTGAGCATATTATTATAATAAATTATGAAGCATATATTATCTTCCTCAATTTTCAGAACATCTAAGGCTGAACAAGCTGCCCCAAGTTAATCAGGTTTCCAAGTGGGATAGGCAACATTCAGACTCAGGTGTTCTTTTCTTTTCTTTTTTTAGATTTTATTTATTTGAGAGACAGAGAGAGAGAGAGCATGAGCAGGGGGAGGGGCAGAGGGAAAAGGAGAAGCAGACTCTCCACAGGGAGCCTGACATGGGACAGGATCCCAGGACCCCAAGATCATGACCTGAGCCAAAGGCAGACACTTAACCGGCTCAGCCACCCAGGTGCCCTAGACTCAGGTGTTGTACCTGTAAGTCCTGTATATTTGCTTTGATGCCAGAATGCTGTATCGTGCATTCAGTGTCTATTTTTGTTTTCTTTTATTTCAAATTAGCATATAAATTATCCGACAAGAATTAGCATATGTTGTAATCATCCATAAAAGAAACCCTAAACATACAGCACATTTTTCATAACTCCTTGGTGACTAACTAACTGGTTAATTAATATTCATTATCATTTTATTTTACTTACATAACACAGTCTCCATTTTATCTAATCTTTCCCATAGAAATTACACATCTATTTTCTTCTTTATTCTCAGAAGGAGAAACATTTACTTCTTTTCCCCAAATATAAGGGGAAAGGTCTACACTTTTTGTGTGGCTTAAAGTTTTGGTCTATGATTCACTTCTTCATGACAGTCCCTAGCTGTTAAGAAAACCACTTAGGAAGATTAGGCCAGTAGATGGCTCTCTAATTCTTGAATTATAAAAAAAGAGTGGAGCTAATACGTTTGACTTCTGGTGAACAGATTTGATTTGATTGCACCAGTGACAGGAATAAACTTCATGCAGTCTTGCTGAAATGGGACACTTTCTGCTGTTTTGTCATGTAGCTTAAAATGGGAGAAGCTATTCTTGACCCTCCTCGTCCTTGACAAGTTCCAGAGAGTGTTGAAGGAATCAGCACCGGCGAGAAAGACAATTTGTTCCCCTCTGGAAAGAACACTGGCTTCATCAGTGCAGAACGACTTCTTCCTTAGGATTTCAGTGACCGGGAGGACTGGAACTAATAAAAAATGGATACAGTTCCCTGTCAGGTGTAGCAAGTTGCTTGTCACAGTGTGACATCTGATGAAAATGCAAAAATATGGGACTTATTTATTTTAGCTAAGAGGGAGATAGAATATGGGGAAATTTAGTAACATAGGAGATAGAGAAAAAAATAGTATTCCAATTTATTCTTACCAGACAGCATTATGCTGTCCATGTTTTGAAATAAAAAAAAAAAAAAAAAAAAAACTTTGGAAGCAAAGAAAATGTTTTTATTTTTTTAAAGTATTGGCCAAATTCTACTCCTGCCCTATAAAGAAAGGAAGAAAAATCGCCATTTACCAGCACGTGTGCAAATGTGCCTGAATAAACACGTTCGTGTATGTGAACATAGTTCCATGCCTTTAAAGGCATTTTTTCCCCTCATTCAGAAATCATTACAGCTCTATTACATGTTGTAATTCAGCTGCTCTTTTCAGAAGCCAAGTTTTAAAAATCCTTTAAATAATCCTGGCAGAAGATAAATATGTGTCCTGTCAGAACTTACTTCTGTGTTTTGAGACATGGTTCATCTCAGTATTGCTTCTTACAAACAAGACAGGGAAAGCCCAAGATGATATCTTCAGAGGAATCTGCATCTACAGGTAAAGAATACTGAGTGTGGCCTTGGAGGGAGTGTGGAATTTATGCATCGCTGTTGCTTTCACAGTAACTTTATGCTGTGTTGAAGAACTCTAAGCACATATGACTTGAATGAAAGTAGCATTATACATATTTGAGGTTTGGAGTGACACAGTCAACTAACCATTCATACAGATAATTTCCGTGGCTAGGACATAGCGGTGTTATCCCACATAGTTCACCAACCTCATAAGGTTTGCATATGGTACAAACGATCATAATAAGCCATCCTCAATTATTTCCTGCAATTTGAGGTTCTCAAATGTGCCAGATCTCTTTAGGATAAAGGAATTTGATCTTAGGCAAGAAGGCACACAGAAGGTTAGCAAGATACCCACTTTAAGCACAGCTCATACAGCCCGGGCTTTCTAGGCTGGAAATCCAAAAGCCCATGTTTTGGATTTGGATCCCTCTACCATTCAGATTATGGGCACTGGAATAAGCCACTGTGTGCATCGATTTGTCAAATTTCAAATCCGTGAAATCTGAAGATGAATAGTACTTATCTCAAGTAAAATATTCCATAATAAACATAATATCTTTTACAAAGACTAACTCTTTGGAGGAAAAGATATCTCTATTTTCATTCATTTCTATTACTTTTTACTCTTGTCACCTCAATCACATCAAGCCAGTGATCAAGAACTGACATACCTGAGTTCTTCAGTGTTCTGATTATTTCTATGGCAGGGTATTTGATAAACACCCACTGGGTTCCGTATCCTGGCTGCCAAGTGGGTAAAGTGGGATTTCTTTAGGTTTGAACTGTCCTGGGTTCTCAAGGGGGGAAGTGGAAAAAATTCAAACAGATAACAATAAAATGAATTATTCTTCTCTTTATCTTGGAGCGTATCTAGGTCAGGAAGGAACTCAAGAAGGGTGGTAGGAATAATAGGGAAGAAGAATCCAGCATTTGGTTACAACTCAAAATGCAAAATTTACTAGTATTTTTAGTTGTTCCATGATTGAAAATTATTCAATAATGGAAAGTAAAGTAACCATTGCACATGGTGCTAAGATAACATCACATAATTTTTAAAAATCCCTTTTAAGGACTAAAGCCCAAGAGAAGTGGACACAAATTAGCCCATATTCTGAAGAGGAACACATTCAAAGTAAAGGCCAGACACCTTCCTTGGGGCTGGATAAGAATAATGTCTGTGCCTTAACCCCCACTCCAGCTCTGACCCCCCCCCCCCAACTTTATACCCATCTAGGCCAGACAGAGTTGGTATTATGCAAGAACAGGCAGGCTGGAGATATGGGTATGGAATTCAACTAGATTAGACTTTCAGTGGCTCAACAATATATGAAAACCCTTAAGACTGGCCCAAGAAATAGATTATATACAGAGGAAGAAGAGAGGAGAAGAGGAGATATTCCTTGCAATTCATTAGGGATACTGGTAAAGAAAAATAATATACCCCACTCCCTTCTCCAAACTCATTTTCAAGGCACATAGTAAACTGCTATCATGCTGTAGGGGGGACTAGTTATCACCATGACCCTTCAAAACATGTGAGTAATGGGGACATTAACTCTTCTCTATTTATTTTGATGTCCCCAATGTCCTCTTCCCTGTTCTAAATCCCAATGTCTCATTAATGTACATGGCTGTTTTTAGATATTTAAAGTGATAAAATGACTGACTTACATGATACCAACTAACACTGATTTTATAACCCATTTTGCTTAAATATTATGTTTGCTTCTAGGCAACTGAAGAATTGAGACCAGATTTTTGCCAAAGCAGTGACTGAACCATAGTGATGTCACTCGCTCATCTGATTCCTATTACAATATTCAGAGATTTCACAGCTGAGCACTTTTCCACCATCTTCCTCGGTTGTTATTTGAGCCCCCAATTTTTGTATCTCACTCTGTGGCAAACCAGTTTGAAAAGAACCAGGGCGCTGCGGAGGGGTGAGGTGGAGGGATAGAAGGAAAGAGAAAGTGGGCATGCCAATTGCTATTAAATTAGAAACTGTTGAGAAAGGGAATTTTTACCGCAGTGTGATTATGCTTACCACTGGAATGTCTTTAAAGGGTATATTTAAGAACAGATTTTTGCTTCACGTTCATATAAGAAATCTGGCCTGACCTCTATCACTGTCAAGTGAGGAGAGGAAAGCATTAGAGAATAAAAAGAGAAGGTATGAAATTAGTAGGTGACCAATACTTGAAAATGTCTGACTGCCTTCCCCAGTTAGCAAATAGGAGACAATAAAATGACCACACGGAGTATGTTCACACACAAAGGCTTTATGATGACAGCACATTCCCACTCAGCTCGTCGCTCCCACAAAGAAAATATGCCAGCCCTCACACATGAATAATTTGATTAAACATGATCAGCTAAATTGTTTGTTTTCTGCAACTAAGAGACATTTAATTCTCTCAGATTGAAACATGGCTTATTTTCCTTGTTCCCACTTCAAAAAGAAAGAATACAATTAAAAAAAAAAAGTCTAACATACGATTCATGTACTTCAAATATATTTTTGTTTATGGTAGGCACATGTGCTATATATTGTTTAAAACCCTCATCCTAGAAACCCAACCCTCTGAAGATAATCTTTGACAGTAATATTGGGTGAGAAAGTAGTCATTTCCCCTTTCAAATGTTATGGAAATTCTTGTAAGGAACATGCCTATTTGTGTAAATAAAACAAGATGACATTCTCAGACACCGATTCCTCTTAATGGTTGAGGAAATTAACCACAGAGTTGGGAGTCCCAAAGAGAGAAGTGGGCTAATCGTAACTGATCTGACTTGTGTGCCGATTACGTGATCTGTGTAGACAGATTCAACTGGAAAGCTGTGGAAATCATGAATTTTGGCTAATTTGATAACACAAATAAATATGGATTTTTCATATTCAAGAGTCTCAAAATAAACATAGGGTTTTAGTCAAGCATGACCAAACTCTTCACAGGGCACATCTGACTGTGAACATTTCTGTCATGGCCTTCTAGTATAATATGGAAACGAGGATCCTTTTCCTGTGCCATGCATTCCTCCCCTGATTTGCAAAGCAATTTCCAAGAACTCCACCCCTACATTCAGAATGAGGGCGGGCAGGAAGTGGCATACCATGTCAGCATGTCTTCTGCAAGTGTTTATTACAGCCTGTGTTGCTACTGGAAGAACAGAGAACAGAGACAGTTCTACAGATAGCTCACCAACCAAGGCTTTCCTCTGCTGAAACTGGCAGCAATAAATACCACACAGAAGTGGGTGGCACCTAGATAATGAGCTTTGCAAATGCACACATACTTTCAAAATAAAAAATAAAATTCAATATCCTCTTCAAGTGAATTTTTTCCCCAAACATGCCTGGATATGAACATTTGTGTGGCTAAGAGGGAGGGCACATTTTTGCCTTTCATTTATCTGACCAACTGGGTCTGACCCTTAGGTCATTACATTTTTAAAAACATCTATATTTCACATCTGATCCAACAAATTATTTTTCTTGTGAATGTTCTTCAATGTTGCTAGGAAATATTTTCTTTTTCTTTTAAAGTGGGAGGCATATAATATCACAGTTAATAACATGACTCCTAGAGCCAAGTATCTGCTGTTTGCTAATTGATAATGGCTAAGTTTTTTAGCTTTGTTCTGCCTCAGTTTCCTTAATGGTAAAGTGGGATACTAGTGTACCAACTGTTAAGAAGGTTAAGGAAGTGAGGGAACCTGGGTGGTTTAGTCAGTTAAGCATCAGCCTTCAGATCAGATCATGATCCTGGGGGCCTGGGATCCAGCCCCATGTCAAGCTCTCTGCTCAGCATGGAGTCTACTTCTCCCTCTCTTTCTACTCTTCCCTGCCCCCCACCACTTGTTCTCTCTCTCTTCTCTCTCTCAAATAAATAAATAAAATCTTAAAAAAAGAAGAAGAAGAAGAGAAGGAGAAGGAGAAGGAGATGATGGCTAAGGGAAACCTGGGTAGCTCAGTCCATGGAGCTTTTGTCTTTCGCTCAGGGCATGATCCTTAGCTCAAGTCCTATATTGGGATCCCTGTTTGGCAGGGAGCCTGCTTCTCCCTCTGTCTGCTGCTCCCCCTGATTGTGCTCATTCTCTGTTTCTGATAAATAAATAAGTAAAATCTTATAAAAAAAAAAAAAAGAGAGAGAGAGAAGAAGAAGACGGCAACTAAGGAAGTTAAGAGGAATAAATAATTCCTGTCTGTGAAGAACTTGGACCAATCCTTGGTGCATAGTAAGTGCTATGAAAGTATGTGTCAAATAATTAAATAATGTTCAGTCAATGTTCATTGACTAGCTAGGTTACTTACTTTTTCAATAAGTACTATCTAAAAATGAAAGAAAAAGAAGTTGTGGAATATTAATAATCATCAAAATAATAAATTAAGTGAATAATAAGCAAATGAGTAAAATAAATAATAATAAAATGTCAATACAGTTATCTGTCCTTTCTTTAATAAAGCATAACTAATTGATTGAGCCACACCTGTAGGCACAGGTCCCTCCAGTCATTGGGCTGGCAGGGCTGCTACCCAAGAACCCACAATGATCACTACCACATAGGATGCTTACTTAGCATCTTTATTTATATAGCACATTTCTAATCAGCTTATTGTCCATCATATAGTCAGTGATTTTATTAAACCTAATCTGTCAAAATGTAATACTGCTATTTCCATAAATGCTTTATTTTTAATTCTGTGAGACCAAAACATCATTTTACTATAACCCTTCATTGGGAACGCTATAAGTAGGGTAAAGACGCTGTAAATGAATTCTGTTATTGCTGTTGCTGATGTTAAGGGCACTTATTCAACCCAGAGTGAATTTTTCATTATAAAAAATTAAGGTTCTAAGCATATGGACCAAGTAGAAATTTATCTTATCTACATATTGAGCATTTTTAAATATTTGATAATTTTCCTCATTTTTTTTTCTGGTTTCCTCTGAAGTCACTATGACCTAAAAATATACTAAGATGACTGTCACCAGCGAAAAGGATGTCAAATGCAAATTAAGTTATTTTAGGTCATATAAAGAGCAAAGGTGAGGAGAAAGCCTCTCTCAGAAATTTAAGGGAAGCCAACATAGGAAAATATGTAAAATTAATCACACTGGCTTTTTGGAGCATGGCATTTTGGGCTTACATTCCAAAATTACAAAATGAGAGCATGGGTTCTGAGTTTTTATTTCCCCATCTGTAAAATGGCAATAAAAACACCCATCACCTAGGAATACTGAGAAGATGAAGAGCCTCTCCATGTAGGAACTGGCACACAGAATCCTTACTTTAGATAGCTCTTAAATTAATCAAGACATCCAATCACCAGTTATAAGCCCCTTGAGGACAAAGTACCACATGATCCACCAAACATACTGAGCACCCAATAAAATAATCATTGATTGGCAGGCAAGGCAAACATCTGCTTCCAAAGAGATTGCAAAATAAATCAGCTAGGTCTATAGGTAGTTCAGGAAAGAGCTTGCTGGAAGGTATCAGCAGGGAGGAGTAGAGCTGAGCAAGGGACTGAGGAACTATAGTCTTATTCACAAGGTGGAACCATTTCCTTCATCAAGTTTGATACTCAATATGGGTTTTATGGGCTTTAAGAAAAGGATGGCTGTCAATTTGCAACAATACACAAATTGTGATGGGATGATTAATATCTTTTATCTTTTGTGAAGATTTTATCCATTTATTCAGGAGAGAGTGAGAAAGAGAACCAGCAGGGGAGGGGCAGAGGGAGAGGAAGAAGCAGACTCCCTGCTGAGCAGGCAGCCCCACAGGGGATTGTGGGATCAAGACTGGATCTCAAGGTAGGTGCTTAACTGACTGAGCCACCTAGGCCCTGATGAATATCTTTTTAAACTTTTCCTCGAATGTGTTAATATTCTCAGTATCAGCTAATAAATCTTGTTTTAATATTCAAAGAATTTCCTAAGCTTCAGGTAGTACAAGCAATTCTTATTATCCATAAAATTTGATTTTCTTTTCCTTCTCTTAAAACACTTAATTCCATATTGTGAAAGCCAGGATTAGGTACCAGAAATCTCTGATTCTTGGCTTATTTGTATTTGCATGAAACTCAAATTGGTTGGGCAGAGTCCTGCTTTAATAGATGCTTCCTATAGAGGAAAGCGTGTTTGTTTTATGTAAATGGAATACATTTGCTATTTTCTGTCCCTTCCATTTACGGAGCTGGACATGACTTGAACATTATGTATATATTTCTAATTGAGAATACCATTTTCGTTTTCTAACAAGCTGTTGTACAGAATGTGAGTCATGGCAAGAATGCTTTGCTTACCCTGTGGGAACAGTATTTGGAAATCTAAAAGGCTAAAGATGTGAAGTGGCCAATTGTGAGGGAAGTTCTCTCTCTTTCTCTCTCCCCTTTCATTAAAATTACCTGAAATAACATTTATAAATCATAGAGTATGACTAAATACAGGTATCAAATATTGTCAGAGTTTTCTTTATCTGGATATTTCTTCGGAAATTATAATCTGGGCGTAAAGCTGGGAAATGGGGCCTCTGTAGCATTCAATTTTATTGCACATATTTTTGGGGTCTGGCTCTTAGAATTAAATCCATACTACTATTTATTTAATTTTTACAAAAGTAAATTTTAAAGTACTCTATAACATTTTTTACTGCTCTACGTGTTCACTTTCTGAAAACCTTGCTTTCTTCAGTGTATCAAAGTTCAGGATGCTCACTGTTAGAATCTATATTCACTTTGCCATTTAAACAATGTTTGGCAATAAAAAGTGAGTTTAGATAAAGTAATAGGTATGGAGTCTATGCATTTAAACTGGAAATTAAACACTAAATCCACTTATCAATATCTCTGAGAACTGTTTGAACATCTTATTGATTACAAATTTGGTAAAAATGTTGGAAAAAATCAGGTAAATTCTCTACATTAAAAAATAATTTAATAATCATAAAATGGAGAATTTGATAAAAAAATGAGCGAAAGGCCTGGACACCTCACCAAAGAAGGGAGACGGATAACAAATGACCCTCTGAAAGGAGGTTCAACATCATATGTCAGTAGGGAAATTGGGAAATGCAAATTGAAATAAGGAGATACTACTATGCTCTTCTTAGAATGGACGAAATCCCAGACCCTGACAACACAAAATGCTGTTAAAGATGAAAAGCAAGAGGAGCTCTCATTCACTGCTAGTGGGAATGCAAAATAATACAACCCTGGAAAGACAGTTTCTGCCCACCCAAGGAATAATAATTATTATTATTTTTAAAAATAATTATGATAATTATAATAATACTAATTATTATTATTCATCACTGAAAAGAAATGAGCAAGCAAGCCATGAGCAGACATAGAAGAAACATTAATGCATTTCATTAAGTGAAAGAACTCAATCTCCAAAGACTACATATTGTATAATTCCAGGTATATAGTATCTGGAAAAAGCAAAACTATGACAAAGTAAGGAGATAAGTAGTTGCCAAGAGTTATGGGGGAGGAGGGATGAATGGATGGATAACAGAGAATTTTTAGAGCAGTACAACTATTCTGTATGATACCATACTGATGGATCCATATCACTGTACATTTTTCAAAACCTGTCAAATGTACAACACCAAGAATGAATCTTAATGTAAACCATACACTTTGGGTGATTATGACGTATCATTCTAGGCTTCTCTACTGTCTAAAAATAATCTATTTTTTAAAATTATTGAAGCCAATATAAAATAATGTATATAAGACAATGAAAAGAATGAAAACTCTAAACATGATGCTGGGTATATGAGGATCTCAAAGCTCTGGCAAATAGGTATAATCAATTATATGTCCGCCTAATTTAAAAAATTTAAATATTCATTCACATCCTGATTTACGTACTTATTTATTTATTTATTTATTTTTAAGATTTTATTAAATCTTAAGGATTTAATAAACCCGAGGGAGAGACCGTGAGAAAGGGAATACAAGTAGGGGGAGTGTGAGAAGGAGAAGCAGGCTCCCCGCAGAGCAGAGAGCCCAATGTGGGGCTAGATCCCAGGACCCTGGGATCATGACCTGAGCCAAAGGCAGACACTTCACGACTAAGCCAGCCAGACACCCTTTGATTTGAGATTTAAATAAATCTCAAAATATTTATTTATGCTTACTTGTGGAGAATCAAATAAGATACTATGGTCTGCTCTCTTTGATCTTACAGTACTAGGGGAGAAACTGACCATTAAGTAACCAGAAAGCATCACAAGTTTTATTTTATTTTTTAAAAGATTTTATTTATTTATTTATTATGTGACAGATCACAAGTAGGCAGAGAGGCAGGCAGTGAGAGAGGAGGAAGCAGGCTCCCTGCTGAGCAGAGAGCCCGACGTGGGGCTCAATCCCAGAACCCTGGGATCATGACCCAAGCCAAAGGCAGAGGCTTTAACCCACTGAGCCACCCAGGTGCCTCACAAGTTTTATTTTAAATGTAAATGCCATCATGAAAATATTATGGTGGGAATGCATATATAATCTACCAGATTCAGAGTTCAGGGAACTTTACCTGGTGACTGTGACATAACTAACTTGTGAACAGTGAGAGGGAACAGCCACAGAAGGGAAATTTCAATCATTATCTATCTCACTTCTGAATTTATATATATATATATATATATCACACACCCTTGCCCATCTTAATGGGCAGACCCCCAGTCAACAGACACCACTTCCTTATGTGACTGTCTACTATTTTCCTGCAGTTTTAGTGTGTTTGTGTGTATGTGTGTGTGTGTGTGTGTGTGTTTAAATTGCCAGAATAACCCTTCACAGAAGCAAGGAAGGACCCATTTTCCTTATGAATCCTTGAGGTGAAAAACTTAAGTAAATTTTACCCTTTACAACCCAAGCAAGCATTAGAGATCAAGTTTTGTCTCTTCCAAAAGTTCGAATTGAACTTACACAAAGGTGTCTGGGAGCAACCAGTCACAGGTACAAAGCTTGCAAAGGATTGGAATGGCTAGATTAAAATCCCCTAAACCCATACTGTTTCTTGGACCAACTGCAGGTCTGCACTTCATCGAAACACTCAGTGAATGATCATCCAAAGTTGGGCACAGTCCAGATGGTTGCTTAGTGCCTCCTTTGAACTCTGGAATGAGCACCTTAGAAATATCTAAGTCATCTTGGCAAATATCTGGCCCGAATCATTTCCATTAATATAAATAGTGTACTTGGGCGGGGGAGGGTGTAGTGCAAGGATGACACGTGGCCTACTTGCCCAGATACCACGCTGACCCAAACCCTCTCTTTTCTTTCTATAATGTTCAGTGCCAAGATAGCTTTTAAAACACTCACATTTAACGTATTGACATTTCCACTTCTCTCCTATCTCCTGCTTTCCCTGAGACATCCTTCATTGGCTGATGCCAGAGTGACTAAGCCACACATTGTCTTCTCACAGCAAACTCAATCCTTTCTGAGTAATATATAAAAGGAGAACATTCTGGCCTATTTAATTTGATTTGATTCTTAGTTCTTTTGAAATATAGAAACATTCTTTCCTCCACTCCATTATTTTCAGCTTTTATGTGTGTAGCCACAAGTGTTTAGATTATAATATAAAATGGCAGATAAATAGGCTATTATCCAAAGTTTTGCATAATGAGTTTAAGTATAATACATTCCCTTTTGAAAATGTCCATACTGAGTGCAAGTGCATAAGGCTGCCAGCGTGTTTCCCTTCCCCTCTGGGGTGGAAGTTCTGCTTTGCCTCCCATTTCAGACACATAATTAGTTGGAGCACGTATACCATAGTGGTCTCACAGCCTACATCACCAAAATCTTCTTTAAACATCATTTTAGCAAAGCAAACCCAGGAAATTCTGCTCACCTTACTTAAATGCTTGTAACTTTAGTATTTTTACAATTCTTTCAGGCTTAGCACAGATGGGATTTTTCAAATGAAAACCAGATGAAAGTAAACAGCAATCTCAAAACCTTAAGGTAGGAAGACGCAGGCCTAGCTCCATGCTGTAATAAGATCCTCTTTCACAGGGGAAGTATGTTTCCAATAACTGTACAGTTACCTTTCATTAGAGACTCGAATCAGCATTTTATTTTTCCTTTTATAATTTGACATGGTAAAAGGAGAAGTGGGCTTTCAAATCTCTAATCCATGTCAACCTGAGATGAAAGTTTTTAGCACTCTGCCTCTGTGGGGGTATTTGGATTTGTAGTTCATTTTACAAATCCTGTTTAACATACAATTAAATAATAATGTAAATATGTGACATAATCTCCCTGGCTACAAACTTTCACTGACCCTGGTGATTTCCTCCCCCTGGGGTTTTAAATTTGATTTCTATTGCCCTACCTTACTGAAATGTATACCTATGTCTTCTTCAGTTGCAATTTACTAAATAGTCATTCAATGTGTATCCTCTTTAAAATTTATTTACAATAATTCTCCTTGATTAGAAAGGAATCATCCTAACTCTGTTGCCAATTTATTTTTATTTATTTTTTATTTTTTACCTATATTTATTTTTATTTTTAACCAGGTCATCTCCAAGGTTGCCTCCAAAATTGGTACACACTGAAATTATTTGAGAACTTTTAAAGCTTGAGAGCTCCTTCTGTAGATGATCCTGTTTAACGGGCACAGCACTGGGATATGGACATTTGCAGTTTAAAAAAAAAAAAAAAACTTCATCCATTTTAACATGCAACCAGGATTAGGAATCATTGGTCTAGATAGGATCAAGATTCCCTCTTCTTGAAGGGATTTCTTGTGGGGTAAATGTTGGGGTCTTTCTTATGTCTCCAGGAAAGTAAAGAAATTAGTTAAGACTAGAAGGAATGTAAATTCTCTTATAGACAGACACCTAGATCCTGGGAGGAATCCTTAGCAGTAGTAAGTGATCTTAGGACTGTATCTTAATTCTAAGAGTAGGCAATTTAAAACAAAGATATATCCTCTCTGCAACTACTCTGAGCAGCTCCACATTGCAGTCATCTGCTCTCTCCCCAGCATTTAGTACAAATAGTCCTAGAATCAGAAGCCTGGGCATCTTGATCCTATCAGCCCTGCTTACTATGAGATAGTTAGGGTTGGTCTCCAACATGGCAACTATTTACAAACAGTAATGTGGTGGTGGTATGACCTACCAGAAAGCTACAGAGTGGATCATCTCTCTGGGACATTTATATTTTTCTCCTTCATGGGGTTCTTCCTTCCTTCTATATATGGAGAAATCAAGGACATAGGTCTGAATCAGCTTCTATAACCAGAATGTGTGGCACAGATTTTGTTTCATATCATTTCAGAAAATGTAAGCAGAAAGAAAACATGGCTCCCAAATTAGAATTGTTGTCATTCAGCCCTGCGTTTTCTTGAATGATGATTATTCCACCCAGTGGTCTTTTAGTCATATAACAGAAAGATAAATTATCGTTCATAATAGAGAATTGTGATTTATTCCTAATAGATGGCTAAATATTTTTATTATAAATAATAAGAAAGTATTTTTACCAAAAATAGCTATAAATTTTTAAGAACCCTACATAAGAAAGTTAGCTATAGTATATCTTTTATATTTTTCCATGATCCCAATAAAATAATATGCAACTTAATATTACAAGTTATGTTTCCACTCAATCATCCTTCCAAATGTGTACTCCCTCTCTTCCTCTTGTGAGTTCTTCATTTCAAAATAAAAAAGTAACCAAAACTTTCATTTGGAACCCTTTGATAATCTATTTCATAAAAGTCCTTGAAAAGAGCAAAGAAATTATTTTCTGTATAGATTCAGAGTCAGGAAACTTGGACTGTGATTGTGTTCCTTTTAATTACTTTGATACATAAATGGAGCTAAGACGTTCAGGCAAGTTCTAGGCAAACAGCAAATATGATTAAAAGGCAAATTAGTAGGCAAGTAAAATATGGGACCATAATATGTTTAATGTACCGTGGCTAAAGTACCAACTATAGAAGAGATTTGAAACCAATGGAAAAATATGTAAATAACCTAGAGGAAAAAATACAACTTCATCTTGAAAGGGTTCGTGGCAAGGATGGATAGTAAAAGTTACAATGGGGTCATATTTACACACAGAAAGCATGTCAAGAAAAATCTATGAAAGACAAAGAATGAAAAAACAAGTAAATGAAGTAAGAGGACATTTGGAAAAGTTACAGCCCCCTTTTGTGTCTCGGAAAGAAACATTCATAGAACATGTGTTTCTATCAAGGAGAAATAGGAGTAAGGGAAAGGAAGTAAGATTTAGGCTCACGGATCCAGTTTGAATTCTTGATCTAACAGTGTATGAGGCAAATCATACCACATTCCCGTTTATAAGACTGCACTTATAATTTTCTGTTTTCATAGATCATGATAACAAATGCTATTACCTTGGTAAAGTGCTTTGCAAATTTCAGAGCTGCTTTCAAATACAGGTAGAACCTGACAACTCAAAGCGAGATTCTGGATTTTGACAAGTTGATCAGTATTTCATATGTACATTCAATGTGGAGACACACTGGTTTAAAGGGGTGGAGACTGTCTAATGGAAAGCATCCTTAATCTTAGAAACAGTCAACTTTAATTTAGATTGATAATGCTTGAGCAAAGTGCCCCAAATCCTGCATCCTCTTTCTCCTCACATATAAAGTTAGGAAGGGGGACTCTTTTGGAGGCTCTCTGAAGTGCTTTCATGACACCTTTGTGTGATTTGTGTGTGCAACAATCAATTGTGAGGGAAATTTCAAATTAATTATTACTAAGAGGAGTTAATTTTGTTAATGACTCATATTTCACTGTTATGTTTGTTTGGAGTATTTCTAAAATATAATTCTCATCATTCTGCCACCTGGCATGCTTCCTTGAAAGGAAAAGATGGGATTGCCTATACCCTATAGTGTACCTGCCCCTATCCCATCAAATGTGAGTTGTGTTAATGCCATCAATCCCAAATGTTCTAACAGAAAAAAAAAAATAAAATAAAATGGCCAAGCACTTCCGAGTGTTTGAATCTCTGTTAAGCTCTGAAAACAAAGAAATGAACAGAGAAACAAACAAACAAACAAACAAACAAAAAACCTAGTATGTAGAAGAATTGGCAGATCATGTAGGAAAATTAAACATTTAGATTTCAACTATTTTCTTCTTGAATATCACTTTTTGAAATTCTCATTTTTTTCTTTTTCTTTTTTTTAATTTAAAGATTTTCATTTATTTATTTGACAGAGAGATCACAAGTAGGCAGAGAAGCAGGCAGAGAGAAAGGGGGAAGCAGGTTCCCTGCTGAGCAGAGAGCCCAGTACGGGGCTTGATCCCAGGACTCTTGAGATCATGACCTGAGCCTAAGGCAGAGACTTAACCCACTGAGCCCCCCAGGTGCCCTGAAATTCTTATTTTTCTAGCTTAGGTTCCTTTCAGCATGCAAATACATGTTTTGCAAATAATCTGCAGAGCTTTGTCCTTCACAGTGAGAACTGCTATTCATGCACACTTAGACATGTAGTGAGAACCTAACCTGCTAGCCTCACCCATCCATTGACTTAGTCCGATACCTGGAATTCCACAGGGCCAGCTAGGTGTGTGGCCTGTGTAGCCACACTCTATAAGAGAGAGAGCTAGCAGCTGGCAGCAGCCTGAGAGTACTTATGAGGACTGAGATAAGGAAATAAGAAAACCATGAAAGGTGTCCTAAAGAATACTGGGTACTCTAACTGCAGGGTGCTATTTGATTCAACACCAGGCAGGCGGAAAATACAGATAGACTATCTCTCATTGAGAAATGTTCACTAGACCATGATGCCCAATCGATAAGGGTGACATGTTGAACTGAACTTACTCCTGCTTAGTTTACATCCACCTCCTTCCTAACACAGTCCCATTTCTCATTTGCAATACAGACCCTGGTTTCCATGAGCTGTCTGGGGCTGACTCAGGTGATCTGAATGTGGATTTTGACTTGGGTACATTTTATTGATTTTTAGGTCTTCCGCCTTAACCTGGATACCCCTAATCCAAATCTGCTAACTTTCATTCAGGCTAGGTAGAGCTTTCCAATAACTTAGAAGGTGGGAATTCAATCATTTTAAAATTACTTACTAGGGTAAAATTTGCATACTATAGAGTCTACCTGTTTAAAGTGCAGAATTCACAGATTGTTATTATATTTACAGTTTTGCAGCCATCACCATAATCTAATTTTAGAACATTTTCATCATCTCCCAAAGCTGCCTTGTACCCATTAGCAATCACTTTCCACACCACCATCCCTCAGCCCTAGGCAACCACTAATGTACTTTCTGTCTCTATAGATTTGTTTATAATTTTTGATAAATGATTTAACTGGTCCAGAAAAAAAGTCTTTTTTTTTTCCCCTTCAAATTGCTCACCGCATGATCTCTAACATCTCAGTATGAAGTTATTTATTTTGTATTAGGGTCTCCAATGATAGCAATTAGAAATGTATTTTGTTGTATATGAATATTTTTCAATGTCCAATTAGCCATTTTCAAATTATTCAGACATATTTTGTTTTCTATGGTATTTCCTTCCATATTTTAACAGTGAGAAGAGGGGCATGATAACAACCCCAAGGATTCATGATTATTAATGACACTACTTCTTTCCTATCTCTGAATTTTTATTTAGTACTAGGCACCTCTGAGAAGTGAGAAGCTGAACCCTGGGCCTTTCATGGGAACAGGCAAATAGTCTCTTAGGTCTCACAGCTAGAATTCATCACTGAGGAGACATCCCTTTCCAGTCACACACACTGGCAGCCCTTACCAGATGAGAGTTATATAGCTTCTCTGCTTGGCACAGATGGGAACCAGGATGGTAAGGAACTAAATAACTCCGTCAGAGTTTAAATGAACACAGAAACTGATTGGGGAGAAGGAGGGTCACACTAATATAACTATTTTTTGTGCAACTAATAAACTAATTTCAATATAAAAGAACAATTTAGAGAGGTGCTTGGATGGCTCAGTTGGTTAAGCATCTGCCTTCTGTCAGGTCATGGTCCTAGGATGGAGCCTCACATCAGGCTCCCTGCTCAACGGGGAGTCCGCTTCTCCTTCTCCCTCTGCTACTCCTCCTGCTTGTGCTCTCTCTCTCTTTCTCAAACAAATAAATTCTTTAAGAAAAAAAAAAAACAGTTTAAAATGATCACGCTGATTCTAATAACTAATAAAATACATTTGGGTACCCATTGTGAACATTTGGGCATATGTGATTAAAAGTCATAGATACAGATTTTAAAAAGGGAAAAAAAAAAAGATAGGGACAGTTTATTTATTTATTTATTTATTTATTTGGATTTATTTTTTTAGGGGCTCCTTTTTTGAAAGAAGCTATCTCTAGAATTGATGGATAAGGTCCCAGACTGGGCAGACACTGGGGCAACCTTGAAAATCTTAAAGGGGGGAATTCATGAAAGGTATCTGTAGAGTGCAGGAGTTGAGATGAATACATGACAATACAGAGTCTGTGTGGTTTCTGCTTATGAGTCAAACTCCAGGGAGAGAGGGTCTGATTAGCCTAGATCAGTTTACCACCACCACCCATAGCCACGCCAGGTTTGCCTGTAGCACCTGAACTGACTGCATCACTAAGACTGTGTTCAAAGGCAGGTGGTGGGATATTCCCCAAAACCAAAATGGGATGCTGGTCTTGGAATTAGAAAAAGTAAATGTCAGACCATTAACAGTTAACATACTATTTATTTTTCAAAATTTTACATAGTACTTACTCCGATCTGAGCCCTATTCCCATCACTTTATAATTAGCTACTTGTTAATTCCTCATAATAATCTGATGTGGTAGGCACTCTTCTCCTCAACTCCATTTTTTAAGTTCAGGGTGGTAAAGTAGATAAGATTGAAAAAAGTCCAGCTCCCAAGTGTCTGTGCTCAAACTACACTATGCTAGCTCTCTCTGAGGTGATGATTTAGAGATATTTCAATGTTTTTCATAAGAACCCCATGAGATGAATCTCTATTTCCGAAATAAGAAAATTCAGATTCCAGTACCCATATGTCTATCATATTTCACTGGTTTTCTTTGCCTTTCAAGTAGTGGTGGGCATTTACATTATATTAATGACTTAAGGACCACGTGGGTGCTTAAAGCTAAGTTCAAATCTCCATACTGGCTATTTTTTTTTTTTAACCCTTAAATAACATCTAAAAGCAGTCTTTTCCTTTGTAGTGGCCAATCTGTCTAAGGCCTAAGAGAAAAAGAATTCTTTATTTTCCTGTGTGAATGCAAATGTAATGGGCCGACCCTGTATTTTGTTTATATCATGCACGCTTAAAGTCTGAACGCAGACTTGAAGTCCTTCTCTGCATAGTTTCAGCTTGGAGCCATTATTTTAGAACTCTTTTCTTGGACACAAATTATATTCTAAAAAAACCAGAGAGGTACAGGATTTGGGGAGAGGATTTTATAATCCACTGCTTCTGGTCAGATTTAATTCATTGAACAGAAACGTGACTGATCATTAGCGTGCTCTCAGAGTCCTTTTCTACCAGATGTGTTCTTCTTTCCAACAAGGATATAAAAGAGCTGCTATTCATTGTTCAGGGGCTGACAAGACACATGAGTGGCAGCATGCCATCCAGGCAGACACCGTTACGGACAATCCCACGAATACTGGCTATTCCACTTTTCTGTCCACCTCAAGGTGATATTGCACCATGGTATCATGTGGTACATGAAGACATTCTGCTTGAGTATGAATTCTTGCTCCCCCACTGTTCAGCGGGGTGACTTTGGGCAGGTCACCTATCTTTCTGTGCTTCACTGCCCATATGGGGTTTTATGAGAATGAGACAAGACCACACATGCCTTAGAAACTGGAAAGCAGCTGCTATATCAGGCATCACAATTGTCTCAGTAGGAGAGGTGAAAAGATCAACAGTGCACAGTGTATAGCAATTTTTGGAAATATAAAGTAGTTTTATGTTTATACACTGGGCTTAGTTTCTTCACAAATAAAGCATTATATTTGGAATTGCTCAAAAGCATCCTTAGAACAATTGATGCCATTTTTTCTTACGTTGCCAGTAGAAAACCACTGATCTAGAGGTCTGGTAAAAGCAGCAGGTAATAGGATGGAAATAAAAAGCAAGAGAGGGGCAGACAAGTAGAAAGAGTACCGGTATTAAATCTTTTTAATCTTTCTTTTAAAATATTTTTGATCAGCCCTTCTGAAATCTGTTTGAAGAGGCTTCCAGAGAGGTGGGGAAAGCTACAAACTCTGCATAATTGAAATCAGGGATTTTATCCATTTATCAATATCTATATAGCTCATATCTATATCTACATGCTTCATGTATATTGGGATTTTTGAGGGTGTATAGAAAAACAAGTAAACAAGTAAACATTTCAAGGCACAAGCAGAGAACTCCGGTAGGCATTCAGAGGTTCTAATCCTGTCTGTTAGGGGTCTGGCGACACTGGCCAAGATGCAGGCCCAGCAGGAGGGTGATATGGACACATGCAGGTCCAGAAACAATATGGATATCTAGGTGATTTAATATAGGGGAAAGCTTATATTTACTGTGCAACTCTGATACTGTTAAGATACTATCTCATTTCTTCTGGACAACAGCCATTTAAAGAAGGTGTTATCCCAATATTCCACATGAGGACATGAAGGCTTAAAAGTTAAGTAATTTATTGTGTGCTATGTACTGAATTGTGTGCACATAAAATATATATGATAAAGTCCTAACCCTCAATGTAACTTTATTTAGAGATAGGGCTTTTAGGAAGTAAATAAGGTTAAGGGAGGTAGGTCATAATCCAGTAAGATTGATGAATTGATGAGAAGGGAAAGATCTGTCATCTCTCTCTCTCTCTCTCTCTTTTTCTCTCTCTGACATGTGAGGACAGTGAGAAGATGGCCATCTGCAAACCAGGAAGAAGGTTCTCACCAGGAACCAAACTGATTGACTGGCACCTTGATATTGGACTTTCCAGCCTCCAGAACCATGAGATAACAAATTTCTGTTGTTAAAGCCTTGCATCCTGTGATATTTTATTACAGCAGCCTGAGCTGACTCATATACTCTGATTATAAACCACTAATTGGCCATGATTTGTGGCTCAAACCAGGTGTGAGGATAGAAAAAAGCAAATAGATTTAGAACCAGAAAGCTATAGAAGAGACTCTTGTATGAGTAAGTTGACTTACACAAAAGTGAAATAAAGGAAATTATAAGATAAGGTCTTTGTCATGCCTTTAAATAGTGTTCTTTCTGGAGGGAGATAAAGTCTAGCAGGTCCTGTTGCCCAAAATGCAATAAGGGCTTGGCAGTGCCGAAGCTGGCAGTAGCAAACTTCAAGACTTCTAAGGAGAAAGCTTACCTGAAGTGAGCCCTTCTTTTATTAATTGATTAAGTACCAATGCATTCTCATTTTAATCACATCTATTCACCTTTTAGCTGTAGCTCTGTCCCTTAACCTTGAAGTTCTCTCAATAAAATCAAGCCAAGTATATGTGCCCTAGAGGGATAGCATGATGTTTATACCAGATTAGAAGTCAGACTGGTAGTCACGCTCAAACGTTGTCAAGCTCTTCCACCCAAGAGCAGAAGATCTCAGTAATATTTAATGTACCAAATTTTTGTCTATTTACTTCTTAATCTATTCTTAGCAGTTGGGAATTTTGAATTCATCGGAGACTTGGGGGTTATTCACTACGGTTGCTTTTGAATTCTCACATTCTGGTTTCTGAAATGCAGTCAGTAGGGTCATATCCCCTTGGTTTACTGTGATTTGGGTGTTTCTGTTGAAAGACACCAACTTCATTTATAATTCGGAGCAAGAAATTCATGGGTTTGCTTAAGAAGAAACTGAAGTGGCTTTCCCAGCTCACTGGTTTGAATAATCTTCCTTCTCAATCAGTCACTCAAAGGATGTACCTGAAACCTCATAATTTTTTGGTGATAGTATAATTACCTAATTTATTTGCTATCCTCTATGTCATAATTTAGCTGTTTCCCAAGCTGGTGCCTCCTTTTACATAGGAATGTGATGCTCTCTGTAGTATCCCTTCTGTCAAGTATGAAGCTCTAAATGCCTCTTCTACAGCACAATGGATGAAATATTATTTTTATGGTTTCCAACCAAGATTGAAAGCAGCAATGCTAAAATGCCACAGAAGAGTGCTTGCAAGATTTCCAGACTGGTCTTGGCAACCAAACCATCTGGGGAGCTTGGATATGAACTTGATTACCAGCTTGAATGTGTTTGCCTTAAACAAAAGAAAACTTGGAGTCCTATTCATCAACCACAGTGATAAATAAATCTAGAGCTTCAAATTCTGTGACATATTTAAATGGGACAGAGACAATGACTCAGTGGCAACAATAATAACCAGATTGTGTTTTCATGCAAAGACTGATAATAGCGTAAACATTGCTGCATCCCAACAGATAGTTCCCATGTCTGTCTCTGCTCCCACCTAATTCACTGTTACACAACCTCTAGATTGGTTTTTCCTATACCATAGCTGTAGGCGTTTCCCTCACCTCTTTAAAATGCTTCAATTGTTTCCCGATGTCTCCTAAATAAAACCGGCATTCCAGACCCTCTGCCATCTGGCCCCAAACTACTTTCAAACAACCATATTGCACCAAACTCGCCTTCACACTTCAAACATTGCCAAACCAAAGACTGTTCATGAATTTAAAAATATGTGTTTCAATAACGCTTCCTGAAATACCTATCACTTCCTATGTCAACCACAAACTCTTCTGACACTCAACCCAAAGCCTCCTTCTGAATATGGAGGTCCCAAATGAAACTTACATGAAACCTGAAGTTTCATGTAATAATATAAAAATAATATTTCATCCATGTGGTGGTGGGTGGGGGGGTTGGGGGGGGGAGAAAGAAAAAAGAAAAGAACAGCATGATGGTTACCTTAGTTAGCTTTAGTTGTTATAACAAATACCACAGACTGGGTGGCTTAACCAAAAGAAATTACTCTTTTTAGTTCTGGGAGCTAGAAGTCCAAGATCAGTGTCAGCATGGTCAGGTTCTGGAGAGAGCCTTCTTCTTCCCTTCAGAGGGTTGTCTTCTTGAGGTGTCCTCACATGGCATAGAGACTTCTGGTCTCTGCCTTCTTTTATAAGGGCACCAATCCCATCATGGGGGCATACTTTCATGATCTCACCTAAATCTTGTTACTTTCCAAGGACCCCACCTTCAAATACCATCACATGGGAGATTAGGGTTTCAACATATGGACTAGGGTTGGGGCACAAACATCCAGTCCCTAGCAATGATAAATGACAACTAATATGGGTTTGGTGATGGAGGCTGATGGAAAATGATGGAGACAATGGCAAACAGGAAAGCATAGGAGACTTTTCCTCCCAAGTTCTAGTCACCTGCTGTCACGAATGAATGCCAGACTAGTGGATTTTTTTCTTTTTCTTTTTCTTTTGTTAATTAGGATTTAATTTTTGGCAGTTTTGAGTTCACAGAAAATTGAGAGGAAGGTACAGAGATTTCCCATATACCCCTCCTCATACATGCATGGACTTCTCCATTATCGACATCCTTCACCAGTTATATATTTGATGCAATTGATGAACCTCCACTGATAAATCATTATCATCCAAAGTCCATAGTATCAATTCCGATTCATTCTTGGGGTTGGGCATTCTGTACATTTGGACAAATGTATAATGATATGTATCCATTATTATGGTGTTATACAGCATGTTTTAACTGCCCTAAAAATCCTCTGAACTCTGAGTATTGACCCCTCCCTAATCCATAACCCCTAGTTCATACCATCTCCATAGTTTTGCATTTTCTAGAATGCCTCATATTTGGAATCATACATTATGTAGTCTTTACAAATCTTTCACTTATTAATATGGATTGAAGATTCCTCTTTGCCTTTTTATAGCTTGATAACTTATTTCTTCTTACCACTGAATAATATTCCATTGTCTGGATATATCACAGTTCATTTATCCATTCACATACTAAAGGGTATCTTAGTTGCTTCCAAGTTTTGGCAATTATGAATAAAACTGCTATAAACATCTGCTTATAGCAGGTTTTTGTGAAGACATAAGTTTTCAACTCATTTAGGTAAATACTAAGGAGTGTGATTGCTGGATTACATGTGAATATGTTTAGTTCTTTAAGAAATAGCCAAACTCTCTGCCATCATGGTTATATAATTTTACATTTCCACTAGCAGTGAATGAAAGTTCCTCCTGCTCCATGTCCTTATCAATAGTTAATATTATCAGTGTTCCAAATTTTGGCCATTCTGATTGGTATTTAGTACTATCTCATTGCTGTTTTAATTTGTAGTCCTCTAATGACATAGTATGTAGAACATTTTTTCGTATGCTTATTTGTCATCTATATACCTCTTTGGTGGGGTGTCTGTCAAGGTCTTTGCCCCATTTTTAAATTGGATTGTTCGTTTTCATATTGTTGAGTTTTAAGGGTTCTTTCTACATTGTGCATGACAGTCCTTTATCATATATGTCCTTTGCAAATATTTTCTTTCAGTCTATGACATTGTCTTTCAGAAAGCCAGCATTTTTAATTTTAATGAGCTCAAGTTTATCAGTCGTTCCTTTTGTGGTTCATGCTTTTGGCACTGAATCTAAAAAGTCATTGGCATACACAAGGTCATTTACGTTTTCTCTATATATCTTCTAGCAGTGTTATAGTTCTGTGTTTTACATTTAAGTCTGTGATCCATTTTGACTAAGTCTTTATGAAGGGTGTGAGGTTTGTGTCTAGATTCTTTTTTTTTTTTTTTTTGCATGTGGATATCTAGTTGTTCCAACATCATTTGTTGGAAAGACTATCTTTGTTTTACTGTGCTGTCTTTGCTCTTTTGTCAAAGGTCAGTTAACTATATTTATGTGGATCTATTTCTGGGTTCTATATTCTGCTTCTTTGGTCTATTTGTCTATTCTTTCACCTATACCACACTGGCTTGATTACTGTGGTTTCACAGTAAATCTTAAAGGCAGGTAGTGTCAGTCTTCCAACTTTGGTCTTCTCCTTCAGAATGATATTGGCTTTTCTGAGACTTTTGCCTCTCCATGTAAATTTAGAATCAGTTTGTCAATATCTACATGTTCACTTTTCTTTCAAGGGAAGTTCATATATTTGGTCATTTATGTGAAACCTCCTAATATTTAAATGCTATCTAATCATTCTAATAAAAAAGTAGTGGATTGATAATGGCGGGTGTGCTATTTAGCTAAGCTGTGACTACATTCGTCTGAATGTATGGCTTTGGGTGAGGGTTGGCCACAAGAGAACTTGGGAAATTGGAGATTTAGAAATTACAAGTAAAGTAGTAGCCATTTTTGCTCTCTGAAACTTAGCCTCGTTGTGGTCTGATGTGACACCTCTGACCTGTGAGCTCATGCTGTTGGTGTGGGGCAGTGTCCAGTCCTCTCATGCTTCCAATTCACAATGGAACTTTTAAAGTTTCTTTAAGTCTAGACCCAGGCCTCCATGTTGGTCTATTATCAAAGGTCCTGCTACAGTGGAAGGCTACTTGTATCAACAAGGGTTGGGGAAAGAGACAGACACAGATATTAGTTTATCCTTGTGTGTTCCTATTAATCAGGAAGGATACCAGGTTTTCCTTATTTTAGCACATTCATGGCCAACTTTCCTCTCCAAATGCTCTCCTGGCTGATCTATAGCAGCTTCAGATCCAAGACCAGATGCAGAGCCAACAGCCTTGCATAGATCTCCCCATTATAGGTCTTTCCCATGACTGTGTAAAATCTAATCTCCATAACAAATTCCTTCCTCTATGTAATTCATAGTGTTCTGCTTCTCTGATTGAACTCTGGTTAATACATGGCCAAACACGTCTGTGAACAGAAACTTGCCTCAGAGAAGCCAGAGAGCAAGTGTTTTCCGAATTAATGTCTTTGCATATGTCCTCAGCTGGAAATAATCTCTCCCTCCTCTCAAAACTCATAGTTTTATGTAGCATTTAACACATTATAATGTTTATTACATACTTCTGCATACATATTTTATCTTCCTTGATATTTACATCTTTTCCAATTTTTTATCCCTCCTTTCTATCAAAAACCTTAAGAAAAATGCTGCTATTTATCCAGTGCCCATCAGCTATGTTCAAAGATATCTTATTAATGGTATTTTATAAAATTTTAGTAATTCTCACAACCAATCCTGTAGATTAGTGGTTATGATGCTTTTGGCTACAAGAAACAAAACCCTTGGCCAAAACTGGCTTAGGTAGTAATAACACTTATTCTACCATAAAATACCAGAAGACCAGAGGCTAAACAGACAACTGAAGCATCTTCCCCCTTGTTCATTCTCTTGACTCTGCACTTTTGTAGATTCTGTTTGTTGGCCTTATTCTCAAACCAGGATAAAGATGGCCACAGCTATTCTGTGAGTTTTTTTTCACTCACAAGGTGAACTTCTTGAACAAAATCCAAGATATGCCCAGGCTGGTTCTTACACACATGTCCCCATCTAGTCCACAGGAAGCACTCATCATCCTTTGACCTCACAAACTTCAGGTGTGTATGTTATCAGGCAAACCTCTGGACCTTATTTAACCTTGGGTGTCACTCCAACATTAGTCTTCTGTGCCCACATCTGTAGAGGACTTATGAAAACTTCTTTGCATGGTTGCTTTGAAGCCTTTCTCATTAGACACAGAAAGGGAGTAACCTTGCTCACCACTCTACCACAAAACAGGTGTGACACTCACAGTCCATCTCTTGCCAAAGAATTATCCTTTTAATCCTTTGCTTCTTTTTTGAACTCTCTGATAAATTAAGCTAGATGTGATGGTCATTAAAGTGTCAACTAAGAACTGATTTGTTCTTAGCTCCTTAACAAGACCAGTATAGGAGGTCCAGCGATATACATAGGGGTACTTCCTATTCCCTTGGTCCTTCACCAAGGACTACTGACACCAAGTAAGTAATGTTTTAACATATAATTATACATGCAACATAAATTTGATTCAAGATGACATGTTATGAATATGCCATAACCAAAATGGCTTTCTCTAATATGGTTAATCCAGTTATATCTGATACTAGCAAGGGGAAAGAATTACATTTATTTATTTTCTGAGTAAAAATTTAGGATTCTTTTTCAATCAGGTTTTACATTAAAAGGAAAAGACAATATGCAAAGAGAGAACGCATACAAGATTTCAGGTACTGATTTGGTGCTCAGGTATATTTTTCTGATTTATAAAAAAATAATAGATATGATTTGTTTAGCACCTACTACATGTCAGATTGGTTTCCATGCATTATTCAAGTTCTTTCCAAAAATCTGTAATACTCACTATCTTCATTCTATGGAATAGAAAAATGAGTCTCATTACGTTTAAGGATCTTTCTGGTGATATTCTAGCTATTAAAGGACAAATTCAGGGTTTGATTATACATGTTTGATTTTGAAGATGATATTTTTTCATTATACATATCTGCTTAATCTTTTAAACTTCATGCATCATAAATAATCATTTGTAAAAGTTTCTGTAGTTTAATTTACATAATACATCGATTTTCAAAGCTCATTCATATCATGTTACATAATTTCTCTGTGAATTAGGCAAGTAAGTGAATTAGCTTTTCCATTTATCAGATGTGAGTGACTGAGACACACACCAAATAATTAACTTGCCCATGAACCCAGCAAGCCAACTGGCAACTGGGTCTGGTAATTTCCCAGGAGAAAGAATTAGGTACAATGATAAGGGTGCATGTTCCACTAGTTAAATCTGGGCTTTATGACTTACTTCTTAATCACCGTCTTTGTGTCTCAGGTTCTTATCTGTATACTGAGACACTATTCATGCCTACCGACTGGGAACTGTAAAGGATCTGATGTTTATAACTCTCTGAGAGCAGAGCTCGGCAAATAGCAGGTGCTCAGAAAAGTGTAGTTCTTATGTTACTAACTTCGGTGCTTAAGACAACACTCCTCTTTAGAGGAATGCGTTGTTCTTTTATCTGGTCATAAAAAAATTGTCAAGCAAAAAGATATATGGAGAATGTTTATATTAAGAATGTGTATCTATTTACTGGATCCCTATTTTCAACTACTTGTACAATTGATTGTGAACATAGATCTAATTTTTATATTGCTGTACTTCTTATATTTCAGGTAGCTACAGGTTTAAATGCTTGGTTTTAGATTTTTCTAACATTGTTTTTGACCTACCTAATATCGTTTGGATAATTTATCAGATAGGAAGAAACATTTTACCTTCTATGAAATTTTTGAGAGAGTTAGGGCTCTGGGCAGTTATCAACAACCTAAACATTTCTAACTCCAAGCGTTTTCAACCTGGTATGTTTTTCTTCCATAATGGACTTACCTAATATAGTTCACTCCTTTCTCATCTGTAAACCCATTATTCTGCAAAATTTATAGCATTTTTATGCATCTCTTTTTCGTTGTTACACATGGAGGACATTTTTTTGGCAGTAATTATACAATTTGCATATTTAAAGAGTAAATTGCAATCAAGAAAAAAAATTATCATACAAATTGCTGTGTGTGTAATATGGTATCTGCAGAATATAGTGTTTACTTCTCTGATGTGCACACTAGATCTATCTTAGAAAAGCGAGGAAAGGAGAAAAGAAAAACATTTGCCAAAGAGATTAAGCAGACCTCACTACCCTCTTAGAAAGTTTTTGTCTAAAATTTAAAGAGATAAAGTATTTTTTCCACATCATGATGGAAGAATATTCTTGGTTGCTTTCAGTTTTACATAATCCCTTCTTTTTTCTCCCCCACTGTTTTTATGTTTTGGTTCAAAAGTATTTGTATGAGGCACAGTTTCTGAGAAATATTAATATGGTAAGTTCAATCCTGGCTATCTTTAACGGACAACTGGAGGGAAAAAGGGAGGACAAAATGATGCTAGCTTTTGGTCTAAAATGTAAGTCATCAAAGTGGTTAATAGTCCCTACGGACAGCTAAATAAAAACAAAATGGCCAGAAAAAAAGGCAAAATAAAAGAACAACAAAGCCTTGATATACGAACAAACATCGAACAACAAATCAAGTCTTGAAGTCCTCTCCTCTGCTTGCATGTATGTACAAACTATTTTTTTTCACAGAGAAATTGCCTTATATTCTAATTAGTTGTTGTAGACAGAGGCTGTTTATCCCCATAAATGGCACATTTTGTGACTAAGTTTTCTGACCATCTGAATGACAAATTTTTACACAACCAACTAAATTAATCATGCAGCTGTTCTTAGTTGGTCATTTAAGTGTCAAAATCATCAAAGTGACTTCTTGATCTATTGTTTTGCTTGTTTTTTATTACTTGAAATGGATTTCCTTTGAGTTATTTGGATGCTCAACTAATAATTTTATATATAATTTTAGAATATATTATTTCAGGGTGCCTAGGTGGCTCATTGGGTTAAAGCCTCTGCCTCCAGCTCAGGTCACGATCCCAGGGTCCTGGGATTGAGCCCCACGGCTCCCCGCTTCTCACTCTGCCCCTCCCCTTCCTCATGCTTCCTCTTCCTCTCTCTCTCTCTTTCCCTCTGTCTCTCTTCTCTTTCTCTTGTTCACACATTAAAAAAAAAAAAAAAAATCTTTAAAAAATAAAAAAAAAAGGAATAAGAATATATTCTTTCTTTGTGATCTGGAATTTATGATTTAACCAAGAGCATCATTTTATTAAGTCAATTTAACTTTAAAAGGTATATAGGGGCCATGAGAGAAATTTTCCAAATGGTAATTTATATTTTCAAGAGTCAGTTTAGGAAGTACCAGATTACAAACAGGGCTTCCTATATTATAAATATATGGTGATGTTATTTGTACTCCGTGTTGGAAATAATGGATTGAGTAAAGCTTTCACTAATTTTACTCATGAAAATGAGCAATTTGATGTTTCTTCCTAAATTGGAAGTGGAGGAATAAATCAGCAAGGGATTGAACTTGATTAGAACAAAGTCCCATGAAGTTTGAAAATGGTTTTCTTTATGTTTGTGATGGAGAACATGGTCAGAATTTTTCTTCCATGGTTCTTCCCAGGATCCATTTTCCATTCTCACTAGGAGTTAAAAGTGAAAAGACATGAAGGAAGAGAAGCAAGTATTGGAAAAGTTTCAAGTGGATTCCAATATGCAGCTTGATGCAGTTTAATTCTGAGAAAAAGAAAAGTGCCTGTAGGGGTATAAGTGTGGAACACTCACCATTTCATTGTGGCAATGATTTTTTCATGCATGTGTATGAGTTTCTCTGCATCGACTGGAATGTAATACCCACAAGGTTAATTAGATGTGCTGAAAATGGAAACGTTCAGCACTCTCAAAATGTCTAGTTAATTCAGGTCTCACCCAGGCATCTATGCTATCTTTTTAACCACATTGTTTTCCAAGGTGTGGAGTTCATTTATGAGTAACATCCTTTGAACCTTTTCAATATAATAAAAGGGTATTTGAGATGCATGGTCAGTCAACATCTAACATAAAATCTTAAGCCTCTCGTTTTGAAAAGAACAATGTGGATTAATGAGGGTTGTTTTTTATAGAGCTGATACAATTACTTGTCAAAAGAGACAAAGAAGAGAATTATTGTTGGTATTCTGGTCAAAAACTGTGTTGATCTTTCATGAAAATTGAAACTACTCTAGAGAATGGATGGATTTTGACTTATTTGTGGTCTTAGTAAGGAGAATGAAGTCACGAAAAAGATGCATGGATCATAAAGCAAAATCAATATGGACACTCGGTTAAATAAAAGCATTTTATATTTGTGTCAATTGAAATGGAAAATGAACTGTTTCTACAAAGAAAGATGAAGCATTTTTGCTAATGAGTTTTTACTCTCGTTCTTTACTAATATGTCCTTAGCTTGTTCATTTTGGGTATTATATGATATTATAGTGTAAGTATATATATATATATTTTTTGGTTTCACTATTTCATCAGTATTTACCTAGATACTCTTGTCTGATCTCAGAACTTATACAAAGTTTGCTCCTCAGAGTTAAGGACAGGGTTTCTTTCATTTCATGAATTTTCATATGAAAAATTGGGGAGAGATCAACAGAATCTTCTTGTATCCACAAATATGAACTAATATGGGTGCATAATAACCATACAAAGCTGTTTTTTTTTTTTTTAGGAAGCTATCATGATCGGTCCTTGAAGTGATTCCAAGTGGCAACTCCAACTAGATTTTCCCCAGAATATTAGTTATTAGGTGTGTTTCTAAATAACTTCTAAAACAGGATGACCTAAAGTACTTTGAATTAGGGTAATCTCAAAAATTTGTTGTGCCATTTTGAAGGAGTAAAGTTAGAGCAACATCTTCCCTTTGCCCCAGATGTAAACCCTTTTTAGGGCTTTCATAGTCACCCAGGAAGAGAGACAGGATATAAAACAGAGTGGTTAAAAATTACACTTAATCACTGCTGTTTCATAAATCATGAAAATCTTAATGCTATGCTTCAAGGACACCTTTCAAAAACTTTCATGCAACAAAGTTATCAGAGTTGCAGAAGTTTATTTATAAAGGTCACTTGTACTGTTTTTCTGTAGGTCTATAAACTCCATCAATGTCACATGGTGAAAAGACTGATATGGGTTCTGAATCACATATTGTAGTTCAGGTTCTCCATTTAAAAGCTTTCTGATTGTAATTGCAGTCTTCTTGGACTTGTTCCCTCACCAGTTAAACAAATAAGTTCATATGCGTGTATACCTACTTTTTGGAACAGCCAATAAAGTAATCCATACATCAGAAACTTATAAGTAAGCTATCAACACACCAGTATTGGAGAATTTTACTACTACAGTTATTTATGATCAATTCTATCAATTGGTTAGAGCCTAATACTCAATAAGCCAACAAATTGGGTTAATTTCCCTTGAGAAATGGTTTGTTTCTGAACAATCCTGTAAATTCCTCTGAGTCTCTACTCAAATCTTAACATTCATGCTATTGGCTAGAATGGAATTAGGTAATGAAAATGCCAAGAACTCAGTTTTGTCCCCCTTGAAACAACAACTCAGGGAACATGCCCCAGTTAGACCAATAGTTGTAATGTTTTGCAATAGCATAATGCTTTGCTCTAAAACTCTGCTTTTTGGAATGCAGGGGTGTTATAAAATCCTAACATGAGGGGAGGCGGTTCTAGATTGGTTATCTTATCTAGTTACACATTGTGATCTCAGTCTAAATCAAACAGCCCAACACACACACACACACACACACACACACAGAAAGATATGCCTTATGACTCTCACTCCCAGAGCTGTTCATAGCCCACATTTAGAATTTACCACCTACACCCTCAAATAAGCAGTTCATATTTATTGTTATTTCCTTCCAATCAGGACCTCAACCTATTGTTGTTCTTTATAGAATGAGTTGGTTCAAACTTTTTAAAAAATTTCTTGTTGACCCCATCTGTATAGAGTTGCTATAGAATTTCATCAACTTTTGACACTGAACAAGATAGTTCTTGAATTTTATACAGTAACCCTGGTGGCATCTATGTTCCTTCCTGTCCCTACTGTATAGCAACAATCCTACCTCAGTTTGATTGGCAGGATCAATCATATCAGACAGCACTATTCTGTTCATCTGTTGGCAGGAAGAGCCCCAAGTGACCAGTGGTAATTTAGCTTCCAATTTAATAGAATTGGGCCCTGCCAAGTCCACTGAGGGATAGTTTTCTCCCTCGTGTAATAAAACCTCTGAACTACAAAAGTCTAGAGCCATAAGGGGAAGATTTGTGAGTAGATCAATATATGTAATAGAAAAAGTTGACACTCCCACTTTTCCCCCTTAGTTCCTGTGTCTATGAATAGTGGCTACAGGAAAAATAGCACCATAAATCAGTTGTGGTTCTGAGCACATCACCTTTATCATGAGGTGGCTTCTGACAATGGCACTATTACAAAGACATTAAAATACATCCTATCCTTCTGTGTAGTCAGCTGCTTCTGAGTTATGGGTACATGAAAAGACCTACCACAGCAATGGGCATCAGTACATTGTTTTTATATATTCATTCCCATGTTTATGATGTTCTCTGTTTATTGGTAAAGAAAATTCTTAGGTCAACAAAAGTGGTGTGTGGTGCCATGGACTGAATTTTGTCCCCCTCCAAATTTAGATGTTGAAGCAAGAATCCCTAATGTGACTGTATTTAGAGATTTTTTTAAAAGATTTTATTTATTTATTTGAGAGAGAGAGAGAGAGAGAGATCATGAGAGAGAGAAGAGTGAGCAGCAGTGGGGAGCAAGGAAGACAGAGGGAGAGGGAGAAGCAGGTTCCCCACTGAGCAGGGAGCCCAATGCAAGGCTCAATCCCAGGACCCTGGGATCATGACCTGAGCTGAAGGCAGACGCTTAACCAACTGAGCCAACCAGGTGCCCCTAGAGATAGGTTCTTCAAAGCTAAATGAGATGATTAGGCTGTGGTCTTAATTTGATAGGACTGGTGTCACTATTAAAAGAAGAGAGACCAAAGATCTCTCTCTCTCTCAGCCATGTGAGGGCATAACAAGAAGGCAGCTGGCAAGCCTGTTCTCACCAGAAACTAAACCCTGCTGAACCTTGTTCTCAGACTTCCCAACCTTAAGAACTGTGAGAAAATAAATTTCTGTTGTTTAAGCTACTCAGTCCATGATATATTGTTATGACAGCCCAAACATACTAATAATTTTGGTGTATTACTATTGCTTTAAAGCATCTTAACTTCTAAGCTGGAAACAGCAAAATCAAATCCAGAATATGGCTTTTCTAGTAAGGATAAATTGTTACCTCCATCATGGTAGAAGGAGGCCAAATGGTAGCAGGTAATTGTCTGGTCTTTCTGGTGTACATGGACGTATTGGTTCTCAGTTTGGGCATTGCTCCTAGAAAGTAAATCAGTCAGCAATGGCATTAGATAAGGGACCTTTGCAATGGGAGATGAAAGCTGAGCCTAAATATGATTTTACATCTTTTATAACTTAACAAATAAATTAAATATATAATATAATTTATATATTAATTATATGTTATAATTCATACATTACATTATTCATGTCTACATTATAATATTATGTTAGCTTATAATATTATAATTTGTACATTATAATAGAATGTATACATCTTTACTATCATGGTTAATTTACTTATTTGTTCATGAACAAATTTAGGAATTTCTAGGATGACTTGGAAAAAGTACTAGCTGATATTGCTATAAAAGTCATTCTGTCTTCCTTGGTTATTAAAAAAAACTTCATTTAAGTGGGGACATCTTTGTAAAGAAAGAAACCTGTAGGACACAAATTTTTCTATCCCCTGAGTCAATTCTGAGAGCTCCACGTACATAATTCTTTTCTAAATCTCATACTATCAACAACACAGCTTCCTTGTAAGTCCCTGACCACCCTTTTTAAGCCAGGAGTCACTAAATAACTGCATCTCCAAACTTTGAAGATCTTTCAGAAAGACAGAGTACAGCCTCAGTGACTTGGGAAGAGTGGCCACTTCTATTGTAAAAGAAAGTTTAATATTTGACTGAGTTTTGGGACTCATGATCCTCAGATCTCTCACGTATGTCCCTTTTCTAAAGATTATAGGCCCATTCTTTCCTTATCAGTGCCCTAAATTTTCTGAAAGGCTGTGAATCCAACTAATACAATTTGGCAACCCACAGAAGCAAACTTTGTGTCTAGGTTTTGGCTCTTGGTCTAGTGGTTCTGAGACAGAAGGAACTCTCTCAGAGAAGCTATAGAGATTTTCTGGTTTTCTATTTGCGTTTGAAAAACAACAACAATAGAAGAATTTGAATTTATCCGTTTGTTTTCAAGGCCCATTGGAGTAAATCACTTCACTCTGCAGTCTTGAATTTTATTTCTTAAATATTTCTGAATATTGTCTTCAATTGGCACTTCTTCCAGGTAAATATTGATAATAACATAATTGGGTTTTCATTTCCTATTGCATGTCATGGGCTGCCAGACACCCACCCTTTAATGCTTATTAGATTTTTAAAAATTGCCTTTAGTCTCAACCAATTCCAGGTAACAAACCCCAGATTCTCCTTATTTCTGTGAATGTCTTTGGCTTGTGCCAACTCCTATTTTAGCTTCTTGGATACATGAAACAAATAAGGGATTTAATGAAAAAGTACTGTTAATTCAAAGAATATCCAACAAGTCTACAGAGTCAAACATGGGAACGGACAGGAATAAGGGAAGCTGACTATTAGCTAGGGCCACAGGGACACCATGACCTTAACCAGTCTAGTACTAATGCTGCTTAAGGGCTGCCAACGTTTGCAATGATATTATCAACTTACTGCCTCTTGAAATTGCTCCTGCATTCATGACACTGCTGGTTCTAGAGTGTCAGTGTTCCTGCTCTCTGGGCTCCTAAGCAAAGATCCAGCCAGGAGCCTACATTGGGAACACCTGCTTGGCAAGACTGACCATGTAAGTCAATATCTGATGCTTTATAATTCTACTTTAGTAGGAAATCGTATGTGCTTCTGTGTCCTAACCCGTAAACCTATGGGCATGTACAAATGGTTGGCTAACTGAACACTCATTCCTGTCTCTTTCCCCTTGATAATCTCCTCTAAATATTTTCAGTTCAGGCTTCTCTCTGAGTTAGAAGTGGCCATCTGACATCTTTCTTACCAATGAGACATATTTTGAATTATGTAGATGGATTTCTGGGGATGTTTTTGCTTCTTCTGATAATAAAGATAGTTTCAACTGATGTCATCTCCCTCCCCACCCTCTTTCCCTGCTTTGATAGTGGGCATGGAGCCTGGAGTCATAGCAATCAGCTTTGACTGTAGCAAGCATAAGAAAATTACAGATGTAAACACTGATAATATAGAGCCACTGAATCAATGCCAGCAAAAACAAGATACAGACTCCTTGTAATATAAGAAAAATAAACCCTTATTTGTTTAGACCTTTGAACTCAAGTTTTCTATTACTTAAAACTAAACACATTCTAACTAGCACAATGAAGAATTCTCCAGATCCTGGGCAGCCAAACAGAAAAAAATAAAATAAATAATATTCATTTCTATTTTAAATATTAAGCAAAATTAAGTGAACATGAATTTCCTCAAGTTCACATCTGAAATTGTTATTAAGGATATTTGGAAATTTGAGCAAGTGTGTGAGTTGATGACAACTTCTTCTAAATACCTTTGGAAGTCTGATGTATAATATACATATTCTTCTTATGACGTTTATGTAGACTCACATATGGATAATAGTTCATCCTTTTTAAATTTACCTTCTATTTCAAGATGAAACCCAACCAGTGCTTCATATTTCTCCCTAGCAAATAAGTAGATGAGACAAAATGTAACTAACAGATTTTTAAAAAAAATTTGAACTAATATGCAGAGGTAAGATAATAATAGCAATCCACCTTTCTGACATTCAGTTAAGATAATCACAGATGCAAGCTCTATGTGATGAAAATAAATCTGTGTGGCAATTATAAAATTCAAATGCCAGGAAACAAACTTAATACATCTAGTTTTATGACTAAATGTGCCATTTTGTTTGTTTGTTTGTTTGTTTGTTGGTATCATTGCAAAAATGGTTGTGATCCAAACTCCTCTTGGGGCCAGACAGGTTAACATAAATGAGGCCAGGTAGAAGAAAGATGCATGCATACTTTGGGAGAATGGCTGCCCCTAAGGAGGAAGGAAAAAGGACACAGCATCTAAGGAGGAGAAGCCATTCGGTTCTAGCTCCCTGTGGCTACGCTGGGAGGCAGCACACTTGTCAGATCTTATTGTCAGCCAAAGCTGAAAATTTCAGATGTTGATGTGAAGTTTTTTAATGTTTTTCAATTTTAGTCAATTAAACAATAATTAAAGTCTATGTCTGGATTTGGGGTCAATAACATGTGACCTTCCTCTTAAGGAAAGGCTTAATCACAAAGTAATGTCCTTGTCTTTTTTAAGCTAGGAAAAAATACATTATGAGAACAACACCCACAGTAGAATAAATAGAAAATATTTAAATATTTAATGAAAATGCTTTGCTTTCAGGATTTTCTAGTAGAAATGATTACTGAATAATTTTTTATTCAGTATAATTAATAATTACAGATATAATATAATAATTACAGAATAATTATTTATAAATAATTACTGAAAAAGGGCTTTGTGAGCAGTCATTTATATGTCTTTTATACTAACTTATTTTTAAACCAATTTCATCAGTGTGAAACAAGAATCCATCAGAATCCTAGAGGAGAACATAGGCAGTAATCTCTTTGACACTGTCCACAGCAACTTCTTTCAAGACACATCTCCAAAGGCAAGGGAAACAAAAGTGAAAATGAAGTTTTGGGACTTCATCAAGATAAAAAGCTTCTGCACAGTAAAGGAAATAGTCAACAAAACAAAGAAACAACACACAGAATGGGAGAAGATATTTGCAAGTGACACTACAGAAAAAGGACTGATATCCAAGATCTATAAAGAACTTCTCAAACTCAACCCACAAACAGACATATGAAACTGTTCATCATCATTAGCCATCAGGGAAATTCAAATCAAAACCACATTGAGATACCACCTTACACCAGTTAGAATGGCCAAAATCGACAAGACAAGAAACAACAAATGTTGGAGAAGTTGTGGACAAAGGGGATCCTTCTTACACTGTTGGTAGGAATGCAAATTGGTGCAGTCACTTTGGAAAACAGTGTGGGGGTTCCTGAAAAAAATTAAAAATAGAGCCACTTTGTGGCCCTGCAATTGCACTACTGGGTATTTACGCCAAAGATGCAGAGGTAGTGAAAAGAAGGGCCATCTGTACCCCAATGTTCATAGCAGCAACGGCCACGGTCGCCAAACTGTGGAATGAGCCAAGATGCTTTTCAACAGATGAATGAACAAAGAAGATGTGGTTCATGTACACAATGGAATATTATGCCTCCATCAGAAAGAATGAATACCAACTTTTGCATCAACAAGGATGGGACTGGAGGAGATTACACTAAGTGAAATAAGTCAGAGAAAGTCAATTATCATATGGTTTTACTATATTTGTGGTACATAAAGAATAGCATGGGGGACATCGGAAGAAGAAAAGGAAAAACGAAGAGGGAGAAATTGGAGTGGGAGACAAACCAAGAGAGATTATGGACTCTGGGGAAAAAAACTAAGGGTTTTAGAAGGGAGGGGGGTGGGAGGATGGGTGAGCCTGGTGGTGGGTATTGAGGAGGGCACATATTGCATGGAGCACTGAGTGTGGTGCATAAACAATGAATCATGGAACACTACATCAAAAACTAATGATGTACTGTATGGTGACTAACACCTCACTATTAAAAAAAAGAAAAGAATGACAATAAATAAATAAATAAGTAAATTTCATATTTATTTCCTTTTTATAACATACTAATGGCATTCTATTGATTTTTTATTATTAGATTAATGCTAGTAACAGACTTTCAGGTTCTAGTGTTACACGATAACATAATGTAACTTATTTCTACTATGTTTAAATGTCACAGAGGTCAGAGGCGAGGGAGCTCTCTTTTGTGATGTCAAGGTGGACCAAGTTTGACATAAGCTCCACAGTCTTTAACATGTGTTTTTTTCAGGACATTGATATCCATTCAAAAGGAAAGGTAGATTTTTCTTTTTTTTTGTTAATGGGTCAAGATTTGTACCATATAGTGAGTGATTCACTCTATACTCCATTTAGAAATAAGTCTCAATGTCTCAACTGAGATACAAAAGGACAATGAAATTATTTGATAACTGGGCTGTGGTTTTCAAGCAACAAACTGAAGGAAAAGAAAGCAACAAGAATAGTCAGTAAATACCTAGTCAACACTGCCTCAGGGTTCTAGATTTTGCTAACTAGGTGTCTTTACTTCCAGGGGCTGTATTACTTTATTTATTTTGGCTATATTAGCAGTTAATTTATATAAATCAAAAAAATGTTTTTTCACAAGTCATTCTCTAGTAATTTTATTGAAGTATAATGTTTAGTTATATTGGTTGCGAATCATTTTCCAAACTATGTCCCATTCAGTTTTATTTGATTCAGTTAGTTTCACCAACAATTTATTAATTACCTACTACGTGCCAAGCATTATGATGGTTTCAGGAGACAAAGAAGTGTGTGAAAAATATCTTGGGTACTTGTAGTTGATTTTCGTGTATGAATTATGGGCACTGACCCCTAAGATCTCTTCAAACACTACTAAAATGAGAATGAAAGACAGCAAAATAGATTAGCCCACTAGTATGCAAAGAATGGAAGGGGAGGGGCGCCTGGGTGGCTCAGTGGGTTAAGCCGCTGCCTTCGGCTCAGATCATGATCTCAGGGTCCTGGGATCGAGTCCCACATCGGGCTCTCTGCTCAGCAGGGAGCCTGCTTCCTCCTCTCTCTCTCTCTCTGCCTGCCTCTCTGCCTACTTGTGATCTCTCTCTGTCAAATAAATAAATAAAATCTTTAAAAAAAAAAAAAAAGAAGAATGGAAGGGGAAACACAATGAATGAGAAATGAGAATTTATTTTTGCAAGGTATGGTAACTGACAACACACCTGAAAAAGCTAAAACACAAGATCCTGAATAGAGTGGGCTCCATGCCATAACCTATTGACTTATGCTGTTAGATCAGGAAAGCTTAAAATTATAAAATACAAGTACTTTACAAGAGGAAGACATATCACAACAGAGGATGATGTAAAATCTGTTAGAAATAGGCACTCTACAAGGTAATTCTCACTTTGTCTCTCTTCCTTTCCAGCCAGCCATCCTCCCCTGGGAAATACATTTATCCACTAAGAACAAATAAACAAACAAAAACACCAAAGCTTTTAATTCAGGGACACAAGCAAAACAGTAAGTGAAGGTGAGGTTTCACACAGGAAATGATTCAGTGAAAATTTACCAACGGAGACACAATGGCAACACATAACCCTTTATCCAAGTCTGTTCCCACAATTCCTGTATTCAGTTCACATACCCTTCAACAGAAGAGTAACTGGTCTATTCGTGGAAAGGCTATGCTGGCTAATTGAGCATAATAATAATTAATCAATTAATTTTAAAAATTTAAAAATTTAAAAAATTTAAAAAGTGAGTATAAAACAAAACAAAACATAAGTATCTTGTGTGGGGTAAAGAGGCTTCCTGTGAAAAGCCAAGGTCTCCCTACACTAAGGTGCACCATTTACAAAGTACTACACATGGACAAGAGTTCCAATCAACATTCAAGCTTCATAAGACATGAAAGACAAACTGCAACATAAACTAACATGAAGAAGTGACATCGTTGTAAACAAAGAGAAAGCAGGGAGAGGAAGAAAAATTCCGTGAAACTATAAGTGATCTGAAAGACAGAACAAAATATGCTGGTGGTGTGGTTGTTGTTATTTTAATACGGATCTCTTTATGTCTCATTTGTAAGATGGTACCTCATAGTGCAGCACAAAGATTACAATAATGAATATATGTAACATATTTAGAACAATGCCAGCTATGTAATAAATAATACATTAGACTTAGTTATTGTATTTAAATTAGGGAACATCATGAATTATATATTTATAATGACTTCATCAATTTTTAGGACTGAGGACAATGTTCAGATTAAATTAATTTTATAAGCAGAAAATGAAATCAAGAAAACAACTCCATTTATAATAAAATAAAAATATTAAAATATTTAGGAATACATTTAACAACAAAAGTATAAGACTTGTACACTGAAAAGCAGAGAACATTGCTCAATGAAAGAAATAAAGAGAACCGACTCCCTATGTTCATAGACTGGAAGTTATACTATCTTAAGATGGCAAGACTCTCGAAATTGATCAACAGATACAATCCTTTTCAAAATCTCAATTGTTTTTTTTCTTTTAGAAATTTGCTAAATGATCTTAAAATTCAAACAAAAATGATGAAGTCCAGAATAACCAAAGCAGTCTTGGGAAAAAGAAAAAAGAACAAAGTTATATGATTCAAACTTCCTGACTTCAAAAGTTATTACAGTTCTACAGTAATCAATACAGTGTGGTACTGGCATAAAAATAAGCAAAAAGATCATTGGCTTGTAATTGACAATGCATACATAAACCCTGCATTTGTGGTTGATTGATTTTTTGATGAAGGTGCTGAGACAATTCAATGAGGAAAAGAATAGTCTTTTCAACAAATTTTGCCAGAGTAATTGGATAGTTACCTATGATAGAATGAAGTTGTACTCTCTACTTAAAACCACATACAAAAACTAACTCAAAATAGATCATAAGTCTAAATATAAAAGCTAAAACTCTTAGAAGAAAGCATAAGAGTAAATCTTCATGACTTCGTTTTAGGCAATGGTTTTAATGACACCAAAAGTGCAAACAACAAAAAAATTAGATGAATTAGAATCCATAAAATTTTTAAATTTTTGTGTTTCTAAAGAGGCCATCTAGAAAATGTAATGACAACTTATAAAAAATAGAGAATTTTTGCAAGTCTTGTATCTATCAGGAAATAATTCCAGAATATATGAAGAGCACTTCCGACTCAACAATCAGAAGACAACCTGATTAAAAAATAAACAAATGAATTGAATAGATATTTCTCCAAAGAAGATAATTGAATGGCCAATAAGCACGTGGAAAGATAACCAAAGGTATTAGCCATTAGGGATATGCAAATCAAAATTATAATGAGATGCCACATCACACCTACTAATATAGCTGGACAGTAACAAGTAGAGTGGAGGATGTGGAGTAATTAGAACACTCAGATATGGATTGCAGGTGGAGATTGTAAAATGTTGCAGCAACTATGGAAAATAGTTTGACAGTCTTAAAACTGTTAAACCTAGATTTACCATACAATCAAAAATTATACTCCTAAGTACATGCCAAAGAGAATGAAAACAAATGTCCCTAAGAAAGGGTACACTAATGTTCATAGCAGAATTATCCTTAATAGCCAAGAAGTAGAAACAACCTAAATGGGTATCAACTTGACAAATGAGTAAATCAAATATGATATATCCACTCAATGGAATATTATGCAGCAATGAGAAGAAATAAAGGATTCATGTTACAAAATAGACGAACCTTGAAAACTTTAGGCAAACTGAAAGAAGCCATCAGAAAAGGCCACGATTCTATGACTCCATTCACATAGCTTATCCATTATAGGCAAATCCATAAAGAGAAGAGAAGAATATTTGCTGGGGACTCAAGGCAGACAAATGAGGAATGACTAACAATATAGGCTTTCCTTACAGGAGAGTGAAAATGTTTCGAAATTTGGTAATGGTGATGATTGTACAAATCCGTAAGTATTAAAAGAATCACTGAAGTGTACATTTGAAGGGGTGAATTTTATGGTGTATGAATTACATTGAAATTAAGTTGATATAAAATAAATTAGAAGACAATCTTGTTAGAATGAAAAACTTATACCATGACTTGTTGTAAAACAGAAACAAAAGAGATTTTAAAGAGGAAGACTCCAAAACACAAGTAGAAAGTGATAGATGATTGGTAAATTGAGTTGAAAGTATCTTAATGTTCTCAGTATATTCAAACCACACATCAGTTAAGACTGGTGATCTTATCTGCAATCATCATAGAACATTTAGCCCAGCTAGGTTCAGCAATGCTCTTTGACTTAATTATGCTCACACATCTTGTGAACGATGTTACCAAGAAGGAATCCAAGTGATTCATGTTGTGGTTCTATGTTGACATGTGAATTAGAGTAAGCCTATTTTCATTAACATTAGCATTAGAGTATGTCTATTTTCATTAACATATTTTTCTTCCATTCCACTTCTATACGTGCCGCACAAACTCATCAGCAATGAGATAGAAACCAATCACTTTTTTCCAAAAAATATGTTAAATTAGACTGTATTTGAACAACCTCAAATGTTTTCTTAAAACATAAAGTGATTTCTTAAGTGCAAAAACTGCATACAATATTAACACTCTTCTATTTGTATGTATTATCTTATTAATTTTGGTAATATTCTGAAGTTGATATAACTGATGCATTAGCTTTAGTCTCATGCTGCCTGTTTTCCATGATTCCATTATCTTCTTTCTGAATTATGACTTTCTTCATTATTTTTTCTACCATTTCAATAAATAATTAGATTTATTTCACTGCAAGTCATAGGGTCATTTATCCCAAGTGAATTTTCACAAGATTATATATAAATTCGTTATCCTGCAATTATACTATTAACCTACCTTCTTCCTACATAAACAAATATTTCAAAAAATCATAAGATGCTTACAGTATCTATTATTTGTTATCTTCAGATTTAAAAAAAGCCATTTGTCATTATTTAGACATTCCTAATTCTAGTTCCTTAAATATTTCCTCTTTATTTTTAAAATTTCTTTTAAAATATTTATTTATTTATTTGAGAGAGAGAGAGAGAGAAAGAGCATTAGTGGGAATAGGGGCGGAAGGAGGGGGGGAAAGAAGGGAGAGAAGTAGACTCCCCACTGAGCACAGACTCCCACCCCCTCACCACACCTCCCACAGCCTGGGATGGGGCCTATTCCAGGTCTCTGAGATCATGACCTGAACTGAAACCAAGAGTCAGATCCTTAACCAACAGAGTCACTCAGGCACCCCTAAATATTTCCTCTTTATATCCAGAAGACTAATCTGGGAAATAAAGATGTCAAGTAACTGACCCGGTAAATGAGGAAAGATACAGTTTTTAAATAAAATAATATTCATATTACATATGCATCGTTTCCTCCTTCTCCTCCTCCTTCTCTCCTCCTCCTTCAACTATGTATTCAAAACTGGGACCAGATGTCATGAACGAAAACCACTTCTAAGTATTCTCTTTACATTGCAGTCTCTTAATTTGAATTTTAGAGTTTCTTCTAAGAAACATATTGAGATGTTTTTTTCTGAAATGCAGTCAGTTCTACTGGGATGTGGATATTGTGAGTGTTTCTTGACGTATGTTTTAACTCTCTGGAGTGCCTTCCTAGATGTGACACAGCTAGACTCATCAAAGATTTTTTTTTCTTCTAAAATAGTTCACTTTGGATTCATTAATTGACTATATCATTGGTGTAAAAATACAGTCTAACCGAGAAGAATAAAGTTTTCTTGAAATATATTCAGGTAACTATATCTGGTGGACACTATTTAACACACATCATCCTCAAAATAAATCTGCAAAGCAGATATTAATATTGCCATAACAATTTGAACATGGGGAAACTGAGGCTTACAGAAAACCAATAGCTGTGAAGTGGCATATTCCTGAGGATATGTCCCCTCTCAAATGGATTACCAAGTACCTCTGCTTATGAATGGCACAGCCCTCTCTCTAGAAGGGTTGAGCAGTTGTATCTCTGCTTATGTTGGAAATAGATAAATGATCAGGAGAGAGGAGCAAGGACTAAGGACATCTCTTATCTTTAGGCAAAAACACAACTTCTAATAGGAGGTTTGTCAGATAAGCATACTCTTATGGTCAGCTCAGGCTAATCTAATTATTTTTTTGGATCCTTCCCCAAACTCAATGTTGATTGTATGAATGAGTAACAAAATCATACAAAAAAAACCCTTTCTTCTTCATCACTTATGTCATAAAGCCAAGAACGCTGGAGAAAAAAGAAACAGTGAATTCACAATATCTAGCATGTAGACTCTGAAGATGCTCAAGGGTAAGGATTCTTGATTTATTAATATTTGTGTCCTAACAACCTAACAAAGTGACTAATGAATAATAGATATTAGATGAATATTTCATGATGGATCGCCTGAAGCAAAGAAGGAAAAAAAGAAAGAGGGAAAGAAAGAGTTACCAATATCTGTGACAAAAGGGTTTGTTTCTCATATCCTAAATTGAACAGAGCAGTTATTTTCCCATTTTCTTTTAGAAAGTTTTAGAATTCCTTTGTGTTCTATTAACATTGTCCTACGCACAGCTCACCCTGACGATGTTAACACTCCCTTATTTTCAGATCTCACATTCTTGTCTAGATTCAGTGTTACCAAAGCCTTTCAATTCTAACGTGCATTTTAGCTACACAGCACTTCCTGTTTTAACATTTACTAAGTTGGAATGTCTTTCTGCTAACCGTGGTGGGTTCTGCTTAGTAGTAACAGAATATCAGCTCTCTCCACGGTCTTATTCTAGGGAAAAGAGAGAGGCGAATTCTTGGAGCTCTATTTATTTCCCTCCCAGGACAAAAAAAAAAAAAAGAAAAAGAAAAAATCATTATCAGCAGAAAACACCCTCAGAAAAATAGCAAGCAGCAAGCAGGTGAGGATATTTACTCTTCCCAGTTTTCACAATATGTATACGAGGCACTAATTTGTGGTTTCAGTGTTTTGATGTGATTGCCACGCTCACATTTCTGGCAACCTAGGATGTCATTGTCTACTGAAGAACAGCATAACTGCACTGCCACAGGTGGCCTGCAGACTCAGCAAAATGTGAAAGCCTTCCACTGGATCCTGCCCCAGAGGCTGGCAGCATGTACAATGCTCATAAGAAGATAATCATTCCATCATTTAATGCACCATACTTCTTGCTATTGTATAATATCCTCGCATTAAGAGGTGCTCATTGACAGCTTAGAGTGATTCCTGTCATTTGGAACTTGCCCATACCAAGATCCAGGAAATTTTAAAGCTAATCATTTGGGTTGTATAGCTTCTATCACTCACACACACACACACACACACACACACACACACACACACACTCCACAGTATCATGCATGTGTGGTCAAAAGGAACGTACCTGAGAGATAAGAATCCAAGCTCTCATTGCTCCTTTCTTAGAGACAAAAAAATTCTTATTGTTTCATTGAATGTTATTTACTGATAGTCTATAGGGTCCCTTACAATTAAATTTCTTTTTATTACTTTTTATCTTTCTTTTCTGCTCAGCCCAGATTCTTGTACCTCTCCCAGCTCAGTATTTTTTTTTTTCTTGCTAACTACCAAGTTACTTGGAGAAGAGTAAAACACAGCAATTTATGCTACAGTTGATTTTCCACAAGTAGGTATTCTGCAACAAATAAAAGTTCCTAGTGGTCTTTAACTGTGTTTTATATATCAAATATGCCTTCAACACAGTGTTTTGACCTGGATTATGTGCAAAAAGATGAAATACATCTACACACACTGCTGTGTCGTAATTTGTAGAAGGTATCTGGAACCACGGTATGGTAACTTTTTGTATGATTTTTTTTTTCACATGCATCAAGGCATATTTATTACAACACATAGAGAAAGTATTCAAACCCACTCCAGTTTAGACAAAGTCCAACTGTTTCATATGAATGACAGTTGAATCTTCTTAAAATTTACTGAAAACCTCATAAAAGTCTCTTCCATTCTTCCCTCCTTCCTTTCATCTCTTCCTTCCTACATGTCCTGTGCCAGGGACTGAATCAATCCGTGATAACGTAATAAATAAAGAAGTGTATAGATAGGGCTTGACTTCCATTAGCTTACTATGCAATGACAGAGACAGACAAATGAATATGCAATTGCAAAGAAACGTGTTGTCAAGCTACTTCTCTTGTGAGCAAAGCCAGACAAGAAAGGACAGGCCTGATAAGGCTAAGATAAAGCTCTTCAGACATACTTCACACTGCTCTGCTGGCCTGAACACGGTAATACCTGACTAGTGAGAGAGGAACTCCACAGACACCATTGATTGCAGACCTGGAAATCATAATCTAGCTTCAACATCCATCATCACAAGACAAGTTCATTTTGTTGCTGTCATGTATGTCACTACGGGAATAACTGTTTTGCTAAGTAGCCAGCATCTGATCAGAAATGAGAAGAGAAGAAGTCAGAGAAAGCAGTTTTTCACTTACTGGAATGGCTCTTCCTTGACCGAGAGAATTCCATGGAGAACCAGCATAATAGCTCTCTGTGACCTGCAAAGGGAAGGATTTCTAAAGAATCTTCAGGGTGTGTTCTTTATAATTAGGAGCCTGTTTTTTGCTTTGTCTCTCTTTCTCTATATATATACATATTTTCCCCCCGCTTGTTTAAACAACAACAACAACTATAAAATAAATAAAACACTAAAAAGAAAAAGAATATTTCAAAAGAGTGTCAAAGAGAATGGAAAGTAAGTAAGAGGCCAGGTGAATGGGTATGCAGACACAGCTGCTTCAATGTATCAATGTATCAGTGCCAATCTTTCCTACACAGGAATGCGCTGTCTTTCCTGCTGTTTGACAGGAATGAGACATACAACGTTTTTAGAACTCGATACTGAGCTAAACCCCAAATGGTTTTCAGGAGCATCACAGTGAGTTTACTAGGAAAGTCCCTTTGATCAGGTCCCATATAAGTCATTTGCACAGGAACTGTGTCTATGTCGGTTATGCAGATAGAATAATGGAGACAATAATATTAAGGTTCATGTTGTTAGTTAACTCAAAAAAATCCAATTTGCATATGGTAACCACTTTTAATAAGAGATCTGCCATTTATGAAACATTCATCTGATGACATAATGTACCTCATATGCATGATCATATTAAAGCCCTAAACAGCTCTATCTCATAGGCATTTTATTCATGATTGACAGATGTGAAGCAGAGGACTTCAGAAGGTTTTTGTTTCCAAATAGTATAACAGATGATCGACCGAGGATGTAAACTCTATTGGTCAGTTCCAGGGTCCATTTTATTTTTTTTAAGATTTCATTTATTTATTTGACAGAGAGAGAGCACAAGTAAACAGAATGGCAGGCAGAGGGAAAGAGAGAGAAGCAGGCTCTCTGCTGAGCAGAGAGCCCCATGTGGGGCTCGATCCCAGGACCCTGGAATCATGACAGGGTCCATTTTTATGTTATTATAAAGCTGCCTCCCTGAACTGGTATTTAAGAAATGGCTTCTTCCTCAAGGAATTTGTGATCTTGTCACAGAAATAGAGCTTATGATTGAATATAAATCAGCACATAATTGCTGAATACCTTTGTGGACAACATAATATGAGGTTTATAAAAATACTAGAGGATAGCCCTTGCTCTTAAAAAATGTGCATATATATATATATATATATATATATATATATATGAGTTTAAACAGCAAGGTATATATATCTACCTTTTCCCTCTCCCTGTGCCACTCATCCTGCTTCCTCTCTCTCCTCCTCTCTCTCAATTAATATGACTTATTTATTAAGAGAGAGGAAGGAGGAAGCAGGATGAGGGGCACAGGGAGAGGGAAAAGGAGAATCTTAAGCAGGATCTATGCTTAGCATGAAGCCTGACATGGGGCTCGATCTCACAACCTTGAGATCACAACCTGAGCTGAAATCAAGAATTTGACACTTAACTGACTCAGCCACTCAGGCACCTCAAGATGGCTTCTTAAAATCAAAACCACCACCTCCATATCCAGATCTGCTGGAGGTAACAAACGCTGGAGAGGATGTGGTGTAATTGGAACTCTTATACACTGTTGGTGGAAATGAAAGTTGGTGCAGCCACTATGGAAAACTGTATGGGAGTTCCTTAAGAAAGTAAAAATAGAACTACCATGTGATCCAGGAACCCCATTTCTGGGTGCATATCTGAAGGAAATAAAACTGGTATCTTGAAGACATTTGTACGCCCATGTTCATTGCAGAATTATTCACAGTGGCTGACATGAAAACAGCGTCAGTGTTCATCAACACACAGATAATGAAACCCAGTATATTACACAATGGAATTCTATCCAGATGTAAAAAAAAAAAGAAGGAATACCTGTTATTTGCATATTTGAGGGCATTCTGCTAAGTGAAATAAATCAGACACAGAAAGACAAAGAGCTGACTTATATGTGGAATCTAGAAAAGTTGAACTCATAGAAACCAAGAATAGATTGGTGGTCTCCTGGCTGGTGGAGAGTGAGGGAAATGGAAAAATGCCTATCAGAAAAATACAAACTTTCAGTTATAAGATGAGTAAATTCTGGGGATCTAATGTGCAGCACAGAGACTGTACTTAATATTATGTTGTATCTTGTATACTTAAAATTTGCTAAGAGAATAGATATCAATTGTTCTCACCACACACATAAAAAAGGAAAGTGTGTAAGGTAATGGATGTGTTAACTAACCTTATTGTGGCGGTCATTCTATAATACATACATATATCAGATCATCATGTTGTACACATGTGTACATATTGTACACACCACGGTGTACAAATCAAACTTACTCACTGTATGCCAAATATATTTCAGTAAACCTGGGAAAAAACAAAATAATGAAACAAAGAAAAAAATTCGACAAAGAAAAAATGAGAACTTAGACCCCATCTAACCCTCCTTTTACTGACAGTGCTCCAATAGCTGAATGGGTAAGTGCAATACACAGGTTCATCTGGCCTTTTATTGGTGAATCAGGATAGGAAGCTAGTAGTAGGGGTGGTGGTCAAAGCAGTTGTGTGTGACCAGTGCATGAAGCCTAGCTCTCAGGACCTTTTACTTGGGATTCAATGTTCTGTGACAGATGTCTTAAAATCCTTAACAATTTTATCTTTGAGTAGTGCTTTCTAAAGTGAAGCCCAAGGGGACAAGGAGGCATGTGCTGGGGCTTGGAGCCTCAAATGTGATTCTTCATCCTGCTGACTCCACCTCTCCAGGCCAGATCCCAACAGTCTGCCTCATGGGTCCCCGAGAACCAAACAGCCTCCCCCTTTCTGTTCCTGCCACTTCACTCCTGGAAAGAGGCTGGGAGGGATCTTGAGGAGGGTCAAAGAAAAATGTATAGACCCCATACCATGTTTCAGGCCAGGGTGTGGGGGTGATCTTCCTCATGGCCGGTGGGTGGAGCCATGTTGTATTCAATGGATGGCTAACCTGGGATGTGCTTCTTGCCCAATCTTCTACCCTAGCCCCCATGCTCATCCCAGTGAAGAAATGCAAGCTCTTGAGGCCTGCCAGGGATTGGCACAGCAGGCTTCTGAGAAGAGAAGATTCCAGGTTAGTTGGCAGGAGGGGAGACCCTGGTGGTGAGACTTGCTTTGCTTCAGGGTCATAGAGAGCACCCTCACGCACCTGTAGGATTTTGCTGGGTGAGTATCCTTGTGCCTGAGAGAGCATAAGTTTAGACAGCAAATGACAAACACCATGACATGTTTGAGCAAGGGACTTCACATTTTTATTTTACACTGGGCCTGAAAAATTAAGTAGCCAACTTTGGTTACTATTCATTGATTGCTTTGTGCATGCCAAAGGGCTGGTGCTAAGAACTCTACATGAATTCACTACATTCAATCACAATACTATTAGCCAAAATCAGCCAAATTTTATGAATAAAGAAATCCAGGGTTGAAGAGATTAAGGCAACATGCGTATGATCGTACCTCTGGTGACTAAAACCTCAGCTTAGGTCTATGGGATCACATAGTCCGTATTTTCAACAACTATGCATTGCGACTTCATCCCACCTGCCTTTGGATAAACACAGAGCTTCCTTAGCCACTCCATGCCGACCTCTCGATGCTGCTGCCGTGGGAGGCAGAAGTAAAGTAGGCTCTGTGGTGAGAAAACCCATGAAGCAGATAAAATGCTCCACAGTGGGGTGCGGGGGAGGGAGACAGAATTTTCATCCATAGGAGCCCCTCTATGCAGAGTTTCTGTATTTTTTTCCCATGCAAGATTTATATCTATATTTTTAAGATTTACATTTTCTGGGCATCCAACAAGGCAGTAATCCTGTGTTAGTGGACTCTATCCCCACCCCCCCCCTTTTTTTTTTTTTCTGTGAGGAGAACTATATTTTAGGATCACTAATCCAAACATGGAGTCTGCCGGCCAGAGTGCATAAAACATAACTTTAAATGATGACATAAGGAACAATGCCAGCAGTTGTATCTTCAGCCCAAATCCTATAAACTACATATCAATAAATGCATAGGCATTCTTCTCTGATTGAAGGGCAAATGGGTTTTCCATATCCTTGCTAGAAACAGCATCATCCCATCTCAGAAAGCATCTGCAAAGAAATTCCACCACCTTGTGTGAGCAAAACGCAGCTCTCAACAATCACAAATATGATTAGACACTATTCGCCCTTCAATATATCATAATTGTGTCTACTTCTCTGGCCAGAAGTCAGTCATCCTGCCTCTACGCCACACCGTTTCTGTTCCCCAAACATGACCGGGATGCTTGCAAACATCTGGCTCCTCATCTCCGTTATTGAGATTTCGTTGGTTTGGAGAAAACGTCTCCGGCCCATGGGCTTTCCCTCCCTACTTCTCTCTCCCCCAAAATGCTCATTTATGGAGGAGCAGGTTTCATTCTCTAAATGATTACGCTTGGCAGGTGGAGATTGCAGCGCCGGTTACGTTAATGATTTCTGAGGTGACGCTGAGGCCTCAGAGGCGGCTTGGCAGAACAGCTAGCAGGAAACTAATGAGTATCCCAGCACGACCCGGGACCATTAAAAGGAGGGGGTTTCAGGGAGAGAGGGAGGGAAATAAATTAGAGACCTCAGCCTCTGGTAAGAATATCAGTGAAGGCCCTTAATGGAGTCGAGAAAAGAAAATTAATCACCCATAATGACTGGGGTGTGTGCGAATATTTGATTTAATTCCTTTTATAAATATTTTTCCACAGAATGATGCATGGTATCTGAGAGGGTTGAGAAGCACAATCTGAACTTGATTTAATCATGAGATGAGCAGAGTGGGTGGAAGTGACAACAATTACAGGAATATGTACTTGGGAAAGGCATTCTTTTTCTAATGCACTTGTGCTAATCTTGGCTGGAAGCGCACAGAATTCTGGTGGTGAAGAAAGTACCTCAGAAATCATGATCTTAAGTACTGAAGATAGTCAATTAACAATTGGCAAATTAAAATATACTTACATAAGCACTAACCTAATATTGGACTTTTAGTAAAGAAGAACAGATGAAATATAAAATTTCCTAGTCGCCGGACTCTGATATGTAATGTTCTTCATTCAAGTAAAATCAAAACAGGATAATCCCTTAAAGGTTAAATAATAAAGCTGACAGGGGGAAAAAAAAGTGTTTTCTGAAGAGAGCATGTTTTTTCTGCTCTGAGGTTTAACCAAAAAAAAGCATCTTAGGAAAAAAAAGATATTTATGTGACTCATAGGAACTATAAAGCCATCTGGCAGTGTGAAACAAACAATCAAACAAACAAAAAGACATGGGGCTGGTTATTACACATTAGGCATTAAAGAACTAATTCTTTAGTTCAATATCCTCCTGAACTTTTACCAAATCAGGTAATTTTCTTGTCCGTCAGTAGGGTCTTATTTAATCCAAATGCTTATTTTCCAGTCCCTTAAGTTAAAATATTAATCAAGATTAATGCTTAAAATCGACAAGTTTCAATTTGCTGCAGTCTTAGTAACAGATGGGGAATTATTATAGAGGAAAGTTACTCCCCAAATAACTCACCAACGCGTTGGTGGTATAGTGGTGAGCATAGCTGCCTTCCAAATAACTCACCAAGTCAGGATTCTGATCCCTCTCTAGTTGTCCAGACCATTTCAGCAAAAGGGGAGAAGCGGACTGGGGAGAGGAATGCATCCCAAACTTCCTCTCTACTGACACTGCAGAAGCATGTGGTCTTGGAAAGCCACTAAGCTTCACTGTGCTTTATTTTTATTATCTGTTCCTTTTGTTATTGTTGTTTTGTTTTGTTCTCTGTTTGTTTTGCAAAAAGGTGATAGTGAGTTACGTTAGCTTGAAATGTTATAAAGTGTAGGAGAATTTGTAAACTAAAAAAAGTACATTGGGATGGAATTCTGTCATAAAGGAAATGCACCAAAATGAAGTGAGCAAAATGAAGAAAATGTAGTAGCTTGACCAAAACAAAAGAGGCGGGGGAGGTAGGATTGAGGCTGCTCCTTTCAAGGAGCAGAGTGGGGAATTCTCATTCCTTGGAGGCCCTTAAATATTCAGATGTACTCAGAGGTAGACTCACCATCACTATCTTTTCTACTATACATTGCCGAATGGGACCAAACGACATCGGAGTGCAAATGCTACTCCAGAAGCTGGGGGCCAGGATGTGGTGCAGCCTCTGTACTCACTCCATTCAGGAAAGATTGGTGAACAAGAGAGAGATGTAACCCAGAGATATCAAGCCCACCAAAAGTTGCCCCAAAGCGTATATCATCTCTCTGCTCCCTGAGATGATAGACACCTGACACTACCTCAGGCAGCCTAAATGGTAGGGCAGCCCTCTCCCACCAAAATGATTTCTCCCAAAAGCAAGAAGGTAAACCATAATTCACCTAAAAGCCCATCCATCTTGATGCCTTTTCAGCAGATGCTCAGGTGAAGTAAGGATCCGTGGTCCTGGAATTGAGACAAGAATTAACATACTTGTTTCAAATTTGCGTTGCGTAATATTTTACTAAATGTGCATCATATACTAAGATATAACTCCCCATTAATCTGAATATAAGAATTATCTAGGATGCTTCCTAAAACACAGATTCCTGAACTCCTTTCATATTCAGAGAAGGTCAGCATCGGTTTCAAACAGGCATTTTTAAGCATGAAAACAACCCAGAGGATTCCTTTAACTAGTCAAGTTGTGGCCATTTCTGCTAGGTATTGGAAAACAGGCAAATGTGATTTGATTCAATCCTTGGAAGACTCCGCTAAATTTAGAGAGATAGGTATATAAATGTCTGCCTAATAAATAATTTCTGGAGCTAGGCTAAAGGTTCTGGGTACAGAAGGTACAATGGAGATGTTCGCCAGTTCCATCAGAGAAGAGGGGGAAGAAAGCAGAACTTACCCAGAAAACATGAACAGTTCATTTTAAAGATAATACCTTAATTTAATATTAATAATAACTTTATCCTTCTCTTGGATCGTTTCTGATTTCTCTTTTTATGTAGATGATTTGATTCCTCCTACTTTTGAACATTTCTAGAGCATTTTTTGCTTTATTTTATATCTTGTTTATCTAATTAAGTATGTATCATTAAGAAATCCTCAGTTATATGACTTTTTAATGTACTCTTTATTGTAAACATTTCTTGGTTACATATGTTTATGATTCTCTAAATCTACTTAAGAAAATCGGCATGTGTTCAAATCCATTACTGTTTATTTATTTATTTTAAAAGATTTTATTTATTTACTTCACAGAGATAGACATAGCAAGAGAGGGAACACACACAGAGGGAGTGAGAGAGGAAAAAGCAGGCTTCCCGCAGAGCAGGGAGCCTGATGCGGGGCTCAATCCCAGGACCCTGGGATCATGACCTAAGCCGAAGCCAGATACTTAACTATCTGGGCCACCCAGGCATCCCTCCATTACTGTTTAGCAGGATAATGTTTTGAGGGAAAAAGTGCCCTTACTTTTCTAGCCTCAACATTAAATATTTTAATGCTTTATTTTTGACCAAAAGGTGATATTTTCTATTTTATTTTAATTTGCAGTTCTTTAAACATTAGTAGGGATAAATTGTATATACTTATACGGTCATCTGCATTTTTTATTTTATAAATTTTATATTCACAACTGATAGATTTTTGAAATGGGGAAATCCACTAGAAGATTTCCTTATTGTATTTGAGAACTCAGAGAATTCTCTAAACCTTATCCTAGGGACCATGATCTTGTACCCTCAAAAGTATATTTGTAGGTGCAGAAGGAGATATTGCATTCCAGTTATAGTTTAAGAAAATATAACAGTCTCATAAAATGCAAACACTTTTCCCCGTTATTCCTTAGGTATTTACAGCCTTGTGTTGGAAGATTGTGTAGTCCACAGTAATGTGCAATTAACTATACATTGGTCTGCGAGCCTCCTCTTTGATTTTTCAACCTGTCAGCTAGTGCTTTGACTGCCGATAGATAACATGACCTTGCAATACTTACACAGTCTTGTCACAGGTGAATGCAGACATCTATCTATAAGATTAGGCTCAGGAAATGGAGTCTTAGATGAGTAAAAGAGAGAGAGAGCTTAAAGTCTGAGAGGGGACACAAAAAGCAAAAGCTGTTAATGCGTAGAATGCACGAGGGGAGCTTACCTCCTGTTCCTGTGAGTTCACCACCTCTTCCTGCAGTGATAAATTATGTGCCAGGTCAGCTGCCGTGGTTGTGATCCACCGAAGACAAGACAGGCACTCAGCTCTTGAACCAGAGAAGTTCTGTGACTAACTGGTCTGCTCGGCAGGTTATAAGCAGTAGTCATGTAAAGGGTCCTGAAATAATGCACAAAATATGAAGTGATGATGCTCAGAATTTATAATTACCATTTTATTCTTTTTTTTAAAAGATTTTATTTATTTATTTGACAGAGAGAGACACAGCAAGAGAGGGAACACAGTAGGAGGAGTGGGAGAGGGAGAAGCTCGATCCCAGGACCCCAGGATCATGACCTGAGCTGAAGCAGATGCTTAACGACTGAGCCACCCAGGTGCCCCTACCATTTTATTCTTTACAACACTTTTGGCATACAGAAACCTCTGTCCTCAGCAAGTTGCTATTAGCTGAGGATCTAGAAAAATCATGGAGTTCTTGATAAAGAAGGAATGGAGAATTTACCTTGTTCTGGTCTTATTTTAAGATATGAGATAGGGGCCTCTTGGTGGCTCAGGCTGTTAAGTGGCTGACTCTTGATCGTGGCTCAGGATCTTGGGGCCACAGGATTGAGACCTGAATTGGGTTCCACACTGAGCAAGAATTCTGCTAGAAATGCTCTCTCTTCCTCTGCAACCTCCCCCTGCCCACACACACTCTCACTCTCCCTCTCTCTCTAAATAAATAAATAAAATCTTTCAAAAAATAAAATTTGAGATAAATATGAATCTGAAAAGTAGCATGATTATCCATGGTGATGCAGAAATGGAGATAGATGCAGACCCAATATTGGTACAAAGGTTCCTGATTGCCAACACAGTGTCATTTCTACCCTAGCACAGTTCACAGTGTTCTGATATGCATATATTAAAATAAAAATATTATCAAGCAACTATTATGTGGTAAAAATAATTAAATAAGGCACCATGTAATTTTGTCTGGGCTCTTCAAAAATATGTAACCTCTGCAACCCAACATTATCAGGTAGTGAAAAATGTCATGCTTTTCTAGTATCTAAGTCCCTAAATAATCATTGAGTGGAAGAAGTTGAACATTTTACTGTAACATTTTGGTGGTCCATAATGCAGATCCAAGAAAATTTCTGCAGGTTCCTTTTACACAGAATGCTAATGCACTCCATACTGGAAGCCATTAGTTTCTAGGAGCGTCAACCTATTCTCCCTTACACAGAAACTATAAGCCGTCTTCCATAATCCAGATACCCCATAAGTAAACAACTACTTTTCCTAACGGAGATTTAGTTACCTTTCTGGTTTTGTCATCTAGATGGAACCCCCGTTAGCAGTGTCTACCTGGAAGAAACATTTCGTACCTCCATTTCCAAGTCTACGTGTGGAAGGGCCATTACTTATTTCCTTTTAATGAAAGTGACCAAACTGAACACAAAGAACTCCCCAAACTCCAGGGGACTTTACGGGAAAGGACTGCCCACTCGTAAGTCAGGCTGACTGAGGAGGCTGACCTCACCTTCCATCACCATGAGCTTCCAGTCATCTATGCAATGAAGTGTGACAACAGCTTTAATAGCATGTGAAAACATATTTTATTATGGGGTCATTAATTTGTCCTGCTGGCTATGTGATATTCTCCATATGCTGCATGGGAAAGTGCCCTTCTGCTCTGAGGTCTTTCCTGATGGGCACGCCTGTTCTACAGGGTGGAGCTCTAAAGGGCACTCTTTTCCCTGCTCTGTCCTTGGCAGAGAGCAGCCATCATTTCATCATTCCATCATTTCCTTTATGCATGGGAGAGTGGAATGTCATGGAATTAGGTCCTGCCGTTGTGCATTTTCTTTTACTACCCAGATAGCTGCCAACCCATGGCTTTTGAGGGCCTGGTCAATGAATTTAAAAGCATTATTATCAGGAGATTCATTTTTAGCATACAGAAATAAAAAAGAAAAAAAGGCCCCATTAGTTTTAGAAAAGGGTCTGTGAAAAGATGCATGGGCTAAAAAGGCCCATGACGACACAGATTGCTATTTATTACCCATATCAGACAAATAAAATTTGCACACTAATGTAGTAACCTGAAGGAAAAATAAATAACCCTCAAGCCTCAGTTTGTAAAAATATATACTGTGCATGTTAATGTATAATGATGTCATTTCAGTATATTTTGAGATCCAGAAAAACTTTTAATCACAGTTTTTGTGAATAATCATATGCCTTATTTATTCAACCAAGTGTTAATAAATAGCACATTGAGTTCTAGGGTTTATACTCGATAGAGTGCAGGGCGGGCAAAAGGTAAATACTTATGGTTTTGGTGTTCAGTAGGTCCCTGATTGCAATATTGAACTATGGAATTTCTTAAAAAATAGAAGATGAAAACAGACACATTATAGATAAAAGAAACACATATTGTTTTTAATTATTTGTGTAAGTGCATAAATAATATAAACATTTGCAAAAAGTTGTAGCATATTGGGGGATGGAGCATGGGCCCCAGGAATGCAAATTTTGTTCTACTACCTGAAAGAGGGTAATAATTTAAGGAAGGGTGGTTGCATGGAGGTTATAATGTCAGTTTCCTGGGGGTTAAAGAGATGTTGAAGGCATTAACCAAGTTTAATTTCCTGGTTTTAAGGAGTCTACTATAGTTATGTAAGATGTTAACATTAAAGGAAGTTCGATGAGTGACATATGGAATATGGGGTATTTTGGGAACTTTTCAATAAATTTTAAAGCAGCCTCAAATATATGTTTAATAGAAGATAAATAAGACAGGATTTTGTGTTATTTGTAGTCAGGAGAATCCTAAAAGGACCCCCAAGATTTCCTACCCCTGATATACGGACCTACATAATCCACTGAATTTCAAATATAGTAGATTTTACTCCCATAATTAGGCTGTTATTTGGCAGAGCTGACCTTAAGATAAGGAGATTATCTGGGTGGGCCTGACCTAATCATGTGAGTCTATTAAAAGCAGAGAGCTTTTGTGATTCATTACTCAAAAGTAAGTCAGAGACTCAAAACAGAGAGGGATTTTCTGCACCACTGTTGGCTGGAAGATGGAGGTGACCGGGTTTTAAGGAATACACACAACCTCTCGATCCAAAGCAGACCCTGGCTTACAACCAGATAGGAAAGAGGGATCTCAGTCTTACAACCACAGAAACTGAATTCTACCAACAGCAAGAATGAGCTTGGAAGTGTGTTTGTCCTCAGAGACTCTAGATAATAATTCAGCCAGATACAGCACCTTAATTTTCACTTCGTGCAGAGAACACTCATTCCACACCAAATTTTAAGCTTGTGGTAATTTGCTGCATAACAATAAAAAAACCTAGTAAAATACTAAAATCCTTTTGGAGAAAACTTTCTCTCAATAGCTATGACATCTGTCTAAAATCCACTGTAAATTTCCTTGATGGTTCTTACACAACAAATAATTCCAAACATTTGATCCATAATTATTCAGTCTGCTGTAGAGGCTACCTTTCTCTGACTTCCTACTTCAGGTAAAGCTTGTTTGACAACCACATCATATCCTTCCAGAAAATAAAGTGTGTTCTAATTTCAAGAAGGATAAGATTGAAAAGTCTCCTATGGCCACAAAACATTTTTTTTCCTTTAATCTTTGAAAAAAATTTAAAAATCAAAAGATAAGCACAGAATTGTTATGACTGAAACTAAGAAATGTCTAATACCCATACCATAATATAAAAAGATGGACAGTCTGTGGAGGAGTCAGAATACACTAGCAGAACTGGTCAAAAATGTGTGCCCATGGAAAGAGATGGTCATGATGAACTTCAACCCTCAGAAATGGAAGCACCAGACAGACATCAAGAGAGGCAGGGTGATCCAAATGATAGAAAGAGGATACTATTTTGAAAGAGAATGCAAATAACAATTAAACGTTCCCGTCTAAACCCACCCTATTTTGTTAAGTAATTAGTCTCAGATATCTTCCCTAGAGAAATTAATGTGGACTCTCTGAACTCAGGACCACCAGACATGAGAAAGTTGAATAGAGAATTATAACCCTTTGGTAAGAAGGTAAAGGACCCCTTTCAGCAAAGACTGAACAGTTCCACGCAAAGTAACAGTATAGCATTTTGCATTTTGAACAAAAATCCAGCAGACTGCCTGACCACCCTACCATTCCCAATTGGAATGCATGTATCAAACTTGTAAAAGTGCATGAACAATAAAATAGCAGTATTTTTGAAGAAAACCCTAGCAAGCGATCAGAGGTCAATAAAGGAAACAGAGAATAGTATTCCAGAGACAATGTAGAGAACAGAAGGAAACATCAATTTACCATTATTAATATTCTCCAACAGACAAGAAAATGTATTTCATTTATAATGCAAAAAAGGAATGCTATTAAAACCAGAAAATAAATGAGAACATGATAGCCTTTTAAAGAGTAAAATATTCGGAAGATAATCTGTAGGATTTCCTGAAACCGAAAGACAAATAGGTGGATGATATAAGTGGAAAAGATAAGGCAAAGAATTGATTAAGAAAGTGTATCATGAATGAATACTGTTATGCTGGAAATAAATAAAAAAATATATATATAAAAATAAAAAAATAAAAAAATAAAAAAAAGAATATTAAAAAAAAAAAAAAAAAAAAAAAGAAAGTGTATCATGCAACCACTAGGAGTTTCAGAAATAAAGGGGAATGACAACAAAGGCAAGGAAAATACTACTAGGAAGGAAGGAAGGAAAATATTACTATAATACAGTAAATAAATAAATACATACATACATTTCCCAAACAGGACATTTACTTCTATATTAAAAAGGTCTATCAAGGGGCACCAGGGTGGCTCAGTCAGTTAAACAGCCAGCTCTTGGTTTTTTTTTTTTTTCTTAAAGATTTTATTTATTTATTTGACAGAGAGAGAACACAAGTAGGCAAAGAGGCGGGCAGAGAGAGAGGAAGGGAAGCAGGCCCTCTGATGAGCAGAGAGCCCGCTGCGGGACTCGATCCCAGGACCCTGAGATCATGACCTGAGCCGAAGGCAGTGGCTTAACCCACTGAGCCACCCAGGCACCCAAACAGCCAGCTCTTGATTTCAGCTCAGGTTGTGGTCTCCGAGTCCGAGAATCAAGTCCCACCTTAAGCTCTAGCTTTATTGGGGAGTTCGCTTGAAGACTGTCTCTCCCTCTCCTTCTACCCCTCCCTCTGCTCATATCCTCTCTCTTTCTCTCTAAAATGAATAAATCTTTAAGCAAAAATTTGTCAAGTACTCATAACAATGAATTAAAAAGTAGCTCTAAGGGCAGAATTATATAACTTTAAAAGACCAGAGACAAAAACCTTAAATTATTCTGGGATTCAGGATAAAAACCAAATATCATATGAGAAATTGGAATCAAATGGCAACAACCTTCTCAAGGCACTGAAAGAAAGAATGCAGTGGATTATTGGTTCCAAAATGCTTAAAGGAAGTGTTTTTCAATCTAGATATCTATAACCTGATAAATTATCAATTAAGCATGGGGGTACAGTAGAAATGTTTTCCAGGCTTGCATGGCCTCAAACCATGTATCTCTTACACTTATGCCCTTCCCTCTCCCCCCAAGGAGCTACCAGCAGATGTCCTTCAGCAAAATGAAGAAAGTTTGGGATCCACCAAAAATGGCATCTGACCCCAGGGAAAGTCAGAAACCTTCTAGGACACCACCCTAGAGAACATCTAATCTGGACTGCAGAGCCGGACACTTCCAACAGGATGCCTCCAGGAAAACATGGAAAAGCTAACACCTGGCTAACTTCTACAGAGTGAAAGAAAACAACACAAAAGTTAAAATGAAGCAAAACAAAACAAAATAAGAACTATACAAGAAAATGTGATAATTGCAAACCACCTGGCTCAAGAATAAAATATAATTACATAGTCTCATACAGAATAGAGATTTGTTAATTATATGTAGAGGAAGTGGAGTGGTGGGTGGTTTATAGAGAGCTACAACCTCATCTGCCATCACAGGAAGTTGATAGAGAATGCTGAAATAATTGAATCAAGAAATAACAGCCTACATACATTTTTCAGAGATTTATTAAAGAGCAGAAGAACATGGTAAAAGTGAAGAGAATCATTGCCTCTGGGGAAGGGGACAGAAGACTGGCAAGAAATGGAGCAGATGATTGGTATTTTTTATTTCTGTAGAGTAAGGATTTTTAGATGGTTTGCTTTTTCAAACCAAGAGTTTGATAAAAATTGAAAAATAGTTACACCATTAAATAAAACGCCGTGAGATTCCATGTGTATCGTGAAAACAAAAGCAAAATAATGGCACCAATCATGGGATCCTGGACTTCTTTTATCCCGGACATGCCATGGCATTTCTCCTTCACTGTTAACCACACACATCAACAGAAGCAGTTGTAGCAAATGCTGGCTGCTCCCTGCTCCCTGTGCGTTGAAGTAGAAAGAGCAAGGTCTTGTATTGTTTCATGTGTTCTGGCTAAGATGTGACTTCTGTGGCTGAGCCGAGCCCTGGAGAGCAAAAATCTTTTGCCCAGTCTCCTAGTCTATAAAGTAGTGCCAGTAATACCCACCACTTAGATTTTTAGTGAAAATCTAAAGCAATTACACTAGAAAAGTGACTAGTGACTAGAAAAGCGACTAGAAGGAGTGATTCGTGGTTTGTCCTTTGTTGGCATTCTGCTACCAAACGTGCCTGTGAGACCACACCTCCTACCCGCAACACATGCATTTCTCTCACCAACCTGACCTTGGAAGCTTTACCTCTTTACTGCTTGGAAATACAAAGGCTTAAATCAATTAATTGATTCAACCATTTGTCAACTCAATCTGTTGTCAAATCAACGAACAGGTTTTTGCTTATTCATTTTTTAGAATGTCCAATTCCTGATTTGGTTATTTTTTCTATTTTTCATTGCATTCATTGTCTGGTTCAGTAGAATTACCTGGTGAGGTTAACCACCAGGTTTTGGCATGATCTAATAGATTATTTTGTACTTACTTTGTCTCTGTATCCATAGCTAAATCCATAAACATGTAATTAACATACTTTCCAATTTATCTTGCAAAATAAACATTTTTTCTATAAAATGTCTTTTGGGACAGCAAAATTACTTTTGCCAAAAATTATCTTCACAATGCATATTTTTGTATAAGACATTTACTTATGAGAAGCTGCCTTTGAGTGTATTTGTCTTCAAGAATTGCTTTTCATTGAATGAATAAATATTTTTAGGAAATGCTCAATAATTCATTATTTAACCATGTACTTCCCTGACTCATGTGGCATTGTTACTTGCTGTTATGGACTGAATTTTGTTCTTCCTTAATCCATATGTTGAAGCTCTAACCCCCAATGTAAGTATATTTGGAGACAGCACTTAGGAAAGTAATTAAGTTTAAATGAGGTCATAATGGTGATGTCTTAATTCAGTAAGATTGGTGTCCTTTTAAGAGAAAAAAGAGATATCAGATCTTCCTCCCCCAACCCCTGCCATGTGAGGACACAGTGAGACGGAGGCCACCTGCAAGACAGTTTCACCAGAAACTGAATATTCTGACACATTGATCTTATACTTCTAGCCTCCAGAACTGTGAGAAAATAAATTTATATTGTTTAAGATACCTGGTCTGTGGTACTCCATCATGGAAGTCTGAGCTAATTCACTTCTCTCCCTAGTAATCTCCTCTAGTAATTAGATAGTAATCTCCTCTAGTAGGTACACCTCTTTGGCATCTTTAATTCCTACCTTGGACCTTACATGTAGCAGTCATTCAATAAATGCTTTTTACATGTGTTGACTGAATATGGTACTTCCTCTTCTTTCAGAGATTTTGGTTCATGGACAGACTGTTTCAAACAGCTTATCTCCTTTTCCTTTGTTCCTCAGAGCTCCTTCATTTATAGGGGTCAGACACCTTTGCTTGCGGGGGACAGACAACTAATACACATTGACTGAAGTTAAAAAGAAGTTATAAGCTTCGCAAATCAAACAGAGCTGGACATAATACTGACTGAGCTTCTTTCTTTCCTTCTCTTAGCTATCTATACTCTTGCTTTCTGTTGAACTCATTCTCTAATTAATATCTGTGGGGAAATAGTTATTAGAAAATCCAAATTTATGTCTTACTGTTTAACAAAATGTCAGCAAGAAAATAATAAACAACTATTTCAAGCACTTTATACACAGTTCAATCAATTCTGAGAATACTTATGAGGTAGGCACTATTATTACCTACATTTGCAGGCACTGAGGCACAGAGAAATTAAAAATCTTACCCATGGTGACATAAGTTTTAGAAGGAGACAATATGGTTCTAAGGTGTGTGTCTTAGCCACTAGTCTATGCCTCTTCTTTCTCATATTTTTATCCATCACTTTCTCATCATTTCCAATGAAAAATCCCAAATTTACTTACCTGGTTTGAGCCACTTGGCCATTGCTGAGCTATTCAAATTGGTTCGGATAACTAATCATAGCTGGACTGTGTTAATCAGCCAGAACTAGGTTGAGTGGTCATCCTGGGAAACAGAGATGTGGTAGATTTCTTTAGAAAATACTGATAACATAGGAGGAAGTTTTCCAAAGAGAAACACGGGTTCTATCCTTTAGAGGAAAAATAAGTGGAGGCTGGAGCAGAGAAAACAATGGTTTCCATCACATCTTCTATTCTGCTTTACCTTCTTCCTCATGCAAGGGAGACACAATCAGAAATAAACAAATAAATCATTTGAGTTGTGTTCTGCTTATGTGGTATCCTTTAGTACTGATGTAAAAGGAGCATTCTCATTAAACAGGAAATTTACAAATTATACTTGGAACAAAATCATACCTTACACACCATTGTTTATCATAATCTAAGCAATGTGCAAAATACTTCCCTTTTTCTCTTACTTTCTTTGACTGACTTGTCTAGCTCTTCAAAAAAAGTTAAAAATACAGATTTATTAATGCAAATTCACCATTTATAAAATGATAATAAATTATGCCAGGCTACAGAGAAAATAGGCATTTATATATAAATGCATACATATGTGATAAATGAGTGCTATATTAATAAAGGAGACTGATGAAGGAATATGTGCTTCACCCTCATCTCATCCTGAAAGGGCTGAATATATACCAGTTCCACCAGCAGTTCTAGCCATTTTTGAGTTCTGAATCACGTAAACATATTTGGGTAGGGAATTACTTTAAAATAAACTCTTAAGATAATAATTCCCTTCATTTCAATAAAGATGTTTTTAACTTTTCTAAGTACATTCACATAGATCTCATAAAACAACTAGTTTAAAGAGGGATTAGCAGAATATAAGGTTTCCAGAGCTGTGATTTAATAATCAAAACAAAACCATTTAAATGCTTGGCTAGGATGGACAAGTTGTGGGAGAAAATGTCTGGAAAGAACATAGCAAGAAGTAGGTTAGGCAGATGTCAGTGTTTATCAAAACCTGAATTAACTCAATGAGTGGCCCAATTTGGCCAAGAGTAATTCAAAACTCAATGCCCGGAAGTCAAGAAGAAAGAGCTAAGTCCCTGATGTCAGAAAGTACAAAAATTAGTTGAATCTCAGAAATCTAGTTCAGGGGTGCCTGGGTGGCTGGCTCAGTGGGTTAAGCCTCTGCCTTTGGCTCAGGTCATGATCCCAGGGTCCTGGAATCAAGCCCTGCATCTGGCTCTCTGCTCAGCGGGAGTCTACTCCCCCCACCCCCCCACCTGCCTCTCTTGTGATCTCTGTCAAATAAATAAGTTAAAAAATTAAAAAAAAAAAAGAAATCTAGTTCAGAGTTTGATAACAAGGAATAACTTTTTCCTTCTGTCCTATGAGGCATTATCTTTTGAAATGGTTTGTATCTATAAGTTATTTTGTTTTTTTTTTTTAATCAGCAGCAGTTAATTATGGGATTTTTAGTGAACAGAAGCTCAAGATTGAGGTTTTACCATAATACCATTAGAGTTTGTTCTGTCAGACAAGATTTGGCTCATTTAGATACAATATAAAAGCAGGAATAGGAGACAAGATGCAGCAAAAAAGTATTAGGCAAGCAAACAAATAGCCAAACAGTAAAGGGGAGGAGTCCAGGTTAAAAAAACCTGATGGCTATGCTAGGCAAAGTAATAGCAGAATTTAAATATATTTAGAATATAGAAGAAGATGCTTGTCTCTCTCAGTTGGGAGAACTGATGTGAAAAATGTAAAATAGAAGGTCAGGTAGATGCAAAGATTTAATGGACCTTGGAGTTGAAAGTGTAGATATTAGAAAAGACAAATTTCTTGGTAACAACATGAGTTTTTTGTAAGATTCTCTATAGTGTTTCACATTAAAAAGAAGGGAAAGGTCCCACTTCTGAGAAGATGTTGTTGACATACCACTCATGATTCCTCTTGCTAAGGCTACAACTGATAACTTTGGAAATTATGTATAAAACAGACATAAGTAAATGCTGAAAGGTAGAGAGAGGAAGGCAAACAGCTAAGGATCTCAGGATCCAAGGAAGGACATAATGTGAGCTTTTGTTTTGCTTCATATTTCCCAAATTTGGAGCTGAAAAAGCTGGCATCCTGAAAAAATACTTACAAGTGATGACAGAAATGTTCTCCAAAAGGACCAGGAAAGGGGCAGTTTTCAAGAAAAAACTCTTAGGTGGCAACCACTCTACCCTAGCCGAACACCACAAAACAAAACAAACAAAAACAACAACAAAATTCTGGTCTCCTCACCACTCATATCTGCAGAAAGTGAATGAGAGGCCCAGATGTCCACCTTCATGAGTTGTAACATTGTCCTTCAACAACCATGACTAGGTGCTATCAGAAAAGGTCAAATAAGAAGCCATGGCTTTCATCTTCGCCAGCTGATAATGAGCTCCCACTCCTCCTCAATGGGAGACTCCATGGAGAGCCTAGATTTTTCATCCCACCTGACAATTAAGAGATTTTTCTTGCCTTCTTCCTTGGAATGGTGTCAGAGGAGGTCTAGTGAAGAATCAGTATTTTTAACTATTAGTCAACAGTAATAAGCCACTTACCCATAGTGTCAGTGAAAGCTATACTGGAAGCAGTAATGAGATTCTTATCCCTCCCAGCAAGGGAGGTTTAAGTGGAGGTTTAAGGAAAACAGAACTTACACCCCTCTACACAGTCATAATGTGTTGGGGAAATGGGACTTCTAACTGCATTTGGCAGTAAGAAGACAATGCTCCTCCATTGCCTGAGTGCTACCAGAGGAGCCAGCTAAAACAGAAACTTTAAATAAGATCCAGCAGCTCAGAAGATAACATGAAAGTGTCTAAATTTTAATATAAAAATCTCTAATTACATGAAGCACCAAGCACAGCTCAAATTGAGAAAAAGAAATAATCCATAAATAACAAAAATGAAGTGACAGATTTTATTTTATTTATTTTTTTAAAGATTTTATTTATTTATTTGAGAGAGAGAGATTGAGAGAATAAGTGGGAGGAGGGTGAGAGGGAGAAGCAGACTCCCTGCAGAACAGGGAACTCAATGCTGGACTCGATCCCAGGACCCTGGGATCAGGACCTGAGTTGAAGGCAGATGTTTAATGACTGAGCCAACCAGGTGTCCTGAATCCAGAGATTTTAGAATTATCCAAGAAGTGTTTCAAAGTAGTCATCATAAAAAAATTTTAAATGAGTAATTCTAAACATACTTGAAATAAATGAAAAAAATAAAAATCATCAGCAAGAAAATAAAGTAATAAAGAACCAATAAAAATGTTAGAATTTAAAAAATCAAAAATAAAAGAAAAAATCAAAATAATAGGGGAAAATTCAATGGAAGGGACAAAGGAAGGAATTAATAAATGGAAGATTTAACAATATCTAAATTGCCCACCTGAACAATAAAGAGAAACGGAAAAAAAAAAAAAAAAAAAAAAAGGAAAGAAAAGAAAAGGAAGTAAAAAAAAAGTCTTAAGAATATGTGGGACTATAATAAAGAAATGCCAAATGACCCAGCAATTTCACTAATAGATATATACCACCCACCCTCAAAAGAAAACTAAATTCAAAATATGTATCCCAATGTTTATTACAGTATTACTTATAATAGTTAAGATATGGAAGCAACTTAAGTATCCAACAATTGATGAATGGATAAAGAAGATGTGATATATATATAATATTGCACACCTATAAAAAAGATAAAATCTTGTCATTTATACAACATAGGTGACCCTAGACGGTATTATGCTAAGTGAAGTAAGTCAGACTGAGAAAGGCAAACACCATACGATTTTACCCCTACATGGAATCTAAAAAAACAAAACTGAATAAACAAAAAGCAGAATCAGACTTATAAATACAAAGAACAAATTGAAGGTTGCCAGAGGGAATGGTGTGGGGGGAAAAGGCAGAATGGGTGAAAGTGAGTGGGAGATACAGGTTTCAGTTATGGAATGAATAAGTTATTGGAATAGAAAGCACAGCATGAGGCATATAATCAATGATATTGTAGTAGTATTGTATGATGAGAGAGAGTAGCTACATATGTGGTGAGCATAGCATAATATAAGAGATGTGGAATCAGTATGTTGCCCACTTGTCAAATAAAGTATGCAATATTATTATAATGTAATGTAATATAGCATGTCAACTATACTCCCATACATTTTTTAAAAGAACTAATGTGCATATTGTCAAAATCCTTGGGTGAGGGGGATGGGGAAATAAAGAGGATTGGGAGGAAAAATCACTAAAAAATAATGACAAAAAGCTCTCAAATTCAGCAGAACAAATATTCTTATAGATTCAAGAAGCTAAGTAAGCCCAAAATATAATAAACTCAAAGAAATCCACACTGAGATATATTATAGTCAAACACTGATAACTGAAGACAAAGGAAAATTTTGAGAAAGGGAAGAAATAACACCTTACCTACAGTGGCAAAACAATTTAAATAATAACAGATTTCTCATTGGAGGCCATAGAAGTTAGAAGGAAGTGACACAATATTTTTCAAGAGTTCAAAGAAAATAACAACTAACCCTATAACCCCAACATACATCCTTAAGGAAGAAAGGAATCAAGACATACTCAGATGAAGGAAAATAAGGAGGATTTGTTACTACAGACCTGTTCTGAAAGAATGGCCATAAGAAATTTCTAAACAGACAGAAAACAGTATAAGAAACAATCTAGGGATAGTAGAAAGGGAGAAAGAACACAGTTAGCAAAAACATTGAAAAATTCAGTGGACTTTTTCTTTTTTTTTTTTTTAATTAAGCTAAGATAGTTGAGTTTTATTTTAGTTAGGTTAAACATTTGTTTACAATTATGTTTGATTAGAACATAAATATTCTAAGCAGGCCTATTCTTTCATATGAATTAAACTCTAACTGGCTTCAAGTCAAATTTTCAAAAGAATCTGAATTAGTTGATGCTACATCTATGTGTATATATATATTTTTTTAAAATTCTTTTTTAAATTAAATTTAATTTTTGTGTGTGTGTGTGTTCCAAAATTCATTGTTTATGCACCACACCCAGTGTTCCATGCAATACATGCCCTCCTTAATACCCACCACCAGGCTCACCCAACTCCCCACCTCCCTCCTCTCCAAAACCCTCAGTTTGTTTCTCAGAGTCCACAGTCTTTCATGGTTTGTGTCCCCCTCCGATTTCCAGCCAGCTCACTTCTCCTCTCCATCTCCCCATGTCCTCCATGTTATTCCTTATGCTCCACAAGTAAGTGAAACCATATGATAATTGACTCTCTCTGCTTGACTTATTTCACTCAGCATAATCTCTTCCAGTCCTGTCCATGTTGATACAAAAGTTGGGTATTCAACCTTTCTGATGGCTGCATAATATTCCATTGTATGTATGAACCATATCTTTTTCGTTTGAGTTTCCTAAATCTTGATTTGTGGTGGAAAGAAAAATTCTAACTTTCTGAAGTAGTTAAAAATACAAGTAGGGGCACCTGGGTGGCTCAGTGGGTTAAAACCTCTGCCTTCGGCTTGGGTCATGATCCCAGGGTCCTGGGATCGAGCCCCACATAGGGCTCTCTGCCTCGAAGGGAGCCTGCTTTCTCCTCTCTCTCTGCCAGCCTCTCTGCCTGTTTATGTTCTCTGTCTGTCAAATAAATAAATAAAATAAATAAAATCTTTAAAAAATGTAAATACTTAAGTTTATATTGCAAATGAGGGAGGGTAAAGAAATATACAGAGATAAAAAGTTTCTATACTTCAACTGATAAAATGAGAATTATAATAGACTGTGATAAACTATGTGTGTATTATGTGATTTTTAGAACAACCACTCAGAAAAGCTATGCAGAGATATGCACTCATAAACTCTAAAGACAAATTGAAGCTGATTCTTAAAAATGTTCAAATAATCTACAGGAGGATATGAAAAAGAGAAAAAGAGAAACAGTGAACAAGCAAAATAAGATATAAAAAAATCAAACTTAAGCCCTCATATCAATAATTACATCATATGTAAATGATCTAAATATAACAATTAGCAAACAGATATTGCAACAGTGGATTAAAAAGCACCACCCAAGAATCCCTGGGTGCCTCAGTCTGTTAAGCATCTGCCTTCATCTGGGATCATGATACCAGGGTCTTGGAGTCAAGCCCCTTGTCCAACCTCCTGCTCAGTGGGAAGTTTACTTCCCCAGACCCCCAATTCCCCTGTTGTGTGCTCTGTATTACTCTCTCTCTCTCTCAAATAAATAAATAAATAAATAATTTTTAAAAAAGTACCATCCAACTACATACTGCCTACAAGACTATTATTTTACTATAATATATATTAAACTAATATATAAATATATTAATATAATCAAGTTTAAAGTAAAAGGATCAAATAATATATATAATGGTTATATTAATCAAAAGAAAGCAGGAGTAGCTATATAAATATTGGGTAGACTTCAGAGAAAAGAAAATTTCAAGAGGCAAAGAGGGATATTTAATAATGATAAAATAGTCAATCTACTAAGAAGACATAGCAACCTAAACATGTATACACCAAACAACAAAAAAATGAAAATCATATGCAGCAAAACCTGGGAAAATGGAAAGGAGAAATCAATATATTCACAGTTATATTTGGGTAAGTTGACAGTTCCTCTAGATAGAATAATTAGACAAAAAAAAAAAAAAAATCAGTGAGCTACATATTTGACACCATAACCAAAAGGATCTACTCAACATTTATAGAACAGTCCATCAAACGACACACGTCTTCAAGTTGACATGATGCATATAGCAAGAGAGGCCATATCCTGGGCCATAAAACAAACCCAACAGGTTTAAGGGAATTTAAATCATATACCGTGTGTTCTCCAACCATGACAGAATCAAACTGCGGATGAATAATTGAAATATAAAGGAAAAGTCTCCAAACATTCGAAAACTAAAAAGTACACTTTCATAAAAACCATCGACCGAAGAAGTCTCAAGAGAAATAAAACACACACTGAACTGAATGGAAACGAAGGTGCGATACAGTGTAATCTGTGAGGCTTAACTGAAGGAATGGTGAGAAGAAGTTTGTATCACTAAATGCACACATTAAAAAAGAGGGGCAATCTCTAATCAGTAATGTAAGATTCCACAACAATAACTTAAGGAAAAAAAAAAAAGGAAAAGAAAAATAAGCCAAAGGTGAGCAGAAAGAGGAAATACAGATAAAAGCATAAGAAGTAAAATTGAAAACAGAGGAAAAAAAAAATGTAACGAAGAGCTGGTTCTTTGAAAAGAACAGCAAAATTACCAAATTTTTAGTAAGACTGACAAAGAAAAGGAATAGAAAACACAAACTCCTAACTCCATGAATGAAACAGGAAATATCTCTATTAATTGTACAGACACCAAAAGGAAAATAAGGCAATGCTAGTAACAACTCTACGTATACAATTTTCACAAGTTAGATAAAATTTCATGAAAAGCATGAACTATCATAGCTTATTGTATATGAAATAGATAATTTGAATATTCCTATAACTATTAAGGAAACTGAATTTGTAGTTTAAAAAAAACCCTCCCCCAAAGAAAAGAAATCTCCAGGCATAGATGGTTTCCTTAGAAAATTCTATCAATTGTTTAAAGAAGAATTGACAGAAATATTACAAATCTCTTCAAGAAAATACAACAGAGAAAACATTTCGCATTCTTTTATTAAGCTAACATTACCCTGACATTAAAAAAAACCCTAAACCAAGAAACAACTATTGAAAATATCTCCATTGAATAAAGCAACAAACACTTTAAACCACATATTAGTAAGAAGAATACAATAATATAAATAATATATAAAAATATATGCAATAAGCAAGTGGGATTAATTATAGGGAAAAAGCCTAATTTCACATTTAGAAATTCAAGTGATCTACCATATTAATAGGCTAGTATTCTGTATGATTTCATTTATACTACTTTCTTGAAAGGACAAACTTATAAAAAATGGAGAACAGATTAGTAGTTGTCAGTGGCTAAAGGAAGTGGGGTAAAGGAAGAAAAGAAGTGGGTTTGGCTATAAGAGAGACACATGAGGGAAGCTAGTGATGAATATTTTGACCTTATCAATGCCAAAATTCTGCTTTGCATGTTGTACAATAGTCCTATAACATTCAGCATGGGGGGAATTGGGTAAAGAGCAAATCAGATCTCAATGTATTATTTCTCATCACTGCATGTGAAACTACAATTATCTCAAAAAAAAAAAACCCTTTTTATTTTTTAGATTTTTAATTTATTCATTTGACAGAAATTACAAGTAGGCAGAGAGGCAGGCGGGGGGCGGGGGGAAACGGGCTTCCTGCTGAGCAGAGAGCCCGATGTGGGTCTTAATCCCAGAACCCTGAGATCATGACCTAAGCCGAAGTCAGAGGCTTAACCCACTGAGCCACCCAGGTGCCCCCCCCCAAAAAAAAACATCTTAAAGAACAAAGGAATACAGTGGAAAAGCTTGAAGTCTCCTTATTTACTTGCTTTTATACCTGACTTCTGTGTATGTAGATAATACAACAAAATATTATAACAAATATTTCAGTTTTTATAGTATTTTTTGAGAATTCAGGGTAGATGCATTAGCCTTCCTTGCTGACTTGTATTACTTTTATTAGAATGTTAGTTAAATAAGTATAAACATAAAGAAAGTTCCTAAATTTATTTACTTATAGCATATAGAAAGCTATAAAGTCAAAAGAATTTATAAATTAAATGCTAACAAAACTAAGCAAACAATAAAATCCAAACTAACATCATTAGTTTACTGTGACAAATGATGTTCTTTTGTTGACACTAAATCAGCAATTACAATGTGAATACGGTTCTGACTGCTAAGATGCAATTTGTTTTACTTCATCTTATACATTTTTCAATGTATTGTATGGTGATGCAGCTTTTCTCTCATTTTTTGCATTTTCAAGTAGCACATCAACTTTGCTGTGTCTTAGTGTGCCATAGTCTTGCTTAGTCTTGTTTCAGTTTGAATTCATCATTTATGTATTATGTTTGCCTCTGTGTTCCTTTCCTTAAGTCAACATGTATATTTGGGTAAGCAACATTTTGTGCCCACACTGTCAGAAACACAAGTGTCTGGGCAGGTTCTGAAAGTGTATAGGGCTATGCAGGTACCTGAGAAGTCATATTCAATCATTTAGATTTCTGCCTCCAATTTAAGAAACAAAGTTCTGTACTTCAAACACAGTGAACTCAAAGAACCTCAACAAATGCTTGGAGGTTTTAATTAGCTTCAGATTTCTCTGTACATCTAATCAAAAGATTATAAAATTTTACTGCTAAAGAAAAAAAAATTAAGAGATAACACATAAAATGTGTCAGTACAAACTCACTAAACTATATATATTATCTGCCAAAGTGTGTAATGAATAAGAAAACTATAAAAATCCAAGAAATAGGATGAGGCATCATTTACTTGGTTATAAGCACTAGGTTTTCACCCGATGTTTATCTGCTTTTATCTCTGTAGGCTACAAAACTGAGGAAAAAAAAATCATGCTTTACAGTTCAGATAAATATAATTCTATGTAATTCCAAAAAATATTTCTCCTGAAACATCTATATCATGTTGCAGATGGGTCAGTTACATTGGTTTTTGCTTTTGTTCTTGTTTTTGACGCATGCAAAGTTTAGAATCATCTTCTTCCCTATACTGAGGAGTTTTTCTCTAATGGAAGTCAGACTACTCCATGCTGAGCTAATAGCAGTTTCCTACTTACGTATATTCTGATATTAGCTGGGAGCTTTACAAAATCTATACAGGTTCACCTTGTTAAAATAGGTATAATTAGAGTCTATTGCATCAAAATGATAACAGCGAATGTATCTGAATTTTGGCCTTCGGTTTGATTTTTTTCTTCTTCATTATTTTATTGTTATAAAATTTCTTATATGAAAAGCTACTTAAATGACATTATTCTCAGATAAGTAAGAAAACACCTTTGTATTAAGAATTAAATGGACTTTATGATTTGCTCTTTGATATTGAGAATGAGGTATTAAATATAAATCTATAAATATATATCTACAAGAAATAGAATGATGCATCATTTACTTTGTTTTAATGCTAGGTTTTCTAGCTTCATGTGTGTGTGTATATATGTCTATATACACATTTACACACACATATATAAATTTATTTGTTGTACAGTAACATCTAAGCCATATAACATTGTCTTTAGTAAAATTTTGCTTTATCTGTTTCCTGAATTTTCACATTTTTCTCCTCCTCCTTTCTCCCTATTCCTTCTTTTTCTTATTCTTTGGTAGTTTGGTGGTTTCATATTTCCACTTGAGTGACTGTAGAAACTTAGAAAATTTGTGTTTAAAAACTGATTCTATGAAAACCAATTATTAATCTTGGACACTACAGAAGCAATTCAGGCAATCTTCATTTTCTAATTAATGTGTAGATATATTTCCAATTCCATTATAAATACTTAAAACTATTTAATAAAAACAAATGTGTTATAATAAGCAGAAGTGAGACCCCCAAAAAAGGATTTGACAAAGCCTTGAGGGAAGACGTGGCTAATCACACTCTTTTTTCTTCTTTTATTTTATTTTATTTTATTTTATTTTATTTTATTTTATTTTATTTTATTTATTTGAGGGAGAGAGCATGAACGGGGGGGAGGAGAAGAGCGAGAGGGAGAAGCAGACTTCCCACTGACCAGGGAGCTCAGTGTGGGACTTGATCCCAGGACCTTGAGATCATGACCAGAGCTGAAGGCAGATGTTTAACCCACTGAGCCACCCAGGCATCCCACACCCATTTCTTTTTTTCTTTAATATAGAACTGTATTACTGTCATGATGAACCAATATGAAAGTGGAGTAAGATGAACTTATAGAGTTGGTATATAGCCATAGCATATAAGACTTGCCATAGAGAGTAAGACTTTCCATATCATGTAAGACTTTTAAGCCTAGTGAAGACCATTAATTTTATTCTAGATTACAGTGTGAAGTAGTTGGAAGACAAATTACTGACATATTGGAAACTCTTTTTTCCCAAAGTGGAAAACTAGAAGGCAATAAGAAAAGAACTGGAAAGTCCAACAAGAAGGCTCTGTCATAATCCAAGTAAGAAGTGATGTTGACTTGAACTAGAGGGGTGGCTGAGAAGGAGAGAGTGGGTAGATTTAAAATATTATAAAATGTATTTAAAGTCTACATGAGTTTTTATGGGTTGGATGTGGAAAGTGATAGTTTTTTTTTTTTTTTTTTAAAGATTTTATTTATTTATTTGACAGAGAGAAATCACAAGTAGATGGAGAGGCAGGCAGAGAGAGAGAGAGAGGGAAGCAGGCTCCCTGACGAGCAGAGAGCCCGATGCGGGACTCGATCCCAGGACCCTGAGATCATGACCTGAGCCGAAGGCAGCGGCTTAACCCACTGAGCCACCCAGGCGCCCGGAAAGTGATAGTTAAAGACAAAAACAAAACGATGATGATTCTCCTGCTGCTGTTCATAATGAAGCATTGATAAGGTTGAAGGCCACATTGGTGATGATGGTGATAGTGATAGGTGGCATTTATTGTGTTTTTTCTCTAGGTAGAGGAAAACATTTTTAATAACATCATTAATTTAGCCCTTACAGCAACTTCAATATATAGATATCACTAATTATTATCTCCATTTTATAAGTTGCTATGGACTGAATGCTTATGTTTTACCCAAATGCATATGTTGAAGCCCTTGTCTTTGATGTGATGGTATTGAGATCTGAGGCCTTTTGGAGGAAATCTTCTCATGAAAGTGGAACTCACATGAGTGCAATTAGTGCACTTATAAGAAGAAACATAAGAGAAATAATTTCATTCTCTCCCATCTGAAGATACAGCAAGATGTCATCAGAAAACCAAGAAGAGGCCTTCATTAGAACTTAACCACGATGGCACCAAGATCCTGAACTTCCCAGCTTCTAGAACTATATGAAATAAGTTTCTGTTGTGTAACCATATCCAGTTTACAGTATTTTGTGAAAGCAACCCAAATCAACCAAAACATAATTGAGGAAACTGACTCAGAGAAATATAGAAAACTTCCCAGAGTCACTAGTATAGACTGAATGTTTAGGTCTCCCCAAAATGGGCATATTGACACCTACCCCACAATATGATGATGTTTAGAAGTGGAGCTTTTGGGAGGTGATACGGTCATGTTGGTAGGGCCCTCATGAATGGGATTAGAGAGCTCCAGAGAGCTGCTTTGCCCCTTTCAGCACGTGAGGACACAGCAAAAAAGATGACCACCTATGAGCCATGAAGCAGACCTTACCAGACACCAAATCTGTAGACATCTTGGTCTTGGATTTCCCAGTCTAAAAAACTGTAAAAAATAAATTTGCATTGCTTAAACCACCCGGTGTATCATATTTCATTATAGCAGCCTGAACGAACTTAGATCATCAGCTAGCATAATATGGGAGGGCCAAGATTTGAACCATAGAGACCATGTTCCTGGTCCTTATATCTTACTGATATCTAAGTTTTCTGGTTTGAGCAACTAAGCAATGGTAAAGACATTTGGAGTGATGGAAACATTGAGGAGTTGAAGTAGAGGTGAAATGTTGAATCAAGAGCATCATTCTGGACAAAAGAAGTCTAAAATTTCAACTTGATAGCTTCACATGCAGAGAAGAGTTCTGACCTGGAGATAAACATATAAGTCCCATGTTTATTTCTCAATTTTATGTGATATTTAAAGCCATAGAAGTGGATGATACCACATGATAGGCCTACAACACTGGGTCAAAAATATCCTTGATTAAAACTGAGAAATATCCTTATTTAGAGGGAACAATCTTATGGAAAGTCTGAGATAGAAAGGCCAACACATGGGCGCCTGGGTGGCTCAGTGGGTTAAGCCGCTGCCTTCGGCTCAGGTCATGATCTCAGGGTCCTGGGATCGAGTCCCACGTCGGGCTCTCTGCTCAGCAGGGAGCCTGCTTCTCTCTCTCTCTCTGCCTGCCTCTCTGTCTACTTGTAATCTCTCTCTGTCAAATAAATAAATAAAATCTTTAAAAAAAAAAAAAAGAAAGGCCAACACAGTCAATAGAAAATAGGGAAATATATATGTCAGAGGGCCTAGAGGAAAATGTTTTAATACAGTGGGAATTGGTTGATCATGTTGAATGTTGTCAAATAATATGCATGTACAGAAATACTTAAGGAATTTGACAGCACGAGAGAGAAATGGAGGCAGTACTGGACTAGGGTTAAAGAGAATGGAAGGTGAGCATATGGAGGGGACCATATTTCCTTCAGGTTTACCTCTTTCATAGTAACAAAGAAGCTGGCTGGCCTGTGTGCAAGGGAAAGAGTCAAATTAAAGGATGGTATATTTTACGTTTCATATGGGAGATATTAAACACATTTGTGTAGTCACATGATGAAGAAAGAAGGAAAAAAAAAAAAAAAGGTAGTACCAACTAACCAGTTAGTATTTGTTGAGGCTAAGCTCTGTTTTGCCATATGGTGTGTGATTCAAAAACTGCCAGCTCCAGGCCCCATATCAATGTGTTGAAGCAAACATTATTTATTCTTTTTTACAGATGAAGATCCTCAGATTGAGTTGGACCACTAATAGGTCAGTGGTCACCCAGAAAGTACGGAATGGATGCATAATGAACTCAGGGCAAGTGTCAGCAATGACAGACCACTCTTCATTTCTTCTGGTTTCTCCTTAGCAGTCTATACCCTAGTTGATTTGTGTGGGCTTGAAGAACACTGAATAACTGCTGACTGCAAGCCCTCTGCCAAGTCAAAATTGCACGTACTGCCAAACAAAGATCAGGCCCAAAAATAATAAAGATGAGGATATACTGTAGACTATAGATGTTGAGTGACTGCGTTATGAATGTATTACATATGTATAACTAAAATTTCCAGATTTGGCGTCTGTTGCAAATAAGTTCTTAATACCTACTCTATTAAGTTCTGTTGTGATGAAATCTTTCTTTCAGTCCTCAAAATTTTCTTCTCATCACCTATACCCAGATTTTTTGATAAAAAGCTTCCTAAGCAGAAGAAATGCCACATCACCTCAGGTGCCTCTCTACACCCTATAGAGAAAGAAAAAGAAAAGAAAAGAAAGGAAGGAAGAAACTGGAAGGGAAGGGAAGGGAGGGAAAGAAAGAAAGGGAAAAGAAATGGAAAGGAAAGGAAAGAAAGAAAAAAAAGGAAAGAGCTCTAAAACCATTTTCATTCTTGGCTGTTAACACACAGCTATTTTTAAAAGTTATTTTGTGGAACTGGCAAAGAAGGAATGAAGATGGAAAACAAATACAGCTAATCTCATAATTTTTCCACAAAAGGAGCTTTTAAAGAAATCCCATTTTATTGGCTTTCAAAATTAAAAGGACATCTTTTTCATAATCTTAGAACCAGGCTCTTTTCAACGCATCACTCCACATGACAAGAAATTGTGCTTCTAAGATTTTAAAAATAGTAGGATTCCTCCAGCTCTGGCTTTTAGACCATTTTTGCTTTGTGCAATGTAGACTTTATGTGGTCCTATAAATAACTGAAGGGAAGGAGGCAAAGGATTCTTCTCAGTTCCTCTATTACATGAATCACCAGCAAGAAGTGTTGTCTTCCAATAGGAAGGGCATCAATAGATTGTATATATACAGTTCTGCCTTTGTAGGCAGTTTTCTTAAGGTTCTAGTTGAAGAAGTAAGAAATCCAGTGACAAAGCTATCCCTCAGATGATGCTGATTTGATGAAAATTCAAAAGCCCTATCTATATTGGAAGGAATGCAGTTTTCCCATGGCTAGCATTTCAAGCTCAAATTTTATACAATAATCCCCCCTTATCTGTGGGGGTATGTTTCAAGACCCCCAGTGGATGTCTGAAGCTTGGGGTCACACTGAACCCAATATATACTATGTTTTTTTTTCTTCTATACATATAGGTACCTTTGATAAAGTTTAATTTATAAACTAGGCACAGTAAGAGGTTAACAACAATAGCTAAGGATAAAATGAACAAATACAATATACTGTAATAAAAGTTATGTGATATGCTCTTTGTCTCTCTCCCTCAAAATTTGTTATTGTACTGTACTCACCTTTATCTTGTGATGATGGGAAATGATATAATAAAGGCCTACGTGATAAGATGAAGCAAGATGAATGGTGTAGGTGTTGTGGTAGTATCAGGTCACTATTGACCTGGTGATCTGTCCAAGAAGGATCATCTGCTTCCAGACGAGGGCTGACTACAGAGAGTGAAACCGTGGATGAGAGGGATCTATTATAGTCCAAGCATAGTTGTGAGTAACTCTTAAGGTTGCTGTTGTAGAGGTTCAAACCTTTGAATCCTTACTGTCAACCCCAAATTTCCTCATAGAGATAGCAGGACTTACACTTGTTTTAAACTAGAAACACAACCCATCTCTAATTTCCCCACTGAACCAGTAAGAAATTAAACATTCTCAAGTTACTATGGGACTGAAGTCTAACTTAGACATCAAATCTGAGATTTTTTTTTTTAATTTTAAGAAAGAATTTGACCCTCAATTTCTAGGAAGCCCCTGGAGAAATCATGTTGGTGGATTAATATTAACAAAAGGATGTATTTTGGGATGCCTGGGTGGCTCAGTCAGTTATGTGTCTGCTTTTGGCTCAGGTCATGATCCCAAGGTCCTGGGATTGAATCCAACATGGGGTTCCTTGCTCAGTGAAGAGCCTGCTTCTCCCTTTGCCTACTTCTCCCCCTGCTTGTGCTCACTCTTTCTTTCTCTGACAAATGAATAAATAAAATATTTAAAAACAGAAAGGATATATTTCAATTCTGCAGGTGTATACCATCCTTAACCAGCTTATTCACATTTCTGTTTTGTCCAACCTTAGAGAACCTCGCTAAAATAGTAGGGCCCAGTAACAAGTAGTTTTATTCATGACATATCAACATGTCAACAACAGTTACATAGAAAGAGAAAACTTACTCTATGGTACATTCATGAAATCATCTCTGTAATAAATGAAGACTTGTGGGTTAGTAGCTAAAGTCACAAATTTAATTCTACAAATATCACTTTGCATATATTTCCAGGAGATTTTTTTTTTTAAATTTATTTGTTTTTGAGAGAGAGTGAGTGCAGAAGTAGGTGGAGAGGGAAAGAGAGGGATAAAGAGAGAGAATCTCCAGTAGACTCCCTGCTGAGTGCAGAGTCCAACCTGGAGCTCTATCTCACAACCCTGAGATATGACCTGAGCTGAAATCAAGAGTCTGACACTTAACAGACAGAGTCACCCAAGTACTCCTCTAGGAGCTTTTTTTTGTATATATTTAACACTTAAGTTCTCCACATCCAATAATCATTTTTAAAAGCTTAGAGAAACCATGAGGGACTGTGGACTCTGAGAAACAAACTGAGAATTTTGGAGGGGAAGGGAGTAGGGGTTTGGGTGAGCCTGGTGGTGGGTATTATGGAGGGCACATATTGCATGGAACACTGGGTGTGGTGCATAAACCATGAATTTTGGAACACACACACACACACACACACACATGAAATTAAATTAAATTAAAAAAATATATTACCTTTGTTTTCCACAAAAAGTAAGAATTTCTACAACTTTACCTGAAAACTTTAGTAAGTATATTGCTAATTAACATATTTCTTTACCTCCTTCCTTCTAAAAGAATTGGTTCAGCAGGATGAGCACTGGATGTGGTGCATAAACAATGACTCTTAGAACACTAAAAAAAAAAAATTAAATCAATTATTAAATAATATTAAATAATACTAAAAAATAGCAAAATGGTGTTGCCAATGGGTATTCAGTAGTATAATTCATTAGCTCACATTTTGATAGAATCTATCAATGATTTGTTGGTGACTTTAGCTTGGAAAAAGGAATGACTCTTATTTCTTGCCTCTGCTTATATCTGTTCATACAAGTTTTATGACAAAGTAGAAGCCTGGTGTATTTAATGTGCTCACAAAGAAATATTCTTTGTCCTTTTCTAGGTCTTTTCAAGATTTAATATTCCCTTTGTGTAGAAATTAAAGCTGGTTGAGATGAAGTAGAAACAGAGCTGTATCTCCAGAATTTTATATCCTACATAGAGTTCTAAAGGTACATTGAACAGCTCCCTTAGATCAAACCCTAGCACTTTTTAACTCACAAATGCATTCCTACTGGCTGTTGGAGAGAGAAATGTTTAAAGGGTTGGGTAATTCTCTTCTCATTTTCATTTCTTGTAGGTATGTAAAGCCCCTGAGGGTTAAAAAAAAAAAAAAAAAAAAACCTAAGACATTTACATGTGCATGATCATGAAATAAAAAGTGATGAAACAGAGAAAAAGATTTTATTTCCTGGAAAAGTAAATGATTCAATGCTAATGCAGTTAGAAATGGTACATAACTTATTACAGATGTTTAAAATGCAAGCAATTCAAGGGGACACCTCTACAAAAGAATCCACTTCAGGAATTTATCAGAAAAATGGCCTTTATAGTATTTGAAATCTGATAACCTAGGTTTGCTCTCATTTCAATTATAAAAATAAAGTGAAATAAATATTTGGAGAAACACACACCAGTGCACAGATACACTCATGCAAACACACAGACACGACCTGAACAACCTACTTCCAGGCGGTAGACACTATTTGAAATAGTTCTTTAAATAAACCTAATTTGTTCCAAGCCCAGTGTAGGGAAAGTTGTTAAGAACAGTGATACTGGCAGGAAAATAAAATGCATTTTGGTTTTGAGATGCATTAGCACATCCACACTATCAGAAACCTGTCGGGAAATATCCTCCCTAAAGGCCAGAGTCTTTTCTGCAGAGTGGGGATTTAATGCTAATACCCAGAAGGGAAACATGACTAACTTTACTGTTCAATATTTACGTCCATAATGAATATTTTTGACAATTACTTGAATTATAACAAATCTGTCTCAGGAAACATTTTCTCATGACTTCAGGGTGCAAATATGTGTGCTGGTCTCAGAGGAAATCCCTAACTCCCGCTCATCTCGGGAGGCGTGACAATCTATACTCCTGCTCTTCCCCAGACATCATGCTTGGCTCATAGATCTGATCATGGGTCTCAAGTGAACGTGACTGTAAAAAGGAACGATTGTAATCTGCATCCTTTATGAGAATCTCATATATATATAAAGAGGACAAGCCCAACCCTTGAGATGGTGCTCAACCCTTTCCCTGCAGCAAGGTTTTGATGTCTACCCAGCAGGGTTCAATGTGTCCATCGGCATTTGGTACACTGAACCAGGTGCTGATGTGTTACACTTTCACGAGGCTGAATGATAGCTATCGATGTCGTGGTCTGGATTTTAGTGGCTAAATCTTGTTTTGTAGATATTTTTACAAGCATCTTATCGAACCTTGCTGCTGTGGCCGGCTATTTTCAAGGAGGCAGGTGTAAACTGGTTCTCTGTTCATTTGCACACCCATGCATTTATGGAAACTACTTCCTTTCTGTAAGCAATGTCTCCTGGTTGATCTTCGCCACCTGCCAAGTTCTTCCTCAAACTTCTAAACCCAGGGACAAAGTCACAGGCTGAATGAGCTTCTCTCTATCCTCTATGATTCCTCTCCGTTATCACACTTTTATTGTAGCACCAACTATACTCTGACTACAGCCTGCCAGAATTCTGGACCTCTTATTGCTTTTATTCCTGGGTTGAAGAGAATAATTAAACAAATAAATATCCATAATCGGTCAGACTTATGAGTAAGCTGAAGAAGATAATGTAGGCTAAGATAGAACATTCGGCTGTGGGTGTACAGAGCCTTGGAAGGCTAAAGGAGAAAATCTGGCTACCTGTGTTTGATCTGAGATTAATAAGGAATAAAAGGACTTTTGGAAAATGGAGAGAAAACATGTTTTAGGAAGAGGGTAGAGCAAATGCAAAGATTTGAGGAGTGGGAATGTTTGAGGAGTAGTTGACGGATGTTTGGGAGGGGTATTGGCTGGAGTCCAGGGAGCTAGCAGGAAGGTATTTAGAGGACGTTGAAGCAGGAGGCCAAGGTCAGGCTCTGGAGACCATGCCTAAAGCAGAAACCACTGAGGAACTGATCTCAGAAGGGAATCCAGGGTGACACCTGCTCTTGTCCTGTTAACTTGCGTAATGTCCCAAGTTGCCAGAAGTTGATCTGTGAACCAGATATTTTCCCTTAAAGTTCTAGAAATTATCTTGTGCTTCTTAAAAGGAAAAACGTTGGCAAAAAGAAATCTACTGTGGTGCCGGGTGGCATGGTTGGTTAAGTCTCCAACTCTTGATTTCGGCTCAGGTCATGATCTCAGGGCTGTGAAATCAAGCCCCACATGGGGCTCCATGCTCAGTGTGGAGTCTGCTTAAGACTCTCTCTCTCCTCCATCCGCCCCTCCCCCCTCCTGCTTATGCTGTCTCTAAATAAATAAATAAATAAATAAAATATTAAAAGGAAAAAAAGGAATCAACCTCTCAAATTGGCTTTTCTGTAGAGTTCGTTCTTCTAGCATTACCCTGGAGAGATGCTATCCACAGGTTAAGATTCAAATCTTCACTTATCTACTTGCTCATTGTGTGACCTTGGGCAAGTAACTTGACATTTCCTAACCCCAGTTCCTTGTAAGAGGGAAAGAACAATAGTAACTGTCTCATACGGCATCTGCCAGTATTAGGTGGTACAGTCTAAGGAAGGTACATGATTAAGTGGCTACCCCATGGTGATAGGATTTAGCCATGCATGATATTTATTATTAGTTAATAAATTTGCTATAATTGTGAGCATTGTTTCCTGGCAGGAAACAATATTATACATTTCTGTCCTTCATGAGGCATCACCTCTAATCTACCTCTGGGGTGATTCCACTGGGCAAATCCTGAATATGAAAAAAAAAAAAAAAATCTCCTCACAAAACACAGTGAGAGTAGATGTTGGAAGCAGTTAAATGTAGGATTACATTTAGAGAGAATTTCATTGTCATTACCAAAGTTGTTTCAGGGGTGAAATCCATGGTCTGCAAAGGGATGAATGTTCAAGCTTGCATTGGATTAGCACTTGACTATGACATTCCATCATGAGCATACTTCAATAAATTTTCTTAAAGGTTACTTCCAACCCTGGGATTCTTTTAGTCAAATGTTTCCAGGGCAGCATGCACTAATTAAATGACTGAATTTAGAAGAGGGGGATAGTATGACCTGTGGTGTTAACAGATTAATGCCATATTTCATCCCCAAAGCCAATTTATCCCCTACAATTTCCTGCCATGTGATGTCTTCGAGAACTGTTTGGGGCAGCATTTCAAACCTTCTTTTACTCTGTTTTTGAGAGTGCCATGACTGCAATGAGTATGTGGCAAAACCTATTTAAGGAATGCTATTTTTAAAATTTGCTTGGTAGTAACTGAGCCAAAGAAGAGTACAGATAACTTCATCACCATTGACCATTTCAGCAACAGAAAGCAGCAAAAGCCTGTTGACTGACAGACCATTACAGAGCAAGGCACTGATAACTTGACTGAAACATCTGCCATTATCCTCCAGCTCCTTGCTCTATCAAATAAATGAAACGATACTTTATTGGTGCCATGTTTATGTTTGGAGAAGCACGCACATGAAGTCGCCTGATGTTAGCTTCTACAAATATTATTAGAAAATAACCAGCTGTGTTTGGAATCTGATGAAGCTATTTATTATTTTAAATTCCTGGAAGGAAGGAGAGATGCCTGCATGTTTTGTCTGTGTAGTATGACCCCACTAAAACACATGATGTGTATCTATCAAAACTCCATAAGTACGGGGAAATTCTTTTCAATTTCAAATGCTGATGAGCCTTTTTACTTATTTTTGATGGTATCCTATTCACTTACCACAGCCTGAAGTATTTCTAAACCATGACCTCAGCAGAGTTTGTTAATGCATTCTTTCATGTCTACTCACCTTTTAAACACTCAGTTTACACTTACTTTCCCCTGGTTAACTTCATCTAGCAGATAGGAAAACTGGGTCCCCAGAAGTAATAAAATGAACCTCACTGTTTAAGCAATTAACTGATATCCACAGTGTATTTAAGGCCATGTTTAAGACATTCTGTCTAAGGTATTACAGAAATAATTTTCTCATAATTAAAGTGTCTTTCTTTCATTAGCTTACTCAGCTAGCACTACACAGTAAACCTTATTTACAGAGAGGCACCTAATTACATTCATTTCTGCTCGTTTCTTTACTGCTGTTAATGCATTATATAGGGTCCAGCAAACTGTTTCAGCTCAGCTTTCTGCCGATGTTCTTAAATTTTTCTTATCTCTTACTAAGTTTTATGGGTGGGCAATGTTCGTAAATGTTGAATACACTTTTCAGTTCTCTGAAGGTATTTTTAAGACACGTCTAATTACACCTTTGCTTCATATATTAAATAAATAAATTATATTGCTGCAAATGCTCACTTTATTTAATAAGGTATTTAATAGAACATATTTGTAAAAACCTGCACACAATACCTAATGCAAAACTGGATAGGAAATAGTGGGAGCTAATCTTTCTTCTGTATTTATTTTCATGGGGGTCTTATTGGGTGTTATTTTATTTAATCTTCAAAACAGGTCTAGGAAGAAAATATTGTGCACAATGTAACACATGAGGAAGAAAAGCTAAGAGCTGAAACTGACATCTCCAATGGTGTAGTTAGTAAGTTTCTGAGGTGAGATTTTGGTCTATTTGTCTAAAATGTGTGTTCTTCATATTGTTTTATACTGCTCTTATTTTGCAGAAATTACCATTTTGAACAAGCAGTTCAAATTAAATGAAATCTGGAAGAATCACCTCTATACTCATGACTAACAAGAAGGAGTGCCATTTAGACAAATCTCTATGGAGGGGGAAAAAAAAACAAAACACGAGAAGCAAAGTACTACTTATGAAAAAAAAAGGCTTAAAATCAATTGAAATTAAAACTAAAGCAATTAATTTCCTTGCAGACTGAAAAATCAATCCTAGAGTTTGAAACAAATGGATTGGAATCACTGGAAAATAGTTATTGACTCTTATTATTATCTATATCAATTGTTGGAATGAAAAGAGGTATGCCATTGATTATTACTACAATGAAAATTGAGATTTGAATATACCACAAGGGTCCTTAGCACCTGATTTGAAAGGGGAACTTTTGATATCTATGCCTTCTGGAATATCAACAAATAAATCTTAAATGTTTTTGTTCATTTATAAGATGCAGGATATTTTTCAAAAATGTTAAAAATTTATGCACACATAAGATTTCAATGGAAGATAAGATTCACAAGGAAGCTTATTGGGAAAAACGGTATTTTCTGGCTCTTTCATGGGCATGGGTAGAAACTATGAAAGCTCTGAGTTAAAGAGCCCAAAGGGATGTGCCATAAGGTGTAATAATTATGACTAGCTGAACTACAGACTCATTAAGTGATATCAAGTGATGTTTATATCTCATAATTGAGGGACATTATTTCCCAGACTGCCCTTCACAAAATGTGCTCCCTACCATACCTAAAATAACTCCATCAATATACTATGACTGCATCACCCCTGGAGTGTTCTTTTAAAATGTTTATATTCCAACAGTGGAGATTACATATCAGATAACATCCTTTCTTGGCAGGATATCCCTGGCCAATGTAGGTAGAAAACAAAATATTTTGTAATAAGAGAGAGAGGATACCAATAGCAAGTCTTGTCTACTTCTCCATTGTATCAAGACCCAATCTCAGATTTACCTGGAATTCCCATGCATGGGTTCAGCTTACTAGTTTATTCAATATTTTGAAAGATAAATTTACATTTAAAGGCTTACTGTGAATCAACCAGGGGCCCCTAATTCAAGGTATAATTGAGGAATTTCTATTTCTTGTCAACCCATGTTAGATCCTCGCACAGGTGTTCCCTCAATGACATCCTGTCTCTCATTAGACACAACTTACATTTTGTATCTTGTGAACATAGCCTATAATCTTCTCTTGGTTCTGTTCAACGCACTTGCAATGTGCCACTTGGATATGTGGATTGTTTTAAGTTATCAAGGTCTAACAAATTCAAGAAGAGCTTTTTACCTCTCCCTTCACTGCCTAAGAGAATTTAGATAGGGAGCCAGCACCAAGGAGAAGCTATCACCAGAGATAACTTTTTACAAGGCTTATAAACAAGGCAGGGAAAACATCTGTTTATAAAACTCTTGGTCTTTCTATCTTCCTGTGAATTGTCTTCCTGCTTTTGAATTCTGGGATCCCCACCCCCTTCTCCTTACCTCAGAATGACATATAAGCCTCAATTGTCCAGATTTGGGGGAGTCTCACATCTTTGGGGTTCCTGTAAGAATAAAATTCAGTGTTTCTTTTTCTTCCTGTTAATATGTCTTATGCCATTTTAACTATAAGATCAGCCAAAAAATCCTAAAAGGGAAAAAAGGAAAAGTTATCTTCTGTACAAAAGCAACAGGTATCCTTGTTTTGCAAAAAAAAAAAAACAAAAAAACAAAAAAACAAAAAAAACCCAAACCAAACACCAAAAGAAATATTAGATGAGTGCAAAGCCGTTACTCGCCATTGCACTCTGGGAACACCGAAGCCATCCTTTGCCTTATGCAGATATCTTGGGTTTACAAATGGATTGTTCTAAATCAAATTGGATATCTCTTCCAGCGAAAAAATAAATAAATACAATTTTTTAATGCCTCCTTGGGGAGAAATATTACATTTTCCTGTTTGATTGAGAACGCTTTCTTATCTTTGTAAATTTTGGGTTTTTCTTGTAGATTTGTACACAGTCTTTTTTTTGAGCAATCATTTGTAAAGGAGAGCCTGCACGGGAAGAACCTTGGGAAGATGGTGAATATACATAAGAATTTTTTTGATTAATTAATAAACAGTTCTATAATAATATAATTATTATTATAAATACATTTTATTTAAACCATGAAAAGGGCCAAGAATGGATGGACACCAGAGTTGGAGTATGTGTTCTGATATGATTATGTCCTTCAGGCCAGAGGGCAATATCCCAACCGTACGAGTGGGAGTTGTATTTCTCCTGAAGGAAATGGCATTTCTCATAGTCAATAAACGGGGCAAGAGTTCAAACATGGGACAAGAGATCAGGAAATAAAAAATGAGGAGTAAGGTAAACTGCAAGTTAGGGGAATATCCCTTGCTCTCATGCCTGTTCAGGGTTCAGTAGCCCAACTGTTCACATGATGAAGATGATGCCTAGATTGTGGATAAGAAGATTCAGAATTTCAGTAGTGAAAAAGAAGAAATTTCTAGACCCATCAAGAAATGACTGACTTCCGACAGACATGACAGGGTAGTGCCACCCCTGGACGATCAAGAGCTTCGCTGATTGCAGTGATGATGGCCAAATCACTATTTTATGCAATTATGAATACATAGAGTTTTGATGTCTATAAGATGCCTTAGTTTTTAGAGTCACACATACACGCTTCTGCCACAAAATAAACAAGAGACCCAGAGATTTTGTTCCCCGACAACATGCCACTAGGGGGCAGCAGGAGTTTATCTAACCCAAAGCAAAGCCAAGGTACTCCCTCAGATTCCAACCTTCATACTAGGAGTAACTAGTTCTTACTCACAAGTCCTTTACCCATGGATGCTGTTCTGAACTTGCCTTTTAATGTAAGCAGCCAACATGAGACTTACTGAGAAAAGACATAATGATATTGAGGAAATGTTGAGTTTTTAAAAAGAGGGGAAAATGATGATAGGAGATAACTGGATATAACTCAACGCTTTGAGGGCCCACATTGTGCGGAAGAAGCCACATGTTGACGGTTTTTTCTTGTCCTGGGTTATAAAGCAACCAATGCTCTATTAGTCCAATATTTCTATATGAAGTATGTTCTGTGTCATTTCCATGATTTTTTTAATGCTCAGTCTTCAATTAAGAGAAGTATTTGACTTCAAAGTTTTAAAAACCTAATTTATGTAGTCTTAAATACATAATTAATGTTTAATTAATTAAAGAAAAGGTTTGGCAGCGACTCCATATCCTTTAGGCTACCAAATCCTCTTTTTTCTCCCTAAACGAGCCCCCAACTCCCCATCCCCTCTCATTGCTACTCCTTAAATTTAAGACCGTCATCTCTCCTCTGCATTATTGCTAAAGCCTCTTAATTTCTCTCCCTTCTACTGGGGACTCAAGATCTCTCTGCTGCTAGAATTATTACTCAGGCAATCTGATAATGTTTTCATATAGTCAGCAAGGTTCTTCCTCCTCTTTCTGGTCTCAAAATCTTTCATCCTCCAGCTCAAGTCTTAATCTGTCTGTATCTTTACTCATGCTCTAAGTGAGATCCTGCTGTCTAATGGCTTTAAAGACCATAAAATGCTTCTGACCCTCTTCAGTCCCTGAGTTGTAACATTCAACTGCTCAGTTTTCACATCCATCTGAATGTTGAGAAAGCATCTCGGACTTAACAGGTTCAAAATAGATCTCTTGTTTTCTCAAGCTCCTACCAAACAGTTTCTCTGGTCTTCTCCATATCCATAAAACATCATTGTAACTTTGTTTTTTTCTGCTAAGCTATGCCCCTCTTTGCTCAATGATCCATATCATATTCTTTACTAAATCTCATCAGTCTGCCTCCAAAATATTTCCAGAATCTATCTATATCTTAAGGCTCACTACCACCCATCTGATTCTTATAATGTTCTCATATACAAGACAATGATTGCCTCCTAACCCCTTCTTTGTTGCCCTCTGACTCCATCACTCAGTTCACACAAAACATAGTGATTTTTTAAAAAATCAAGTGTGTAACTCTTCTGGCCAGTACTCTCCCTTGATTTCTTATTGGAGAAATGATAAAATTCAAGCTTCTGGCTGATCTCTAAGGCCCTCTGTGATGCCAATTTTCTTTCTGACCTTATTTCTTGTCACTCTCCTACTGATTCCCTCCATTTTGCTCATACTCATCTTCTTTCTAGTCCTTATACAAGCAGTTTTCCCACTCTGGGTTCATGGATTTGCTCTTCTGTTGCCTCAAAAGCTTTTCCTCAGATCTTCCCATGACTTGCACTTTCCTGTTCATTCCCATTTCAGGTCTCTGCCTTTCATAGTCATGCTCTCTACACTGGACTCTCTTGGGATTGTTGTGTTATATTCTAAGAGGAACATGATTCCTGGTATTCACACCTCCCCAGGAATTGGGCTACTTCTAGGGCTCAATTTAATCAACAGAACACAGAAAAATGACATTCTACTGTTTCAGGGCACAAGTCTTAAGTAGTCCCAAGAGCTTCTGCTTTTGTGTTTATTCAAGCCCTCAGCCACCATGGCAGAAGTCTGGCTACATTGTTGAGGAGACTGTGTGGAGCAACCCCATGAGGAGATCAGGTGCACAGACTTTGTGGAGAAACCAAGTAGAGAGGGAGAGAAGGCCAATCCTCCAGCGGAGTCCAGCCCACAGCTCTTCAGCCTCCTGACTGCAGTCATACGATATCTCCTGCAGGGACAGCAGAACCACACAGACAAGCCCAGTTCAAATTACAGAATCGTGAGCAAATAGAATTGTTCTTGTTTGTTTTAGGCCCCTACACTTTTGGGTTGCCTGTTATACACCAATAGATAATTAGTAAACTTCGCTTTAGTTGCTATGCCTGCTCCTGATTTATTTTCCAATGTCCTGTACCATTATTTGACATGCTAGTGTGTGTGTATGTGTGTGTGTGTGTGTGTGTGTTTTGTTTCCTTCAATGTACCATGAGCTTCAAGATAGCAGATTATATTTGACTCACCATTGTACCACCAGCATATTACTAAAGGAAGGAATTAATCAGTCTCTCTGGAGAAGGTGAATTGCCTTATCTTGCTGTCTGAGGCAGTGTTTCTATCTACCCTCCTACATACAAGTCCATGTTCTCTTAATGGCGAACATTAGCCTCATTTGTGTAGCTACTCTTTTCCTTCATAGAAATAAAATTAATGCACTCATTGTTGAATTCATAAATTGATAGAAAGTTAGAAATGTGAAGAACATCGGGGAAAATAATCCAGTTCAATGTGTTCTTTTGTTTTTGTGGCCATAGGACTCATCATGAAATTATCCATATGATGACAAAATATAAATCAGCAAAAGTAGATCCGCTCTGCAGACCAAACATTTACTTAATCTTTTCTCAAGGCATATTTGGGAGTCCTTCTTCAAGACCCGAAGGAGCCAAAAAGCGTAGTTAGAAAGCCATTGATCCTTCTTCAAACATGGCTTTGGTAAACAAGGAGAAAGGAATGAGGATTTGATAGGACTGGTATGTCTAGCTGAATACAACAGCTGGATGAGACTAGAATCGACTGGATTCAATTTAATCCACTTTGGTAACAGTAATTCTCAAGAGCATTCCTTCTGGCAGGATGTCGTTTATGAGCGGGAGACAGATTCAAACCATCAATATAAAGTGGAAATAATTGAAGTAATGAGAGGGCATCTTGTTGAGATTATTAAGATTTAAACAAATGATACACAAACTAGCTTAACCTGCATGGGGCATGTGATCTGTCCTACTATCAGATAGATGCTAAATTTATATCTTTTACTCCCTGTAGCAGAGTCATTTAGCACAGGCCAAAACCATGAAAAGGAAAACCAAAAAGCCCCACCATTTTTGAATTGGTGTATCCACACATAGCCATAGATATTGCCAAAAAACATGTGTATATAGTGACTAATTATAGATAAAAAAAGAAGAAGAAAAAATAATATATTCAAATATGAGGTATTTTTTCCCCTATGCTTTACATTTTATGATGGCTTTAAATTTTTTTAATAGTTTCTAGAAAATCAAAGTTTCAATAAAAGATCTTAACACAACATCATAATTTTTATATTTTTAACATGAATAAACTATATAATATTGTTAAAGCTTTTTTGAAACCTTGTATATTTAAAATAACTTAAAATTCCCTTCATCTGAATTTCCAAATTCTGATATTAAGGAGCAGTGATAATTACTTTTTTTGATTATTTGATTTGGACTAGAAATTATATATACAGTGAACCTCGGTAGATCCACTGTTTGTTTGTTTGTTTGTTTATTTGTTTGTTTAAATGACACTATGTTTCTGCCAATTCAAATATTTTGCCCATATTCACAGACTTATACAAGTGACAAAGCTGGCTTGGTGTCATGACTGGCTTTGAATTCTTGTCTATTTTTATTAAATAAATCTATAAGTCTGAATTTAAGGACCATTAAGATACTTCATTATTTCAGTTTTCATGTGAGGAAACAGGTCTTAAGAGGCTATATTATTTGTCTAATCTAAATAAGAATATTTAAGCCAGACTTGGGGGCAGAATTCAGCTAATTTCTTTCAAATATTGAAAGTGCTTATCCTAGTCACATAATAGATGTATATATATATATAATATATACATTATGTATGTTATATAATATATATCTGTACATATATATTTATATCCATATTTTAAAATTCATATATATTTCTGTGTATATATATTTTCAAATCCATATTTTAAATCTTAATGTGTGTGTGTGTATATATACATATATATATATATATATGGATTTTTTAAAGTATAAATATTGATATACTTGCTGAAGAAGGCTAGTCTTGGTTGGATTCTCCCCTATTGTCTTCATTTAGTTAATTCGTATTATTTCTCTTGACTCTACAGTTTAGACCTCATCTCAAGTAGCAGTTCATCTGCATAATTGCCACAGTGCTCTTCAGCAAGGCTGATTTCCCCATTATATTCATTCAGAGTTCTCTCTCTTTCACACATAGCATCATTTGAACTTTCATTTATTTGTGTGAGTATTTGGTTAGTGTCTTTTACCAATAGAATGTAAAATCTTGAAAGCAAAGGATTATTCCTAAAAGTATTTCCAAAGACCAGTTAAATGTCTAGCACTCGGTAGCAGCTCAGTTAATTATAAACATTTAAATGATTTAATGAAAATGCAAAAGAAGTAGATTTTCCTAGTAAAACCACCCTGATAAATATGATATATTACATTGTTAAATGTTGAAGAAAATCTTGGAAATGAGTACCCCTACAGCTCAAATACTCTGCAAAGGAGATGACGAAGGGCACTGAAGCACTGTTTGCCTATTCAGAGAAGACCAAGTAAGGTAGGCAGTATCTGCAAAGCTTGATATGTTAGACAAGAAACCCAGAGACAAGGCTGACATTCAGCAACTAAGGTCCCTATTCTAACCAGGAACTTTTCCTTTTTTTTTTTAAGATTTTTTAAAAAATTTATTTGACAGAGAGAGAGAGATCACAAGTAGGCAGTGAGGCAGGCAGAGAGAGAGGGGGAAGCAAGCTTCCTGCTGAGCAAAGAGCCCTATATGGGGCTTGATCCCAGGACTCTGAGATCATGACCTGAGCTGAAGGCAGAAGTTTAGCCCACTGAACCACCCAGGTGCCCCATACAACCAGGGACTTTTCTGAACACATTTTGGGATCTAAAGATTCAAAGTAAAAAAGTTTATCCCATGAGTTTATGTTCAGAAACAGGTTAGATATCTGGTATGCAGGCATCAAGACAGACAGTAAGTGGCCCACCAGAACCTCAAATAAGGTCAGTGCTGTTTCTCCAATATTGCTTCATAAGTATGAAGTTTCTGATTGACGCTGTAACAGAGAGATGTTCTTGCCAATGGACTGGGGCTAAGGATGCTGAATTCCTGTGAAAGCACAAGGCAATTCTGTATGATAAAGGACTTCCTTGCCCTAAATGCCAGGAGCATCCCCTTGGAGAAACACTATGAGTCCATAAATTCGTTGACAACAGGGTTTCTATCTTGTTCCTCTGGGGATTCCTGCAGCAAGCACAGGGCTTGACCTACAGTGAATGCATATTGGAAATGGACTTCAGTTACTTGCCAATGAGCTAGATAGGAATAGAACTATGCATAAATGTATGACTTTCTATTGATTCAGTGGTGGAGAAAATACACACTCTTGCATCTGAGAAGAAATAGGAAAGGGCAGTCCATTCTCAGTTGTAAAAAAAATAAAAAATAAAAATAAAAAAGAAGGGATCAGAAGGGATAAGTCACAGAGAGAAGGGTAGTAACCTTCATCAGGAATCAACAATAAAACCTGATATTGAGGTAGCTTTTAACATCAGTGTCTTACCAACTACCTTGGTTCAAAGTAGATCCAGTGGGTTACTCTAGCCTTCCGTGCTCTTGTCATGAAAGGAAGCAGAGTTGCAGAAAATGGAGAAAATGGAAGATCTGTTTTATGCATAGGTGTGTGGCAAGGGGTGGGAAATTGGAAATAGTGGGAAGAAAGGAGAGATTCATTGTAGGGCAAAAGCACCTGCCCGTGGTTTTCAGAAGACCCACAAAAACCAAACACTGCCCTCTGTGATGGAGACATTCTTTGTGTCAGTCTCTGTGTAACCGTTCTGAAGCAGCAAGGGTAATCGTATCGATTTTGAAGGAATGTCTGGTTAATTTTTCACAAGGCGTAGATCCCTCAAAAATCAATAACTTTCTGCTGTATCTTTATTCTTCAGAATAAACTGTGTCTGTCGGAGAAACTTGATTCTTAAGCTCAATTGGATTCATAAAACATTCACAGACACATAGTACAAAAGAAATGTAAGCTTTCCCTGGGAGTGGTAACTATTTAACCTCAACATAGGACAAAGGCTCCTTCCCTTTTGATATATTCTTGTCCTTGGACAAGGCATTAGTAGAGACCAGGATTCCTATGATGCAAATGTTTCCGTTCTCCCAAGGAAAAAAACTTCAGTAGAAGATATGAAGGGAACATCTGAAAAACAGAGTCTAAGCAAATATCTTTTTTTAAAACAATCTGGGATTATGGGGTAGATATTAGAAACGCATTCATTTTCTTCTCCTTTTACTCACTAGGATGAGTGTGCCATACTAAATGTATTTAGGAGAAATAAAAACGTGCTATGGAAACAGTGTAAACATGTAATCCAGTAACACAACTTAAGGAAATCACTGAGTGATCCCTGACCGCTTATTTGCGTTTACACATGAAGCAGGTAATGCCCAGAGAGGTTAAGTGTTCCTCCTAAGGTCACACAGTCAATGTCTCATTCATTAAATTGGAAATGCCACTTTGAAAAGAAATCAATGAACGCTCATTTATCAGGGGCAGGGAATGTGCAAGGTTGAAACCATGATAATATCCGGACTGGAATAAATACAGAGGCAAAAACTCAAATAATAAAAGATAAAATCAAAATTTAAAAAAAAAAAAAGTTTGCAATACTAGAAAAACTTTATCCATTTGACTTAATATCACTGACAAATCATTTACCAATAAATCAGTTATAAGATTTGAGATGTAAGATGGTCATTGCTGCAGTCCCTCCTATGCCTTTTCTCTTACCTCAGCCCCATTGTGTGTGTGAGTGCTTATGTAGGGTGTGAGTGAGTGTGCAAGCCCATGGGACTGTGTGCACACATCTGCTTGTGTGTGTTTAGAAGTATCTCCAAGATGAACAGAAATACTAAGTGCCACATCAAACGGTGCTTTAAAAAAATAAATTTTGTTTGGATCTCTTAGTTCCCTTTGTTTTATTGCTAATTTAAGGATTCAAGAAATGGCAAAAGTTAACTGAAACCATTTACGTTGTATGCTCATTTCCAACTGGAACACTCTGCCTCATTAAACAAAGGTAGCTTTCCTAGATGGTCTGAAACATGATGGAGAACAAATTCTGTGGCTTGCTTCTCCCCCATGACATTGCCTAGCATCCTTTGCTCTGGCCTTGAGGGATCCTTTCAGAATGGAGGGAGCATTACAGTTTCCATCTCAGTCCTCTAGCTTGCTACAAGGTAAACATTGAAAGCAAGCCCTGCCTCACTCGATGCTTTTCAGAGCCAGCTATAAAATTTATCTTCATCTAATTCTAAAGGAGATGACTTTAATCTAGAACCAGACTGTGATTTTATTCTTGATCCCATTCAATAAAAAAAAAAAAAAAACAGATGTCACTTTATGGATATTTGAAAGGAAGTTTAAGATCCCAACCAGTAAACATTCTAATTTATTTAAAGCGTATTAGATATTTTATCCACACAGAGATGCCGAAATAGAATAGCTGAAGTGTGTATCAGTATTAATTTCTATTTCTTGTGTTTAGGACTTGGCAAAATTATTGTCCAGGTAATATTTAAGGAAAAAGAAAAAGAAAATGTCTCTTTTAACTCTGTTTTCCTTTGTGGCTTCTTCTACATATCCCATGTTTCAATATCCTGAGTGTACAGTGGGAAAGCTACTAATGTTTTTTATGATCAGATTTAAAATTCATTAGAGTGTAGATCTCTCCGTATTTCAATTTTTTTTATTATGATTATTGAAGTGTAGTTGCCACATAATGTTACATCAGTTTTAGGTGTGAAACACAGTGATTAACAAGTCTATACATTCTGCTATATTCAACAGAAGTACAGCTTTTGATATAATATAGATATAATACCACACTGTGCTATTATATCTTTGACTACATTTCCTACACTGTGCCTTTCCTCACCATGTCTCATTCATCCCGAAACTGGAAGCCTGTGTCCACCTTTCGATCTTTAACCGATGGAAGTAAGCAGTGTCCGTTCAGAGATTCCCTATGACATTTAAATATTTATTTTTATTGTTAATTACATATGTGTGAAGCCTTCATTCCTCTGTCCAACATCTTAGAACATGATTGTTTTTCCGTCATTTCTCTGTCGTGATTAGTTGGCCCTGCCACAGTCTGTTATGGCTCTCAGTTCTTCTGTGGCCCAAACATTTCATGATATGTCACATGTCATAAAACATAGAAGGTGCTTTTCTATGATCTGGTTGTCAGTGGGAATGAGGGGTTTCCAGGGTGAGCGTGCACGTTAAGGGCCACTCCAGTATAGAAGTTCTGGGACTTTTAAATATGTTCAGTAGCTGAAATGCAGTTGTTAGCCTATTTATGATAACCATCATGAATCCTGCACCAGGTCCAGAAACCCTTTTGTTTCTTGAAAGCACTACGTTGTACTCACTAGAATATTTGAAGCTGATTGCTTCAATAAACAGAACCTTGAAAGTTTAGTGGTTTAACATCATGTGGATTTATTCCTGCTCATATCTCAAGCCTGACGTACGTCATCGGGCTGCCCTCCTCCATCCTGAAACTACACAATCTGAGACATTCAGTAGGATATCAAGAAGACACACTCATCACCGCCGTTAACTACATTGATCTGGAAGTAGCACATGGCACAAGGTAGAGGAATCCTCATCTGGTGAGTGGGTCCTAAATGGTTCTGCTGTATATGTGGGTTTGAATTAGAACACAAATAAAAGGCATAGTGGTTTCTGTTTTTGATTGAAAGATTCTGCCAGTCCCAGCCACATCTAGACAGTAGCAAACTTTTTCTGAGTATCATGAGTGCAGTTTAGAATGAACTTAGGCATGTACTTAGCATCTGATACTAAAATATAGCGCAGTCAGTTGTTGGACTTATGTAGCATCCAATGGGTTCAAAACCATGAGAGACTGAGCATATAATTAGTCTACACGGGTAAGAACATTTGGTAGCAGAAAAGGGACCTTAGTTCAAACGGGACTTTTAATTTGATCTTTTCATTGTGCTTCAGTATCTATCTGAAAAATACAACTCACATCAGAGTGCTTATTGTAACTTGTTTCACAGAGATTTGTGAGGAGTAAATGCAACCCAGGGATTGACAAAACTTTGGGAAATCTAAATTGCTAGATAAATGTAAGTTGCTGTATTTTGATGGCACTATGAGCATTCTTTAACTTAACCTTTCAGTATCGTTTATAGACTTTTGACCAAAGGAAAAAGAATGCTATTTGCTAGAGTTGTAGTTTAGATACTCTAAAGCTAAATACTTTAAAGCTAAAATTCAGTATATTTTTTATGAAGAGCAGACAATTCCCAGTTTCTAACTCATGTTCTGTTATTTTTTTTAAGAAAGACTAAAATAAGTGTGATAATTCATAATCAAACTTCTAAGTTTGAAAACCGGCTAGTTAAAAATGATTTTTACACTGCCACAAACATATTTTCAGTACATAATCATGTTGGTAAGAAAATAGATCATTTTTACAAGACTGCTTATGTTGGGGAAAAGGAATGTTTTAAAATTCATAACTCATTAAAATAATTTATTTTATTACAAGTGAATTTATGTAGCTATCTTCTGTTAATGAAGTCTTTCCCACTGTGTGTGTGTGTGTGTGTGTGTGTGTGTGTGTGTGTGTGTGTGTGTGTGTTTTCCTAATAGCATACGCAGGAAAGGTAAAGCTGATGTTACCTAAGAGCCTAAGAGCCTAAGCTCTTATTAAGTTTTTAATTGTTTCTTCTTTTCTGTCACTATTGAAAATTCAAGAAGAGGTCTGGAAGTCAATCTTACTCTCGTGCTTTTGGAGTAAAAAAGTGTTTGGGTTCTGGATGCACCATGCCTTCCTACTAAGGTAATAAAGCCTCTGCTCTGAGGTTATTCTCTGCTCCTGATGGTTGCCTCATGTACGGCTACATATGGGGTACAGAACAATGTTCTAGCAACTCTCTTACATTTTTGGATTGGTTTTGAATGCTTCAGTGGAATCATGGACAGTTTGTATGGACGCTTACTAATATATCATTTATGTCTAATCAGTCTTTCTTCCACAGCATGATTTTGGGTCATTAAGCAGTGCAAGAAAATGGGGGCCTAATATAATATGTAATTATCTTGACTTTGATAGCCACAGAATAACTCCTCTTTTCCATGGGAAACCAAGGGAGAAATAGATTTCTGTCTCCATCCCACACTCACTCCAAGGCAGTGTCACTGTGAGCTTAGAATTTTGCTTACTTGAATTTTACAGGTGGTCATCCTTTTATTCCATTGTTGCACTGACCCAGTTTTGAGGAACTATACAGAGAGATCAGTTATCTGGAGCCAGAGGAGATTTGGAAAATGAAGTGTCACATTCTTGTTGATTATGGAGGTGGTCTTTGCCTTCTCAAAAACACTTCCTTTAACGAGCAGAGCATTAAGTGGAAAGAATTTAAGGCTCAGGTTTCTAAGTCTATATCCATATTTGGATTGGCAAAGCAAATATTTTGTCACTTAAGCTCTAACGCAGGCTTTCCAGATATACTTGGCAGAAGAAAATGATCTTATCAAGAATGTTAGTGACTCTTCTTTCAGTCAGAGCAAAGCCTTGTGTTAATAAATGTACCTTTTCCATTAAAAGATTAGTAGATGTCGCAGATTAGAAATGGCCACAAAACTTTGGTTGCACAACCCACTGTGGTCTGTGTGCTGTTCTCTTGATGTGGTTTCTTTAACCAAAAGAATATAATGGAAGTGATGAGACAATTTCCAGGCAGACAATTAGAACTCTTCTCCTCTGCTTCCTTTCTCTTAAACCATTTACTTTGGGACTCCCATATTGTGATATAAGAATTCCTTCTACATCTCTGGAGACACCATGTGGAAAGGATCTGAGACTCTAGGGAGGGAAGGGGACTCAGTTCAACCCAGCCTTCTGGCCATGACTCCCACTCCATGGCATTAGGTATGTGAGCAAGTCTGTCCTGGCCTCTCCAAACCAACACAGACCTCTGTTGAACACCAGCTGTCAAGTACAAGACCCAACACAGGGAAAAGAAGAATTGCCCAGCTGAACCCACATTCCCGATCAACTAACTTCTATGATATAGAAAAATGGTTGTTCCTTAAAAACATTAAGTTTGGGGAGAATTTGCTCTCCAGTAATTGATAGCATGAACAATGCATAACGTCGTTATTTTCTCAGAATCTCTAGCATTTCAAGTCTGGCATATGTTGACAGATTAAGAGTTATTTATTAAGTGGACATTTAAATAGAGGATAAAGAAATTGATTCTTACTATGCAGCCATAAAAAGAAATGGAATCTTGCTATTTGTGACAGTGTGGATGGAACTAAGGGGTATTATGCTTAGCGAAGTAAGTCAATCAGAGAAAGACAACTATCATATGATCTCCCTGATATGAGGAAGTGGAGATGCAACGTGGGGGGTTGGGAGGGTAGGAAAAGAATAAATGAAACAAGATGGGATTGGGAGGGAGACAAACTATAAGAGACTCTTAACATCACAAAACAAACTGAGGGTTGCTGGGGGGAAGAGGGTGGGGGGGGTTATGGACACTGGGGAGGGTATGTGCTTTGGTGAGTGCTGTGAAGTGTGTAAACCTGGCAATTCACAGACCTGTACCCCTGGGGTTAATAATACATTATAGGTTTATAAAAAAAATTTTAAAAAAAAGAAATAGATTCTTGAATAATGGGAAGATGCATGTAAGCATGCAGGTTTGACTAATTTGTTGAATCATTGGGTGAAATATGTGATTCAGCCATCACAGTACCAGTTTGGCCAATAAGGAGGTTTGAGATATAGACACATCCATTTTATATTCTAAGGCTGGAATATTAGATATATAATCAAAAATTATCATTAATAAATTTTAAAATGCAAGTAGTAAAATGGAATATGTGGTTGTATGTATTCCAAAAGGAGTTGGACTAAATTCAGCATTTTCATATTCAATCAATAAATAATTCCTAATCTCCCAACATATGCCAGACTCAGAATGCTAGGGATTCTGAAAAAATAAAGACAAGTACAAAATTATCCGAGATTTGTTCATATCTACTGTTCAATTACTTATGGAATCCCTCATATGTGCCTAGTACAGTGTTACATCATTCTCTAAAACTGAACAAGGAAGAAAGATGCATACATCAGTGAAATAAAACACAAGTGCTATAATGTATGCAAAATATCATGGGGCACAAAGAGGGAGTGGCTGGAGTAACTAAGGAAGGTTTTCATGGTGGAGGTGATACCTGTGCTGAGTCTTGAAGAATGAGTCATTCTTCAGATGGATACTAGTGGGAGGTCCTAAGAAAACAAGGGAACTGCATGTACAGAAACACAGGCAAGTTCCACTATATATCTACTTGGGAATAGGGAATGATTTTCTTTCCAGAGTTTGGAAAGTTGAGTTGGTGGGGAAAGGAACAAATTGACACGTGAAATTAGAGTGGGCAGCAATCCTTCTTTCACAGTGATTCCTTCATTTAAGTGCTTGAGTCTCTTAATATTTACCATGAACTTGTACCATCATAGACATCATCTCAGAAGCTAGTAAATAATTACAAGGCACAATATAACTTTGTTCTATAAAAGGATATAGCCTAATGGAAAAACAAGTGCAGAGCCATCATAATCAAGTATGATGATTACTGAAAAGAAGATGTACAAAGACATTTCTAGAACAGCAATTAGAACCAGGCTTTCCAGAGGATAGTATTCCTGAGCTGAATGGATGTCTTCCAAAAGAAGACTGTTTTGTGTGTATGCATACGTGTTGAAGAATGTGGGGAATGGACCCAGCATGCACAGGACAAAAATCCTGATCTGAGAGAAAACGTGTTTGAGGTTCACTTGGATTAGCTTGCATAAGGAGCAAGAGTTGGGTGGAGGTGAGCCACATGGACAGTGAAATCTCTGTGTACCCTCCTGAATCCTTGTAGGGGTATACTCTTTATAGGAATCATGGAGAGGTTTTAGGTAAGAGACTGTCAGGGCCAAATGTATTAGTTGGAGATCCTCTGCATGTAAGAGTTTCTCTTACAAACTGATTTGGAGAGAGTAGTTAGAAAACAGGGAAGTAGTAAGTTAAGGGCAGACACGTTTCTATTGGATCTGTGAAGAAAATGTTTGAGGATAAATTGGGAAGGATTGTTCTATAGGAAATGGAAAATGATGTTAGATTTTATACAGGGCTAGGGTCATAAAATCATCAGCTATTTTAGAAAGATAAATCCAGGAGGATGTATCAGTGTGGATGGAGTCCATATCAGTGGGATGGGGCTGACAAGTGTCGATGGGAACCTCAGGGAAGGCATCAGCAGTGGGATGAGCAAATGGCACAGAGAAATTGCTGCTGTGTTGTTATGTAGATACTAAGAAATGTTTGTGGCTTTGGGACTAAGAAGGGAGATGTCCCGACACAACTGTTCAAATTTATAGTAACATTAAAAGTGACTCCAGACCTAACCCAGTTCTTGAGGATCACATCATACGTTGTTGTTTTTGTTTATTTGTTTTAATAGCAGATATAATAGAAGAATTTTAAAAAAAATAGAAGAAATTCATGATGTAGAAAAGAAATACAATAAAGCTGCATTGAAACCTCAACCATAAAATTGGAAGAAATGGAAATGATTTTGAGACTGCTGTGAGTCTGGAAATAAAAAGGTGTTTCTGTGATAGAATTTTAGTGTTTCATCTAAGATAAAATTGAGAAGGAAACCAAGTCCCTGAATTGTCCTTCTGGCACCTTGCAATGGCATTCAGTAGATACATCACCATCCAAGGTCTATAACTCTGGAGACAAGAAATACACAGTGAAGAATTTGCAAACATGTCAATCAGAAAGTTGACAGTTGGAGTGGCTGTAGGCAGGGTTTGACAGTGACATTGCTAACACCTTTGCAAGCATAAAGTGCAAGATGAGAGGACGACCAAGTTGCTCAGAGACACCCTGCCAACTCAGGGATCAGTCTCAACCACCAGGAAGGCTGTCCTTGACAGCTGCACTCGGGGGATAACTCAGGGTTGGAGAGTCACGGAGTTCCAAAGAAAGCAACCGTAAAGCTGGGTGAATGGGTCAGGAAGAAAGTCAGTGAAGCATAGAAGGAAACAACCCCAGAGCTGTTCACCCCAAAACAGAGTACAAACTATTGTATTTGTATTTTGTTTATGAAAGAACCCTCAGCCATTAACCCATTAGTTTCTCTTTGAATGGTTATGATATAGAAGGAGCCAGAAGGGGAAGGAAGATAACATTTATTAACAATAAATGTGCAGACTGTGCGTGTGAGGACAGAAATCCAACAGAACTGTTTTTGATTCAAATCTCTGATACTTGGTATGACCTTGGACAAGTTAATAGCTACATTGCCTCAGCGCTTTCATCTTTGAAATGGGGGGAGATGTCCCTAAGTATGAATGAGCTGTGAAAATTTTACAAGGTGCCTGAGAGTCAGAGAAGGAGGGCATGATCAAATAATGTTAAGATAAAGGAAAAAAGAACAACAACAATAACAACAACAAAAAACTTGTCTGTCCTCAGTGAGAATAGAAGAGCATGAAGATATCAGGAAGAAAGAAGAGGGGCACCTGGGTGGCACAGTCTGTTGAGTAACTACTGATTTCAGCTCAGGTCATGATCTCAGGGTTCTGAGATCACGCCCTGCATAAGGCTCCATGCTCAATGCAGAGTCTGCTTGAGATTCTCTCTCTCCCTCTGTCCCTCCCCAACTTGCATGCACACACTCTCACTACTAATAAAATCTTTAAAAAAGGAATAAAAGAAAAAAGAAAGGAGATTGATAAAGAGGAAGTGGAAGATGATTCATGTATCATGACAATGCAAGATCCCGTCAACACTAAAGCATCACTCTACACCCCTGGTCCAGCATTTTGGTTATATAAACTAATTTGTTACAGTGGTTCATCCTCTTCAATGGTAACAGAATTACAGAATCAACACAATGGGCCTAATTATTAATAATATAAAGAAAACAAATATTATTGTATTATTATTACTGAAAATGTAATGATGATTCATGTAATCACACTGAATGCATTTAAAGTATCCATTTTTATATTTTTAAAAAATAAGTAAAATATATACACTTTAATACAGGCATAGATGCTTGAAACTTGACATCATTAGAGCTGAACATTTATCTCTTTTTTAAAGACTTTATTTGACAGAGAGAGAGACAGTGATAGAGGGAACACAAGCAAGGGGAGTGGGAGAGAGATGAAGCAGGGAGCCATACGGCAGGCTCAATCCTGGGACCCTGGGATCATGACCTCAGCCAACGGCAGACTAAGCCACACAGGCACCCCATAACTGAACATTTCTTGAAGATTCTCTTAATTCATCTATCTCATTTTATTCTTTGTTTATGTTTAAATCCTATGTAAAATAATTTCGTTTGCTCCTAATCTGTGTTTTTGAAAAATAAAGATAAATTTTTAATAGATGGTATGGACATATTTAGGTGACCATTGTGGATTTGGATTTGGAAATGGTCAAATTCATGCTGAAATTAGAATGACTATTTTAAAAACAGGTTCAGTGGGTTAAATCCTCTGCCTTCAGGACGGGGGGTGGGAGGTTGGGGTACCAGGTGGTGGGTATTATAGAGGGCGCGGATTGCATGGAGCACGGGGTGTGGTGCAAAAATAATGAATACTGTTATGCTGGAAATAAAAAAAAAAAAAAAGAAAAAAAAAAGAAAAGAAAAAAGAAAAAAATAAAATAAAATAAAAAAGAAAAAAATAAAAAATAAAAAATAAATCCTCTGCCTTCAGCTCAGGTCATGATCCTAGGATCCTGGGATCAAGCCACGCATCGGGCTCTCTGCTCAGTGGGAAGCCTGCTTCCTCCTCTCTTTCTCTCTCTTCCTGCCTCTCTGCCTACTTGTGATCTCTCTCTGTCAAATAAATAAATAAATATATCTAAAAAAAAAAAAAACACAAAAAAAAACAAAACAAAACAGGAAGTATAGTATGAAACTAGACACATACAGTTTTTGAGCCGGAAACAAGTATGTCCACAGTGCTTTCACTCTCTTTCTCTCTCTAATATTTATCTAGCTACATACGTGTGTGTGTGTGTGTGTGTGTGTGTGTGTGTGTACTCATATGTCTCCATTACACCCCTCCAGGCTTTTGTTAGCCTTGGAAATAATGTAAACCACCATTTTCTGAAGATTTGTGGGCAGATCAGATACCTAAGCACATGTTAGGTAATATTTTTTCATGATTTGGGTAAATAGTCTAGGTTACTATACAGAATGCACGGAGAGTTGGGAAACACTGGAAAGGATTTTAGTGCAAGCTTACACAGGTGAAGGATTAAGTGATGCTATCACTACACAACTCTAATCTCCATCTTTATCGTTTTTAAAACATCTGCTTTCTTTTCTCTTTTCATCCAGACCCCTTGGTCACATACCACTCTTCTGAGGCTTAGGGATTAATTCTGAATTCTTTTGTACACAGTGTGCCTTTAGTCCAGGTGAAATTGAACTTCTTTTTAGAGTACTTGAATGGTATTAAACAACCTGTGCATGCATTGTGAATTCTAAAATTATCTAGAACTTAGGGTAAGAGAGAGTATTTACAAGTTCTCTATTGATTTTCCAAGTTGGAATTCATTTTAAGCACAAATATAAAACTGAGCTCAATTTCAGGAGGATGAATAAAGTTGAATTAGTTCTGATATTATGTAGCAAATGCAGAAAATTTAAAAGACTGCAATTTTCTATGCCTATTTCAAAATGTACTTCTACAAATAATAGCCAGATGAATTATAGTGAAGAGACAAAGGAAAGTACAGTCAACAGTTAATTTTTGGCAGCAAACTTGATCCATTTCATATTGTTGAAGATAGTTAATAACATCGAAGGATGTATATTAACTTCAAGATTTTTGTTTCTCATTCTGAATTCATATTCAGAGCTCTTAGAAATATTTTACTAAATGAAGAATGCTGTCAAATTTAAGTAAGGAAAGAATTAAGGAGATAATTTGAAGCAGACCAATTGAGAAAGGTCATTTACATAAAGCTGCTAAAAAGTCCGTATCTTGAGCACATCAATTTTTCCAAGTTTAGCTAGCTAATCCGCGACAAAGTCATGGAGACCAACATTCAATCTTACATATCTGAACAGAGGTCAGATTTTTTGCTTGAATATTTGACTGAAGAAAGCTGTAGGGGCCACTTTGAAATGACTGTCATTGTTTAGTGAGGTTATGTTTTTCTTAGATGGCTTGGAGGAAGGTTGAGAATTTGGTTCCTTGAAGGTGACATATAACTAGGAAAATGTGGCACCAAGTTAGCTATTTTGAATGTGGTCCTATGAGAGATAGCACTTTGTGACATATGGCTTTCAAATATTTCTTGAAGACTGATGCATTCATGCTTTGTTTTCATGACAAATCCAGGACATGAAGTATAGCAAAGGAATGATGAACTTCATAATGATGAATTCTTGTGGATCACTGAAAAAGCATACTTGGGAAAGCAAAACAAAGAGGTGTAATCATGAACCTTGGTTGTAATTAAATCCTTGATGGCACGTTTTCACTGCATTTATCATGTAAAATATTCTTCTGATTCATTGCAAATTGTCTTTGATTTATAGATAGGTTCTTTCTTCTGGTACTGTTCATTGACTTTGCACTTAATAGTGTCATAAAATGTTCACCAAGACATGCTAATACTCCATCTGGAATACCTTAGTTGATTGCACAAGCCTTTATAAAACATGTATAAAATTCAACACGGTGAATCCATTCATAATGAATAAACCTCAGAGTAGGGCCACTGTTCAATGCGTCAATAGTTATTACTCACTTCTATTATTTTCTTAACTTCCAGTTAAGAAAGTACATTTGACGATAAAATTTCTGACTCCTATTTATGCATACATTTTAATTTCAAGTCCTGAGGTGCAGCTTTACTTTTTACACAAAAGAATAGCCAGCCAGTTGACTCTCTTTTGTGAAGGGAAAAAAGAAAATATCACCTTTTCAGCTCAGAATACATGAGAATAGAAATCATTGATCATAGAAGCTAAATATAGAGTTATTGTTCTCTACTCTAATCAACCCGGACATGTTCCCCTGGACCCTTCATAGTAATTCTTAGATATTTATAGACACTTAATGTGAAAGCATGGAAATTGTACTAAGTGATAAAATATTTACTCTGGATTATGAACAAGTATGACTTCAAGCAGCATACAATGTCAAGGATAACAACTTACAGACAAAAGGTTTAAGATTATGACATTCACACTTTTAATAAAATGGCAATGCAATTATAATTTAAGTAGAAGGCAGTTGGGAAGATGACCCTGGATGTTGCTATTGTTTTACTAACCTAAAATAAAATCTAAGCCTGTATGGTGTACTAAGAACAAAAATCTAACTAAATTTGAAGATCTAATTGGTTTTATTATATGAGTCATGAATCCACAACATCTCATCTGGCAAACAGAGGGGAGCCCTAAGGAGCTGTACAAAATGGAAGGTTTTTTTGTAGGAAGAAGGGTGGAGACCACAATTTATAAACAAACAAAAAGGGAAAAGGATCTTCTCAGGCAAGTTCACTCTCCCATAGAGGGAAGCTCAGAAGGTCTTATCATGCAGATTTTTGCCTTCTGTCCATTTGGGGATGGAGAGAGCACCTGTAACAGATTATCTCACTGGTATTTATCAAAAAATTCCTGACTGACCAGTTAAGACATTTCTGGGGAGGTTAAAACTGCAATTAGGTTAATTATTAAGCCCCAGACTAGTGACTTGGCCTAAGTGACGCCATTTTGTTTTTCTTTTTAACAGATGAAACATTTTCACTACATACCTTTGTAGGAATAAGCTTAACAAAAATATTCCTGGTATTGCTAAATGTAATTATGTTTCAGTGGGCTTTTTGAGTTCCCATACGTCCCAAATCCCTGCAGTCACAAAACATCATGAAATTTCAGCATACAGAAAATATATTAGGGAAATTACATTTTTTTTTTGCCAAGTTAAAAGAAAAAGAAGAATATAAACGATGACATAATCAATATTGATCTTATATTATTACTCAGTAGAGATCATTTTAACAGACATTGCCATTATTAAGGAGAGAACACCTTTCATTATCGTTCACATAAAAACTCTTACTTCAATATATATCTAACGCTGCCTGTCGGTGAAATAACCAGGCTACTTGCATTAGGTACAGAACCACCAGGCTGACATTTTCAGATTGAATCTGTGGGAAATAACTACATTTTAACATTCCCAATTTCCTATGTTTCGTTTATAATCGTTACAAGATCATCTTAGCATTATAAAGTTCAGAGAGGGAAAAAAAGCTATCCTCAAGTATTCTCTTCTACATAATGCAGAAAGTTTTTATTGTTGTTGATGTTATTGTTGTTGTTTACTCTAAATCATTCGACAGTCCAATATTTTCATGGTGGAAGCCCCCTCTGCCACCTCCCTCACATCTGTGTGTCATAGAATACAGGCTTCACCGTTGGATGGTGCTGTAGTTTTCCTCTTTTTTTAAATCTGTGCTTAGATAGTGCTTTGCTTCAATATTCCTACAGATAAGTGAAATTCAGAGTTGGAATGTCCAAGTCACGTCTGCACCCAAGATATCTGCTTTGTGTTTCTGGCTTGTTAGACACATCACTCTTTATTTGAATGTCGTTGCTTTAAGATTCCTTGTGGTACTCAACAGAAAGCCTCTCTTTTCCACTCGGTGCTAATCCTGCTCCAACCTCTTATGTTTTCTATCTCAGTAAATGGAACCTCCCCAGGGCCCAAGTCATCTTCAACCTACATCCATTACATCCGTTTATATCTTTCATTATCACCAGCTCCTACATCCTATCTTTTAAATTCCTACTATTTTTTATATCCATCTTCTATCTATCCACCATGGCATTGCTATTCTCTTAGTTAAGACTCTTGTTCTTGCATTTTTTAACAATATCCTATATGTTCTCTCTGCCTTCATGTTTACCTTTCTTAAATCCATTTCAATTCTTCAGCTATAGTGAACTTTAAAATCAGCAGTTGGTAAACTATGGCCATCGGCCATATTCAACCAGCTACCTGTTTTGGTAAACAAGAATTCACTTCAACACAACACACTTGTTTGTTTATATATTATCTATGCTGCCTTTATGCTACAAAGAAAGTGAAGCAAAATGGTCCAAGAAGCCTTAAGTATTTATTGCCTACTTTTTATAGAAAAACTGTGCTAATCCCTGTCCAATATATCAAATAGTTCCCCAGCTTAAGTGCTTTCAGAGGCCTTCCATGGTGCAGGGAAGAAGTCTCACAGCAGTCTTCAAGCTCATCTCTCAGCACTCCCTGATGTAAACTGATGTCCCAACCATACCATACCCAATGGACCTTACCTTTGAGCCTTCAGTCATCATTATGAGTTTGGTGAACTACCTTTTGCATTCTACAGCTTGATATCCAAGCCTCTGTTTGTGTACAATATTCCTTGACCCTGGAAGTCTGAGGTAGACATCCCTTGATACACAAACCCAGAACTTCCTGCACTTGCCCCCATCAAAACATATAATGCTACAATCTATTTACATATTATTTTTGCTTCTCAGTTAAACTGCCTCTCAGAACACGAATAGTGCATGGTTCATGGCAAGAACTCAGCATTGTCTGCTAAATGAATGAATAAATGCTATTCGTGTCTTTCTAGTCTTAAACCTTTCCTATAATAAATTTTAATAATGCTTATTTTTAAAGTGTCTTAGTTTCCATGTGTCAAATGTATACCCATTTCATATGAAGTTGTAGACTGGCTGGAGAACTTGGGTGGCATAGTCGGTTGAGCAGCTGACTCTTGGTTTTAGCTCAGGTCATGATCTCATGGTCCTGGGATTGAGACCAGAGTCTGGCTCTATGCTCAGCATGGAGTCTGCTGGGGATTCTCTCTCCCCCTCTCCCTCTTCCCCTCTGCACCATGCACTATCTCTTTCTAAAATGAATAAGTAATTCTTTCAAAAAAATGTAGATCTGCTTTGAAGTTGTTAAGCAAATGCAATAGCAAATAATATTGTATAATGTTTGAAAAATACCTAATAGTTTATAAAGTGTCTTCCCATATATTTTCTCAGTGAATTGATTCTTTGAAATAGCTCTGTGGTGCCAATCCTCTATAGTCATTTAAATGCAACGTCCAGTTTTGTGGAATGATTAAAAATGACTCAGAAAATTGATACACAATTCTTGTAACACATGAACTCAGAGCATGCATTATAATCAAAATATATTGTAATGAAAGTTAGTTTTCAATTCAGTAAGATCAGATTCTCTTATTTTCTGGAAATTGATGCCAGGGTCCATTTTCTTTTAGTTCTACCACTAATTCAATCTCTTGTTGTTATTAGATATGTTTTATTCTGTTCTAAGACAGGAAAACATTGTTTTAGTCTATTATTTTCCTTGAATAGTAAAACCTATCAGTATATTTTTCTCTAAGATCTGACTCTTTGGAAATAAAAACTTTGTTTTACCTTTGAGAACATACATTTTACCTTTTAATTTTTTTCCCTTGATCTGGATATGAGAGGGTATTTGTGTTCAGCTGAAAAATCACATAAAGATATTTGCTTTTATCTAATAATGTCTACTTGTGAACATTAATTTAAATAAATTTTAGTTCAGAACATTTTATTATGAACACAGTGTTTTCATTACACTAGACCATTGATTTATAAAATTCAGAGGATATAAGGATCATCACCTTATAAGCTTTTTAGAAATGCTGATTTCAATACCCTAAGAGCAAATAGTCTAATCACTGTGTCCAGTGTTGGGTCTTTATTTCTTATCAAGTATTACAATAATTCTGATGCAGGTGGCCCAGACCATCCTTTGAGAAACATTGAACAGAACCAAGGTTTTGCAGAAAACACATCATATATATGCATTCAGGTGGGATCAGAGTGCATACATGACATTTGAATTTCTTACCGCTGAAAATCAGCACAACTGGCTTTAGTCTAACAAAAGGAAAAAGATAAACCAGGCACTAAGGACAGTGAGCCTTATCAAAAGGAGGGCTAAATAATTCAGAGGAGGCTGATTCTTCACCCAAATCCCACCAGAACCAGTCTTATCCTGTGAACATTGACTTCAGCTCTTCCTATGCTAACTTTAATGTACATTTATATCTTTGTACATTTTAATTCTGATGTGTTTCCAGTACATGAATAATTTATGTTCATTATAGATCAAAAAGAAAAGAAAGAAAATTCAAATAAACTAACAAACAAAAAATAAGTCACTTAAAATCTCTCCATCCAAAGCTTGCAACTCATCTTTTGTATGTTTTCTGGTGTGCATGTATTCACTGAAATTACCTGGAAAGATAGGTTAATGGATTATCTCTCTTCCTATAGGGAATATTCCTTTTTGCAATATCAGTCTGTGTTTTTAGTAAAGAATTGTTTAGATGGATTTGATCAACATGTCAATTTAAATGAGTTTTAGCTAAAAGAAAATCACAGGGTCACAGAACAGGGACATTGATGGTATGAACCTCCTTCTAGAACAGCAGATCCAAGTCCTCTAAGATATCCACATCTGGCCTTCTCCACACTTTCTGTTGGTCAAGAGTGTGCTTTCCATTGGCTTGAGTGCCAGGCAGGCTTCTCCATCACAGACCTGATTCTACTTCCCAGTTTCAGAGAGAAGCATGTGATGCAGCACTTTCTCATGATGCTGCCTTTGGCTTTTATTGAGATATTGATATGTTATCCCAAGTACAGTCACTGAGCGAGTAGAACAGAAGACTGCATGGCTACAACACCAGTGAAGGAAAAGCAGAACAAAAGAAGGCCAGAAAAATGGAGAGCTCAACATGGTTATCCTTGAGGCACTGTACCTGAGGCAATTTTTAGGCCATGACTATTCCTATTTTATAATCCTGCAAATTTTCTTTTAACTCCATCTAGTTTGACATCCCTTTCATCTGAAAAGTTCTTTGTTATATAGAGTTGGTCCTCATTATTCATGGATTCTGTATTTGCAAATTGGTCCACTTGCTCAAATTTATTTGTGACTCTGGGATCAATGCTCATGGTACTGTCTTGGTCATTTGTGGACACACCAAGAATTAAGAGAAATTTCTCATGTTATGTATGTGTTCCCAGTTGAAGTCAAACAAGGTGATGTTCTGTCTTCTTGTGTCACCTCTCATACTGTACAAAAGTGTCCTTTTCATGGTTGATTTATTGTCATGTCACATTTTTATACTTTTTGTAGGTGACTTATTTAAAATAACCCCCACGCATCATGCTGAAGTACTGTCCAGCATGCCTAAGTGCAAGAAGATTGTGATACATCTTATAGAGAATACATGTGTGTTATGTACACTTGGCTCAGGCATCAGTTTTAGCCCTGATGGCGAGTGAGTGAACAATACATACTAAGTAAGGTATCCTTTTTAAAATATTTTTATTTATTTCTTTGAGAAAGAGAGAGAGAGTGTGAGCAAGAGGGAGGGACAGAGAGAGAGGGAGAAGAGACTCCCAAATGAGCAGGAAGAGAGATGCAGGACTGGATCCAAGGACCCAGAGATCATGACCTAAGCCAAAGGCAGACACTTAACTGACTGAACCACCCAGGTGCTTCTAAATAAGGTGTTCCTTAAATAAAAGCATACATAAGACAAAATTATATATTGAGGTTAACAAAAATCTTGTGACCAGGGGCTTGCAACAAACTACCCCGGTATTTGCTGTATTTGATAATCAGCACTTGGTGTGACTTTATATAGAATATAGCTTCTGTGAATAATAAGAACTGAGTGCATACATAAGATACTAATATGTACTGTTTTGCAACCTTTTTATGTTATGTAATACTGTAAGTATTAATACTTTTGGATAGTACTTAATTTTGTATGACAACATTATATGAAAAGACTGAGTGGTTATATGTATATATACATATATACATATTTGTGCATATGTGTATATATGTACACAAATATGTACATATTTGTATATATGCATAGGTATTTTTGTGCATGTTTCTTTGTGAGTCATTATATTAGGAGCTCAGTATATGTTTTTTGTTTGTTTGTTAGTTTGTTTCCCCAAAGTGCACTCTTCCTGCTTGGGGAGACCCAGTTCTGTCTGTTAAACAGCTTTGCTTTGGTTTATTAATGAATAAGTGATTTTACACATAAAACAAATTAATTCTTTATCATACAAGTTGTAAATAATTTTCTGAGTTACTTATTTGCCCTCTAACGTGGCTTCTATTTTCTTGGCATAAATAATTTTTGAGTATGTATGTGATCAAATACATCAATGTTTACCTTTATTTCTACCTCTGATACTTTGTTTAGAAAGCATTTTTCCATCCTTCAAATTTCTCCTCTGTTTTTAATACTTATTGCTGTTTTCCAGAGTTATTATCAATGTACATTTTCTTATGCATTTTCTGGTATATCAGTGGGATTTGGAGAGAGAGGGGTTAATTCATGTGTTAGCTGGTCATCTTAAAGGGCAAGTCTCAACACTATTTCTCTTTTAACTTAGGAGATGAGGAATCATGTCACAGTTTCCTCATTACTGAAACATTATTGCATTTCTGGAATATATTCAAACTCATGATGATATTCTTTTAATACTATGCTAGATTCAGTTTGTTAATTTGTTTTAGAATTTTTACATTTATCTTCAAGAAAGACAGATACATATAAACACACAAAGAGAATTTGTTCTGGAGCATTTGCAGAATGCTGAAATTTTTTGTTCCTCAAATGTTTATGAGGGTATTGCCTATAATGTCCAGATCTGGCACATTTTAGGGAGATTTTAGTACATATATGTGTATGTATGTATTTTATATATATATGTATATATATATGTGTGTATACACACACACAGACATGCATACCACTATTTCATAACTATCTAATAAGGCTTTCTGAATTAATTTTTGTATACATTCTAAGATTTTCCTTGAAAATTAAACATTTTATTAATATGTATATTGATTAGCATCAAAAGAGCCCCCTTTCTCATTTAATTTTTAACAACTTGATTTAGATAATAGCTTGATTTTTATAAGTGTTTTTAAAATTATTTCTAGATTTATGCATTATTGTTATCAATGGTATTTGATTTAGGAACCACTTGTTTAACACATATTATGTGCCAGAGTATTTCAGCATTTAACATTTATTTAATTGTTTCTACAAGCCTATGGCATAATTTCTCTTATTATTTCCATTTGCCAAATTGGAGGGAAAAAAAAAGCATAAGGTACAGAGAGATTAAGTAATTTGCCTAAATTCACACAGCAACTTCTTTCAAGACATGTCTACAAAGGCAAAGGAAACAAAAGCAAAAATGAACTTTTGGGACTTCATCAAGATCAAAATCTTCTGCATACCAAAGGAAATAGTCAACAAAACAAAGAGGCAACCCACAGAATGGGAGAAGATATTCACAAATGCCACTACAGACAAAGGGCTGATATCCAAGATCTATAAAGAATTCCTCACACTCAACACTCAAAAAAACAGATAATCACATCAAAAAATGTGCAGAAGACATGAACAGGCACTTCTCCAAAGAAGACATACAAATGGCTAACAGATACATGAAAAAATCTGCATCATCATTAGCCATCAGGGGTATTCAAATCAACACCACCTTTAGATACCACCTTACACCAGTTAGAATGGCCAAAATTAACAAGACAGTAAACAACAAGTGTTAGAGAGGATGTGGAGAAAGGGGAACCCTCTTACAGACTTGGTGGGAATGCAAGTTGGTGCAGCCACTTTGGAAAACAGTGTGGAGATTCCTTAAGAAATTAAAAATAGAGCTTCCCTATGACCCTGCAATCACACTACTGGGTATTTACCACAAAGATACAGATGTAGTGAAAAGAAGGGCCATCTGTACCCCAATGTTCATAGCAGCAATGGCCACAGTTGCCAAACTGTGAAAAGAACCAAGATGCCCTTCAACAGATGGATGGATAAATAAGATGTAATCCATATATACAATGGAGTATTATGCCTCCATCAGAAAGGATGAATACCCAACTTTTGTATCAACATAGAAGAGATTATGCTGAGTGAAATAAGTCAAGCAGAGAGAGTCAATTATCATATGGTTTCACTTATTTATGAAGCATAAGAAATAACACGGAGGACATTGGGAGAAGAGAAGAAGGGAGTTGGGGGAAATCGAAGGGGAAAATGAACTATGAGAGGCTGTGGACTCTAAGAAAGAAAATTAGGGTTTTGGAGGGGAGGGGGTTGGGGGGTTGGGTAAGCACAGTGGTGGGTATTATGGAGGGTATGTATTGCATGGAGCACTGGGTGTGGTGCATAAACAAGGAATCTTGGAAGACTGAAAAAATAAAACAAAACTAAAAATAAATAAATAAACTCACACAGATAGAAAATGGAAGAGCCAGGAGTGAAAGCAGGTTGTTTGTCTCTAGAGTGTTTTCCATTTTAACCACAACATTATGTTAAAAGGAAGAACACTTTCAAGAGGGATAATTGAAAAATGCTGCAAGAGCTTTCATACATATATGAAAGGGTCTTCTTTAAACCCCTTTCTGCAATAGTTTTGTTTACCTAAATTTCTGAAAGGTAGCTCTACCTGTTCAAACAGTCACTATTTTCAAGTAATAGAAATTTTATAGCGACAAAAAAAATTAAAATAAAACAAAGAATGAGAAGAAAAGAATGGATTGGGGAAGCTGTACCACTTAGAGAAAATTGCCTTTGCTGGTAACACCCCAGGCAGCAGCAGTTAGGAGCTCAGTGACCTTAAGTGCCACAGAGCCATTAAAAGTAATGAGGTGTGAGCTCAAGCCAATGACTGATAAAAAGACAATGTCTTCTCAGGGGCTCGAGCTGTAATATCCAACATTAATGTATTAGTATCAGTAGATGAAACATGACGAGTACTAAATCTCATTTGCATAATGGATGAAGCTTGGGAAGGAGTTCCAGATGGCTGATGGGCACCTTGAGCCAAAAGGAGAATTTTTTTAAAAGACTCAATATACAAAGTTTAGAATATTAAGACAAAAGTAACAAAAAAAAAAAAAATAGAGCAAATGTAAGGGACTGTTGGACAATGCACTTCTTTTAAATTTGAAATAAAATTAAGTAAACTTGCCTATAGAACCCAAATATGCCATCCAGTGGTCCTGGCTGGACTGACAAGCTCTGTCTCTCAAATCATCCTCATTGCTTAAGAAAACAGATAATAATAGATAATAAATCGGTTGGGTAAACTTTGAGTAAACTTATCCAAATCTCAATGCAGATGTCTAAAATACTTATTTGACTATGTTTTGTGCAATTTCTCAATTGTGCCAGTATTTGAATGAAAATCATACAGTGCACTCAATTTACTAGTCACAGTCTGGCTTGTGGGGAAAGAAATCCTTTCTGGGGAGTAAATGTGACTAGATTTAGTCCTTATGCAAGTTTCTCTCTAAGCAGATGGAATGATCCAACATCAATTATGTGGGCATGTGTGTATGAGAGTGTGTGTGTGATGTTAGTTCTTTACGTCTCTTATAATAGTTGTGATTTATATTTATAGAGATTACTATACAGGCATACCTCACAGACATTGTGAGTTTGGTTCTGAACCTCTGCAATAAAGTAAATATTGCAATAACGTGAGTCAAATAATTTTTTTCTTGTTTTCCAGAGCACATAAAAGTTATGTGTACATTATACCATAGTCTATTGAGTGTGCAATAGCATTATGTCTGATATAACAATGTTCATACCTTAATTTAAAATTACTTTATTGCTAAAAAGTGCTAGTCATCATCTGAGCTTTTTCTAACTCATAATCACTGATCACATATTGTTATAACAAATATAATAATAAGAGAAAAATTTGAAATATTTTGAGAATTACCAAAATATGAGATTGAAGCAAGAAGTGAGCAACTGTTGCTGGGAAAACAGTGTCACTAGACTTGCTTGTTGCAACTTTGTTTCAATTTGTCAAGAACTAAGTATCTTAGATGCTCAATAAAGTAAACTGCAATAGATTCCATTTTACCTATACTACAAATACATATGGTTTGAGTGCAGTTCATTCTAATAAAAAGGGCTATGCAAGTTCTGAGTTACCACTGAACAAAATCACAAAGCGTGTAGCACCATACTACCCCAGACCTCTTCTAGGCTGGGGGCCATGTCCCTGTGGACAGGCACAACCTAGTAGGACAGACCACCTACTCACATTCTGCATTCTACTCTTAAACAATGGAATGTCGCATTAAATAGTGCCCTCTTCACCTTCAGAAATTTGCCTCATCCGGGGCCACCTCAGCCAATTCATGACATTGATATCCTCACACCATCCCTCCTAAATTCAGTTTGAATCTTTTCATATTTCATGCTTTAGTTCTCTTTAAAGGTAATAATATTATTCTCAGGGCACCTGGGTGGCTCAGTGGGTTAAAGCCTCTGCCTTCAGCTCAGGTCATGATCTCAAAGTCCTGGGATTGAGCCTCACATCCGACTCTCTGCCCAGTGGGGAGCCTGCTTCCCCCTCTCTTTCTGCCTGCCTCTCTGCCTACTTGTGATCTCTCTCTCTTTGTGTCAAATAAATAAATAAAATCTTCAAAAATTTTTAAAAAAAATAACTATTTCGGCTTTTAATTCACCTGATTTCACTCTCCCTCATTTGTGGGGAATTGTTTCATGATTTGATGGTCTTTTTGCCTGTGAAAATGCCTTTGCCAATTTGCCAAATGCCTTTTCCAATTTGGTCATGATCCCTTTCATCCTTCACTTGGGCTGCCCTGTGTGGTAGCGAGCTTCACTCTGCTGGATCCCAGTTGTGGGCTTGATTAAAGTGGTACATTTCTTTCAAATTAGTAATAAGTCAGGTAACATGAATTGAGTTATGTATTTTCGCTCAAGGAATGAGGTAAAAACAATTGCAAGACATTTTAGGCACTCCATGGGTCACTCCAAACCAAGTCTGGAAGACTCTTTAGGATAATACTATAAAGACCACCATCTATCTACTCATGGGAATAAGGAGTCCATTTCTTTCCATGTAATTTCAATACAAAGAAAACACTCTGGTCAGACATTTATTTGAATATTCGATTGAGCAGATTAGAGGTGGACATTAATTTCATAACACACCTATACCTCATTCCTTAACTGATAAAGTAATTCTGTGTATCCATATCCTGTGTTATTGAAGCTGTCCTCTGGCTTTAGTATGCATCCCTGAGAACACTACCAACTCATAAGATGTCTTCTGCAGCCACATTTAAACAGCCATAACATCGCACCTGGAAACTGAATGATCTGCCCAGAGAACGTTTCTCGTGAGTTTCAGACCTGGGACTGAAACTCGTATCTTCTTACTTTAAATCCAATGACCTTTCCACGCTCAAGTCATGAGGTTTTTGTTAGAGCCAGGACCGGTGACAGCACAGCATTGCATGGGTGGAAGGAAGGAGCTCAACAACTATGTTACTGGTGGTATTCTTTAGAAGGTAGAACACAAACAGGGTTAATACAAATAATGGGGGCTTTTCCTCATGCTATATGAAGAGAACATGCTAAATTAAAACTGGTAGGTAAGTCTAAACATATAGTTAGACATTTGAAAACAAGTTTTATAATCATTTTCACCAATTATTGTTTTAGAGGGAGGAGGAAAAAAAAAAAAAAACCCTCCTGTTTGTCTCCTCTAATACCAAATGTCAGTTTCTGATACCAGGTGTGTGGGTTTTTCCACACACCAGGCAATTCTGGGTTACCAGCTGGATGTCCTACAGTTCAACTTAATTTTGACACTATCTACCTGGAGATAGCAACAAATTCCACGGGTTAAGGGCTCTGTCCCATGAGAATGCCCCTATTTCAGACTCTAACAGAAAGTCCAGGTTATTACCTGTGTTTCTGACTGATTGGCTATAAATTGCAAGTTCCCATGACCCCAGCTCAGGTTTGATTACTTTGCTAGAATGGCTCACAGAACACAGGAAAATAATTTACTTACTAGATTACCAGTTTATTACCAAGGATAGTAAAGGATACAAAATAATAAGCCTGATGAAGAGGTACATAAGGCAAGGTCTGGATGAGAGTCCTGAGCATAGGAGCTTTTATCCCCTCGGGTTTGGGATGTACCACCTTCATGTCACACATTCTTGTTCACCAACCCCGAAGCTCTAAACTCCATCTTTTTTGGATTCTTATGGAAGCTTCGGCATATACTCATGGTCAATTAAGTAATTGAGCACTGGTGATTAAATTAATTTCCATCCCTTTTCCCTTCCAGTGAGGTCGAGAGTGGGTGGAACTTTTCAACACTCTGAACATAAAGTTGATTCTTCTGGCAACCTATTCCTATTTTTAAGAGCTTTCCAAAAGTCACCTCATTAACAGAAGCAAGAGTGTGGTTGAAAGGGACCTGTTATGAATAACAAAATACACCCATTTCACCTTTACTACTCAGAAACTACTTCAGGAACTCACAACAAAACTAAATATTAGAAGATACCTCTACAACTCTTATACAGAAAATTACAAGGATTTTAGGAACTATATGCCAAAAACTGGGGATGAAGACCAAAATATGTATTCATTGTTGTATAACAAAACTACAGTGATGAATGCTGAGTTAAAATGAATCTCAATTTTAGAATAAGACAGTATATGAAAATTTTGACATGAAATTTATAATCTCTGCCTTTACGATTCTTATTATTCTAAAGGAAATTATATATGTGTGTGTGTGTGTGTGTGTGTATATGAATGAAGGAGGCTATCATACATATACAGACAGATATAGATGTTATATGTATATTATATATGTATATATAATATAATGTATTATATATAATGTGTATATATTATATTACATTATATATAATACATTATATTATATATACATATATAATATACATATAACATCTATCTGTATCTATATCTATATCTATATCTATATGATAGCCTTTCTTCATTTCATCTGCAGAGAAAACATTCTAACACCCCCAGTCATGCCTGAAACCACAGATAGTACTAAATTCTGTATATACTATATTTATTTCTATACATACATACCTGTGATAAAGTATAATTTATAATTTATAATGCAGGCACAGTAAGAGACTGACCACGACAATAATAAAAGAGAACAATTATAACAATATCTTATGATACATATTATGTTAATATAGGATTAAAAAGTATCTTCTTTGGAGCAACTGGGTGGTTCACTTGGTTAACAGTATGGCTTGGCTCAAGTCATGATCTCAGGGTCTTGGAATCAAGCCCTGAGTCAGGCTCGCTGCTCAGCATAGAGTTTGCTTGTCCCTCTCCCTCTCTTCCTTCCTCTGCTCATGCAGTCTCTCTTGCAAATAAATAAAATTGTTTTTAAAAGTAAAAAAAAAAAAAAAAAAGATTCTTGTCCTATACTTAGACTTGTGATATAATAGGAGATGATAAAATGCCTATGTAATGAGATGAAGTGAGGTGAATGGTGTAGGCATTGTGACATAGCTTTACTCTTCTATTGACCTTCTGAAGAGACATCTGAAGGAGAATCATCTGCCTCCCAACTGTGGTTGACTTCAGGTAACTGGAACCCTGGAAGGGGAAACTGGGGATAAGGGAGAACCACTATGTGTATATTCTAGATCTCTGCTTCTTGATTATAATTTGCCTCTTTTTTTCCTTATAGCATCCATAATATCAATACAGTTTTGTTTAAAAATATATATAGAAATACTGAATAGCAATAATAAGGTAATACTACCTAAAGATAACCATTTTGGAATCTGTAAAACTACAATTGCCTTCTTATGGGAAATGTTTTCATGCTGTATAGAAAGTCACATAACATGTTTCTTTAACATCACTATAGCCACACGTTCGCATTTCTCAAGCTGTTATTGGGGAAGCACAAGCATTAACATGTGTTGCTTGAATAGTTATTCATGGTCAAGTATGCTAAAATGATGAGTTGAATCAGTTTTGACTGGTTTTGTTGCACTCTTCTTGACTTCTTTTGTTCACTTGTAAGATTCAAGCAGAAAGCTGCTACTACCTTGGTATATACGTCCCCTGTTGTTAACTGAAGTTCATTAAGAGTCTCTTAGCTCAAAGAAAAAAAGAAGACCAAAAGAAGACACATTGTTCTATACCATTTATTGCTCCATAATTAAAATGAAAGCCATGTGGAACGTAAAATTGAACAAGATAAGGTCCCTGCCCTCAATTTGCTTTCGATCAAGTAATAGCCAAGTTTTAAGAAATGGAAGTGGGACAAGTAAATGCCTTTACTGCTGCTACAGAGCTCCCCAGGCTCAGTCTTGCTTTCCTGTCTCAATGGTGCAAGGAGGGAGTAAATTGGTGGGAAGGGAGAGAAAATCACTTACGTTGACACTCATGCTAAGGCACATACATGTCACACCTACATGTTGTCAAATCAGCACATTTTTCTACTTTGAGTCCCAGTTCCAGATGAGAGAAAAATTACCATTGCTCTGCTTGTCTTCCACTTTGTTTTGTAAGAATACCTGCCAGGCATTTTAACATAATTTCTCCGTGTATTATTGAGACATGAGTGTGAATATAAAGTGTGATTTTATAGGACCTGTATTTTAAGAATAGCATCAGAAGGAGAATAGAAATTTACTTAAACAAAATGAGAGCATTTATTTGTGTATAACATAATACCCATAATACCCATGAAATACCTAAAACAGCCTTAAATCTAACACCAGGTACACAAGCAGTTTTTCTTCTGTAAAACGGTTCTTTAAAAAAAGAACTGCACCTGATTTTATTTGATTAACCATCGATATTGAAGATATTCACTAAGATTAATGTTTAAAAAATATTTAAAAGATTTGAGACCAAGTTTAAAATGAGACAATTCCATTCTAAATAGCATCAAAATAATAGTATATTTCAGAATATTTTGAGTAAGAGAAGTGCAAGACTAGGACATTAAAAATCACAAAACATTCCTGAGGGAAACCTTCCCCCATAAGAAATATCCAGCTTGAAATGTCAATATTTGAGAAATAGAGATGAGAAACACTGCTCCAGAAGGAGATTTTTGCACGAAGACCTGAGCAATAAGGAGCCAGTCATGCAAATATCTGGTAGAAGAATAATTCTTCTAATTCAGGTACAGGAACAAAAGCTCTGAGATGGGAAAGGAGCCCAGTATCCATACAAGACAGAAAGATTGCTTGTCTGGGAGAATGCAACAAGAGCTGAAAATAAAGGACCAGATAATGTCAAGGAAGAAGGTAGGGACCAGATTCAAAATATCTTTACATACGAGATAGAGTCATGTATGGAATTTTAATATGATTGAGTAGGTTTTTCAACTGGTTGAATGAAATTTAAATACACACCGCATTCACAACTTGGAGGACTGCCAGCTCCATTGCTCTTTCCTTGGCTTGGGCCCCTTAGCATTTTTATCGTTGACTTGGATAAGGACAAAGAAGGCTTATTATCAAATCTGTGCCTGACAACCAGCTCAGGCAGATAAGTCGTACAGGGAATGACAGAATCAGGATTCAAAAGCATCCTGACAGGCTGAAAGGGTGGGTTGAATTTAAGAAGTGACATTGAATAAAGCTAAATGGGATATTCTGCAACAGGGTCAGAAAGCACATGGTTCAAAAGAGTCAGGGAGAGGCAAGCGTGAACAGCAGCATGGGTTAAAATGTTAGAGGCATTTTTGCCAGCTATGAAATTAATGGGACCCAGCAGGGTTAGAGAGCCACCATTGAGGTCAACATGGACCTCAGATGAATTGACTGAGGAACTGTATCCACGACCAAGTAGACCTCACTCCATATCTGCAACCCCACTGCCAGACTATACTTTCAGAAGAAAAGGTAACAAACCCAGGTTTGATAAAAGGTCAGAAAAAAAAACGAGGAAGTAGGATCTTAAAGTGATCCACATTTCACTTTACCTGATTCACATACTGGAAGGTTGGAAGTCCATTTCAGGAATTAGATTTCTTTGGGGACAAGTTTGAATGTCCATTAGTAGAAGAAAACTGTAAGTGGACATTCCGAGTGAATACTGAGAGAAATTTCTTACAGTAATAGTTGACCCAAAATTCAGTGGCAGCTCTTCAAGATTGTGAGTTCCACCTCCCCAGAAGTTTGCAAGCAGAGACTGAGGAAATGTGTTTCAGGGAGAATTTCTAAGGAATCCATGGAGGAACACTAGACTTGGAAGGCTTCTTTAAGTTTCCAAGATTTTATTATTTAGTAATTTGGTCACAAAGGTTGAACTGCCTTTTCACTATTTATACTTGTCTTTTCACCCACACACATGCGAAAATTCATTTAATAAAAAGGTTAAATGCAAACAAATAGATAGTAGCCAAGGTTAAACAAGATTTTGAAACAAATTATTTCATTTCAACCTTGCTTTGTTTTGCTGTATTGTTCGTTGTTTCTCTCAAGTCTGTTGGGATTTGAACAGACAAAAAAGATGTTTATTTTCAGAGAACTCTCTCTTAAGTGAGGCTGATACCTCCTATCCACATTCTGGTCCTATTCTGAGAGCTTGATTTAAAATCCACTCTATGCACCACAGAATCCAACACCTGAACTGGAAAGAGTGAGTTTGTTGCTTTCATGGGTGGAAAAGACCTTCATAGGTCACTTGCAACAGAATCACCTGGGAGCCACACTTCTTTCTAACACACAGGGAAATACCATGGGTGTGAATCAGATATTCAAGCTTGTCTATTAGCGATCACAGCCATCCAGGCAGTATTGTAGAAGGTGAAAAACTTGAGAGTTGAAATTGGCTCCAAGAAAATTTGGTCTTGTTTCATTTTACTTTCATTACTGTAACTATTAAGAGTTTAAGCTTAAAAAAAAAAAAAAAAAAAAAGACAAGAGAGTGAATAGATACAAGAGCCTGAATCATAATAACATTCTTCTTATTTAAAGAAAAGTAAGGCAAGCCAATGGCACATCTTCTAGTGGTTCCTTTAAACCTGGCTTGTTGTTTTTATGACACCTAAAATTTACTTAATTTTTTTTCTGCTGCAACAAAAATGTTTTCACTGTGTTCTTCCAGGACCTTTCCATTCTGATGCACTTGCATTTTCTGTGTTTTGTTTTGTTTTGTTTTAAATGAGTGAACCCTTTGCATCAGTTTTGTTACTTGGCTGGATTTTAGGAACCTGTTATTTACTTTTAAGCCAGTAAATATTCCATCACAATAAATTCATTGAGTGAAATTAGGTTTTATCCTCATATTAAGTACAGATAATATATTGGCTAGATTTTCCCAAAAGTGTCATGAAGTCTGCCAGATCTTATCACACATGCTTTTTGCAACTATAATTTGATGGCCTTAATTAATCGATTTTTACTTAATCAACTTTGTGTCTCTTCTAATTTATCTTTTAGAAATGAAAAAATAAGTTGTGATGCTAAAGTCAAATAAGTATAAATCAGGATTTCTCACATAGTAAAATTCATAATTTCAGCATTATACTTTTCCAAAAAGCATTGCATGAATTATCCTTATTCTCCCTATATCTTAACCGCAATAACATGCTCTTCCTCTATGTGTGTTGATGGTACAACGATAATGGGGAGTAGCATTATCTATGCCTAATTCTCAAGGACAATTAACATGCCTCAGAATAACTACATAAAATAGATTTATCTTCATAAACAAAACTTATAACTGAAACTAAATATCCACAAAAAGAAATCTGTAAGAAAATTGTCAAATATATTTCTCCGTTTATGATGACTCTGCCTTATTTCAGAATTCTTTAAAAATACTATTAAATATAGAAGTGCCTGGGTAGTTCAATGGGTTAAGCATCTGATTCTTGGTTTCAGCTCAGGTCATGATTTCAGGGTCGTGGTATGGAGGCCCACATGGGACTCCACACTAGACATGCAGCCTGCTTAATATTCTCTCTTTCTCCTTTGCCCTCTTCCCACAGCATGCATGTGTGCTCGCTCTTTCTCTTCCTCAGAACAAAAACAAAAAAAAAACATTAAGTATAGATCTCATATCTATACTAATTATCTAAGTTAAAGGAAATGTTACTAACCATATCTAAGGAAAACCATGTAGCTTTTAAAAATATTGAAGATATTTGTTTCCTGGAGAAGTAACAAAGAACCACAAACTGGGTCGCTTAGTACAACAGAAATTTATGGTGTCACAGTTTTGGAGGTCAGAAGACTGAAATCTAGGTGTCAGCAGGGCCGTAGATCCTCCCTGTGAAGTCACTGAAGAAGGATTTGTCCTAATCTTCCTCCTAGATTCTGGAAGTCCCTTAGCTTGTAGCAGCGTTGGTACAATTTTCCCATGAATGTTCTCATAAGGACACTAAACAGGGTGCCTGGTGGTTCAGTCAGTCAAGCATCCAACTCTTGATTTTGGGTCAGGTCATGATCTCAGGATTGTGAGATCAAGCCCCAGGGAAGACTCGGTGCTGGCCATGGAGACTGCTTAACATTTTCTCTCTTCCTCTTCCTCTGCCCCTCCCACCCTAAAAGAGAAGAGCACCCGTCATATTATATGAGGAGCCCACACCACTCTAGGATGACCTCTTCTGACCTTACTAAGGTATCTGTACATTGGTATTTCTAATTCTGAAGTACTGAGGGTGAAGACTTCAATACATAAAATTTTAGGGGACACAATTCAACCTATAACACTTCATTTCCATTCTCTATAGGAATAGACACTTGTTTCCTCAGCCTTCTTGAAGCTGGCATGGGCAAGTTGGAGCTCTGGAAAGGATTGTTGTTGGTATAAAAAAGAGCAGTATAAAGAAAGTTTGGGCCTCTATTATTGTTTATCTTTGTATGTATCTATGTATTGTTTATCTTTGTAATGTGAGGACACAATGCTTTGAGCTGCCAGACCTGTCTTAATCCATGAAGGGTACTATCACTGTAGAAGTCTGAGCAAAATATGGAAAGGGCTAGTGAGAATCCAACTTTGGGATGTCAGTCATGAAGGCTCTTGTTATATGACATATATATACATACATTAACATTTTATTATTTCATACATATAGCATTTCAGCCCCTTTCATTTGAATATTAAAAATATACCAAATAATGCAGTTTTGATATAAGTTTTGTCAACCCCTTTTCCTGGGACTATCAAGCTCTCAGGTCTACCACCTAGAGCCTTACCTCCCTTTAGTAAGGTTCTTACCATTGGACTGTAGGACATCCCAGAGCCTGACTGAGGAGAAACACTTAGAATTCATTGCAGTTAATGTTACAACATTGTCATAATTGGGCTTTTATTTCATTGATTCCTTCAAGCATCCTCTCTTTGAATCCTTATTGTTTGTCTCTTAAAGTTCAATGAATGAAATAGAAAAACGTCTGTGTAATTTGAGCATAAATTGTAGAAATATAGGAAATTAAATTTTTGAAAAACTTTTGGAAGGTGGAAGTCAGTTAGACACAACTGACTTTAGTGATCTAAACTATTATTAAGGACACAACCCTGTCATCACACAGTCATGCTCCAGAGGTCAAGGTGCCTTGATTGCTGCCATTCTCGTGCAACATACAGACGGCCAGTGTCAAGAGACAGAGGCCGCCATTGCTCTTAACATCACAGCCTTGTTGCCAAAAGAAGGAAGACAACCGATACTTCACTTACTACTTCCCAGTTCTCAAGCTATTTCTTCTTTTGGGCAAAAATCTAACATACATACTGTAAGGTATCTGGGAAATACACTTGTAGAGCAAGAAACCTAGAAGGCAAAGTCCATTGACCACAGTCATCACAGTATACAAAAGGTATATTCCGAAAGTCCCATGGGGAATTAAAACAAATAATCTGAATACTCAAGAAGTTGAACTTCCAGTAGAGATAAGAAGCCTGCACACAATTTTTAAGTATTACGGATTACACACACACACACACACACATATATGTTTAAATACGGGGATCATAAGAGAAGTAGAGTAAACATTAAAGGTGCACTCACATTAAGGAAAAGGTTATCTGGAGCACATCAGGAGTGGAAAAGATGAAGAGATCTGAAAGTCCACAGATAACCTTAAACAAAGAAAGTTTCAAAAAATTAGAATTTCATTTAATAGGAAGTAGAAGCTCATGACAGTTCTCCTGGCTCACCAGGTTTTCCTGGAACCAGGATATTCCTTCCTGGTCTTCTTTTCTGGATCCTCCTGCATCTTCTAACATTTAAAATGTACAGTTCCTTCGGGACTGATACTAGGCTCTCTGTTCCTCTGTGTGTTAGTTATCCCCATGGCTTAAATACTGCCTCTATTCTTCTAGCTCTCAAACTTCTATTTCTAGCTATGATGGTTATTTATGTGTCAATTTGCCTGGGCCACTGGGTGCCTAAATATGTAATCAAACATTATTCTGGGTGTGTCTGGTGAAGAAGTTTCTGGATGAGATTAACAGTTGAATTGGTGGAGTGTGTGAAACAGATTGTACTCTCAGTAAGAGTTTGTCTCATCCAACCAGTTCAGAGTCTGCATAGAACAAAAAGGCAGAGTGAGAGATAATTCCTTCTGTCTGACTGGTTTTGAGGCTGGGAGAGCAGTTTTTTCCTACCCTTGAAATTGAACTGAAACATTGGGTCTTCTTGGGTCTTGGGCCTGCTGGCTTTCAGACTGAAAGCATACCATGGGCATTCCTGGTTCTCAGTACTTCTGACTGGGACTGAAAATACACATCCATGTTCAACTAGTGGTCTCCAGCTTATGGGCAGCAGATCTTGAGATACATCTTTTCCATAATCCATGATCGTATAAACTAATTTCTTATAATAAATATCACTTTATTTTTCTTTCTCTCAATATGTATGAATGTGTGAATGTGTGCATGCATGTACATATCTATTTATCTATTTATCAATACTATATATCTCAATATATATCTGTGTCTATATCTATACTGGTATCTATCCTATTGGTTCTATATCTCTGGAGAACTATGACTAATTTACTAGCATTAGTCTCTTCAAACCTCTAGAACTGACAGTAGCCTACTCAACATATTTAAATTCATCAACCAAGTTTCTCAAGTCCAAAATCTGGGAAATATTTTGAAATTCTCCACACCTCACATCCAGTCCATCAGCAAATCCAATGCTGTTTGCTTCTACAGTATTTGCCATACCTCTCTGTTTCACTCTGCACCCCCACCACATCGCCATCTTGTGTTTACACACTGATGCAATCGTCTTACTCAACTCTACCATTCCCATTTGGTCCATGACCAATCCATCCACTCTCCATAACATATAAATCAGACATGTCATGTACTCAAAACCCTAGAGGAATCCCATCACCTGATATCAGATATATTGATCTGCCATCCAAGACTATAGAGGCTCTGACATATGTCTTCAACTCCCCCTCCTTTGGGTCTCCATGTGGCACTTTCATTTTCTGTCCCATTAGCCTCTTATGCTCCACTATCATATGAACTCACATTCTTAATATTCCTAGACTTCATGCACACTGTTCCGTTTTCCTCTTTTGTAAGATCTTGAAATGTCCAGGTCCTTCTTGTCCCTCTGCTTAAATCTGAAACCTATTCTTATTTTTGGGTCCAGGTCCTTCTTGTCCTTCTGCTTAAATCTGAAACCTATTCTTATTTTTGGAGAATTTCTTAGTATTAACTATCTCTGTATCTTATTCATTTTCTTTAGACTACATCACAAGTTGTGATCATGTTATTATTTACATGTTTTCTTATTTTTGGTCTGTCTCTCCAAATTGACTATGGGCACCTCCAAGCTGGGAACAATGCATGTCACTTTCATTCTTCCCTCTGAATATTAGAACCTCATGCTTTATAAATTATAAATAACAAGTTCATAATGAATATTTTGGGGATGAATAATTATACTTCATTTATTCTGTTACCTTTTTTTATTTCTATTTTCTCATATTGTCACTTTATCCCCCATCCTCTCTGTTGCTCTTTGCTCCCTCCTTCCTTTCAATGTTTCTAAATTGAAGATTATTAGCAACATAAAAACCAGGCAGGGAATTTAAGCTGCTGACGTTGTGGCATTGGATAGACTCAGCTCAGCAGCACGGCGCCAGGAGCAATCTGCAACAGCCTTTGGAGGAGACCCCCTTCTAATCACCTCAGATTTTAAACATCATTGGCTATGTTGCCTCCCAAGGTTATGGCAAAACTTAATCTCATTTCTGTTAATAGTAAATTCCCTCTCATTCTGTTATAATTAGTCACTGTGGAGTTTTAGAAAGGTCATTTGGTTGAAATATGAGGCTGCAATTTGTTTAAAGGGAAAAATAGGCAGAGGAAATTATCTTTCCACAATTCATTAGCCTAGGTCACAGTTACCCCAGGCATTGTGAGTGTATGTTGTAGACAGGCTAGCACCACCATGACCAGAATGCATGCTTGGTCCTGGAATAGACACAGATTCACTAAGCTGCTGTTAATCTGAACCACACTGATGTTATATCTCTCCAAAATCAAAACATCCATTAAAAAGTAAAAATAGGTCCACTTCATTCCAGATGTGGCTCTGGAATGTAATGCCAGGTAAAACATATCTGGAAAAAGCTAGATTATTGGAAAAAGTAGTTTGGAACACCTGCAAAGCCAATAGATATCGGCAAGATCTTGTATCTTGCCCCTGCTTCATTCTTAGTGGTCATTCAAATCAAAGAAATATGTGTATCCATTTCTAATTCTATCAAGGGAGGTATCACTTTTGCAGAAGACTGCCTAAATTTGATCATTAGCAAACTACAAAGATAAGAAAATAGCAAAGGTCTCAGATTTTAAGGCTGAAAGAAGAGTCCATTTTCCTTCATTATATGTTAGTGCAGCTGTATAAACTGCTCACATGCATTTCTGATAAGAAGATTCTGAACTTGTATATTGTTCATTGCTATTGTGACTATTGGCTAAAAAGTAAAGGTTGAAGTTCTAAATCAATTGATTTTTCAGAAACATGTTTTAGGAGTTGAAGAGGCACAATGTTATTGCCATCTGGTTTAACATCGTTTCTTTCCTGAACATAAGAACAGTAATAAGATTTTTAAAGGCTATGTGCATTTATTGCATTTTGATTATATTTATATATTTGTTTTTCACGTTCAGGCAAGACTGTTAGTACATTGCATACTTAGAAACTTAAGTGTGCACACATCACTAACATAGTAAAGCTACATTCCTTCTGCAGTATTTACCTTCAATATGCATAATATAATACATTTTTGAATTTTAAAGAATTAAAAGGAACTTTTCAAACAAATTGGAAGACAGTTAATGAGTAAGTCAGTTTGACTACACCCCAGAGAAGGAGAAACTTTGAATTATGATCCCTACACGAATCAAACTCATGGCTATAGGATTATAGTCATAAAGGAACAAAAAGTATTAAATACCCAAATGTTGAAGAGAAGAACATTGAAGAAAAGTTTAATGAGCAGTTGAGTAACAATATCGGTGATCAAAACAGAAAATAAAATTCTAAAAAAAAAAAAATGTTTACAGAATCAAGAATAACAAAAGATAAAATCAGGAGCCAGAATAAAGTATTCACCATCTTGGTCTTTCATACCTGTCTTTCCCTACCAGGGAATATAATTTTATTTGCATCTTCCTCTAAAACACAACATCAGAAAACATTTTTTTCTCTTGTGGTGACTCACTTTAATAACTCTGATCTCCAGGCTTCAGGCGTAATAGGACTTTAGCAACTTGGGTCGGCAGGAAATGGAAACGAGCCAGCATAGGCTGTTCTAAGAAACCTGAACTGAAGGTGGCCTGATGTCCAAGCATGTTTGCAGGAAACTTAAGTATAGCATCAATGGGGATAAAGAAAAAGTGTATATCTTAATGTAGTTCTCCAATGCTTAGAAAAACAAGTATAGAATAGATTGAAATATCAAAAACACATGCAAAGGGATGAATGAATTAGGAAAAGAGGCCATGGCTGCATTTGTTTTGGGACAGTGTTCCCCAGTAGAATTCTTCTGGATAGCAGACATGTTCCATTATCTGCCCTGTGGATCTTGTAACCACTAGGCCACAAGTGGCTCTTGAGCCTCTGAAATATGGCTAGTTGGACAGAAATTTCAAATTTGATTTTTTTTAAGAATTTATTTATTTATTGGACAGAGAGAGACATAGCAAGAAAGGGACACAAGCAGGGGAGTGGGAAAGGGAGAAGGAGGCTCCCCGCTGAGCAGGAAGTGCAACACAGGGCTCTATCCCAGGACCCGGGATCATGACCTGAGCCAAAGGCAGATGCTTAACAATTGAGCCATTTGGGCACCCCAAATTTGATTTCATTTTAACTAATTTCACTTGAGAAGTAGATAGCCACATGTGATTGGTGGCTACCATACTGGATAGAGTAGTTCTAGAGATAATGACAATGTCAACATTTTCACCCAGACAAAAATCAAATCAAATCAAGGCCACATGTGCTGGGTGTCGATGAGATTTATCATCATCCATTTGGTAACTGGACAATTTCTTATTGAATATTAATATGTGCAGATCCCCACACTGCCACCATTATGACCCTACTATCTCTTCCTCAGACCCCAAAATAGCATGTTTTGTTCGTGATTTAACTAAGCTAAGAGACTCCAAAGGAAAAGAAGAAGAAGAAGAAGATGAAGAAGGAGGAGGGGAGAGGAAGAGAGGGAGGAGGGGGGAGGAAGAGACGGGGGAGGGGGGAGGAAGAGAGGGAGGAGGGGAGGAAGAGAGGGAGGAGGGGGGAGGAAGAGAGGGAAGACGAAGGGGAAGAAGACGAAACACGTTGTGTATTAGGAACTGATAATTCATGTTAAACACATTCTTGTCTTTCTTCAGCTTTTTCAGAGACCACTCCTGCCTCAATTAAGGACTGGCTATCTCTGGGGTCCACACTTCTCTTTAAGATCTCAAAATGAAACCTGATCATTATTCTGAGTCCCTTAGGCTGTCCTCTGCTCTGTCTTGTCTTCTTTCAAAACTTGCTGAAGTTGCTGCAGAGCCAGATTCATAGTTTTTTGTCTTTCTCTGTGTTCTACATCTCACTGATTTAAAAAGCATGTGGTGACCCCAACAATCTCTCTTTAGACTTTCTGACTTATTCTTCTCAACAACAGTAATCTCACTTCACTCTAATTCAACAACAGCTCTGTGGACGTATTCTCAGTATTTTCCTCATACAGAATTAGCCCCCTATGAAATCTCCTGGATTCTATTTTCTGAACACACCCCAATCAGGCCACATGTATTCCTGAGTCATTCCAGGGTACAAGGCGCCATGTTAAGAGTTTGGATATGCTGGCATTGTTATCAGGTAAAGGCTCTCACCCAGCTTGCATTGTGGCGAGTGGGTGGATGATAAAGATGCTGAGAAAATAATACAAGTAATACTGACACAAAATAATACAAAAGACATTCCCTTTTACTTGAGTGTATGAAGGAAGAGGGGAAACAACTGAGACAAGGTTCACAGAGGTAGCCTCCATGAGCAGGAGGCATTTGAGGTGAAATAAGAATAAAGAGAAAGAATCAGTAAGTAAAGATCTCAAGGAAGGCTGTTCCAGACAGAAGAAATAATTGGCACAAGGTCTAGATCGAGAACATCCTTGGTGCTTTCAAGGAACAGAGAAAAGTTCGAACTGACCTGAGCCTAGTGTTGGGGGTGGTATGTGTGTTTTTCATTCATTTTCCTCACCTATACATTCTTCCCTCCTTGAGCCTGGATCAACAGAGACTACTTTGAGGTTCTCTCTACATCTTCTACTGCCTCATTCCTTCTCCTTCTGTTCCTCCTCCCCCAACCAACCTCAATCTTGAATTAATCTCTCTGATGCCTGGGTACTACACAATTGTGTATTCTGTAGAAATCCCAGAAACGAATCAGTCCTGAAGTTACTCTAGCTTCTCTATGGTAAGAAACATGGTTGCCTACTTCCTCCTTTCATTTCTTTTCTCCTTCATTACTTTTCTTAACCTTTCTTTCCTCTTCTCTCAGTGCTTTATTATTCTTTTCTTTTTTTTCAGTTTATTATCCTTCACCGTCTCCACCTCTGTCAGCCTCTCAATTCTTGATGCTCTCTAGGCCTTATTCCTTTGCCCTTCTTTTATATTACTCTTCAACAATTCAATATACAATCTTGACCTTTCCTATACTGTTAAATTAAACCTATGATCTACTGGACAATCTTGCTGACTCCAAAATTCAATGTGAGTCACAGACCAACGCTCGTATTTCACACTTAGGTCTTCTTGTAGTGTTCTCACTATAACAGCTACTTAGCAGCTATGTGCATTCAAGATTATTTAACCTTTCTAGGCATCAGTTTCTTCTTTTACAAACTAGGCATTATAATAACACTTACTTATTTAAACTTTGTTGTAAGAATTATAAGAAATGATTGAGTACATGTAAAACAACTAAGAATAGTAGAATAATCATTCAATAACAATCATTTAATATATATTGTTATCTCTTTTGACAGACCACAAGGGCACATCCTTCATCTCCTTTTACCTGGAGCAATCTCTGTATCAGTTAAATAATGCTACATAACAAGTGATTTTTCCAAACTTCATGGCTTAAAACAACAACCATTTACTATTGCTCTTAGTCTATAGGTTAGTGATATAGGCTAGACTTCCAGGGCAGTTCTTCTGATCTCTGGTCTCAGGTGTGTTGACTCACTCATCTAGGAGATATCTGTCTTGGAACTGATCTAGGATGACCTCATTTCTATTTCTATCTAGGATAACTCATTTCTATTTTATATCTTTCACCCTCCAGCACACTGTCCTGGGCAAGTGAGAGGAATCACAACTGTGAAAGATTTTCAACAGAAATTCACTTTTCAAGTTGCTGATTGCGTCATGTTACTAACATCTCATTGGCTACAACATTATGTGGCTGAGCTCAAAGTCAGAGTGGAGGAGATCACAGGGAAAGTTACAGGATAAAGGGCATAGGTGGAGAAAAATGAATTAGGGTCATTAATGCAATCAGTATTTTGCAGTCTCCCCTCTCTGGCCTTCAGCTTGCAAAAGACACACACTCACTCACAGGACACCCATGAGTCTCACCTAATCAACATCAGAATCAAAGCTTAGGGTCTTATGACTCACATCAGGTCTACATGAATCTCAGATTTGGCAGCTTTTTATATGGAGAATTATCAGCTAAGACAAGTTATTTTCCTACTCACCCAAAAGTCAGTGATGAGCAGAGGCAAGATATCTGCAATCGTCACTGCCATCCACAAATGGAAAGGATGAGAAGCACAGGGTAGCCACTTCTCAATAGCTCTCTGAAGGCAATGAAGCACATGTTACCAAGTCCCTCAACAACAAGGGTCAGACTGTTCCTTTATCAGTTCCTGTTTTAGCCTTTTACACGCTGTGAACTACTTCCTTATAATGGTCTTTATCCACCTCTTAGAAGAGTATTTGAAAATAATGTCTTCTGAGAAATTTCCTTAGGTTGTTTCCTGACTTCCTAAAACTTTATTTTATTTTAAGTTTAGTTTAGGAAGGTGGCTTTTTACCCTATAGAGATCCCTTTAAAAAATGTTGTGGGTATTCTATGCATCTGATTTGAGCGGCAACATTGGAATAAACCTGGGCACACAATAACTTTGAGAGTCGTGCACTTCTGATAATCCTCTGCTTCTGCAAAATTTCTTAACATCTTAGTGGACTAAGAAGGTAATTTTCTGAGTTCAGAGTTAGAGGAGAAAATAATTATAAGGTAAAGGACAAAAGGCATGGAATCAGAGTGGCTGTTTTAATTATGATCATGAATACAATAAATTACAATAAATACAATACATCCTCTTCTCCCCATAGCATCTTTCATCAATTTTTATTGGATTCCTATCAATCCCTCAAGAGCTAACTCAAACACACCTTCTCTAAAAAACGTTCTCTTTTTGGGAATTAAAGCATTCATTTTGCCAATCTCCTTGTGCCTTTGCCATTGTAGTACTCAGCATATCTGTTCTGGACTTAGCTATACATCTGTATAGCTAAACTGTAAAGCTCCAAACAAAGAATTATATTTTATTCATCTCTGTAACCCATTAAGCACCTAACTACTTATATAGACCATAATTGTCTTTAATATGTGTCTTTGGTGAATTAAATATCTACAAGACTTTTGCAGAACTCCTCACATTTTCACATAAGACTTCCATATGACTCAAATCTCCCTTTCTTTCCAGGTCATCTATTTACACCACAGAATTTAGAGTTTCATTATGTGGACTACTGGGTTGTGTTTTGTAATTATATATATATATATATATATATATATATATATATATATATATCATTATGTATATGTCTCACCAGTTAGACTATCATCTTCTTGATCTTAAGCAGCATTGTATTCTTCTCCTATAATTTTCAACACAGGATGGGATAGACTTAAAGCAAATGAAACTATATAATAATTTTTAAAATTGTTACTATAAGGTATTGCTTCCTAATATCTAAGTTTCTAGAACTTAGAGAAAGCCATCTAACACATAATATCATGGTAATTGGACTATAAAGACAGAATAGAAAGTGAGCTGTTGTTGGCCTTCTTCTAAATTGACATTTTAAAAACTGTCTTTTCTTTTAAACTTCCATGTTGAACACAAAGTGAGCTTCTTATATTTCCATTATTATGGCAACAAAGTGAAATTGCTTATATAATAATTATTTACTCGAGGTCTTAAACTATAAATTTGATCAAGCTCATTAAATTCCAGGAAATCTGATTGCTGAATATAGATATCCAAATGTAGACTGTCAACTCAATGACTAATCTGATTGAAAGGTATTTAATGCTTCCTTCCATTTATGCTGAAGAGAGAAGAGGTCATTTGGAGATTTTTGAACTTTCTGCAAGTAAATAATGCCATCTGCACACATTTCATCCTGAGATAAACAGGGACCCCAGAAGTTTTGAGGGCTATGTATTACATTAAGAAAATGACAAAATGAATTATACCTCAACCAGACAATCCACAAAACACAGGCCAGGAAAATAATTTCAGGATTAGGATGTATAAAGCTTAAGCTATCAATGTGTTCTTTCATGATAGTGAAAAAAAAAAAACCAAAAATATGTAAAACAGAACACAGAATAGGCGTGGATTTTTTTAATACATTTATTTTAAGTAAAAAGCTATTATAAGCTCAGTGAAAAAAAAATTAAAGAAAACAAAAGTACTCCTTTCCCCCTCATCACCTCCCACACTCATTCTAAGAAATCACTATTAAATGACATTTATATCCTTCCAAGTTTATTCTATTGAAAAATATTGATATAAGTATATGTACATAAGTGTATCAATGCATACATTATATATGGATGGTTTGTATTTGTGTCTGTGCCTAGACATGTGTTTATACATATGTGAGATACTGCAAATTGGGAGACAGAACAAAAACTCATTTGTGTAGAATACCGTATAAAATAATATTTAGGAAAAAAAATTATAGAACACATTTCTGAGGTTGATTGCCCTTATTCTAAGGAAACAATGAGGACTCATGAGACTTTTCAGTTGAGAATGTGCTGTAGACAGATTGCAAAGGACTAGGCAAGTAGATAACTAGACTGTCTCACTTAAGAATACCGCTAGACCTTCAGGTTCTGAACCTTCCCTAATTTTGCAGAGCCATGCTGACCGCAGCAAGCACACAACAAACACAAATGTCCACCTATGAATGGAAAAAGAAAAAAATTGAAGGCTGCGGGGATAGAGATAGGTGGGGAAGTGTTGAAGAGGAAAAGGAGAGTCCAGAAAGGATGGTAAACTGGTGCTTATGCCCAAGAAATCATTCGCATGGGGGAGGATTTTGAAGCTATTACTTACACCAAGGTTGCCTATCTTCTTTCTCTGTAATCCCGACAAATATGAAGAAACAGGGCAGTGCCCCTTGTAAGGTCAAAGGGTGAACAGATATGAGTCAATGTAGATGATACATGGAATTCGGTTTAAGCAGCGTATCAGAACAAGAAGCTACTCAATGTGTGAAACTGAATTCCTCTGCCCCAAATGTTTCATTCATACTCTCTTTTCCCCTCCCCTCTTCACTGGCTTTGGATTTAGCCAAAGAGCATGTATTCCTGAAATGGAAAAGAAATCTGCATCACACCATATTAACAAACAAAGTTGATAGAACTCCAACCCTATTGATCAAGAAATAAGAGAGAACTTAAAATTTTAAGTATCAGGAATGAGGAAGGGGAGATCACAATAGATACAGCAGACATGAAGGAAAGAACGAGAGGATACGAAGAAAAAATGATACAAAAATACACTTGACGATTGGGATAAAAAGAATTTCTGGCAAAATGTAGTTTGCCAGACCTAAGACTAGAAGAACATTTTAATAAATATATGTTTATTAAGAGAAAATGACTCCTACTGATAGCGGGGGTGTAGCAGGGACTAAAATATTCTCTCACTGGAAGACAACTAGAAAATTGGACACAAATATTTGACCTGTTTTTAGATCTAATCCAATAACCAAGATCTTCACTATGCCTTCACAATGTCCAGTATAGGGCTATGATTCTGAGAGAAGGAAACCAAACAAGGTTAGCGTGGCAAAACCTTGGCTTTCTGTCCAAAGTTATATTCAGAAGCCAGCCAAAGACTGAGAAAACCCAAAGATCCCCAAAGAGAAGACAGATTTAGTGATAAGTCTTGAAACCCTTTACAGGAGATCTCCAGACCAGTTACTATATAAAGTAAGTTGTCTGCTTCTCCCCTCCATGGGTGCTGCTTGCTGAGGTTATCAGAGAAAACGTGGCAGGGGTGGGGGGGGTGGAAGACTTCCTGAATTATAATCAGAAACTTGACTCTCAAAACTCCTGTTAAAGTCAATTACTCAAACAAGTACATCATCCACAAGAACCTATTTGCAGTCATCTGTACCACATGGTCCTAGAGCATAGAGAAAAAACAAATAAATATTCTTTATGTTTCCTTCCCCAGCTACCAGCTCTCCAGTTATCCTAGACAGTTGTAAAAAAGGATTCAGTTTTTTTCATATTAAACATTTCATTTATTTTTATTATTTTAATGAAAGTCATATACTCACATACCTTGCAGGATGAATGGAGATGAAATAAGTAGCATATGGGAATGAGCAGAAATTAAACAGCACATTGTGAGGTGCTCTGAGCTATTAGTTTTGAGTTATAAGTGCAAATTATTATTATTGCTGGACCATATTCTGTCAAACATTTTTACTAGAATATGTGTATTAATGGCAGATATAGTACATTGCCACTAAATGCACAGAAACTAAACACTTTGGAATATTCATTACAAAAACCAAAGCCTGTTATGGCATTATCTCTAAATTTGTTTTGAAAATGCACTTTCTGAACATCTTTTCCTTGATTTATAGCCTAGAATTACATCTCTGTAATAAATACACAATTGGGTTTTATTCTAACAATAATGGAAACAAAGACTGAAGACTTCTTTTTCCCCAAGATTCTGATGTTTTCTTTTCCAATCACAATAACTTTTCACGTGTGTGTGTGTGTGTGTGTGTGTGTGTGTGTGTGTGACATAGACCAGTGTGAGCAGGGCTACACACAGAGAGACTTATCTGGTACTAGGAATGCTTTAAGGAGACAGTGTCAGAGAGGAAAAAATCAGGTACTATATGAAGGATAAGGCAACCAAAGCAGAGCACAACTTTGTCAAAGTTTCTAGGAGCTCATAGTATGGTGGGAAGATGAATCTGAGGGCAAAAGAGCCCAGTGATTGTAAAACATTATATAATACAGGCATAGACTAGGGGAGTAGAGAAAAGCTGGTGACCATTTATGAAAGGTATTACCCAGAGGGTGGCATAGAGCTAGATCCTGAAAAAAGGACTAAGAAGAGGAAAGTCAGAAAGGGAACAGAATGTGCACAAACTCTCTGGTAGACTTGGGAACTTGTAGGGACTTTTATATACCTGGAAAAAATGATGCTTTGGTGAAACTGGAAATTAGAGAAACTTGCATGTCCATTGTATGCCCTGTTGGCTTTATCTAGGAAAGCTGCTAAAGAGCTTCTAAATGAGGATCAAAATAATTCAAATTAATTTTTTGGAAAGAAAATCAGAACAGAGGTAGAGGGAAAACAGATAATTTCTAGGCTTCCAAGGACACTTCTTTTCTTAACAAAGAGAGCAATGTGGTAATTGAGGCCAATGAGAATTCCATGGCAGCACTGCTGATCAAACAAGAAAAAAAATATAGTGATTTCAAATGTACTAAGACAAATTTGTCAACTCTCCAAGCAACAGTTCCGATATGAACACTTGGTGACCTGTGAGGACAATTATTCTTGTAGAGCAGAGGGAACCTTCAATGTAGATGAACAAGATGATGGCTCTACTGCCTACTCAGTGTTGTGGACAGTTCACTTAATTTCCTTTTGATTGCCCAAACTTATCAGTCCCCTTCTATTTTGACATTTCTGTAATATGATCTAGCCATCAACTATGAATTCAGTGAACACCTTTCCTTTTATCTTTATGTGTTCTGATTTTATTCTCCAACTGTAGAAACAAAGAACCCAAATAACTGCACTAATAAACAAATTGTGTGCCATAAATCACATGGATTGATCACTGCCAACTGTCACAGAGCTAGTTTGATGACTTTGTCTAAACTTGGAGCTTCGCTCTTCGAAGGTGTTAAATATTTGTATACATTGCACTGTGAAACTTCCTCTACTATGACATCGTCATACTAATTCATTTTTAAAAAAAGATTTTATTTATTTGAGAGAGAGTGAAAGAACACAAGGGAGTGGTAGAGCTGAGGGAGAGGGAGAAGCAAACTCCTCACTGAGTACGGAGTCTGATGAGGGGCTCAATCCCAGAACCCTGAGATCATGACCCGAGCTGAAGGCAGATGCTTAACTGACTGAGCCAACCAGATGCTCCAACATTATTATTATTTTTTCGTTAAAGAACAATAATGACTACATCAGGGAGGATATAACAGTATATAGGTAAGTGTGGAGGCAGGGAGACTGACAAGGATACTATGGAAATAAAACTGACAGGATAGTCACTGCTGGAAGTTCTGCTTCTGTAATGGCCAATATTTGCAAAATACAGAGGCTATATTTAATCTCCTTCTGTTGCATCTTGATGACTCCTAGTTTTAACAAAATATTATTTCACAAAAATTACTAAGTATTCCTGTGTCTGTTTGTGCCATGGATTTATATTATGTTCTGACACCTGGCACCCAAATGTAGATACATTCAAGATAACAGAGAAACGCATTCTTATTAATATGTCCCGAGTATGTGATTTTCTTTTTTTAAGCTTATTTATTTATTTGAGACAGAAAGAGAGTGAGTGAGCAGGTGCATGCAGGGGGAGGTGCAGAGGGAAAGAGAGAGAATCTGAAGTAGACTCCCCACTGAGCATGGAGCCTGATACAGGGCTAAATCCTATGACCCTAAAATCGTGACCTGAGCCGAAACCAAGAGTTGGACATTTAACTGTCTGAGCCACCCAGGTACCTCAGTGAATGCATAATTTTAAATAGAAAATCCCTACCCAGGTAAGATTTCTTTTTTAAATGATAGTTTTAAAATTAGCCCCTGCAGCTGTGTTTGGAAATTACTAGGATAGAATTTGAAGCTACAAAGGGCATAAAAGTCTTTTGAGCAATGTTGGGTTAGTACTGGTTAACACCCAACTAGAAACATGCATTTTATTTTGTTTTATGATTACAAGATTATGTATAAAATCTCTGTTATCATTTTAAAGAAAATTTATTTTTCCCAGAGAAGATCCAGAATGTTGTATAGATTTAAACAACAGGAATTAGGGACATACAGAGATGAGTAATGACAAAATAGTAGAAGAATCCATGTAGGTTGGCGAAATTTCTCTTACATTGAAATAAGAACTTCAGGGAAAAAAGAGAGAGGTAATGAGAGAGACAGGGAGACCAAGATAGTTATCCTTCTAACTCTGATAACAGGAAATAAACAATGGGGCATAACATAAAATTGGGACATGTCATGGAAACAAGAACAATGAAAGAAGAAGTAAATCCTGGCCAGCAACATGCTAACCTAACCTGAAATCCCCACCCACTCCCAAGTCAGTATTTTCCAGTATTCTGATGAAAAGGAATTTCCAGTTAACACTAGACTTACATAATAGTTACAGCATGAAATATATCCATGACTCTAGGGAATCCTTGAACAATGTGGGGGTGGGTGGTTAGAGGCACCTATCCCTTGGGCAATAGAAAATCCACATGTAACTTCTGAGTTGCCCAAAACTTAAACTACTCATTGCCTAGTGCTGTCCAGAAGTCTTACCAATAACATGAAGAGTCAGTTAACCTATACTTTGTATGTTATATGTATTATATTGTATTCTTACATTAAAATTAGCTCGAGAAAAGAAAATTGTATTAAAAATCATAAGGAAGAGAAATGCATTTATAGTACTGTACTGTATCTATTTAAAAAAAATCACCATATAAGTGCACCTACACAGTTCAAGCCTGTGCTCTTCAAGGGACAACCATATTTAGCATTTATGACATGTCCATCCTTTGCGATTTTCTTGCATCTTCTGTTTTATGTTATGTTTTTATTTATTTGTGGCTTTTGTGTTTTCCCCAACTAGTAGGTAAACCCCTTAAGAGCTGGGTCAGTTTATCATCTCTGAATACCTAACTTCTAAAATGGTATTTAGGAATAATAAGTACTTGATGAATCTTTATCAATGACTAAAATCAGTATTTGTATTACATCTGTGATAAAATACAAATTTGCTGTTGCATCTTCATTTTGAGTCTCAGGTACAAGGTACTTTCTGCTTGCCATGCACTGAGGTCAGTGCTTTAAAAATGTTCTATAGATCTTTGGAAAAGCCCATTTTATTGGCAAGTAAATTGAGATTGAAAGATTCAGTGGCCTGCCCAAAATTGTGAAGTCCATTATGCAGATCTGTTGAAGATCAAACCTGTATGCACATTACATACATTTAATTCTCCTTTATTGTGTTTTGTTTTTGTTTTTACTTAAATGAATTTTTGTGCCAACAGACTATTTTTTAATTTGATGGAATAGAGTTTTGTAACTGGGATTAAATCAAATGGATACTTTTTATCTTTGCATCTCAGTTTTATTTTTTAAAGATTTTACTTATTTATTTTGAGAAAGAGAGTGTGCATGAGCTGGAGAGGGGTGGGAAGGGGCGATTGGGTGGAGAGGGGCAGGAGGAGAGGGAGAAGCAGAAGCAAACTCGCTGCTGAGCAGGGAGGCTGATGTGGGGCACATCCCAGCAGGCTGAGATAATGACCTGAGCTGAAGGTAGATGCTTAACAAAGTGAACCACCCAGGCACCCTTGCATCTCAGGTTTAGAGGCTAAGCAAAGGAGCCTATTGTGAATTGCTGCTTGGTGAGAGGTCAGGGTTCATATGTCCTGCCACTATAGATGTTGGTCTGCTTGGAGCTGCTTCTTTAGTGCTGCAAACATTCACGGGTAGCCGGAACTGTCTAATTTTTGCTGAGACTTTGACTTAGGGCATTAACATCTGCAAATAGTCCTATGAGATTGAGAAGTCTAGCTTCAGAGTTGGCCGCACTCTGTCCTCCAGCAAAATTTCTATTATTTTGGATCATTTGCATGCATCTCTATTTACACCTACTAAACGCTATATAGTTTATTTAAGTATGGGAATAAATCTTGTATCATCCCTCTCTATCCCTGTCTTCCCAAAGCTTGTATACAGTTGGTGCTTAGTAAAGGACTGCTATTTTTAGAGCTATGTTTTGCAAAGCCTGCCTTCTCCTCGCCTCGGGGCTGAGGCACCATCAGCTCATCAGTAATTGTTAGGAACCTTACTGACTCCCACTGGAATATACTGGTGAGTTCAGAAGAGTTGCCAGAATCATGTAGAATAAATAGTTACAGGGTTTAACTTCAAGCACCGGTGCTTAACATTACTTCTGCCTGACATGACTTCATTTCAGCCTTCTCGGCTATTACCTTCCTATCATGTAGTTATCAGATTTTCTGCAAATTGACAGAAATTATTGCGTGCCAAGAGAAGATGAAGTCAGAATAATTAGATGGGCTTATTCAACCATAAATATGTGCAATGATATCATCATAATCATGGTATTATCTAATATTATTGCCTTATTTCCAACCATTTGTATTTTTATTTTTAATCTGTTCTGAATTAGCATGTTTAGTGACACTGTTGTTTAATTTTTTTTTTCTTTTTTTAGTTTAAATGGCCCCAGAAGGTCCAGATTAGCAAAGTTGGATATTTCTCTTTGCAGGCATACTTTTCTCCAGCAAAACCAATACTCTTGAAAATAATGACCATTAAATTATTTTTACATAGGCATCTGCCCAAGATAAAATTACAGACCTTTAAAGATAGGATTTTCCTTAAACAAATAGCCAATATTTTATTAGGACTTCAAATCGCGATGACCCATTAACTGCTGGCAATTTGGTCTCTCTTAACTTAAATGACTGTGGTGTGAACCTACATACAGATGGAGAGGTCCGTAGCAGCCTCCTGCATTTCAGAGCCCTAGACTGTCTCAGAAAAGACACCTCTATGTACAAAACTCCGATTTTTAGGTTAGGAGTATGACAAAGTATTATGCTGTGGTTGTCTGTGATGTGTAGGACAAGAGATAAAGTACCAGAGTCTAAGGAACATTTATTTTTCTTTGATTAACTAACATGCTTAATAGAAAGGTAAAGTGGGTTCTTTGTTTTTGTTTCTTTGGCTGAGATTCCAAGGGACAAAAATAAAATCTTTGTGCTAAATATCCCACATCCCTAAGTGAGAGGCTGCCCAACCTGTGGACGGTATACCAGAAAGATGGACAAAATCTGCCTTTGTGATCCTTGGCACAGCACTCAGCCAAGACAGAATCCAAGGACTGAAGGTGAAGAAATCAAGGATAAATGCTTTGAGCCCCAGTGATGGAGGGCTGGGTTCCCCCATCACCTCTGGGGAGGGGAAGAGAATACTTCCTCTTCATCTCAACCTTTAGTAAGGGTGCTTCAAGGACCACTTGGAGAACTTGGTATGTGTCACCCAAAGCTCGTTAGACACAACAGACTACATGGCTTCAGCCTGAGGATTACTGAGTATCATAAACAAAGGAGACTGTGGTTATTAACCTCCATTAACCACACACACACAGAAAGGAGCCTGCATGGGGGTCAAGTTAGCACAGCTACTGAGGTCAGAGCAGAAAGGAATGTGTCCTGGGATCATGTTGGGGAGAGCAGGCTTGATTCCATCGTCATAGACCCTTTGTTTAAGGGGGACTTCTGAAGTAATGATAGGGCATGACAGAGAGAGTCTATATGGATATACTGGCAGATGCCAAGGCACTGACCATGGAAGCTTGAAGTAGCCAGCTCTAGTGTCATAAATTACAACTGAAGTGCCTGGAGTGTAATCCATCTGTACCCACTGGTATCTCGCTCAAGAAATGCAAAGTTTTTGGTGGATAGAAATCAACCTATAGAACACTGTCAGCTCACTTGCATTGTTTTCTTATGAGAAGGAAAACAGCGGAATTACCCACAGCCTGAAACCTTTCTTATCTTCACCACAGCCATTAGCAAGTACCACTAACACTTGTGAGGATAACAGATTATTTTGGTTCTCTGCATCCAAGGGAAATAGCATTGGAGTAAAAATCACTCAGAATGTGTGTGCTGTCTAGAAGAAAGGGAGAAGCAATGCTTAAAATGGCAAGAATTCTCTGCCCTACTGTTATGGATGAGAGATCCCTGGAGGTTCCTACTGGCTCCATTATTCATCCTCATTACCCAGATCTGACTCAGAGACAACAGGGCAGCTCCTATTTACACATGGTGCTCTTTCTTTGATTCTCACCACTTCTTTCTCTTGGGTCTTCTTCCTTATAGTAATTCTGGGAGGCTTGTCATATTTACAAGTAACTTTCTTGGTTTTCTTACATTCAGTGAAAAGAAAGAGAAAACCAACTTTCTTTTCAAATCCAGGTATCTTTCATTTGTTGCTGATAGTGGAAAGAATGGATGTTCTTCCTTTTATCAAAACAAGAGAGGTTAAAGTAAAATGTCTTACAACTTCACTACCTCATCATAGCCTGCACTGCTATGAAGTTGGTGCATATAGAATTTTTCCTATTTGGCCATTTTTACTTACAAAGTAGCAAGGCTGTGTGGCTTAATTTAATTTCATGCACACATATTTTTATAGCTGTGTTCCTATGATACATGCATTCTACACATGATAATAATGTATAATAGGCAGCATTATACTTTACATATGACTCATACATACTAACTTAGCTGACATTATAAGGCTATCATGTTTGATGCATACACATGCATCTCTCTGTAACATTTATTTACACATTTAATAATCAGTGTTTGAGAATGCACAACTGATGTCCTAGAATCAGGAAGCCCTGAGAGTGGTGGAAAGCAGCTCAGACAGTCCATCGAAAATTTTCAGGCTTAAGTTTTACTTGTTATTGTTTTATGTTTCTTTTTAAAATATATATTTACAAGTCCACATACATATTCAGGAGTAGTGCTCTCTGGCATCTTGTGCTTATGAAAAGTCCCATTTAATCTAAGGTATTAAGCTTGGTGCTCTCAGAGCCTATCATTGAAACAGCACAAAACCCAATAATATTCTAGGTATTTGTAATTTTCAGCTGACAAAATAAGCAAGGAGTTGAGGGATTTCAGTCCAAAGGTCTCATTTCCATTTTCAATTTTGTGCGGTCAAGATATTTTTCCCTAAAACTACATATATACAATTGCAGACATAAATGGGTTCAAAATAAATGCCAATCAATAGAGTTTCATTTGTTGCAGTATCAAATGAAGGAGTGTTCTGTTGAATTTATTGTGTATTCTCAAGTGTGCTTATGTAGGACACCAGAATATCTAATTTTTTAATAGCAGCTTTGCTACTAAATTTTATATATTTGAGCAGGCATTTTAACCTCGTTGGCTTCTAGCCTCTCATCTTAGTACAAAAGCAAATTTTTACTGAGGATAATTTTGGCTTAAAAAATAATTCGGGCTTTGAGTCAGAAATATTTGGTGAAAACTGCATATTCCATAACTTAAACCTATTTGGTAGTTTGGTTTCATGTCTCTGAATGCCTACTGCATAAAAAATTTGTTCATCACCATCAAACACTGGCTTATATTACTCTTTGTGCTGCTAATGAACTCTTCTATGTTATTTCAAACAGTTTGGAAATTGAAAAGAACTGCTCAGGAGGTGTACATGACCATAGCATGTTATCACCGAAGATGGTGGCTATAGTGCACACAAAGCAATGGATCACTTGAAGAAGAAGATAAGGGATAGAGCCCAGAGAAAATTACTGGAAAACAAGAAATTAGGAATAATATTCAAATAACAGGCAAGTTTTGAAGTGATTTGAACCATTTCAGTTTCTCCCTGGGTGCTTGAAACTGTGACTAAATGGGTGGGATTTGAATTTTAAAGCCAGGTTCTTGATGGAACTTCTAAATATTTTTGAAAAGTTCATTTTCCTAACACTCATAAACTTTTATTAAATGTTAAATAAATTAATTAACATATAGTGTATTATTAATTTCAGCTTAGTGATTCATCAGTTGAATATCACACCCAGTGTTCATTACATCAAATGCCCTCCCTAATGCCATCACCCAGGTATTCCATTCCCCCTCCCACCTCCACCTCCTGCAACTCTCATATTGTTTCATAAAGACTCTCTAATGGCTTGTGTCCCTTTCTAATTCCATCTTATTTTATTTTTCCCTCCTTCCCCTACGTTCATCTGTTTTGTTTCTTACATTCAGTGTATGAGTAAAATCATATGGTGTTGCTCTTTCTCTGACTGACTTATTTTGCTTTCATAATACCCACTAGGTCCATCCACGTCATTGCCAATGGTAGTCTTTTTGATGGCTGAGTAATAGTCCATTGTATATATATACACCACATCTTCTTTATCCATTCATCTGTCAATTGACATTTGAGCTCTTTTCATATTTTGACTATTGTGGACATTGTTGCTATAAACATTGGGGTGTATGTGTCCCTTCACATCATTATGTTTGTATCCTTCGGTTAAATATGTAGTCGTGCAAGTGCTGGTCATAAGGTTGTTCTATTTTTAACTTTTTGAGGAACTTCCATACTATTTTCTAGAGTGGCCTTATCTGTTTGCATTCCCACAAACTAGTAAACTCTTAAAGAATAGATTAAGTAATCCAATAAGACTCTCTAACTGTGTGTTGTGCTGGGTTAGGTTGGGTTTGTTTTGAAGAAGGAGGTCCTTCCCTAGTATACTGCAAAGTTAAGATAAGAAAATGGTAAAACCTTAATTTTTCTCTCAATCTTTTCATATATGTATATATTATACAATGTATAATATCATTATACATATTATAAGTATTATATTATACTATGTGTAATATAATAATTATATATTATATATAATACTGTCTTTGTTATTTTAGATTTTGTTAGCCAGCTTCCAAGAAGGTTCTTCAGGATCTCCATTGCCTGACAATTACACCCCTGTCTAATTTCCCTGAAATTGTACTAAAATTACTGTATATACAGCATAACATACAACAAAGTTTGTATGTACCACTTAAAATACTATGTTATTAAAGCTATGGCTCCCAACTTGGGCCTCTCTCTCTCATCATTTGCCTGAAGGAAATCAGTTGCCATGTAACTAATGCATTCTATAGAAAGGCACTCTTGGCCAGGAATGGAGGTCTGCGACCAATAACCAGTGAGGAAATTGAGACTTTTCAACATGTGAGTTTGGAAATAGAGTCTTTGCCTCCAGTTGAACACTGAAATGACTCTAACCCTGCCTGACAACTTGACTCTAACCTCATGAATAACCTTTATATCTAAGCTGTTTCCAAATTCCTATTTCTCAGAAGGTATATGAGATAAGAAATGTCTGCTATTTTAAGGTAATTTGAGGTAATTTGTGATGCATCAATAGTAACTAATACACATTTAAAATGTTTTCCATCACAATTTGGCCCCCAATGATTGCTAGATTCTGAGAGAAAACTGATGTTTATTATTTTACTTAGCTCAATGTCCTATATTCCATGCTTAATATTCTCTAAGGACAAATGAAAAAAAACTTTCATCATAAATTCAGGATGGATATTTTAATAATAGCTAAGAAATGATGTTGTTAAGTGTATTGTTTTCTTAAATATAATCAAATTTACATATCTGATATATTATAGGAATTACAATTTGTATATTATAGAATGTTTAGTATTTACTTTGTGATATGGTTAGGTTTGTAACTTCAAAATCATGAAATTCATTTTAAAAATTAAAATGACTAATTAATGAAATAAAAGAACAAAGTTAGTGGAGAGAAATTCCATGTCCATGTAGAGGAGAACTCAATATTATCAAGGAGTCATTTTTTCCCCCAATTTAGCTGTAGATTCAGTGAAATCCCAGTCAAAATGTCAGCATTTTTTTTTTTAAGATTTTATTTATTTATTTGACATACAGAGATCTCAAGCAGGCAGAGGCAGGCAGAGAGAGAGGAAGGGGAGCAGGCTCCCTGCTGAGTGAGAACCTGATGTGGGGCTCGATCCCAGGACCCTGAGATCATGACCTGAGCCGAAGGCAGAGGCTTTAACCCACTGAGCCACTCAGGCGCCCCAAAATGTCAGCATTTTTTTTTGTAAATATCAATAAACTGATTCCAAAATTGATCTGAGGTCAACAAAATATTGAAGAAGAACAAAACTTGGAGTACTAACACTATACAACTTTGAGATTTACTATAAAGATACAGTAATCAAGACATTGTGGTACTGATGAAAAACCATAGACAAACAGATAAATGGAATAGAATAGAAAACCCAGAAATAGACACACATAAATATAGTTAATTGACCTTTGACCAAGAATCAAAGCCAATACAGTGAAGCAAAGATAGTTTCTTCAACAAATAGTTGAATAGTGCTGGAGCAACTGAACATCCACAGGCAAAAAAAAAAAAAAAAGAATCTAGACACAGAAAATCTATATCCTTTACAAAAATTAAATTAACTGAAAATGGATCACAGATCAAAATGAAAAACACAAAACTATAAAACTCCTGGAAGATAACGTAAGAGAAAACCTAGATTATCTCGGATGAGGTGATGATATTTTAGATACAAGACCAAAGGCACGATTTATGAGAAAAATAATTGATAAAATAGACTTTATTAAAACTGAAAACTTCCACTCTATTAAAAGATACTGTCAACAGTTTGAGAGAACCAGCTACAGACTACAAGAACACGTTTGTAAAAGACATATGTGAAAAAGAACTATTACCCAAAATATACAAAGAACACTTCAACCTCAACAATAGGAAAACAACCTGTTTTAAAAATGAGGCAGAGATCTGAATAGACACTACACCAAAGAAGATATACAAATACCAAACAAATGAAAAGATCCTCCATATCATATGTCATAATGGAATTGTAAATAAAAAACAAAATGAAGTAAGATGAGATGTCTTACTAGAATGGCCAAAATCCAAAGTACTGACAACACCAAAGGCTTATGAAGATGTGGAACAAAAGGACCTCTCATTCCTTGCTGATGGGAATAAAAACTGGTACAGATACTTTGGAAAACAGTTTGACAGTCTCTGACAAAATTAAACTTACTCTTCAATATGATCCAGCAACCCTTCCCCTTAGAATTTACCCAAAAGAGTTGAAAAACATATCCACCCAAAAACCTGTACATGGATGCTTATAACACCTTTATTTTATGATTGCCCAAATTCAGAAATAACCAAGATGTTCTTCAGCGAGTGAATAGATAAATAAATTCCAGACAATGGCATATTATTTAACCCTAAAAAGAAATGAGCTGTCAATCCATGAGAAGACATGGAGAAATCTTAAAGAGTATGACTAAGTGAGAGAAGCAATCTGCAAAGTCTACATGCTGCAGGATTCCAACTATACGATGTTGCAGAAAAGACAAAACTATGAGAAATAACGGGACCCATGGTTGCCAGGAGGTTGGGAAAAAGAGATACAATAAGTGGAACACAAAGGGTTTTTAGGACAGTGAAAGTACTGTGATAATATAACAATGGATACGTGTCATTACACATTTATCAAAACCTGTAGAATACACAGCACCAACAGTGAACTGTAATGTAAAATACAGACTTTGGGTGGTGGTGATGTGTAATATAGGTGTATCAGTTGAAACAAATGTACCAATCTGGTGGAGGGCCTTGATAATGGGGAAGGCTGTGCACACAAGGGGGCAGTTAGTAGATGGAACATCTCTGTGCCTTCCTCCCAATTTTGCTCTGAACTTTAAACTGCTCTCGAAAAAAAAAAAAATCGTCTTAATTTTAAAAATTAGAGTAAGTTCGAATTTTGCCAGAGCTAACATTTTTCACACAAAATAGATACATTTGCTATGTACATGATATTTTAACCATAAATAAAAGAAATAAAAACTATAAGATATGATCAAAAAATAATTAATTAATTAATTAATTAGAGAAATGCAGTGATATATGATAAAAATAATAAAATACCACATCTTCAATATAACGTAACTACTATTATTTACCTAGAAGCTAATATTTGATGTGCACTGTGAAATTACTTTATATGAACTACTTTAATCCTTCCAAGAGTTCTCCAAAGATTTACCATTATCCTGAGTTCCCAGGTGGAAACACCAAGACTCAGAGCCATTTAGTGATTTCCAGAAGGATAATTAGGTAGGGAATGACTGAAAAGACACACATACATGGGGTTTGTTTGTTTCATTTTTCAAGATTCCTAATCTGTAACTCCCTGCTATGCTAGTCTGTATTCATCCCAATAAATTTCATGTGAAAAATAATTCAGATTAGCATCATTTAGAATATGCTTTAGAGACAGCCCATTTTTTCTGAATATGATCAGATATATCCATATTTTATTGGTGATATTTCCTAAATAATTTAGGAACAAGTTTGTTGAAGGAGGAAAACCATTGAACCATAGAATATTTGATTAAAAAACATGTAATGACTTTGAAGAGATAGTTCTTTGCTTTTCCTGTAGATCGTAAACTGTTCTTCCTTGTCCCAGCAACCTCAGAGGCTGGTGGTGTGCTAGCGAGTCCCTTATTCTTCATTCCTCTTCTTCAGAATTGTCACCTCCATTGTTGCATACATTGTCTGCACTTACCTTCCAATTCCCGCTTCTAACTATAATCTATACCCACTGAAGACCCCAGCACCTGGCTTACCCTCATTCTCTTCACTGCTACTCCCATCAGAATTATGGGTGACTCTGACATGTTTGAAGATGTCCTTGACTTCTCAACACTTTATCTCTGTGTCCTCTATCCTACCTTAGAAAGTAACCCAAACAATTCTCCTATAGGGATTAGAACCATGAATGAATCCATTACATCAGAAATATTTATTTCAGATATTCTGCAGTCTGACCTCCTTGTTACATCTAATTGACAGAATCAAATGCTTTCTTCTAGTCATTAACTCATCAGGTCCTCACTTTCTTATTTGCTCCTTCTAGACCCTATGGTCTTACATTTGAGGTGCTCCCTTGCCAATACCTTTGACTGCCAGACTTTTCCATGGTAGGCTCTACTGGCAAACCTCCCATCCTGGTTAAAACCAACTCTCCCGAACTTTCTACCTGCATCCAGGTAGCTAATGTTACTAGAAAAAATCACTTAACAATCACGCTGCCTGAGCTCGCATGATATTTAGAATCACAACTCTCAACAAGTCTGTCCTAGAGCCAGACAATCTCACGACCTTCCTTAGTGGATTCATCTTCACATTCTCCCAAACAACTATTTCATCCTTTCTTTTGTTTCCTCCAGTCTCCAAAATCTCTTATTTTCCTCACTCTCTGCATATCACCTAGCCACAAAAAAAGAAAAGAAAAAGAAATTAAATCAGGTAAAAATGACTTTACACTGAATCAAAAAGAACACTTAGTTTTCTTTTCTTCTTATTATCAAATGAGTAACCTGTTATGCCCCAATGATGGGTCCCTGATTAAAGGAGCAAGACTGATACAAAGTGAAGGTCAAGCAAAGCTTTATTTCGCCCCAGGCATCAAGAATCTAACCGAATGTTCGGGGCCACACCTCTTCCAAGAGAGGGCGACCCTTCTCTGTTTCACAGGCTAGCTTTTAAGGGCAAAGGCCATGCAATCAGGCCTGGCCACGCACAAGTGGCCAATGAGATTGTAACACACACAGGAAACTCCACAATGATGCTAGGTGACCAACTGAGTTACAATTTACCCTAGTAGACATTTGAACCAGCCTATTACACCTTGATTGGGATTGGCACCAAAAGGGCTCCCAAAGGGCGGGGCCCATACTCCTTGGTAACCAGGGAGACAGTATGCATCCCCCCCACTGATCGGATGTCTCCACCTGGCCTGACCCACCTTTGTATCTGGGCTTTGTTACCAATAAATCCCCTGGGGGAAGGGGAGAAGGGACAGTTTCTAAATAGGTCCTTACATAACCCAGGAGCGCCTGGGTGGGTCAGTGGGTTAAAGCCTCTGCCTTAGGCTCCAGTCATGAGCTCAGGGTCCTGGGATCCAGCCCTGCATCGGGCTCTCTGCTCAGTAGGGACCCTGCTTCCTCCTCTCTCCCTGCCTGCCTCTCTGACTCCTTGTAATTTCTGTCTATCAAATAAATAAATAAAATCTTTTAAAAAAATGAGTAACCCAGTTCCTTCCTTTGTACTTCCAACACTATGCTTATTCCTTTGAATGACTTAATTCCTGAATTCATCTCCTATCTTTCCTGATTCATCGTTTTCTCCTTTTTTATCAGATAATTCCCGATGATATACAAGCCTTCACAGCAGCCACTGAAAAACAAAGTCCAACAAAATACTGTCCTCCCTTTTCTCTATGCCCACTCCCATCTCCATGGTACTGTTTACGTCTTTAAAACTTTGTCATTTCTTACGCCACCTCACAGGGTTTGAAGCACTCCAGGGCTCTGCTCCTCTGGCCCCTCTATGCACATTCCTTCTTAGATGATGTCAGCCTGCCCAAGGATGTTAAATATCAACTATGTGTTAATGACTTTCTGCTTTCCACCTCTAGCTGGACACCATACCCTGAGTGCTAGATTCATTTTAACTATATATTCACCTCTGCTAGTTAAATTTCTACCAAGCATAGTTGTTAATATGGCAAAACACTCATTTCCATCCTCACTCCCACCTGAAGACTTTTAATCCCAGCAAATGGCAACCACATGCAATGAATCAGACTCATGCTTAATTCCTTACTCTTTCCTTTAGATCCCAACTTCTAATCTATTAGTAAATCCAATGCTTACCTCTAAAACGCAATCTGAGCCCAAACTCTTCTTACTGCCTCCACTGCTATTACACTCACTACCAAGCCATTCATTACCTCTCACTGTTTAGAAGATCCTAACCATCCCATGATCTGTACTCTGGAGTTCATCTGGAAAAATGATAGTTTTAAAACACATTACGAGCGGGATGCCTGGGTGGCTCAGTTGGTTAAGCAGCTGCCTTCAGCTCTGGTCATGATCCCAGTATCCTGGGATCTAGTCCCACCTCAGGCTCCTTGCTCAGCAGGGAGCCTGCTTCTCCCTCTGCCTCTGCCTGCCACTCTGTCTGCCTGTGCTCACTCTCTCTGACAAATCTTTAAGAAAAAAAAAATTACCAGCTTATTTCCCCTCTTTTAAAAAGCCTCCTATTGTTGTTGTTGTTGTTGTTGTTTAAAGATTTCTTTATTTATTTGAAAGAGAGAAAGAAAGAGAGTTTTGGAGGGGAGGAACAGAGGGAATCTTCAAGCATGGGTCTATATCTCAGGACCCAGGAGATCATGACCTGAGCTGAAACCAAGAGTTGGACATTTAGCCGACAGAGCCACTCAGCCACCGTGGTTTGGTTTGGTTTTGTTTACTGCAATCGAAATAGATAATAATTTCAGTCCTGTCTCCAAGCTATACCTGCTATCCACTAGCATGCTTCTCTCAATTCTTTTGTCTTCCTGCCTACATGACTGAAGGAATCCTAGTAACCAAATTACATACCCATCTAAAGCTAGACCAATTAGACAGGCAACATGTGGCAGATTCAATTTGTGGCAGATTCTACAATTCAAATTTTGCAATTCCTGCCTCGCTTTACTCTTCCCATTTTTAATCCACCCACCTTTCCATTCACAGTTGAAAATTCCAGAATCCAAGGAAGGCAAACACCACCTCCTCCTTTGGTGTTTCCTTTGGGATTCATTTGCAAATCAAGCATCTGTTTGTTTTGAATGATCTTTTGCTGAATATTCAGAGTTGGCTTTGGTATCTCTGACACTGGTTGGGAAATTAAGCAACAGGAAGGAAAACAAAGCCCTTCTTTAGATAAGAAGAATCCCTTTTTGCTTTAATTAAATGCTCTTGCAAAGTTGCCCCATTTCAGATAAAATAGACGCTATTATTATTATTTTCTTTAAAAGGCTAAGCGACTCCTGTAGTTTGCAGGATTTAAAAGCAATGGGTCTTGTTCAAAGTGCAGCTTCTCTATTAGATACTTAACTGCTTGTAACAATTCAGCTGCAGAAACAATCTCATCCCTAATGACTGTAACATGAAAACAGCTTGCCTTCTCCAATACAGGACACAGGCATTAATTGTGATGACTGGGTACACCTTACTGTATTGACACTCTTCTTAGCGTGATTTATTGGGTACTAATTGCACATTTGTGGTATGCTAATTTCTATTTGGAAGGATGTTCTATCACAGTTCAATGGTATAATTATAATCTCATTTATTCTGCAGTAGTGATTGTATTCCTCCTTCAAAACTCTCCTATTGGTCCAATATTTCCTCTTATTGTCCCCTGCATCTTTTCAAAAGGCAACAGAAGAGGTCCTAGAAGAACAGAATGAAGCTGACAGAGTGCGCCTTTTCAGGTGGCCGAGATTTGAAATTCTTTAATATTAAAAAGTTATGAAATTCAAGTTGCAAGGTTTTCTGAAGAAATTTTAAGTCAGACTTTATTGAATGACATCACTCTCTAGTAGGCAAATGGCAAGTGGTTTGAGTTTTACTTCTTTCCTGGTTTCTTTCCTAAAGAAAACAATGCTGGTTACAAAATATTAGCAGAGCATTAAATGGAGTCTGTTCTGTAAAACTTCTTAGGACCTAACTGTAAATGATTTCGGCCCAGAAGGTGAAAGGGGGGCAGAGTACAGATTAGGTAGGAGGGAACAGGGGCTAAGTCCCGAGGCAGAAGGCATTGTGTCAAGGTTTAGGAAAAGAATGAAGTCCGTGGTCTTAACACAGTTCCTCTTAATATTTGTAGTACTGCTATTAAGCAACATTAATCTCTCCCCAAAAGCGAATGAAAATCAGAAAAACAGATTTGGAAACTAGAGAAAAATACATCATCAATTAGTGTCCAACTCACTTGAAGAGTTTCCTAAAAGTATTCTTAACCTCATGTCACACTAAAAGAATGGAGTTAAACTATACATGCTAAGCCAGTTTAGCATACAGCAAGAGGATTCACTTAGCAGGGGAGAAAAAAATGTATGGAGATCCGAGTTCATGATGTAGAAGAGATCAGTGATAAAAAGAAAGATCTAAAATAACACACATTATGGGGCACCAGGGTGGCTGAGTCAATTGAGCACCTGACTCTTGATTATGGGTCGAGTCATGACCTCAGGGTCATAAGATTGAGCCCAATGTCAGACTCTATGCTGTTCATGGAGTCTGCTTAAGATTCCCTCTCTCTCTGGGGTGCCTGGGTGCCTGGGTTAAAGCCTCTGCTTTTGGCTCAGGTCATGATCCCAGGGATTGAGCCCCTCATTGGGCTCTCTGCTCAGCGGGAAACCTGCTTCTTCATCTCCCAGTCCCCCTGCTTGTGTTCCCTCTCTCTCTCTCTGTCAAATAGACCAATAAAGTCTTAAAAAAAAAAAAAAAAGATTCCCTCTCTCCATCTCCCTCTGCTTCTCCCTACCCCAGCACTCTCTCTTTCTTAAAAATAAACAAATAAATCAGAATAAAAAATAAATAAAAATAATACATAAATAAATAATAAAATAATACACAGTATGATCAGATTTTGGAAGAAAGGTAAAAAATGGGGAAAAAAACCCATAAAATATTAGAATGTGTTGCTGTGTATTCATCCTGATCCTCTGAAACACCTTCTTTCCTTAGCTCAAACTCCATGAAACAAACACGCTCTCATTGCCTATGCCCTGGAGTGGGAAGGTTGTGATGGTGAATTCTTTCCCAGATCCAGATTCTGGACACATATTTACTCAAAATTCAACCCATTTCCTGTTGCCAAGCTTTGCCCTAGTAGATTATCCCCACTCACCAAGGCAGTTTTTCACATTCAGGAACACTTTGTCTATATTCAGACACACTTAATTGCTGGATTCATTTTAGCTTAGTTTCTAAAACATCAGAAGTATCCTGTTTAGTTTCTCCAAAAAGACCCAACACAGTGCCAGATACAATGGTCCTTTTTTAGCATCAGTACAAACCAATAACAGTTTCTTCAGAAATCTAACAGAATCTTCACACCAGGCAAGAAGTGTATTCTTTGAAGAAGGAGCTTTCTCTTTCAGAGTGTGTTAGAGTTGGTGTGGTGAAAAGGTAAACAACCATTTAATTGAAAATATGCCTTGTTTACTGGCTGCCAAAAAAATGGCAGATGTGGGGATTGGGTGCTTTTGAGCTCAATTTGTAACTGGCAAATTGTAGGATTTGCAAGTATTAATGTCTTGTCTTTATATAACATTTTTGTTTCTAAAATGTTTTCATAATTATCACTGACACATTCCTCATTAGTCCTGAGGAAGACATGAACATAGACTAGAGTGATTCTTACCAGTGTCCCCTATTTTACCACTATTAGGTCAACTACTAATAATAGTTAATATTTATTAAGGGCCTATTCTGTTCTAGGTAGTAAGACATCCCAAGAATTATCTCCTTAATTTGTACAATAATCCCAGGAAATCAAGTAGTAGCTTTCCCTCTAATTGGAAAGCCTAACACAGTCTCAACAGGCATTCAATCAATATTTCAGTGCATGAGTACACACTTCCCATTATTATTTTTCTTTTATTTAGTTTACAAATGAAAATCTGAGGTTTAGAAAGATTAAATAATTTGTTCAAGTTTACCTAACTAATAAGCAAGTTAGTCTAGAATTGAATTTACGTTGTTATGCCCAAGTTTTCGTGTCTGAGAGACCACCAAGATGCATGAATGCACTCACACGAGGGTTTATTTAACAAGCTTAAGCTTGGGCCCAAGTATACCCGACACAGCTGAAAATTGAAAATATGCCTTGTTTAGGGACTTGGACCCCGAACCAGATTACAGTCAAGAGTTTTTAAAGGCAGAGTAGGGGTGGACTCGGTGGTGGGTGAGGACAAAGGGGATTAGAGATGATGTGAGTCTCTAAGGAATTTTGGAAGCAAGGTCTCCAGGACCTTGAGGGGCTAGCTATTGTTGGGAGAAAGGTTATTTATTACCAGTAATAAAAATCTTCTTGTGAGACCCTTTAGATGTAGATCAGTGGGTCATATGCTTGGGAATGATTGCTGACACTATCTTGGAGGTTTAGAGATAAAGTTTCCTAAAGGAATTATTAAAGTAGACTTAGAGGATCCTGGTTCGACCTGTTGGAGTAGGGGGTGGGTCAGGCTAGCATTGTCCTTAGCAAAACCTCAAGGTGAGGGCAGTTGAGTCCCCAGGGGAGAGCTACTCTGTCTGTTTCAAGGGTTTGTCAGTAGGTAAGGAATTTTAATGATTTTCTTCTGCCTCTGTTTCCCACATCATTCCCCACTGAACAATTTTGACCCTTAAATCTTTAAGACATTAGAACGTGGAAGGTTTCATCTTCTGTAACTTCTTCCTACTGAATAGGGGCGTAGAGTTGTCCCTACCTACTCGGGTCAACACTGGTCAGTTAGGGAGTGTGTAGGGGAGTTATGAAAGACAGAGGCAGCTGAGTCCAGGGCAGACTGCTCAGGTGATCTTCCCAAATGGAAAGGATCATCTGTGGAAGTTAGGATTGTGAAGGAGTTGAAGTCAGGTGAGGAGACATGGGAGAAAATAGCAAAACATGATTAATGCTACAAAAAGAAAATGAAGCTCAAATTAGGTTTTTTTTTTTCTCTTTGACAAAAAACCCTTTTCCAGTCCACGGTGGACATTTTAAATTGAAGATTTTGAGTGATTATAAAAGGATAATTTTATTTTTCAGTGTTTCCTGATGAAGCCATACTTTTGCTGGCTCAGACACAAGATTAGCCTTTTCTTTTCTCTTCTTTCTTTTTTCCTTCCTTCCTTCCTTCCTTCCTTTCTTTCTTTCTTTTTTTTTTTTTTAAGAAGTATTTGGGAATCAAAGGCAAATGAAGGACAGGTTACTGGATATTCCACTGATACCAGTCTGTCAGAAGCAAGAAAATGACACGATGCAAATCAGAAACATGATTCCAGTTAACTTAGGTGTTTACTTGCAATCCTTTCTCATTGGTGAAATATTGGTTCTACTTCAACTGAGTAGATAATTACATATAAAATTTCAGAAGTGCCTTCTGTGTTTTGAGAATATTTTCTTTGGCGGTCCTATATAAGCTGTATGGTACAGGTTTATAATCATAACCCTAAGATAGCCAGCTGACAGCTTTCTGAGACTGGTCATCAGAGCAGTTGATATCCTGAAACCAAATGAAGTATTCCCTAGCACTGACTTCTGAGAATGGGTGGCATATTTTCTCATCTAGATTTAAGAGTCATAAATGTAAATAAGCTCTTTGTTTAAAAATATGGCGTCCAGGGGCACCTGGGTGGCTCAGTGGGTTAAAGCCTCTGCCTTCAGCTCAGGTCATGATCCCAGGGTCCTGGGATGGAGCCCCGCATCGGGCTCTCTGCTCAGCAGGGAGCCTCCTTTCCTCCCTCTCTCTGCCTGCCTCTCTGCCTACTTGTGATCTCTGTCTGTCGAATAAATAAAGAAATAAATAAATCTTAAAAAAAATAAATTAAGAAAAAATAAAAATATGGCGTCTAGTCAGTCAGTTAATCAATATTGTTCATGTGCTACATGTATGGTATCACATGCTGGGCAGTGGGAGGTCATTGCTGAGAAAAAAAGAATCAGTTTCGTCTGCCCAAACACATGCTGAAACAACACGTAAGTTTCATTGATATGAACGTGGTCCAGTTATTTCCCTTTCAAGGCCTTCCACATTTCTTAATCCAGCCCTGCTTCATATTTAAGCAATTCATATTCTCAATCATTTAGAATATGTTGAGTTGTTAGGTAAACCTTTCATGGGACTTACTTATTGAAGGATTTTTAAAGAATAGCCTGTGAAGAAGAGTCTGTCTGTCTTTCTTTCTTTCTTTTTAAAGATTTTATTTATTTATCTGAGAGAAAGAGAGGAATGAGAGAGAGAGAGAGAACACGAGAGGGGAGAGGTCAGAGGGAGAAGCAGACTCCCCACTGAGCAGGGAGCCTGACGTGGGACTCAATCCTGGGACTCCAGGATCATGACCTGAGCTGAAGGCAGTTGCTTAACCAACTGAGCCACCCAGGCACCCGGGTATTTGTTTCTTATTAGTGCTGTAACAAATTTCTATAAATTTAGTGGGTTAAAACAACACAGAACCATTATCTTATAAATTCTGAAATTCAGAAGCCCAAAATGAGAGTCATAAAGTAAGTATGTCAGCAGCACTGGCTCCTTTTGAAGTCTCCTCTTGAAAGAGAGAACCCATTCCTATGTATTTTTAGCATTAGAGGCTGTCCTCCATTCCTGGTATGTGGTTCTTTCCCCTCCATGACTCCAGCCACTTGCTTCTCTCATCACATTTCCTGCTTCTAAAGCTGATCCTCCTGCCTCCTCTTATAAGGACCCATGTGCTTACATTGGTTCTATCTGGATAATCCAGGATAATCTCCCCATCTCAAGATCTTTAGTGATATCCCTCTCTTGCCATGGAAGTTTACATATTCACCATTTTCAAGAATCAGGACATGGACATCTTTGGGATCTGTTAATCAGTCGACAACAGGTGCATTTGTGGTTAGGCTACCAGTAACAGAAGATGAGGCAGAAAGAAGGTAATAAGGATACTGAAAAAGAGAATACTATGAATACCAGAAAAGAGCAGAAGGAGTGGAATTATTAAAATTGCAGGCTCTGAAGTGCGCCTGGGTGTCTCAGTGGGTTGAGCTTCTGACTCTCGATTCTAGCTCCCGTCGTGAGGGTTCTGAGATTGTGCTCAGCTTCTGTCTCCACACTCATTGTGGAGTCTGCTTGAGATTATCTCGCTCCCTCTCCCTTGCCCCTTCCCACCCTCTCTCTCTCTTTCTAAAGCATAAAATAAAATAATAAAATCAAATAGCAGACACTGGGATGAGGGAAAGAAGGGGGGCTAAAGTGACATATATCAAAGTTTATAACGTAATTGAGCAAAGTCAGGGACAGCCAGAACTAGAATATTTACTCAACCAAGCAACAATATTATACAGACACAGGCCAAATGCAACTGAGTGTGTGAGGCTTCAATTGTCATCATGGAGAAAAGAAGGGTGATGGATTTCTGATGCGAGTTACAGTACATTTCAAAGGCTTTAGGGCATCAGTTTCATAAAAATGTCATTCCTACTAACAGATTGATACTGGGAGAGAAAATAATTGTCATTGTCGTTCTGTTTGGGTCCAAGGAGAGTTGGATCATACTGCTAGATATCTCTGTATATTTAACCTTAGTGGCTGCCTTGTGAATATCAATGAGGTAACATATGTGATGTTAATAGCATAGTGACTTGCATATGGTTTTATATTACAGACTGAATGTGTCCCCCCAAGACTCATATGTTGAAGCCCTAACCCCCCAATGTAATGGCATTGGAAGGTGGGGCCTTTAGTAGATAATTAGGTTTGGATGAGTTCATGAGAATAGGGTTCCCATAGTGGGATTAGTGTTCATATCAGAAGTGGAAATGAGATGACTTTCTGTCCACCATGTGAAGACACAAAGAGGCAGCCATCTGTAACTCAGAAAGCCAGTCTATCACCAAGAATCAAATTGGCAAACAACTTGATCTTGGAATTTCTAGCCTCCAAAACTATGAGAAATAAATTCTTTTTCTTAAGCCACTCCAAGGTATTTTGTTATGGCAGCCTGAGCTAAGACAATATCCAGTAAGTGGAAAATATCATTAATACAAAGGCACCCCGAGGTCACTAAGGGCATTCTCCATGAGCCAAAGATGGAGCTGAGAACGCTCAGAGAATGTTATCTCTGGCTGTGCTCAGGCCAATCTCTATTGTCCTGTAGTCATCAGAAATTCTTAAGTTTCCAAAACTCCACTCTCTACTCAAAACATGGCCAAACATCTTTCTGGAAGTCCACCATAAAGGCACAACCCTTTTTTAAAATTTTTGTCCTGTCTATCCTAGAAAACTTCTCAACTACAGTTCAGGGGCTCTCCCTTACCAAGGAAAGGAGAAAAAATATAATTCAGTCATTCATTCTTTATGTCCCTGAGTGAGATAATTATTTAATCTACCGTACTATCTCTTTAGTTCATTCTCCTCCATGGCCATGGAAAGATGTGGGAGAAAGACCTTGAAACAGTCAAGGTGGGAGTCCTACCATCGCTATGGCTCACTCCCACTGTGACCTGGAGGGGTTCAGAAAACATGGCAACTGGCTGATGAGCTGATGAGAAACCTGAATTTAAACCCTGGTCCAGACAGTAATGAGCTCTGTATGATTTTAGAACTTTTTCCTAGACTATGAAATAGAAACGGTAACCATCTTTGCTGGAAGTATATGTGATTAAAAGACACAATGTGGTAAAAACACTCAGCCTAATAACTTGAAATAGCAGTCTTTTAATAGAAAATTTTAAGCTGTTTTTCTCTTTTCTGGCCTTGTTGTTCCTCACCACACTCATTGTGTCAGACCCAGAAATTCTTGAATCCACCCAAGAATGAGATGTGTGGATACAGTTCTCTATTGGACTCTGAGAAGAAATAATGGTGAGACATGAAGCTCTTAGAAACCACATTAAGATGTTTAGACTCACCCAAATTTAGCAGAAAGCAGTAAGTGGGTTTTAAGGAGGAAACTGGCATGATCAGATGGACACTTAATGATGGCATTTGTGTGGAAAAATAGAAAGATAGATAGAAAGAGTTGTGTTGAAAGATAGAAGGAAGATAGGATAGTGGGTGGGGAGACCAGGTAGGGCAATTTTAATAACAGAGACTAGATAATGGTGGGCTGAGCCAGTGCAGATGCAGTGGGATTGAATGAAGATATGCGTTCAGAGATATGTAGGAGGTAAGAAGAGAGAAGGGGTAGGTAAAGTTTTGAACATGTTAATGTTGAGATGTGTGCATGACACCCACATAGGCAGGTTTATTTAAAAGGACACACTGGATCCATTAGTTTCAGAAGAAGTCAATCTTAAGAGAGTCAAAGGTAGGGGCTCCTGGGTGGCTCAGTGGGTTAAAGCCTCTGCCTTTGGCTCAGGTCATGATCCCAGAGTCCTGGCATCGAGCCCCACATAAGGCTCTCTGCTCGGTGGGGAGCCTGCTTCCCTTCCTCTCTCTGCCTGCCTCTCTGCCTCCTTGTGATCTATCTATCTATCTCTCTCTCTCTCTCTCTCTCTCTCTCTCTCGTCAAATAAATAAATAAATAAAATCTTAAAAAAAAGACAGCTAAAGGTGACTTGACTCAGGCTATGCTGGGGTTAGATACCCAGTCCACAAGAGACCTTCCACCAAGTCTTCATGTCTGGAGAAACAGAAAGAAAAACACATAAGCCAAAACAATGTCTTAGATTTATTCTTTACGAAGAGAATGTGTGTGTTGAAATCCTAAACAAATAGTATTATCTCACTGGTATGAACTACAATGACATGTAGCTTGTATTTCTTTTAGTTAGCCACCCAGGAGCCTGATGTAATTAAAGGTTTTTGATTCCTCTGCTACTGCAAAGTAGCTCAGCTACTTTGCATGTATGTAAATTTTCCTCATTACGTTATGTAATGATTCTCATTCAAGGTTCCAATCTCCATCAGGTGTTTCTGTTATTCTCTCATTTTCTTTCTTTCTTTCTTTCTTTTTTTTTGAAGAGTTATTTATTTATTTGAGAGAGAGAGAGGGAGATCTCACAAGTGGGAAGTGGGAGGGGCAGTTGAAGAAGGATAGAGATTCTCCAGCAGCTTCAGCAATGAGCATGGAGCCCAGTGGGGGACTGGATCTCAAGACCCTGAGGGCGTGACCTGAGCTGAAACCAAGAATCGGACCTTAACCAACTGTACCACCCAGAAGCCCCTCTCATGACCCCTAGTCACCCACTGGACTTTTCAGGACTCTGTAGATGCAGGGTGAAAAGTTTCCACCATTTGATTCTTCTACAATTGCATTCTATGACTAGAAAGTTCAGTAATGTGGTTTTCCTTAGCCACTGGGAGAAAAAATGCATTTTTCTTTTCAAATGGGGATTTCTTTGTTACCATTTTCTCTTCTGAAATGTTAAAACAAATCTACAGTTGTTTTCCTTTTTTGTTTTCCTACTCATATTCCTTTTTCACAGAGTGAGGTATATAGGAATATGAATAATATTATAATCTCTTCTGGAACCAGAAGAGAAACATGGTTTCTATTAAAGTTTATTGCATTTTATTCCTTTCTTTAAAAAATAAAAGTTAAACAAAGTAACCCCTAGAGGCTCAAATCTTTCTATTTATAATTGTAGGCAACCTGAGTTGGAGGACCAGTTTTCCCTGACATAATGCTTCTTTTTGATTTGGTCTCTGTTTTGCTTCTCTGAGAATATGTGCCTGATGGTTGCTTTAGTGTCGGAAGATACTCACCTCGTGTGTCTGAGAGTGGGTGTGCATTTTAGTCTCTGCAGATACCTCTAACAAGTCAGTGTCTGTTGTAAATTCTGAATATATTTATTTTATGTGTTGGTATGCAGTCTTTAGTAAAAATTGTATAAGATCTTATTGATACGTTTCATTTTTCGCTCTTATAATTTCACATACTGTTAATCAAGTGATTAAGCCTTTCTTTAGTAAACACACCACCTTATTAATGTATTCATTCATTTATTGACTTTTCTACTTATTTGTTTCTCTGCTTGCGTATTTGTTTTAAAATGTGTGTGCTCTCCCCCCTCTCCATCTGTAATTAATGCTACTGGAAATCAGGAGGCCAGGTTTGTAGACTACATTCTGCCATGGATTTGTAATAGAACATCAGCAAGAAAAAGGAGGGGAAAAAAGCATTTTCTATTTCTTTCTTTTAACTGTATGGTGGGATTAGTAACTAATCCATGCACATGTAATTCTTGGAGTTGTTCTGATAGTGGAATTCAACTTTAAAACAACCCAAAGAACATAAGAGACCAGATGGCAGGGAGCTATCATCTTTGCCCAGGAGGAGCATTAGGGGCTATAAAAGTATCCATTTGTTCCCAAAATAACCACACAAAGTGGGTGCTATATTACTTAGGCTTCTGATCACCAAAGTGAGGCTCAGACAGTTTAAATAACTTGCCTGTAGTATATCAGCTAGGAAATGGGAGATTCACAATTCTGACCTGGGTCTGTCTAAATCCAGAACCCAGACTTGTTTCCTCCATCATACCCTAGCAATAGCATTGCTGTGGTTTCAAAAGCGCTGTGCTATGTGATCCACTTGTACAACACCTCTGTGGTTTCCTTGCCAGGTCTGGAGTGGGGGCATTGCTGATGGATCAATGGAATTATAAATTATGAGTCTTCCAAGTGATCTACTGTTGCTGTCCTTTAGAGTCACTGCAGTCATTGACATGTTATGCTCTCTATGTTTGAAGCCCAGTTGAAACCACAGATGGTGTCTAAGGATGCCCTCTCCTTCAGAGAGGACAGAAGGGCAGTGAGGATGAACTGCTCGGCTAGACTGTCGACTAAACCAGTTCTGTGGTGAACGAGGGGAAGCTCTTCTTACTCGTCTCTTCCTTCCACTAGTCTGTAAGCTCAGGAAAGGAAGAGATTAGGTTCATCAAGGTCCCAGTTGTACTCCCAGAGTCTAGAGCCATAGCTTATTGTGGGCCAAATGGAATAAAAACCCATCTCTTCAGGGCGCCTGGGTGGCTCAGTGGGTTAAGCCGCTGCCTTCGGCTCAGGTCATGATCTCGGAGTCCTGGGATAGAGTCCCGCATCGGGCTCTCTGCTCAGCAGGGAGCCTGCTTCCTCCTCTCTCTCTCTCTGCCTGCCTCTCTGCCTACTTGTGATCTCTCTCTGTCAAATAAATAAATAAAATCTTTAAAAAAAAAAAAAAAAACCCATCTCTTCAGTAGGCGGGTCTTTTCTTCTGTCCGTCCCCAAGTCTCAGTCCCCCTTGTACAAAGACCACACTGACTTCCTGCAGTTCCTTTTGTTCACAACCTATTTCCCTCATTAGGCTGTAAGTTATCTGAGGGAGGATATGGTGTCTTACTCATGTTTTTATCTGAAGTATCCAGCAGTGCCTGGAAGACATACTTTTTTTCAACACATATTTTTTTAAAGATTATATTTATTTATTTGAGGAGACAATGAGAGAATGAGAGAAGAGAAGATCAGAGGGAGAAGCAGACTTCCCATGCAGCTAGAAGCCGGATGCAAGACTCTATCCCAGGATTCCAGGATCATGACCTGAGGTGAAGGTTGTTGCTTAACCAACTGAGCCACCCAGGCGCCCCTGTTTTCAATAAACATTTGTAAAATTAACTTACAAATGAATAAATTATTTCAATTCAACAAAGAGTTTCAAGCACCTTTAATTTTCCACTCATTTTCACAGGGACCAGAGAAAGCCTTAGCAATCAAGAAGTTGGTCATTGATTGGTCTGTAATCTAATATAGTATCATGCGCTGGTTATTAAGGTATTTTCCCTCAACTTCACACTTGCTCTTCTATTTGCTACTTTGTGACGTTGAAATTAGGATTTCACAAATAAGTTGTTTTTGTTTATTTGTATGTTTGCTTGTTTCCCACCTGGTTTCCTGGCTTATTGTGCCCAAACAGGTTGTTAAGGGAGTGGAAGGCAGGTGGAAGAACTTAAACCGAATCTGTTCACTTCTGGCTGGTTTGTTCCTGGCGGTAGTGTTCCAGCAGGATACAACATGGTAGTCCTACCAGGGGCCCTGGCCTCCAAGCACTTCCTGCAGGAGGCAGGTACAAACTCATGTGTCCCATCAGAGGTAATGGCTACAAAAGTGGTCCCTGTTCCTTAGACATCTGTGTTGTGTTTTTTAGGGTTTCTTCTCAGAGCTTCTAGATTTTGGTCACCCCAATTCTAACCCAATCAGTAGTTTTAGGTGGTTATTGGCAGTAGATGCCACCACTTTGGGAAGGGGAAGAGAAGCAGAGGTGCGTTTTTTCACTCATTTATGGTTGATTTAGGAAGCCTTTGTTGATTTATATGCCTGAAGCCAAGAACCAGGCATATGAGGAGCAGGATTTGGTGACAGCCTTCAAGGAATTGTCAGCCTGCTAGTAGATTCAGACATGAAGAAGGTAAGTTAGAGGTACTATGTGACAAATGGTTATAATTACGGCATAATGTGGTGACATATTTTATTAGGAAAAGCCATACAATCCCCCAGTTTTTCCAAATTTATATTGTACTGCACCTGATGCCAACTTCTCCTCCAAATTAATGGCATAAAAAATGGTAGAGCCACTATTGCCCATTTATGTTAAAGATTAAAAAAAGAAGATTAAGGGTGCCTGGATGGCTTAGTCAAATTAAGCATGGGACTCGTGATTTCAGCTCAGAGCATGTTCTCAGGTTCATGAGATCGAGCCCCTTATAGGGCTCAGTGCTAAGCATGAACCTGCTTAAGATTCTCTTTCTCTCTCTTCCTCTGCCCCTTACTGCCACTTACACGTGTGCAAAGGCTCTCTTTCTCTCAAAAAATGAAAAGTTTGAAAAATAAATAAAACAAAAAATAAATAAAAATGAAGTTTAAAAATCCCTTTGTGAGTATTACTTAATGACTCAACATGTGATGTTTCTGAAGGCTGCTTCATGAACCAGATAAACATTCATAATTAGACATCAGGAAGAATTTTGTCACTGCATTTCTTTTTTTCTGCCTAACATTTTTCCCACTAAATTTAAAAACAATTAAAAATAAATCTAACTCTGCTGCTTTCTGACACAAGGGAGATCATTTCCCACTGTTTTGTGAAAGAATTTTGTTCTCTCCTATGACCTTAATGTCAAGAGGAATAATTTCTCATTTTGCAGTATACCCTGAGGACATGACCAAAATCTAGACTCCTTCAGAGGTCAATGGGATCTCCATGCTTAAGTGAACAATGTCCTCCTGGACTGGGGAAGGATGGAAATGGGCATAAAATATGAGATAATTTTTAATGTCCTTATTTATTAGACAAGTTATTAGTAAAGAAAATAATCAAACAGGACTTGACATTACAAACACCACATACTATACATTCTGTGGCATTTTAATAATTTGCATGGGACTGATAAGTTATTTTCAGTGAAAATTAGCAAGAAGTTCCCCTAACAAACTTTTCATATTTTATTTTATTTTATTTATTTTTTTTTTTTTTTAAAGATTTTATTTATTTATTTGACAGAGAGAGATCACAAGCAGGCAGAGAGGCAGGCAGAGAGAGAGGAGGAAGCAGGCTCCCTGCTGAGCAGAGAGCCCGATGCGGGCCTCGATCCCAGGACCCTGAGATCATGACCTGAGCTGAAGGCAGCGGCTTAACCCACTGAGCCACCCAGGCGCCCTCATATTTTATTTTAAGCAGCAATTTTTATACATAAATTTATCTTCTAAGATTTCATAAGTGTCTCAGTTATTAAGACTGATATCTAAAAGTTCCTTTCCTGAAGTTCCTTGTGTGTATTTAAAAATCATTTTGTGGGGCACCTGAGTAGCTCAGTGGGTTAAGCCTCTGCTTTCAGCTCAGGTCATGATCCCAGGGTCCTGGGATGGAGCGAGCCAAGATCCCCGCATAGGGCTCTCTGCTCAGCAGGGAGTCTGCTTCATCCTCTCTCTCTGCCTGCTTCTCTGCCTACTTGTGATCTCCATCTGTCAAATAAATAAATAATATCTTTAAAAAAATTTCTTCATAATTGTTATTACAAACACTATTGATAGCATGGTGATAATCAATCAATACTCTCCAAAAATTCCCTCCCACAAATGAAACTCATATGGTTTCATTTTTAAAAGTTAGACCTCAATGTAAGGCTGAATGCAAAAGAACAAAATTACCTCCAATACAACAAATGTAGCCTTATTTATACAGCTTCCTATATAAATACCATATGGCTTATAGACCATAATATATTTTATTATGAACAAGCTATTTTTGAGGGCCTTGTGTGTGCCTGGAGCTGCTTAAATTCTGAAGATGTATATATAGAAATGGTTTGCAACTTATAGGAACCCAGAGTTAGCTGGGGGACTGAAGAGTGTATTTGAAAAATGATGATAATAACTGAATTGCTGGAAGAGTTATGATTACCTGACAGTCGGATGGGCTTCAGTTTATGTATTTATCATTTTCTCATACATTTTGTCATACAAAAATGTACATAAAATGCAAGACAATGTGCAGACACTGACACATACAGTGGAGAACAAGACACTTGAGGTCCTTCATGTATGGAACTCACAGAGTGGGGAAGAGGAACTCACAGAGTGGGGAAGAGGAAACTATTGCTAACTTTTTTTTTTTTTTTAGATTTTATTTATTTATTTGTCAGAGAGAGAGAGAGCAAGCGTGAGCGCACAAGCAGGCAGAGTGGCGGGCAAATGCAGAGAAAGAAGCAGGCTCCCTGCCAAGCAAGGAGCCCAATGAGGGACTTGATCCCAGGACCCTGGGATCATGACCTGAACCAAAGGCAGCAGCTTAACCCACTGAACCACCCAGGTTTCCTATTGTTAACTTTTTGCCAACATTTTGCAGATAGATGAACACACAGCTAGGGACTGAAGTAGTATAATTATTCTATCCTCTGTCCATTGACCTCTCTGTCCATCTGCCTATCTGCTTTCCTCTCTCTCTCTCTGTCTCTCATTTTTCTCTGTCTTTGTTTCTCTCTCTCTCTCTCATACACACACACACACACATACATACAGACAGCCACTCCAAGAAAATATACAGAGTATACACACAATGTAAAACAAAATTAAGCTCAGACTACATAAATTGTTTTGCAACATTAATCCCAGTGCCTCTCTCTCTTTTTCTTTTAAAAGAAACATATTTAATAGGTGGAGTACCATTTAATCCATGGTTCATCTATATCATCAGTTCCCACTGAAACATCTCTGAAGGAACACATTTTAGGAGGTATTTTATGTATACACTGACAGAGTTAGAATGATTTCATACTTAATTCACATCTATCTATACATATGCATATGTAGATTTTAGAAAAGCACCAAATGAAAAGAGTAGCTAGAGAAAAATCGTCAGTACTCACTTTAGGCTCTACAGTGAAATAAGTATAAATGTACAGTAATTACTGAGAAGAAAGAGGAGCAAGGCAGTTAAAAATGTGCAACTCAAAACAACATTGATGTTTCTAGAAGGCCCTCTGAGCCTAAAGCTAGAGTAGGGATGTGTAGCATTTCCCATCTTTATGTGGCAGTCAGACTTCTTAGCACCATGTTTATTGTCCTCAGTAAACTCTTTTAACTTGTGAATTCTAAATCTTAATAATGTTTAATAATTCACTTTGTCGTTACCAGGGAGTAGTTCTTATCTACAAAAACCAAAGTCTGCAGAATTGAGTGTCATTGACCAGTAAGATTAGCAAAAAGGACAGATTTTTTTTTTTAAGATTTTATTTATTTATTTCACAGACAGCGATCACAAGTAGGCAGAGAGGCAGGCAGGGAGAGGGAGAAGCAGGCTCCCCACTGAACAGGGAGCCTGATGTGGGGCTCGATCCCAGGACCCTGGGATCATGACCTGAGCCAAAGGCAGAGGCTTTAACCCACTGAGCCACCCAGGCACCCCAGGACAGATATTTTTGACTAGTTCTACAGTCCATCAAAAGGCAAGTCATGACCTAGCAATAGGCCAAATATCATACATTGGGAACAATCTTCTCTTATTCATGATTGGCAACAAGCTCCTCATTTTTCACTCTATTAATTTCTTCAGGTGAAACCCAGTTGAATACTTATTATTTTCCTTACATATATAACTGCATTCTCAGATGAACATAATAGCATAATCAACACTTCAGAGTAGAATAGAAAAAACTTTTTTATAGGTTCATCATAAATTTTTGGGTAACACAATACAGAGACATGATCTCTTCATTTTCCAAAGCTAATGTAAGTCCTGGGTTATATGCTCAACTTTTCTTTTGTCTTTAGCAACAAAGTTTCAAATGATTTGTAGATTGGAAATAAATTAATTGCTATGTCTCCTTTCCTTCTTGTTCATTGTTAGGTTTACATGAATATTTTTCAATTGAAACACCAAATCTAATTTAATTATTGCCTATCAGCTTATTAAGAAGATTGGGACTTTTCTTTAAAAGCGATTAGTTCAATAAGGTATTAATGTGTAGCAGCACTTCAGATAAAGATTGATTGGTAGTATTGTTGGACAACACCACATTTTCATTGTTATTCAGTTAGTTGACCTTTTCTCTGCAAAGAATGGCTATAATGGACACATAGCCTTAGGCCCAAAGGAAAGACTCTTACTCCACTTAAAATTAATATCTGATATTGCTTTGGCTTTCATATGCATAAATGGACACATGAGTACACATGCACATATACATTTTTATAATCAAAGATAGGACACCAATTGAAGTCTTTGCAAATGAAAAACAATAAGCAAATACATCAACAAAATTTAGATTTTTCTTTTTCAGGCAAACCTTGAATCGCTTAAAAGAGATCCTTTGTCTTTATTGTAGTTAAACTTATAAGACTCTTGACTGACTATGAGACTCCTTTTACTACAGTGATGTTAATGAGTATTGTGTTTTGGAGCATTTGTATTTAATCATGTGCATTAATGAAGGCAGAATGTCTTACATAAACAAATAATTAATTTTAACAATTGGAGTGGAAACATTCTTCACTAATGCAAACAGCTGGAATTTGGTACTTAACTGTGAAATTGCATTGACAAAGATATGTAAAGATATTTTGCATTGACAAAGATATGTAAAGATATGAATTTACTATACACACATTATGCTTATTACATCATTATTGGAAGGGTTATTGATTTAAATAGGAGAATAGATATATTACATAGAGAGTCAGGGCAAAAAAAAGCTTAGATTTTAAAAGTCCTCAGATCAATCTTTTCAGAGGTATGACACAGGAATATGGTATTTAGAATATCTAACATGTAAAATAACATAATATATAATATGATATATGATGTAATGTAATATATGTCATATAAGGTAGGAAAACATGAACTCTGGAATCACCAAAATTTGGGGTTAAATTGCAGCTTAATCTCTGATAATGTGACATTGAGAAAGTTAATTTCTTGTGCCCCAATTTTATTAATTATGAAATGAGGGGTGCCTGGGTGGCTCAGTGGGTTAAAGCCTCTGCCTTTGGCTCAGGTCATGATCCCAGGGTCCTGGGATCAAGCCCCACATTGGTCTCTCTGCTCAGCAGGGAGCCTGCCTGCTCCTCTCTCTCTGCCTGCCTCTCTGCCTACTTGTGATCTCCATCTGTCAAATAAATAAATAAAATCTTTAAAAAAATATATAAATAGAGAAAATGTATCATATCTTAAAGGACTTTGTAAGAATGAAATAAATAACATATGAAGAACTGAACATTGTTACTGCCTGATAGTAGTTGCCTTACCACTATTATTATTATTATTATTGTTATTATTATTATTATTATTTCAAGATTTATTTATTTGAAAGAGAGAGAATGTGAGAGGGGAGGGGCAGAGAGGGAGAGAGAGTTCTAAGCAGACTCCACACTGAACAAGGAGCCCAATGCAGGGCTCCTCTTCCCATGACCTGATGACCCTGAGATCATGACCCGAGCTGAAATCAAAAGTTGGATGCTCAACAAACTGAGCCACCCAGGTGCCCCTACAAATATTACTTTTACTACAGTATAATATTCTCTCGTCCCCCACACAACTAATGTGAGGAACAAATGATGTATGGGTCATGTGTTACCAGTAGCTAATGTGTTAGAGTGCGATGACTAAAAAATTATAATGTGTGGTCATTTAGCCAATATATATATTATACTCTCTCTCTCTCTCTCTCTCTCTCTCTATATATATATATATATATATATATTATTCTACATATACTATATAGAATTCTAACTATACAGAATATATATATAGTTATAATTCTGTATAGTTGTGTGTGTGTGTATTCTGTATTATATATATGTATGTATAATTCTCTATATATGTATTCTACAGTTATAGTTATATAACTATATATAGTTACATGGTTGTAGTTGTATATAACTACTTCACAAATGGTGTAGCACAAACAACATCAAATGGGGGGAAGAAAAAAATATTAATTGGGGGGGCTGTAGTGCCATTTAAAAAATATTTGCTTGTGTTATAGTTGATATAACTGTATATATTTAAAGTGTAGAATTTGATAACTTTTGAAAGACATAGGTATCATCACTACAACCAAGATAATGAACATATCCATCATGTTAAAGTCTCCTGTTGCCCCTTCGTCATCCTTCCTACCCACCCTTCCCCTTTTCCTACCCTGTATATATCTCTCATCCCAGACTTCAGGTAAACAGTGATCAGCTTTCCCTCACCGCAGATTTGTTTATATTTTTTAGAGTTTTATGTAAATAAAATCACAGAGTATGCATTCCTTTTCCTCTGGCTACTTTCACACTGCTTTATGTTGAGTTTTATGAGTGTTGTGTTGTATATCTATAGTTCATTCCTTTTTTATTGATGAATGGTATTCCATTTTTGGATAGTCCAAAGTTTATCCATTCATCTGTTGATGGACATTTGGGTTATTTCTATTTGGGGGCTAATACAAATAAAGCTTCTGTGAACATTCCATTCATGTACGAGTCTTTGTAAGGACATATGTTTTCATTACACTTGGGAAAATAAATAAGAGCAAAATTGGTAGATCATATGGTCGGTGCATGTCTAACTTTTAAAGAAAATTATGAAGTATTTTCCCAACTTGTACTATTTTATGTTGCCACTACCAGTGTATGAAAGCTCGAGTCTCTCCACATCCTTCTACTTTTAGCCATTCTAATAGGTGTGCGTTGATATCTTATTTTGGTTTTAATTTCTGTTTCTCAAATGATGTTCTTCTTTTCATATGCTTGTTTGCTACCCATATATCCTTTTTGTGGATGCATCTTCTCAAATAAGTCAGTCATTTTAATTGAGTTTTTTAAATTGAGTTTTGAGTTTCTTATTTTTCAGTAAATTAGATATAAATCTTTTCTCAGATATAGTCAATTCTTATTGTTCTTGGAATTTGTGTTCTATAGTCCCCACAAATACTGAATTAGTGAATGCTGCACCATTGCTCCTAGGGGAAATAGAGGTTTAGATTACTACAAGCCCCTAGTCATATTTTTATCAACTGATCCGTACATAACTTTCTTTTGCATGCATTTTTGTTTAAAGGCACCTAATGGAAAATATATTGTTGATTCATTAACTTTCAATTCATGGCCAATGGCATTATAACTCCTGATGGAATAAAGCTTCCCTCAGACACCTAGGTTCTCTCTGAGACACATCACAGTTTTCTTGTCCTTAGGAAGATTAAACAGCTATCCAGCACCACTTTTGAGGGCCATTTTGAATAGCAAAATCACCACTAAAGAATACATCATGATGAAAAATGTGGCATTAAATATGCCACAAAAAAGACACTGGTTTATAGTATTAGAGCTGAAACAGGAGGATAAAAGATCACCTTGCCCCATCTCAGCTGAAAATGTGCACTTGCAACATTTTGAAGGGGAAAGATGAAAAGGGCAGGTTACCTTGTGTGGGACTTATTAAACATAATGCAGTAAGGGAAGCTGGAGCCCTAGCTGTTACTGTCCTTGCAGGTGCTAAAAATTTGGCCAGGTCTTCTGTCGGGACAGATTTATTATGTCAAATTCTATTTCTCCTCATCATGCCACACTGTCAAACTCACTTATCAAGTTTTATTTTTAATTCCATCAGATTTTCTATATTGATAATCAGATTATGTGAGGTAAATTGATTTCACTTCTCCTTTAAAATGTACTGTTTTTATTTCTGCTTTTTGCCTGATTTCATTGTCAAGAACTTCTAGTACAATTGAATAGAAGTAGTGAGAGTGGACATTCTTTTTTTGTTCCTGATCATAGGGAAAAGTATTCAGTTATTCACCATAAAGTATGACACTTTTAAGTTTTGGTAGATTTATTCTATCAAAGTGAAAAAGTTCTCTTCTATTACTGGTTTGCTGAGAGATCTTTCAATGAATAGATTGTGGCTTTTGTTGAATGCTTTTTTTTTTATTGTGGCTATTGAAGTCATTGTATTATTTTTCTTTTTCATTGTTAACATGGTGAATTACATTGATTTACCCTAACACTAAGCCAGCCTTGCGTTTCTTGGATAATTCCCACTTGGTTGTGATATATATACATATATATTTGTATACATTCATATATGTACACATATATGTACATATATATAATACACATATGCATATGTATTTGAATTTTGTATACTAACATTTTGATTAAATTTTGCATCTGTGTTCATGAGAGTTATTGGTTCAGTTTTCTTGTAATGTTTTTGTCTGGTTTTGGTATCAGAGTGATAGTAATCTCATTGAATAAATTCAGAAGTTTTCTTTCATCTTAAATTTTTTGGAAGAGTTTACATAGAATCGATAATGTTTATCTGTTACATATTTGGTGGAATTTACCAGTGAAACTATCTGCATTTGGAATTGTCTTTGCAGGATGGCTCTTAAACTACAAATGCAATTATTTTAATATATAGTAAGTTTTAAGTTATATAGTTTTTCTTGAATAAGTTTTAGTAATTTCTGTCTTTCAAGGAATTTCCCATTTAATCTGATCTGTCAAATTTATTGCTATAACAGTATTCATACGAGTCATAGATATTATCCTTTTATTAACTGTAGAGTCTGTAGTAATGTCAACTCTTTCACTTCAGATTTCAGTATTTGTGTTTTCTCTTTTTTTCCTCATAAATTTGACAGATACTCACCAATTTCATTGATCTTCTCAGAGTCAGTGTTTTATTTTCTTAATTGTTTCTGTCTCCTATTTCATCGATTTCTGCTCTGATCTATATTATTACCTTTCTTACATTTTGTGATTCATTTGCTTTAATTTTTGTAGTTTTGTTGTTGTTGTTGTTAAAGTTGACATTCCTGACATTACTGAGTTGAAACTTTTATTATTACCATATATTATGTAGAAAATATTATTTTTCTGTTCCATCTCTAAAATTTTAACTCTGCAACTCTTTGAAATCAGTTTACTTTTGAGTTTTGTTTCCTTTATCTGTCCAATGGGAATATCAATTCTTGTTTGATCAGTTACCAAATCTGCTTAACAAAACTCTCAAGAATCAAATGATGATTCTATATGGCAAAGACTAAACACTGTTATAGGTTAAACAGGCATATGCTATTATTGTATTTGGTTATTTTTCACTGTTCTAAACAGTCTAAATATTTTTTAAATTTTATAAATTAAATTGAAGATAATATTTTCTATTTTGTTTTCCATGCATGGAGCTTTCTAGAAAACCCCTAGATAAGAGGCAGTGAGTCTCATCAACTATGATACCTAGGGGAAAATATTGGTATATCTTCTTTGTTTCAATTTTTATACCTTTAACTTCTGAGAAATAGGCTTTATATAGTGTGAAGAAAATTTCCCTCCTCCTTTCTTTTTGAAGTGGCTTTAGGAGCAGGTGGCATAGCTTTAGTGAGATCTCTTTCCCCTGAGGCAGGTCTGGTATTGATCAGCTCTGAAATGAATGTCCTGCTCTCAACAATCCTCCATATTGATTATATGCTCACTTTGCCAATTAAAGCAGGCAGAGAGTTATATGTTTTACCTTTGGGTTCAGTTTTGGACCAGGCATCTATGATTTCTTTTAAATTTTCCTTTGATCCAGAATCCAGATCCCCTAAGGGCTTTGCCTTCCTTGCTTCTGAATGCATGAAGTTTTTGTTACAGAAGATTTTCAGATGCCTTTGTTGATTGACAAATAAGGAGAATGAGGAAAAAACAAAATCATAGGCATGTCTAAATAAATAATAAAAAAGAAAACATGGAACAATTTATTTTTAAAAAGCTAGAAATAGGGGCACCTGGGTGGCTCAGTGGGTTAAGCCTCTGCCTTCAGCTCAGGTCATGATCTCAGTGCCCTGGGATAGAGCCCTGCTTTGTGGGTCTCTGATCAGCAGGGAGCCTATTTTCCCCTGCTCCCCCCCCATGACACACCCCACCCCTGCCTCTCTACTTGTGATCTCTCTCTCTCTCTAATAAATAAATAAAATCTTTAAAAAAAAAAAAAAAGGAAGCAAGGAAAAAAAGACAGAAAGGAAAATTATCCCACATTTAGGAGCCATAGACTAAAGGACAAAGGTAAATCCATGACTTTTTAATTCACTGAATGAATATTTATTGAGTGACCGCTCTATACCAGCCAGGCTCTGGTCAGACCACCAGAGATACAGTGGTGACCAAGACAGGTGTGGTCTCATACAGAACTTACATCCTCATTCTTCCAATGTTCAGTTCCTCCTTTGGCTTGAGTTTTGTGCTTATGTTTGCAACTTGACTGAGTTGTGACAAATATATATTTGAATAGTTTCTCATTTGCCTCCAAAAATATTTAATTGTTCACTTACTCTGATAAGTATGGAAGATACAAAAGTAAGAGATAAATAATTTTTTTTTCCTTTAAAGATTTTATTTATTTATTTGATAAAGAGAGAGAGAGCACAGACAGAGGTAGTGGCAGGCAGAGGTCGAGGGAGAAGCAGGCTCCCTGATGAGCAGGGAGCCCAATGAGCAGGGGCTTGATCCCGGGAGCCTGGGATCATGACCCAAGTTGAAGGCAGCTGCTTAACCAACTGAGCCACCGAGGCGCTCCAGGATAGAGAATGCTTTATGTCAGAAGGTCATAATCCCTTGAGGAGAGAAACTCTGCTTAGTCCATGATTAATAATTTACAAATCTACACGAACATGACACTAATATATATTTGTAGCCTTCTAGGTTTACAGTAGTCTCCCAAACTTACAACCATCCTAGGGTAAGAGTGGAAGTCACCTTCTGTGGTAATAGGACAAGTGAGTTTGCAGAGTCTTGAATTCTATGCAGTGAGACCTCTTTACTAACTACCTGGGTCAGCAGAGCCATTCTCAAGTTGCTGTACCAAATCTGGACTTTTCGCCCGGATTTACATGTAGGGTTGCTTATGGTGGCTTTTCCCTAGGCATCCTGTCCTCTCAGTTGTGGGGGCAAACAACATACAGCTTCAAGATGAATTCCATACTCTACTCTTTCCTGACATTCTTCCAAGCAAATCTTGTCCTCTAAACTCTTCCAGTATAGAAAATCTGGCACTTCTAAAGTGTTATCACATCCTCATATGGATTTTCTTGCTTTTTGTCTTTTCTAGGACATAATAAGACATGTTGACCTTGAAAAATGTCATCTATTCCGGGTCTGTCCTTGCCCTACACAGGTATGCTTTTTATGCCTTCCTGATGAGGGTTATCCCTTTTCCTTACTACTGGAGACTGTATACTTCTTCCTGAAGCCAAACAGAATAAACCAGGAACTTCTTACAGATAAATTTAGGGCCATGTATTTGGATAATCTCTTGCCACAAACTCTGCTGTGATGGTTTAATCTTTTGTTCATTATTGTATATTGGAAGCTTGTGGATTTGCTATTGATCAGAGAGCCAGAGCAGGTTAGAAATGAAGCTTGAGGAGTGTATAAGTGGTTCTGGGTTGGAATAAACCTATTTGAGCAGAGAAATTTAAAATTGTTTCTATCCTTACTCATCATCATCAGTGGGTTAATTAGTCTTCTCAAGATGGCATTAGTAGATAAATCCATGAATCAACTCCTCAAATGGCCATGCTGAAAGACAGAAATGGAATTTCTTGTAAAACTGAGGAAAAGAAAAAAAAAAAGAAAAATCTATCTCAGAAGGTACGATGAACTGAATTGCGTTCCCCCAAAATTCATATGTTGAAACCCTAATCCCCAGTGTGACTCTTTCTGATGATAGGTCTTTAGGAGATAATTAGGGTTAAATATAGCTAAAGGTTGGATTCCTAATCTGGTAGGACTGGGATCTTATAAGTCAAGAAAGAGAGATGATCTCTCTCTCTCTCACTCCCCCATATGAAGGCACAAGGAGAAAACAGCCATCTGTAAGCCAAGAAGAGAGCTCTCACCAGGAAACAAATAGGCAGGTACCTTGATCTTGGACTTTCTAGCTTCCAGAACTGTGAGAAAGTAAATTCCTATTGTTAAACCCACTCAGACTATAGTATTCTTGTTATAGCAGCCTGAGAAAACTAAGACAGGGAGAGTACCTCCAGATGACTCACTTTTACTCTCATTGTCTGGAACAACATCATATGCCTACTGCTTCTATGCCAATCACTTTCAAAGGCAATCCATAGCCTAACCAGTAGCTCTTACCCAATCATGAGTCCTTTTGTCCTCACAGGAAATTTACCAAATGCTGGAGAAGTTATTTTTGATTGTTACTACTTACAGCTCAGTTGGAGGGGAGAAACGTTGCTGGCATCTAGTGGGTAAAAGTCAAAAATACTAGGAAATATTTTATAATGAATGGACAGCTCTTCAGTCCCCAAGAACAAAGAAATGTCCTGCCCAAATGACAATAATGCTGAGATTGAGAAACCATGACCTACGTGAATCAGGGACATCGCAGAACTTTTGAGTTTTGTATTCAAACATAAATTGAACATTAATGATATACTGACATATAAAAATAAATGCCATTTCTCTGTGTTTCTTAAAGGGTATAAAAAAAGAGGCTAAGAAAGAGACTAGAGGGAGCTAGTAGCCCTAAAGGTCCCTCCTAGCTGCAACAAGAAAGATGGAAGGTATCCAGTGTGAATTATTGATCTGAGCCAGACTCCCCTCTAGCATTTGCCAGGAAATTGCATGCCCTTTGGCACCTCCATGGAAATGTGATAAGGTTGCTGATGCTGTGTCTGACTTTCCAGGCAAATGCACTATGCTGCATGTTCTTGTATTCTTTCTACTGATGTCAAGACTTGCAGGAACTGGGGTGGGACATTGCTGAATGGGGAGAGAGAAGAGAATTGACAGGATACAGAGTGAGTCTGAGACCTGATGCTTTCCCAGGCTACCCTCAGCAACGTATATATCTCCTCTGGTCTCAGGTCCCCACACTAATCTCTGTTCTATCCTTCCCAGATTTCATATTAGGATTTTGACCAAATGCTACCTGAGGGATGGGTGTGAGGTCAAAGCACAACTATCTTTACAAAGTCCACAACAACATTTAATTCTTTTGCTCACTTCCCTGATCTTACATCTTAATTCTAGTCCATTGGATTGTTGTCTAATGTGGTAATGATGTTGAACTTCGTGTTTGTGGGAAGCAATTGAGGTTAAGAAATCCTCTATCCTTTTCTTTTCCAGAAAAGGAAAATAGCAGAAGACCACCACAGTCTCACACATTCTCAGGTAAGAAGGACATTTCCCTTTTCCCACCACACCTTTGTTTATCCGCCTCTACAAAACCCCAAGTCTCCTTTTCTTTAAGTTGTTCTTCATCAATGAACTTCTCTATTGCAATGGCCTGAATAAAATCACCTCTTTAATGTCTAGTGCATTTCATCTTTTTTACTGCGTATGTAGGAAGACTGGCTGTTACTGATTACACATTCTCTGATACCTATGGTTTATTAAATAAATTTTATGCCTTGAGTCATTTCAGGCTCTGAATTTTGCTTTTAAAGAATGAAAAAAAAAATGACAAAAAAAAAAAACCTCTCTAAACTCCTTTATTTCATACAAACTGTGCCAAGAATGTAAGTGTCTATTTGAAATTCAAAAATAAAGCATTGGGTCTCCTTTCTTGCAGGTCTGTTGTTACAACTCCAACTAGAGAAAAGAAAATATCAAATGTCATCCCGATTGAATAAAAGAATGAGGAATGGCTGAAAAGAAACAGAGGTTAATATTTTTTAAATATTTCCTATCATATGAAGTTCTCACGAGGTCATGTATGTGAAGCACTTTAGAAGAGTTTCTGATATATAAGAGGTACCCAATAAATTTCACTTTTATTATTGTCATGACCATTGTCATCATCTTTCTGAAATATTTTAGTCATTGGGGAATTTTAGGTAATTTGGTTTCAGTCACAGTCTCTTTCAAAGCTTTTCCTTTTCTTTATTTTTAAACTGACTTATCCTAGGAGCTTTGATCATAAACTAGTATAATCACCTAAAAGGGTTTGGCACCTCCTGAAATAAAGGAAAGGCATTTTTTAAAGCCTACATATAATCTTCCCAGTGTTTTGGTTTATCCTCAAAAAGAAAAGCATAAAATAAGAAAGGAGAAGAAGGATTACTGGGCAGAGAGATATAATACCAACCTTGGGAAGGAATTTTTAAAACTAAAATTTGCAAGCGCCAGAAGCTTTAGGAAAGAAAAAAAAAAAAAAAAAATCTTAAATAAAGCTTTTGTGTGGTCCCTGGGTTAGAACACAAAATCTGGAGGAAATTACCATTGGAGTAAACAGTAGGATCTGAGCTCTGTCTGATACAGACACAGTCTGAGAAATTAGGAATTAATGTGGGCAATAGATGAAACTGTCAGGCCAAAAAGTAATTGGGAACACTTAGAAGGGAAATCTGTTGAAGCCTAATATAAGAACTTAAAGTGTTTTAAGAAATTGCAGAGAATATACTTTTCATTGTAAATAATTTTACAGTTCAGCCTACTATTTTTTTTAAACTTATTTCACAATGATATATATAATGGGAAGTATAGGTATAGCTTTACAGTGGTACAGGTACAAACACATGTACATACATATTCTAATACTTTTTTTCTCATGTCCAACACATTTTTTTTTTTTTTTGAGAAAGTATTTTCTGAGGATATGAATAGCAACCTACTGTTCATGTACCCTGAAGTAATTGTCAAATAAAGGGAAATTACAACACTTAATCGTGGTATTTTTTAAATGCCACAAGATGACATAATATATTACATAAACTTCAAACCCTGAAGTGGTACACTATGGGTTTTAGAGTCATTCTATTGCTCAAGATTGTAAGGGCATCAAAAGGGAAAGTGACATGAAAACCACACAGTAGTTTAGAATAGATCTAATTGCCACTCTCTCCTGGAAACTTCTTTTTCCCTCTTAATTTAAAAGGTTTAGATCTTTGCAGGGGCAAATTCTTAAAATTGTGGGAATGGGTGCCTGGGTGGCTTATTTGGTAAGCGTCTGCCTTTGGCTTGGGTCCTGATCCCAGGAACCTAGGACTGAGCCCCATGTAGGGCTCCCTGCTCAGCAAGGGAGTCTGCTTCTCCCTCTTCCTTTCCCTCTGACTCCCTCTCTCTCTCTCACTCTCAAATAAATAAGTAAAATCTTAAAAAAAAAAAAAAAAAAGCCATAAGGGGAAATGTGTATTTAAAGGGAAAAGCATGCATTGTCTAGAGCAAACTCTTTGAAGTTATCTGACTGGATTCCCTGGGAGTTATTTTCTGACTCTGTAAATGCTGGATAACGAAAAGCAAAGCAAACCCACTCTTACCTATAGACATGCAAATATGTTCTGTCCAGGGGAGGTTTAGTCACCTCTCCTTCCCCTTCCCCAGGAGAAGCTGGTGTTCATCTCTTTGTACATTCATTTCAATTATCTTTTCTCCCTATGAATTTATGCTTCTTTGACTTCTTTGAAATAGTCATAACATCTGCCTGGTTCTCTCATTTCATTAATTCGTTAAATAAAATATTCAACTCGTATTCTTTTTATATCTGTGTGTAAGTCATAATTTTACCTGTTTTTGAAAAATAAATCATAACAAAACTTATGCAGACACCTGATGAATAATATAGCTTTGCCCAGTTATCAAGGCGGAAGGGAAATTCAACCCTGCATGAGTTTGCTTCTCATTAACTCTTTGGGCAAAAGGAAGCTCCCTGCTAGAATGTGAAAGGGTAGACGAGTGAGGCATAAATGTGCCTCCTGTAAGAAATTGGAAATATGGTACACTGAAGATGGAGTGTTATTAGTTATATTATAAAAGAAGACTTGAGCTGGTAACTTAAATAAAGCACTATGAGAACTGCTGCTTCACATGGAGCAGAGCTGTGGTATGTGAAGAGGACTCTTAAATAAATAGCATGACCTTGGGGCCCCTGGGTGGTTCAGTTGGTTAAGCTTCTGCCTTCACCTCAGGTTATGATCTCAGGGTCCTGGGAAGGAGCCCCACTTTGTGGCTCCTTGCTCAGCTAGAAGACTGCTTCTCCTTCTCCTTCTCCCTCTGCCCCTGCCACTGCTCATGCTCTCTCTCTCTGTCAAAATAAATAAAATCTTAAAAAAAAAAAAATAGCGTGACCTTGATATGGATCTCGGAAGATGGGTAGGACTTCAGTAGGCAGCACTTAAATAAAGAGATCACCAGAGTGACAGAAACAATCAAGGCAAGGGCTAGTTTGAGGAAGAGCAGAATATGCTCAGAGAGAACAAATTACCCACTCTTCCTTCCTGAAAAAGTATGCTTCTCCCTAACACCATTTTTGTATTACTTATAATGAACTGCCATGGATTTACAGTTAGGTATAAAAGTTATTAATTCAGTAAGTATTATAAGTATTTTAACAAAGAGTTTGTTTAACAAAGAGTTCGTTATTTATTTTTCCTTACAGACAAGGGTGTCTGTCTTTCTCTCTTTCTCTCTCTCTCCATATATATATATATATATATATGGAGAGAGATAGGTAAATGTGTGTATATATATGTGTATATATATATGTATATATAAAAATATATAAATATTTAATTTATTTATATTAAATAAATTAAATATTTATATATTTATATATATACATATATATATATATACACATATATATATTTTTTTTTTGATAGAGAGAGAGAGAAATGGAGAATGACCACAAGACAGGGGAGGAGCCAGAGAGAAGCAGGCTTCCTATGGAGCAGGGAGCTCAAAATGGGACTTGATACTAGGATCCCAGGGTCATGATCTGAGCTGAAGACAGACACTTAAACGACTGGGCCACCCAGGCACCCCTGGACCAGGATGTCTTAGCTGTGGCATAATTCCTTTAGACAGGAGAATTCTTTGTTTTGGGGAGGGGCACTTTCCTGCACATTGTAGGATGTTTAGGGGCATTCCTGACTTTGACCTGATAGTTATTGCTACACCCTGAGCTGTAACAACCAAAAATGTTTCCAGGCATTGTCCAAAATCTCTTCTGGGACTGGGGCTGTTGGGGTGGAAAGTGCTCCCAATTGAAATCCACTCTACAAATTCTTCAAATTCCGCAGTTAAACACCAATCCCGTTACCCAGCCCAGCCCATGACTCTTATATCTTTATTTTCTATTGGAGTTAAGGAGCTGGTTGATTCTTGTGAAGTCTCAAAGATTAAAACCTTGGAGTCATGTAATCCTACTTCCTCCTTACTCCTAAACATTATCCCTGAAAAGCCCTGCTGATCTCCCCTCAGCAAGGTGCTCTAATCTGGTAATGTAACCTCTTCCCCCCTGCATTGCCACTATTTCGGTTTAATTTATTGGTTTTTCTTAAATACTTTCAATAGGCTTTGTCTAATTGGTTCACCTTTCTTCTTTATTTTAGTTTATTATTCCCCTACCGTCAAACATACACTCTTAATGATTCTGGTTTCATGAAACCATTAAAGTTTAAAACAAAACAACAATTTTAAAAGCAATTAAAGATAAAGTCTATTGATTGCCCATTCCTTGGGGGGGAAAACACACCAAATTAATTTCTTGATAAGGCATGCCAAGTTTCTTGTTTGTGGTAATGCAGGAGGTGACTATTTTGACTGTCTTTGTAGCTTCTCAAAAACAGGAGGTCAATGACATGGTATTAATAAACCTGGAGAAAGTTTAAAGCCGATAATCTAAATCAGGGATCTGATTGGGATCAAGCAAAGTTCATAATATCATACTTTAAGACTGGATGATATAGGAGACAAATATTTTAAAGTGAGTGTTAGAAGTATAAACTGTTGTCATAGAAGTCAAGTGCTTTGAGAAGTTGCCATTTACTTGGATGCAAGTTGTTCAGATAAATGGATTTTTAGGAAGTTCCTGTGCAAACAACAAAGTTATTTGCAACTTCTTCCCCAGCAAGAATTTACTGAAGCAATAAACTCATTTATGTCATATACCATAAACCAAATGGTTGTAGATGGTTTTAATTCTTAAGTTCAGAATCTCTAATATGACAAGTGAAACTTGGGTAATCTAGGCTTGTCCAAACTGTCATCATTGTGTGCAGGTGCCACCAGGCTGCCTCCCTCCCATTCCAGCCATGACTAACTCTTATGCCTTAAGCAGGTGCTTTCCCGCTTCCTCATCTTTTTATAGGAAAGAAAGATAGAGAAAAGAAAGAGAGACAGAGAAAGGAGAATTGTGGGCTGGAAGATACTATGTTTCAAAACTTTCTCAAAAGTTTTCTCTACAACATACCCCTTAACCTTAAAAGCAACTCATTTTTTGGAGGTGGCTACTCTTGTATTTTTTAGGTGAGAACACTAAGGTAGAGATTGAGATATTTTGTTCAAGGTCATGCAAATGTTAGATTGCAAAATATTGGGCTAAAACCTAGGTCAGTTTGATTCTATGCCCAAGTTCTTTAGAGATTTGTACATTTTTGTTCTTTACTTGAATCTCCCAAAGAGAAAGGATTGTTCTCTGCTCTCTTCTCTCAAGATACCCGACCATTTCTAATACTACAACATTTAGACACACAGACAGATGATTTACGTGTATAAGGATACCTCCCAAACTGGACTGAAAGTTCATTATTGGCAAGGACTAGTTGTTTCATTATTTTGGGCATCATCAACCTAAAGCATAGATTCTGATACTCAGGGCTATAAGTTGATACATACAGCATAGAGTCTGATACTTTTATGTGGTGAGGCTAAATGAGTGAATACTATGCCTTAGGACTTTTGTCTTGGCTTGTAACTAAATAAATAATTTACTTGTGTGTGTGTGCACCTGCATATTATGTGGGGTGTGTGTGTGTGTGTATGTGTGTGTCTGTGTGTATGTGAAAGAGAGAGAGAGTGTGTGTGAAAGACTGCACAACCATATATTTTTTTCCTAATCTGAGCTACATTTAAAACTATTTTAGTTATATGTGTTCCAAATTGGAACAAGTCAAATCATTTAAAATTAAGAGTTAAAAGTACATATAACAGGAAAGGCATTTGTTACATATATTTAACATAAAAATAAGTCTATTAGAGTGCTTTAAAAATGTAGGGAAACAGTTCATGTCCATAAAAGTTCCAAGTGAGAATTAGTCATGGAGTTAAGAGTGGAATACAATAAATAATTCCAATTTGATCCTTTTCTATTCCTATGTTGACAGTTTCCTAAAGCTTACATCTGATAAGAAATACATAAGTCATTACCAGAAGCAGCTAAAGAACACTACTATATATTATGTTTAAGTAAATGGAATTTAGTATTCCATTTCATCTGTAATTTAAACTGAATCATATCTGATGCCAGAATGGAAGATAACTTTTCTTTCTAAATCTTCTCTGGGTCAAAGACGCCCCGGATCAGGATTTTGAAAGACAAAGCCCCAAAATTGTTAAACAGAAACCAAGCTGTTCTTGATCTCTATTTTCTCCCTCTTGTTGATTTTGCTCTCTTTTCTGCTGTGGGAGCAGTCCTGAGACTGATGTCCATGTAGAGAAGTTTTCTCTTTGGTACCACAGAATATAAGAATGGCTGTTGCTGGAGGCTAACGCTAATGTAGACTGACCAGAGTACTCCTCCCTAGTCCCAGCCTACATTACAAGGACTGTGAATTTTTACAAGGAGTTACTGTGATGTGAAAACCTGAAAGACTTTCGAAATGGCTAGTTCAAAAAGAACCAGTTGATGTTTATGAGGCATTGAAAATACTTTGTAGGAATAAAAAAAAAAGAAAAGAAAGAAAGAAAGAAAGAAAGAAAGAAAGAAAGAAAGAAAGAAAGAAAGAAAGAAATATTAAGATGAAACCCAGATGAGGATGAAAAGAACAGGGAGAAGTCAGATCAAATATTTTGATAGAAAAACAAAATTACAAACCAAAGGGTGTGGGAATGACAGGGGTAGGAATCCAAACACAGAAATAGGAGACTTAAAATAAATTGATACAATCAGGGAAAAATAAACTAAATTGTTGGGCCAACTAGAAATAAAGTACTAAAATTGGAGCCATGTGTGTGACAAAGGAGCGGATGACATATGAAGCATTACAGAAATTCGGCGTACTCCTGAGGACGCTAAACTATTCATAGGATGCACTTAGAGGGATCCCACATCAGCACAGTGACGATAAAAAATGGGGCAAGAGTCTGCCATTTAAATGGAGTATTTAGTAGGTCTAGAAATGCAGGGACCGCTCACTAAAATACAATCAGTCATTTGGTCCCGGGTCACTGCAGAGGACGATGAAAGCGAGAATGCACAATGGTCCCTGGACAGAAAGGCAGGAAAGACTGATGGTCAATGAAACCACAATTATGTGAAATTTCAACATCTCTTCAAAATTAATTGTTGGGCCTCTGAGGCACAGAATAGTAAAGGCAAGAATGATGGGCAGAGCAATTGACTATTTCCTGAACCAAGATGTCGCATATTTGAATTCTTGTCTGTCTTTACCCAATCTTAACCAATAGCCAAGATAACTTTATTTTTATTGTTTTGTATTTAAGAAAAAAAAAATGGACTCCTGTTCTGAGGTGAAAGTATATGAGTTAGGGCGATCTACAAAGGAATAAATTAGAATCCTGTTCTGGGGATGCAACAGAAAAAAACAGAAGAGTAAATAACTGTAGTGATTAAGAGAGAGTTTTGCCCTTTATGATGAAAGGAATAAGTGATCAAGAATGTTACACAGGTAAGTGTCAGAGCTGGAGGAGTTCATTACTGTTGAAAGCCAATGATGTTGTAAGAACCTCGAATGTATTATGTGGTAAGACATTAGAAAGTAATTTTAAAAGGTAAGTCACTAAAACATTATCCTAAATAAGGAAAGAATATTTGAAATGTACAGAAACTGATCAGATCAAGAGAAAGTAACTTTCAGATTTGAGGTTCACTTATTCCTGAGTCCTTACAATGGTAATCTTTAAGGAATCCCTACTCTCAAAAACTGAGGAGAAAAGAAAGTTGTAGCTCTCAGAAAAAAATGCCATTTAAGAGCAATTACCTTTTGTGCTTGTAAGACGTATCATCAGGCTTGTGAGCTTTGCAGAATTCTGTTATTAAAAATTGTTACTCATTCTCTTTAGCCAGAGATCTAATGGCCTACCATCATTTCTCTAGGGGAAACTAGGGGATTATGCCTCTGATAGACAACTGAGGAATGAGGTGGAAATCGAACACCAGGCTTGTTTCAGTTGTCAGAATTTATGTTGGACTATTAAACGTAAAAAAATTTGAAAAATCACTCTGAAACATGCAAAATTTTATTGCATAGCTGTATAGACCAAAACATATCTTTCCACTGACCATATTATAGAATACTTGTGCTATTATTACTATTCCCACCTCTCAGAAAATTGGGAAAATTCACCTTAGACAAAAATGTCATTTGGTGGTCACTATTCAATCAACTGATCCTCTCAGGATATTTGGGGAAATTTCAGAAATCATCCCATACATTAATCACCATACGGGGGCTCAGAGTCAGTGAAAGTTAACAGGAATGGAGGGGAGGCCAAGTCCAGATAATGATGGTAATCCCTCCTTCAGTGAGAGACCACCTGTGTCAAGCTGTACTTTCTACCTACTTGCATTATCTTTCATTCTTACAATCACCTTGCAAAGAGGTTTTCCTTGTTCTTTACTTTGTAACTGACAGAAGTGAGGGGTGCCTGGGTGGCTCAGTGGGTTAAAGCCTCTGTCTTTGGCTCAGGTCATGATCCCAGGGTTCTGGGATGAGCCCCGCATCTGGCTCTCTGCTCAGCGGGGAGCCTGCTTCCCCCTCTCTCTCTCTCTGGCTGCCTCTCTGCCTACTTGTGATCTCTGTCTGTCAAATAAATAAAATATTTTAAAAAATAATAATGAATAAAAAATAATGACAAAAGTGAGATTCAAAGTTAAAAACTTCATTCCAGCAGAAAAATGCAAATCTACATTTTTTTTTGGCAGAACAGTGACGTATCCTGTTGTTTGGTTAAAGGCAGGCAATGTGTTGATATAAAATCAAAAACTCACTTTGTTTTTTAAAAGTGTGCCTGTTGCGGGAATGATAACACATGTGTAAGACTTCTGCTATATAAGCATTACATTTTGGAGGGAAATATACACCTATTACTGACCAGTCTAAAAACAAAGTTGATTTACTAGTAAGGTGGAAAATAGCTTCCAAAAAGTTATGTGTGGTTAGTAAACTCCAGTTCTCGTGCTTGCTACCTGAATTCATTTTCAACTTCCGAATGGATTAACTGAATTCTTTTTTTTTTAACTTTTTAAAAAGATTTTATTTATTTTTTATTATTTCAATTCAAGTTAGTTAACATATATTGTATTATTAGTTTCAGGGGTATGATTCTTTTTTTGTTGTTGTTGTTGTTTTAATTTTATTTTATTTTTCCAGTGTTCCAAGATCCATTGTTTATGCACTGTACCCATGCAATATGTGTCCTCCTTAGTACCCACCACCAAGCTCACCTTACCCCCCACCCCCCTCCCCTCCAAAACTCAGGGGTATGATTCAATGATTCATTAGTTGCATACTACACCAAATGTTCCTTACTTCAAGTGGTCTCTTTAATGCCCACCACCCAGTTATCTCTGCCCCCGACTTCCATCCCCTCCAACAACCCCTCAGATTGTTTCACATAGTTATGGTTTTGTGTTGGGAGCCATGAGGCATGGTCGAGGGCACTGCCCCACTAGGTTAAGGTCTGAACTAATGCTGGCCTAACCCTGTGGAGGGCGGGATCACCCGGCAGATAAGCAGGGTCTCTCTCAAACAAACAGCCCCTTGCTAATCTGCCGCAAACATCTCTCAGGCTTATAGGCCAGAGGAACTCCAAGGAGGTAAATTCTTCCATACCTAGGATTATGGAGAACTTTAAATGTGTACCCCTATAGATGGTTTCCTCTTTAAGCTGATATTTGTCCAAGGCTTTCACAAATGGAGCCATTAAAATACACCTGCCCCCTGCAAAGGTAACGCCTTCTGGTTCCTACTTCTCTCCTACATACTTAGTTCCTCCAGATAGCTTCTCGTTTTCCATTAACCTATCTCTTGTTTTCCTACAGTTCTTTACTACCTAGTTTATCCCTAAAGCTTCTCGTTTTCTATTAACCTATATCTTGTTTTCCTGCAGGCCCCAGAATAAGTTACCAAAAAGCACATATTTGTGCTACCTCCCATGGCTTTCTGAGGGACATGATTACTCAAGAAGCAAGACCCTCTCCCCCATCCCTGGTGCTGGTCTGTACCATTATGGCTTAACTAAACTAACATGTGGTGAACCAAGAGAAATTATCTGATGAGTGCTTGTGATCCCCTACCCCAATCAAACTGCCTATATAAGAAGCTTGTTAATCAGAATAAAGATGGAGATGCCTGACTACTGACCAGAACTCACTGTGTGACTCTCCCATTCATCTGGCCGACACTGCCCCTCCTTCGCGGACACCTGGAACTGCCGAGGCTGGACCCGCCGAGGCTGGACCCCGGCAGTTTTGCCTCCTTCTCTGTTTTCATTTTATTTTATTTTTCCTTTCCTTCCACTTTGTTCATCTGTTTTGTTTCTTAAATTCCACATGTGAGTGAAATCATACGGCATTTGTCTTTCTTGGCTGACTTATTTTGCTCAGCACAATACCCTTTAGTTCCATCCACGTCATTGCAAATGGCAAGATTTCATTCTTTTTGATGGCTGAATAATAGTCTAATGACTATATATACTACATCTTCCTTATCCATTCAACTGTTGATAGTCATCTGGGCTCTTTCCATATTTTGGCTATTGTGGACATTGCTGCTATAAACTTCGGGGTGCAGTTGCCCCTTAAAAATCACTATGTCTCTGTCCTTTGGATAAATAACTAGTAGTGCAATTCCTGGGTCATAGGCATTTCTATTTTTAGCTTTTTGAGGAAACTCATACTGTTTACCAGAGTGGCTGTATCAGCTTGCATTCCCACCAACGGTGTAAGAGGGCTCCCCTTTCTCTGCATCCTCACCAACATCTGTTGTTTCTTGAGTTGATAATTTTAGCCATTCTGATCAGTGTGGCATGGTATCTCATTGCAGTTTTGGTTTTCCAGTGGATTATCTGAATTCATATTTTTGCCTCTTGGTGGTGCCAGTAAAAGTTTACACTGTCCAAGGGAGTTATCAACAAGTGTTGTTGAAATAAACTCACATATGAGATCAAATTCCCAGCCTCCTTTCTTCCTCTCTCATTCTCTCTTTACTCCTTGCATCCATTCTTATGTGGAAGTTAGAATGCTTTTCCTCATCCTTAAACTAATTAGACATTTGAATTAAAAAAATAAAAAAAAAGAATAGTTCCTTTTAAGATCTTAAGACCTAAAAAATCAACAACACTAAAACAAAACAAATGAAACAAAACAGTGTATAAAACTATTTCTCCTGTGGTGCCTGAGTGGCTCAGTCCTGAGAGTCTGCCTTTGGCTCAAGTCATGATCCCAGCATCCTGGGATCCAGCCCCACATGGAGCCCTGCATGGGCTCCCTACTCCCTGGGAAGCCTGCTTCTCCCTTCCCATTCCCCCTGCTTGTGTTCCCTCTCTCCCTGTGTCTTTCTCTGTCAAATAAATAAACAAAATCTTTAATACAAAAACAAAAATAAGAACACCTATTTCTCCTAGAATCCTAACAATTCCATTTTATTGCTTTAATTTATTCTAAACTTGAGTTAGTGTCCCAGACTCCCAGACTGGAAACCGTAACTGCTCTATACTCTTGCTATGCCCCAATAAAAGCACGGTTGTCTGCATCTTATCAGAAATGGTTATCCTTCGGTGGCAGGTGATGTAATCCTTGCTGTACATTGCATACATCTGGGGAGGGCTTTGGCCGTCCCAACGGTGAAGGTCTCTAACATATCAGATCAGCATGTGAACCAGTAGTAGGCAATTGCTGGAAAAGGCTCTGTAGTTGGCAAATATTTTAATGATGCGTGTGGTAAAATTGAAGCCAGTTGGTCTTTCATCTACCCTCAGTACCCCGAAGTTGTAATGATAGATAAGCCCTTTATTTTTCTTAAGCTAAAACACAGAATACAAGAAGATATCTGCTAAATAAGGGGCTCATTTTACATAGATGCTGAAAGGAAAAAGACATAAAGCCAAGTTGGGCCATAACCACATTTTCAGCGTTACTTAAAATGGAACAGAGCACATGGACGTCGCAGAAGTGAGCAGAACAGTGCAAACTCCACACTGACTGTAAGATCTTGAACTTTTACCAAAAGCTGGAAAGATTCATTCACTTACTTTACAGCTTGCACAGCTGTTATTCAAGAGTAACTGGGCTCTTTAGCGGGGAAAAATCAAATATTGGCCATTTAGAATATTTATATAAAGCTAAAATGAAAGTTTTCTGACTGATAGGCAGGCAGCATGGGGTATTTGTGTATATATGATATGTATATATCATATATATAGGTTATATTATATAATATAACCTATGCAACTGTCTGTCTACTGCAGATAAGATCTCTCAACCTCTATTGGTTACCATTTATTTCTGACAGGATGTTTAATAAACAGAGGAACAAAGGAGATGTTCCAATTTTATGTAAAGGATATATAAGTGTTGTTGTTTAGAAATTGCTTCTGTATTTTTAAGCATAAGAAGAACCACTAAATAGTCATCTCTCTCTGATGAAAACAGTACACTCACTGCATTTGCAGTGAAATCAGTGACCCATTTTGGAAATGTGGGTGCTATCATGTTATCCTTTTATAGTACCCAAGAGAAAAAACCTGGTACACACACAAAGAAAAGCTCAAAACTTCTATTCACATAATTCCTTTTCAGCCTACAAGTTGAAAACATGAGTTAATTAGCTTAACACAACAAAAATGATAAGAGAGATTACTGATTGCTGTATCAGACTTGAAAGAGTCTACCATCTATTTATATATGTGTGTGTGTGAGATACATATTTCTCTCTATTAGTAACTATATCTGATAGAAACCAGATAAACAGAAATTGCTAGATAATCTAGCATAAAGATCCTTCTGTTTTCTTCTCAAATATCTGTATAACAAAGATACATTTATTGTCATTGGTGTTACTTTTTTTGGCATGCACACAAGGACAACACAAAGTAGAGTCTATATCAACCTGAAAGGAAAATTACAGTCTTCACATGTGCTCAGCTAATATTATCTCCCCAGATCTGGATTTACTATAGGGCAGTTCATGGTTAAGAATGAGGGTCTTGGGAGTTCATCTGTCTTACTTCAAATTCCAGCAGAGCCCCTGAATAGTGTAAATTAATTAAATAAGGAGCCCATTAGACTAGGGTGGTTCTAATGCCTACCAAGCAAACTAAAACCTAAGTCTGTAAATACCTCAAGGTTAAGAAATGGAAACCTATTTCTTTTGACGGCTGCATAGTATTCCATTGTCTTGTCATTTGCAACGACTTGGATGGAACTAGAGGGTATTATGCTGAGTGAAATCGGTCACCCAGAGAAGGACAATTATAGTATGATCTCTCATATGAGGAATTTGAAATGCAGAGTGGGGGGTTTGGGGGATCGGGAAGGAAAAAATGAAACAAGATGGGATCAGGAGGGAGACAAACCATAAGAGACTCCTAATCTCACAAAACAAACAAGGGTTGCTGGGGGGAGGAGGGTAGGGAGAGGATGGTGGGATTATGGACATTGGGGAAGCTATGTGCTATGGTGAGTGCTGTGAAGTGTGTAAATCTGACTATTCACAGACCTGTACCCCTGGGCCAAATGATACGTTATATGTTAACAAAATAAAATACATAAGATAAATACACCAATAGCACACAAAGAAAAAACAAAAACAAATAACAACAACAACAAAAAATAAATGGAAACCTAAGAACAACTAGTCATAGATAACCAACTCGGCTTTTTCAATAAGGCAACTATTAAGCGATAGCCAATGAAATAATTTACCAAATATCTGGCATTATTGATGAGACATCTCCAGAGCATTATTTTCCAAAATTTGTCAGAAAAACCTGCTAGATCTTTTTAAAAAAATATAGATTTCAGTCACTCCTCTAAAATGTCTGATCAGGTGGGTTTCAGATAAAGTACACAAATTTTTATTTTATAAAAGGGCTATAGATAATTATTTTGCCAAAGATAGTCTGAAAAACAAACAAACAAACAAACAAAACCCTACAACCCCAAACAATCTGATAACAATATGTTACATAGCTGAATGTGTTCTTGAAAAAACAAAACAAAACAACAACAAAGGGATTGTTTTTTTGGGGGGAATGCAGATTATTTAAATTACTATTTATGTTAAAAATGAGTTTAAGATTCTACTTAATAAAAGCTTTAGCTTTTTATCAGTCCCCTTTGCCTTCATGATTGGCAAATCTATTAGCTTGTATATCAAATAGCAGAAGACCTGTTGTCTTTAGTGCAAGCAAATGGAATAACTAATTCTCTGACTTTAGCACACAACTTTCCCTCACAACCATACCTCCCTCAGCTGTTATTATTCTTAGTAAAGTTTGATGCAAAGTCTGTGAAAACAAATTCTAGCTTTGTCTTAGCTTTTAAGCCTTGCTAAGAAAATTATTATTCTATGAAAAGAAAACAGATTTAAAAACAAAATCTATAGAAAGCTTCCACAGTAGAGAGTAATGGCTAAGTATCTCTCTTTTGGGGAAAAAAAAAAAAAAAAAAAAAAAAAAAAAGGCAAGTTCCAAAATACTCTGTAGCTGTTGCTAATTAATTGTTGACTTATTCTCAGTTTAACAGCACTTTTTTTTCTATCTGTATAAAGAGTGAGAATAAATACTTGATATGTATGCCATGATTTTAAAATATTTAACACAAATTAAATAAATATTTTCTGGAACACTGAAAAATATTTAAAATATGTGGGGATTAGTCCTAAATATATTGCATGCCAAAATATATTGCATGAAGATAGCAATTAAAACTGTGTGGTAGTGCCCACCCACTGACATGGCTGGGCCAGGTGCTGCTTTCTTCCCCTTGGGTGCTTTATCCAGAGCAGAGGGCCTTAGGTTTGGCTTATGTGACGCATGGCACCCAGTCTCCAGATGTCTATAACAAGGAGCTCTTTGACAATAGCAACATATACTGCTTCTTACACAGCCTGGCCACATTAGGGATGGCCCATTGCAGAAAATCCCCCTGGACTGGGTTAATGCCAGCTTTTGGATCCACCTTTTTCTGTACCAGCTTTTACTACTAGGCTGAGTGGAGACCCCAGGGCCCAGACTTTGGCCTTGTAGGAGGGAGCCCCTTTATCTTGGGCTGCCTTGATTTGGCTCTTGGTTCTTCCTTGCATTTAATTTCTGGGTACTTTTTTGAGAGTTGGAGCAGGGAGGGAGTTAAAAAAGAAAGGCAACAAAACAAAGCAAAACAAAAAAACCTGTATGGTAGAAAGACTATGAAACAGAATGGAGAATCAAAAATAATATAAATTTAGCATTGCCCATGAGTAGGGATGTGATGGGGTAGTTAGCAAATGCACAACAGCTATGCAGTCATCTCTGGGAGAAAACAAACTGCTATCCCATTTCTTAGTCCCAACTAAATTCCAGTCAGATCAAAATTTTAACTTCAAAAAATAAATTAATAAGATTCTAAGAATCAAAGATTATTCAAAGTGTAATGTAAAATGCTAAAAATATAAAATAAATTATTAAAAAATTCAAATACATACAAAGTCTGCATAACATTTTCAAAACAGACCTTAAAAAGTAAGATAGTGACACATTGGGGGATATTTGCAAATTATGTTATAATGTGTTGATTTTTTATGTCTAATTAATGAGAAAATTATCAACAAGTCAACTGAAAAATGGGCAAAAAACCAGGACATTTCTTAGTAAAGGAAGAACAGATGTCTTTCAAACTCATGAACAAAATTCTTGCCTTCATAAGAACTGCAAATTTTAGCTATGATCAAATTGCATTTGAACCTACTGGGTTGGAAAAGATAGAGATCTGACAACATATTGTATTGGCAAATGTATAGAAAAAAAAATCCAACTGCACTAAACGTAAATTATTACAACATTTAAGGAGTTCAATTTTGCTATATCCATCAAATTTAAAATGTGCACTTGTTTCAGGATTCCATTTCCCAGAATTCATCTTACAGATTTTCCCTGCCAGGAGCTCAATATATACAGAGATATTCATTGCAGTATTGTTTGTAAGAGTCAAAAAGTAAACACAGTCTAAATATTCTTCAATAGGGAATAGTTGAAAAAAAATAGTCCATCTATATAATGGAATAGTTGTAACTCTTGAGAATGGCAAGTCCTCTTTTTGTATGTGATTCTATAGAATCTTCTCATTACACACTAAATATGAATGTATATATACATACACATTAGGCATACATATATATTAACATTTATATTTATAGACTAGCTATCTACAGACATAAAAAAGTAAAAAAAACACTTATATACTACTTCACTAGTACAATCTAGATGTTTTTGTGAAGACATTTTTTATATGTGATTAGCATTTAAGTCAGTAGACTGAGTAAAGCAGATTACCCTCCATAATGTAGATGGGCCTCATCCAATCAGTTAAGGAAGATTTAGAGAAACCTGAGGTCCTCCAAACAGGAAGAAATTCTTCCTCCTCTAAATCATTTTTGACTTAAGACTACAACGTTAATTCTTGCCAGAATTTTTCAGCCTGCTGGCCTGCCCTACAGATTTCAAAAACTTGTCAGCCCTGGCAATCAATGATTCAATTCCTTAAATAACTCCATCTCTCTCTCTCTCTCTCTCTCTCTCTAAATATACATAAAATATGTCTGGAGGACAGAAAACAGATAGGGTGACATACTTAAAAAAATGCACATATATGTGTATCTCTATATATCCTTTAATTTATTTTCAATTTTTAATAAACACTGTTATCAACTATTCAGAAATATACTAATGAGAGAAAAAAAGGAAAAGAAAATTTTAGTCTGCTTATGTGATTAGATCACTGATATTTAAAATCACCCTTATAAATTATCTAATTTGATTCCCACAATAATATTTCTAGGTCTGTAGAGTTAATAGTTAATATTATTTATATTTGACCTAATTAAAAGATGGAGGCAGAAGCCCAAAGTCTCATAGAAAGAAAGTAGTAGAATCAAGAGGTGTCTGACTCTCAGTGAAGTGCTAGTTATATGACAACAGGCTCCCTAATGAGCCTTGGGACGATTAATAAAAATAAAGAATATCTGCTTTAATTTTAGAGATCTAGGTGAACCAAGACTGTGGCAGAGAATGGAGAACATGAAATCACAGGCTTTTAATAAGAAACTGAGGGACTATTAACCTATCCCTAAAAGGATAAGGCCACTAGAGTAATCAACTAAATTTTTAAGATACCTCATCCACAGGTCAGGTAGCTGTATAATCCTTGTTCATCAGGAGACTTTACTTTGTCCGGAATTTTGACATACAAAGGAAAGGAAAAGATTGCAATAGCAAGGTGGGGTCCACTAGAATGATCATTCAGACTCTCAGATCAGATCCTCAGACACTCCTCCTCCAAAATAGGGCATTTACAACATCTTCATAGTAGGCCCCAGTTTTTGGCATTAAAAATATGTACACTGATTTAAAGATTAGAGGGGACTCATGGGAGTTTCAAGGAGCTGATCCAAGAGAAAAAGCAAATCTTCACTGATAGTTAGAAGTTCTTGCCAGGCAAGAGCTAAAGAACATTTCCCTATAGAACTGTGTGATATGGACAGGGTGCTTAAAAAGCAAAATAAAACAGGAGCTTCAGTTGAACTCTGGGTCACATGGCTACAGAGTCAATGAAAGCAACATGGCGCCGTGCCAGCAGCTGCTGACCCTTTATCCAGCTCAGCAAACCTTGAGCTCTGAAGTGCAGGGTTTCAGGATGAATCTCCTCCCAAGCGGCATCAGGTAGATTCATGATGCCTCCACACTGCAGGATGGAGAAGAATGGAGGAGAAAGGGTGGCTTCATCTTGATGAGGGAGCAGAAGGCTTGCTGAGGACAGGCAGAAGCTAACAACCCCACAAACCATTCCATGCATGGGATATGTGTGACATTCCTCAAGCATTCCTGGCTGCCCTAAAGGAAAAACAGTTCACTTACAGAGATTACAATCCTGCAAGACAACAGTCTCCCTCGGTTTACAGATGTTTTAGCGATCTACAAGAACAAAGCATTTCTTTCCATGGCCTAGCTTCCAGAAGGAAATGCAGATACAATTAAATGTCATTATAATCTGCAGCCCATTAACAGACACTTGATGTGGGCAAAGTGCAAAGCTCCTCCAGGAAGCTCCCAGCAATCTTATTGCTAATGCCTTACTACAAGGAAAAACAACCTTAACTTGGCAATGGCCAGGCCTCCTGTATCTCTGACTCTTCCTTAACATACAAAAACCCTTTTCCACACCTCTCCCAACTCCTAAGTATATAGTCAGTCACACCTCATAAACCCAGGGCAGCAACTCTTTCTGCCCAGGGGTCCTGTCCCTGTACTTTAATAAACCACTGTTTTGCATCAAAGATGTCTCAAAAATTCTTTCTTGGTCGTAGGTTCTGGCCCTTACCTCACCAAACCTAACCTTTATTCCAAAACCCATCAGTCAGGTAGGCTTCTGTCAGCTCAGACAGGCAGCAACATTGAAGACATATTCTGGAAGCCGAGATGTAGGTACATGCTGTCATAGTTTAAGAGACCATTTTGGAAGACTTGAGGTGAAATTGCAGAAGAAAGTAAATAGGAACAGGAGACAGAACAGGTGGACACTTAGTGGGAAATGCACTACCACAGTCTTGAGAAGTTGGAAGGGAAATGTCAGTAGGTACCAGGTATCTCTCATGTGTCAGGCATGATGTCAATGCTTTGTGAATGTTCATGCATTTTCCAATTTTCCTCAGATTACCATAAGATGGAAATTAATGTGCCTGTTTTAAAGATAAGAAAGTGGCATGTAGGGACAGTTGGAGATGACTTAGGTGACTATCCTACCATCATTAAGTGGCAAAGACAGTGTGGAAGACAAAATCTACTACCACAGAGTCCATGATCTTTTTTCTCTGTCCCACTGACCTTAATGTGCTATATTAACAGGAGCCAATCTTTGACAAAAGACAACAGAACCAGTCTCCCTGGGAAATGGGTTGGATTGGCTTGGTTACACAGACCAGATAGATCCCAAGACAACTTGGAACTTCCTTTTCATGTTGCACACCACTTGCCAATCTTCCTGGATGCCCTCTCTTCATCTGTCAGGAATAGAAGAAGGTTTTGTGGAAAAAATGAAAAGCTTATTAGAGACTCATATTCCAGAAGCAAGGATCTTGAGGTATTTGGTGAAAAATGTGGTTGGTTGGGTCTCCAGGAATAAGAATGAAAAAAGAAATATGGAAGTTTTTCCACTATTATTTTTTTCTCTGTATCTTTGATTGATATGGCTACTTTCTATTTAACTGAAACCAGTTCAAGTTAAACATATAGAATTAACCACATCTAACAACTACTTAGTTTGAAGCATTTATTAGAACACCCAGTATGTACAAGACATTGAAGATTTAAAGGAACAAGATGCAATCCTTACCTCTGAGAAAGGTATAATATATCATCACAGCTTGTTGTCAACAATTGCATTTCAATAGAAAGCTGGAGGCAGGAATAAGTATGATTAAAAGCAGTAATTCTTAAGGTTGATAAGAGATATATTAAGTAAAATATTATTTATCTTCTTTTTAAGCTACATGCTTTAAAAAAATTCGCACTCATTCATCTTGGGAAATTTGTATCTTCCTAATAAGAGGGAAATTTATAAACCTGAGCTATTGCAGAGACAAGAGATGTGTCTACTAATGATGAGGACCCATGCAATAAGTTTGTTTTATCCTGGAAATCCAAGGGGACTATTTTTTCCCACTGTATTCTAAGCTATTTTTATAGAAAGATTACAATTGGTGTTAATTATTTAAGTAGTTTTTTCCCTGCCTACTATATCAGGTACTGTGTTAGGCGTATTGCTGAATAGTGATAAAAAATGATAAAAAAGCACTGTTGTTGAAACACCTTTCTCCATGGCCCTTGATTTTCAAGTATTTGCCTACAGGGATCTACTATAAGAACTTCATACGGCTTGATGGCCTTCTTCCATACTGCCTGCTGAGTGTGGGCTCTGGGTGCCAAGATCCACTCTCCCTCCTAAGAGCAGCCCTCAGAAAATGCGGGATGAACTGTAAAAAATAAACACTCTGGTTTCTTCTTCAGAAGGGGAACTACTCTCACTGCCCTGTCTACAGAGAGAATGAGGTAGGTACATTTTATCAGCTTCCATTCTCCTGTACCTTGTTTTTCTGCTCTCCTTCCTGTGTTTCTGGTGAGCAGCACCTCAAACTCAAATTCTTGTCTGAGAGCCCCCTTCTGGCAGAGTTCAACCCAAAATAAATACATAATCACCATTCCTATTCTGAGGAGGTTACAGTGTAGTGAAGTTGGAGGCAATTACAAAGGTTGGGGGGAGGAATAGAAAGTGTAGAGGTTGGTTCAAAGGCCACCTCCAGGTACAGTTCTTAGTGATGTAGACTAAGGTGATAGCTATAGAGGTCAAGAAATGGATGGATCTGAAAAATCTTAACAGTTTAAAATCAAGAGGAATTGATCACAAATTAGAACAGAACAGTGTTGTTTTCTGCAGGATAATATGGATTTGAATGGAAAGACTGTCTAATTTTAGATTCATCAATGGTATTGTGTGGAGTATAATTATATTTCTCGGCAAAAAGGACATAGATCCTTAGAGTCATTCATTTCATTGATAGCTTAGAATATTTATTTGTTCAAGTGTGGCACCCCAACACACACATAAAACCAGTTTGTCTGAACACAGAAATACTTGCACTTTATTCTTCCTAAATTTAATTAACTGACTCAATCGTGTATGAACACCTAACACCATGTCTGTCACACAGTAGGGCTGTTTTTAGTTTTTTATTCTTTTTAGACTTTACTTTTTGAAATAATGTAAGACTCACAAGAATTTGAGCACAAGGTTCTCCTGTACCTTTCAATCAGATTGCTCCAAATATAAAATTGGCTTCTGAGAACTAAGACTTGAACGTAGTGAAGGCTATTAACTACACTGTACACCTTACATGGCTATCAACAGATTTTCAGTGGAGTCATACAGTTTTAGTAAATGTCTGATGAAGGCATAATATAAAAGCTTCAATTCTCTTGTTTTCCTTTTGGTTTTCTGTAATAGTAAGAAGGACTTCTTAAAGAATAAGACAGACATGAACCACAGATACTGCTCAGACGTCCTCTATGTGAGAATATGTGATGGCAGTGAGGGTGGGGAAGGGAGGTACTGGGGAAGGGACGAGCGTGTAATGAGATATGCCAATGGGACATTTGCTTACTTTATAATTAAGAAAAACTTTTTTCTTTAAATATTTGCAAGAGGGCCTCTAATTTCAAATTACAGTGATATACTGACCCTGCTTTTTTAGAATTTATAATCTGGTCTAGACAATGCATATAAGGCAGTCAAGATGGCTTAGTATATGATCAACAAGCCAGACAGACCCACTCAGACATTTCCTAATAGTATGATTTAGGGGAAAAAAATGTATGTCAAGTTTTTATAACATGGAAAATAACTGACTTTTTCTAACCACAGAACTTGATCTTGACTAATGTGTAAGGAAGTGCATTTCTGAGTGATGTTGTTTATTTATATAATTCCTTTGAGGTTATACAGCTTTATTATGACATTAATTTGGTGGATTTACACATAGAGAGACATGACATTAGTTCATATAAAGTCACAGCTTTTATCTCAAAAGAACTCTTGCTGAATGTTTGAATGGAAATACAGGAATTCCCTTGAGTCTAGACCTTGAAGTCTACATTCTTTGTTTCCAGCCCTAAATTAAACTCTTTCCTTTTTATATGGTTTGTTTCTTTATTTCTTTCTAGTATTTTTGGATAATTAGATTCCCATGAAGGAGCATTGAGATCAGAGGCTCTTTAAATTGTAATAAGTAAAAACAAACCACTGGTATATCTCACATTTTCTCAAAGAAAAGAGTTCATGTAATTTCCCTGAAATTTGGGAAGATTGGGGCTCCTGGGTGATTCAATGGGTTAAGCCTCTGCCTTCGGCTTAGGTCATGATCTCAGGGTCCTGGGATTGAGCCCCACATCAGGCTCTTTGCTCAGCAGGAAGCTTGCTTCCCCCTCTCTCTGACTACTTGTGATCTCTGTCTGTCAAATAAATAAATAAAATCTTCAAAAAAAAATAGGAATACGACTAAAAAAAAAGAAATTTGGGGAGATGACTACCCTATTTGTCTCATTTTTTTATAAAAATTTTTTTTACATAGCCTTTTGTTTGTCATTAAAGTAATGACTGATTTTTACACTCTAAAGTATATGATATTTCTTTTTTTTAATAATTACTTATTTTATTCCACAGTGCTTTTGATATCTGCATACTTAAGTTTCTTTTGTCTCAGTGTAAGATTTGCCCCAACCAAAATTTCCTAAAAGAAGCATAAAGTTTGATTAATTAGGAAGACATTGGCACTTTGTCATTCATTAGCTGGGGTGCTTTCTTAAGTGGTATGGGAATCCAGTTTATTTATCCAGCATGTATATATATGTGATGGAACACTTGTCCCTGCTTGTCTAAGATGCTGGGGACACATGCACAATATACCTCACCAGTTCTTAGCATAGATCCCTGCCCTTGGTTTAACCAGGTCATTTTAGTCACTCAGGCATATCCAGAAAAACAAAGAGTCAGCCAAACAAATTACATTGATATCCATTCAAACTAAGTTCACCAACAGCAGCAGTTCCTCAGCTCATGGAGGTGATTGTACTCACAAGATTATCAATTTTGTGCAGTTTCCAGCATGAAACTCAATATAATCATCTGTTTCAATAAACTTCACATAATAATAAACAAGGAAGATAGAACTGACTTGATGATTTAAAACAAGTCATGATGGGGCGCCTGGGTGGCTCAGTGGGTTAAGCCGCTGCCTTTGGCTCAGGTCATGATCTCAGGGTCCTGGGATCGAGTCCCGCATCGGGCTCTCTGCTCAGCAGGGAGCCTGCTTCCCTCTCTCTCTCTCTCTGCCTGCCTCTCCATCTACTTGTGATTCCTCTCTGTCAAATAAATAAATAAAATCTTTAAAAAAAAAAATTTAAAAAATAAAATAAAATAAAACAAGTCATGCTACCTACTGCTCAATCAAATGCTAGTCAAGAAAGAATGGAGTGGGTGGAAGCAAAACAAAGCAAAAAAAAAAAAAAAAAAAGAAAAGAAAAGAGAAAAAGAGTCCTGAATTTTCAGGTAGAGACCTTAAGGCCCACTTCTTCTTCCTCTTCTCCTCCTCCTCCTCCTCCTCCTCCTCCTCCTTCTTCTTCTTCTTTTAAAGCAAAACTTGAGGTAAGCTTGATTAAGATAAATATAGTGTTCCTAAAACCTCAAAGCATTTCCAGAGATGCTCTAAGAAATGACTTGGAGATGTCATTAATTCTGACATTTAATTGCATTTCAATTTATTTCACACTTTCTAGACTTGAAGGATTTATAATTTAAGCCTCTTATCTGAGGGAAGAATGCATAATTTGTTTCAATTGTCTGTTGTTTCAATTAGCCTCTGGTGATCGTTTCATATTTAAAGGGTTCATTTTGGGAAGATTTGTTTCTGCCTCCTGAACAAAAGGGGGAGAAAGCAGAAGTCACAGAGATTCCCCACAGATACCTCATCCTCCTGGGGACTGCCTTGAACAGATCTGTCTTTTGTGGGTCGGATTACTTGATGGAAACATATTTTTATTCACTATCTTATTACAGAATTATTCAGTGTGGGACTGAAGGGGAAGCCTGCCTCCCCTCACCCCTCCCCATGACTGCCTTGCTTTTTATGCATGCTAATTGTAAGGGAGCTAATGAGATTTGGAACTATAATCATGAAGAAAAAAAAAATTCTCGTTGTGTCCTTGTGGATTCCAAGAATATTCCATTATTATTATTATTATTATTATTATTATTTTAGTACCACTGCCATAGAATTGTCTATTCAGAGTCCAATTAATTGACTTTTTTTCTTTTAGTCACAAGACATTGGAACATCGTCATACTTGTAAACCAATAGCAGCATTCTGTTAGAACTAATGCATGGTGGAAAGGGGGCAAGGCCTTTGTCTTCTGAGGCTTCTCATACTGTTAGGGAACTAAATAAACAATGGAAACACAGAAGAGTAGTGCTTCAGCAACAGTTGTGACCAGCGAAAGAACCTGGGTTTGGGAATGCAATTTGAGTTGTGGTTCAGCCACTTATTCCTAATGGGACATTGAGAAATATAGTTAAAACTCTCTTACTTCAGTTTCATTATTTGAAAAAAATAGTGGGAATAATGTTTTCTTTTGGGAGGGGACTTTACAGTGAGAATCATGTGACCTAATACATGGAATGTGCAGAGTACACGCCGTCTTTGCTACAAAGGAGGCCACCGAGTGTTAGTGTTCATTTTCTTCTTTATTTTCAGTGTCTCCCTCGTGGTCTTAAATATCGCCTGCATTGAACTACTTCAGTAGGATTGGCTTTTTATTTACTTATCCTAAAGGACAATTTTCTAAGTAAAATTGTTCGGATTCGTACAAATAATGTGTTATGGTCTGATTGCAGAAATACTTGCAATGCTTCATTCCTCCACGGGAAGCACACTCTGTTTAATGTGACTTTGTAGCTCTTTCCATTGAAAGATGGTTCTTTTTCCCACCCTTGACCCTGAACAGGCCTTGTGACTGAATCTAATCAGGGGCGTTTCATTGTATATCATTTCTTAGCCTAGGTCTCAGGAAATTTATGTGCTTTTGGTTTCCCTATTGTATTCCTGCCATGTTATGAATACAAGACAAAACTGGCCTACTGGAAGATGGAAGGAGGGTGGCCTAGTTGCCAGTCATGTTAGGATGGCAGCCAGTCAATCATCAAACCTGTGAATGAGCCCTGGCAGAAGCCAGAACAGCCCGGCCAAGCCCAACCAAGCCCAGCCAAAGTTAGCGAAGATGCTGAAGGGACTCATAGCTGACCAGATTCATGATGGAGTTTATACATGATAAAAAGAAGTACTCAACAAAATCATAGATGCCTGAGCTGAATAAATATTATTATTTTAAGCCATTAAGTTTTGTGTTAGTTCATTACGCAGCAATTTATAACCCATACATGAAGATGGTTTCTGGCTATATTCGATGACTTTCTACCAATTTAGTTAGAGGAGTTGGGAAGGCAACTGTAATTACTATCCAAAGTAACTATAGAGAACATAAAAATGCTTTTAATTAAAATTCATCAGTAAGAAATTCATTTTGGATAACAAGTTCTTTTGCAGTTAACCAAACACTCTTAAAGGAGACTTGAGAAAACCCGTAGGCACTGTGGGTCAGATAGGCAAAGGTTTCATGTCAATAGCATAGATTGTCTTACTGCATTCATTCATTTATAAAATACCTATGTTTAGGGGTCTAGGATTGCTTTCACAGATACAAAATAGCACTGTCTCCTGAAATAAGAAGTTCAGATTCTAAACAATGTGACATGTGACAACATACAGTACAATGAAGTCAATGCTAAAACAAAATAAGCAGAACAAGTGGCCCCTTGAAGAAAACAACAGCTATGAAGTGGTAAGTCATTAAATAGTGTATTGTAAGGAGTTCCAAAAATGTTAAGCTAAGATATAGATGAGAAAGCGTGGAAGACAAAATTTACCTTCAAATTAGGGAGATGATTTCATCCAGGTTATTGCAATAAAAAGGATTTTCATTTGTAAGGACCATCTCGAAGAAAAGGAATGAGACTTGGGGTATTACAGAGGCAAATTAACCAAGGAGTCATCACTGAGTCTTCTGGGAGTCATGAGAAAAGATGGAGGTGGGTCTTATCGTAAGATTTATAGGAATCGTTGAGGAAGAGTATAGTTGGTACTAGTAACCAAAATATGTACTAGCAGAACAGTCCTTTGTCATTAGCTATAAAAAATGTTGGGACAATTTCTAGATCTATCCTGCTTTGCAGGAACACATGGCTCAGATAAGGGTCAATGTCGTCAAGGGCTAACATGAACTTTGAAGTAAGGATACACCAATGTTTATGTTATTAATTCATATTGTGTGTAGCTGGCATACCTATAAATCATGTCTTGTGTGATTTTGAATTTTTCTTACTTTCAGTTTAATGGTCTCCTATTATTTTCTGAAAAAAAAAAAAAAAAAAAAAAACAAATTTATGATCCAAAAGGAAATGGCACCAGCTTCTCTGTTCATTCTATAATACAATGGAATGATATCCATGTGGACTGTGTGAGTAACAGCCATTGTGGGTCATGGACAAAGTGGAGACAAGGTTACCTTGTTTCTGGTTCATTCCTTCAAGAGTATTTTCAAAATCACTTCCACATCACCCTCTGCCTCCATTCACTCCCATTTTATTCCTTTATTCTTCTCTCTTGCCTTCCCATTTCCTTCGTCTTCTTTACTTCTCCCCCTTTCTCAATTTGTTTTTTCCTCTTGAATCACACCATGATTGAACTTGGATCAACCATCAGCAGCTCTAAGATATTACACATACACATACACAAACACATACAAACAGTTGGACTTTGCTTAACTGCTATCATGTTGTTTTATCTTAATAAGAATTTCCTGCAATGAAATGAAAAGATTGTAAGAATGGAAACTGGCTTATGTTTAGTTTTCAGTGCCAGGAGAGATCAAAGTAGAGCTGGCTGACCTGCTGACAGAAACTCTGTCAGAGGGATAGAGTGACTACTTTAAAATGAGTGATATTTATATAATTTTCTACAAATTGCATATATTTTATATTATGTATGTGTATATATACATATTTATGTATATATATATACAGTATTGACACACACAGACATATGCTGTTACACTTGTCTATTTGTACACATATTTTTACTTAGCTCACATCTCTGACTCTGTCCTTATGTCTCCTGCTTTTGCTCATATTTTTTTTCATAAATTTTATTTTTTAGAGTAGTTTTGAGGTTACGGCAAAATTGAGCAGAATGTACAGAAATTTACCTTATATTCTCTGCATCTGAACACACAATTTTCCCATTATCAACATCTTCTACCAGAGTGGTAAGTTTGTTACAATTGATGAATTTATACTGATACATCATTATCACCCAAATTGCAGCTTCCCTAAGGGTTCATTCTTGGTGTTGTACACCAAGGTACATTGTATTACCCTAATGCAAAACACTGAAACACCAAACACAGGAACTCTCATTCATTGCTGGTGGGAATGCAAAATGGTAGTACAGGTACTTTGGAAGACAGTCTGCCAATTTCTTAAACATATTCTTACTCTATGATCCAACAATTGTGCTCCTTGTATTTGCCCAGAGGTAAAAACTTAAGTCCATACAAAAACCTGCACACAGTTGTGTGTAACAGTCTTATCTATAACTGCCCAAATTTGGAGGCAATAAGATGTTCTTCAGTGGGTGAATGGGTAAGTTGTGGTACATCCAAACATTGGAGTATTATTTAGGGCTGAAAAAAAAAGGAGCTATCAAGCTATGAAAAAATATGGAGAAACCTCAAATGCATATTACAAAGTGAGAAAAGTCAATCTCAAAAGGCTACATACTGGATGAATCCAACTATGTGGCATTCTGGAAAGCAAAATTATGAAGACAAGAAAGAGATTGAAGGTTGCCATGGGTTGCTGTGAGTAGAAGGAGGCATGGCATGAATAGGTGAACATAAAGATGTTTTATGGTAAGAAAAATTTTTATGAAAATACTCTGCGTATAAAAATGATGATGATATGTCAATATACACTTGTCCAAACTCAGAGAATGTACAATAGACAGAGTGGACCCTAAGGTTAACTTCAGATCATGATGTGTTAAATGTGAGTTCATCAGTTTTAACAAATGTCCCCTTGGAGAAGGATGGATGTTATTCCCGGAGGAGGAGGCTCTGATGTGTGGGCACAGAGAGGAACTGGAATATCCCTTTGCCATGGCTGTACCAACCCTGTACATCTATTTTGCTGTAAACCTAAAGCTGATGTAAAAAATAAAGTTTTCTAAAATTGTATTTGTTGTTTTTATGACCATCTGATGTAGTCTAAATCATAGTAACTTTTAACATGTATCAAAACCCTGCTAAGCTCATTTCTTATTAGTCCTTATGTGTAATTTAAAAGGAATTATTTTATCATCCATTTTCATAAAATTAGAAACTGAGGACTTGAGGTTTCAGTGCCTTTCCTTGGAACATGAAAGTCAATGTCATGGTAGTATGTACGGATATGGGTTTTCTGACTACCACATTCCCACTAAGGAAGAAGCCATAAGTCTTCCATGGGAAGTAAATCTCTGTGGCAGAAAGCCTGGGCTGATTCATTTGTAAGGTGAGGTTAATGTAAAGACATATTTGCACAATTTTGAGAATTAACTCTAGTGTATTTATGTTTCACATGTTAATTTAATTTCTTCTTGAAAACATGGATACAGCTGCCTTGTCTCATTTCCTTGGAAAATATTACAAATCTTTAGTTTGTGAGGTTCAGATTTCCTTCTGTTTTCCACTCAAATCCATTTTCGCATATAGCAAAAAGAGGTTATTCTGAAATATAAGTCTGACCCTTTATATCACTAGTTACAAACTTCAGAGCCTCACCCTGCCTAGAGTGATGGCTCCCAAATCAGTTGCACTTCAGATGGATCTGGGCGTTTCAAAAATATAGATTTCCTAACCCTTACCTCAATTATTTAAATTAGAGTCTTCAGGTATCACTTTGGATTTCTACACTCTTACTGGTCTTTCTAGTCTGGCTGCTTCTCTGCATTCAAGACAAATTAAATGTATTACTCTGTGTTAAATAACAGTAAATTGTTCTTGATTGTTTTAACCCTCTTTCTATAGATTGTCTCTTTTGAGATAAGGCAATTTCAGATATATCTACTAAAGCTTAATGAGTGCTTTTATGCATGTGCAAAAGAGACTTCCTTCTCCCCCTCTTACCCTCATTCTTTCAAATTTTACAACCTCATGAAGCAGCTTTCTTCATCTTGAAAACAACTTCCAGAATTTGAGATTAAACTCAAATGTTTAAAGACAACAACACATACAGAGTAAATACACCATAGAGCCAGTACATTAAATCACTCAATGTTTTAACAATAAAGAAAACAAAACTCAAGCAAGTTGAGTTGCTGGAGGTCATGTTGGAAACTGAGAATGACCTTAGACCTTTCCAGCCTCTGGCTTCAGACGGGTTTCAGACTGCCTCCCAGCGGATCCTCACCTGCCATCCAATTTGGACAATGAGTCGAGAGGGCGGCAAGAACAAACACAAACAAACAAAAAACATCATAATGAAGAAGGTATTGCTATTTTGTTTCCTTGTTGAAATTTTCTAGGATACAAGCACATTGTCTAAGGATCCTTTAGCGGTTACTTAATACCTCTGTGCTTTAATTTTTCTCATGGATCAGAAGGAGAATGGTAGTCCTGATCTCATAGGGCTATTATTACAGAGATAAGTTTTATTATGTATTAAACACATACAACAGTTCCTGGATATAGCCAATGTGATGCAAGAATTAGCTGTCATTATTGTCATAATAATTTCTTGCATTTCTGTTTTTTTCTGAATGTTATTTTATTTTATTTATTTATTTGACAGAGAGAGGTTACAAGTAGGGAGAGAGGCGGGGAAGCAGGCTCTCCACTGAGCAAAGAACCTGATGCAGCGCTTGATCCAGGACCCTGAGATCATGACCTGAGCCAAAGGCAGAGGCTTAACCCGTTGAGCCATGCAGGCACCCCTGTTACTCCTTTTAATCAGAGAAGCAGACTCCCTGGATACTTCCTCTCCTTGTGTTTGTGTGTCCCAGCTTGTGCTGGCTCTTGCCCACTTCTTTAAATCCATTTTTCCTTCCTGACTACCTGCCTTGCAGCCTTCAGCTCCAGCACGCAGATAACAGGCTTTCAGAGACGGCTTAACCAGCTCTCACAATTGCCCAAGGCTGGATCTCTGTAGCAAATCCCTTTATATAAATTCATAATTCAGTCTTCCAAAATTTCACCTAAAGATATAATCAGAAAATAACAAATGTTTGCATGCAAGGGTATTTGTCATAACATCATCTAAAACAAATGTACAAAACAAGTGGACTTACACAAATTTACCTAGTAATAGGGTAATTGTTAATTATAAGAACGAAGTTACCTTCACTTAGTCATGTAGCTAAAGAAAGCAAAATATTAAATTTATTTATTCTCGGATCATGCGCATGTTATGCCCAAAAAGGAAATCTGGACAATATGCTAAAATTTTATGTTGGAAAGATGAATAAATATTATTTTCCAAATGTTAAGTAATTGAAGTAGAAAAATATGGACTTACAGATAATTTTAATTATCTAGCAATAATATACTAAATATTATATCATAAAATTTCTGAAATAAGCATTAATAGCTTTCATTGTAAACATAAATAAAAGATTCAAACATAATTAAGTAAATTAAAATGACAACAATAGAATAGAAAGCAAAAGATTAATATTTTATTATATAAGGCTCACATTTGAAATGATAAAACAATATTAGGACCAAACTAGAAAAAGGAGGAAGTGATATGAACTGCTACTTCCAAAAAAAAAAAAAAAAAAGGTCGATATGATGATTAAGTAATCAGTTAAAGCATCACATTGAAAATGACATAAATAATTTAAAAAATTCATTTCCTATTGAGTCTGGTATAAGTCTGGTGCTGAAAAATCATTACTGTTATTGTTTTTAGTAGGCCGCAGAATGAGAATAAACTAGCAAAGGATAAAAAAAGAACCAAGGCAATGCTGGTGAGTCTGTCGTGCGAACACAACTTTCTCATGCACTCCAGTATAAACTTCTAAAATATTTATATACTTTGATCTAGTGAGCTGGTTCTGGCACATGATTTTGTGAGCATAATGAAACTATGGGTAATTACCAAAAATGCTGATAAATGTATATGTAGATAAACTCATCACAATCTTATTCATAATAGCCAGAAAATAGATAAAACATAAAAAGCTAACCACTATTCAATTAGTCACATAAATTATGGATTATACATAAAATGAACTGTCATGGAACCACAGATAAGTATGTTTATAAAATAGTTTAATTACATAGAAATGCTTATTCAATAGTATTGTATTTATAATAAAATGAGATAAAATGATCCCAACTACAGAAATTAAAAAAAAAAAGGTGATCTCTAAGAATGGTCATTTAAGACTTGTTCTTGACATTTCATTACAGTTTAAAATATGCAAAAATTGTTTTCCATATTGATTGGGGAATGAGAGGGTAGAGCATTTGAGGAAGTTGAAAGACCATCTGCAAGGTTAGGAAGCCTTATGTGCAAGACCTGGAAGTTCAATAAAGCATGAAGCGTCCACTCCATGTTGGGGCTAATAGGGTAGATAGGATCCTCATTATAAAAGACCAAGTGAGTTATGGTATGGAATTTGGATTTTATCTTCCGTGTTGGAGCAAAAGAAAAAATTTTCCCAGAGAAAATGATGACCTAAGATCTGCATTATATAGTAACATTTAGAAAAGTAAAAATAACATCAACCAACACTTATTGGGGGCTCACTCTGTTCCAGACCCTGTACTGACTACTTTATGTGTATCATTTCATTCACGCCTTGCAACTTCTGCTTTGACACAGACATACTATTTGAAAATGTGGGTATTTTAAATAGATGCTAAAGGCAATATTGTCCTTTCAAGCAAGTCCACATTCCAGAGGCATAATATATGGCACACAAAGGAGCTAGGAGGAACAAAAAAAGAAAAGGAGCAGTTTGAAATCTGAACAAATAAGAATCACTAAACCATCAAAAGCAAATAGAGTAGAGACTCTACTGGGAAGGGTTTTTGGAGACTGGGGACAAGAAGAACACTTTAACCATGAGATCTGCAAATGTCAGGCAGGAAGAAAATTTCTTTTATAGGGAAGGATAAACAAGGCTTGGAAGAATGTGGAGGAGAGGGAATGTCAGGGAATGTTTTTCACTGAGGTCAGCCAACTGTCCCTAGAGGTTCTTAATGAGGGGCTGCATGCTGGCTCAGGGAAGTGTTAGTCCTGCTGAATGTTCTATCCCTGCACACGTGCATAGTGTGGTATAGAAATACAGGGATAGTCTATGACACCTGAGATGTAGTGTAGTCTCCTGCCCAAATCTTCACCTCTCTGTTCTCAACACCAAAACCTTTGTTGACATTTCCAATAACTCTTTCCTGAACTTTTGCAAAACCCTGTTATCTAATCTCTATGTTGTCTGCCTGTTCCATACCTGGTCCTTGATTTTTTAAAAAAAGAAATCTGATTATGTCATTTCTATGCTCTACAACTACTATGGATACTCTACTGCTTAGGACTGATACTGCTTCTCCTTCTCATCTGATGCTTGGCATTTATTCTTAAAAAAATGGAATATGCCAACCAAAAAAGTCTCCTTCTTATTTAATCCTACTGTTAATTTTTTAATTAAATTTATTTATTTATTTTAATAAACATATAATGTGTTTTTATCCCCAGGGGTACAGGTCTGTGAATCGCCAGATTTACACATTTTACAGCACTCATCATAGCACATACCCTCCCCAATGTTCATATCCCCACCACCCTCTCCTATCACCCCTCCCCCCAGCAACCCTCAGTCTGTTTTTTGAGATTGAGTCTTTTATGGTTTGTCTCCCTCCCAATCCCACTCTTTCATTTTTTCTTTTCCTACCCCTCAACCCCCCCACATTGCATCTCCACTTCCTCATATTAGGGAGATCATATGATAGTTGTCTTTCTCTGATTGACTTATTTCGCTCAGCATAATACCCTCTAGTTCCATCCATGTCGTCGCAAATGGCAAGATTTCATTTCTTTTGATGGCTGCATAGTATTCCATTGTGTATATACCACATCTTCTTTATCCATTCATCTGTTGATGGACATCTAGGTTCTTTCCATAGTTTGGCTATTGTGGACATTGCTGCTATAAACATTCGGGCGCATGTGCCCCTTTGGACCACCACATTTGTATCTTTAGGATATATACCTCCTACTGTTAATTTCTAAAAAGGCTTAGGCCTCTAGTCTTCTCTATGTCTTTATTCATTGAGTAGTCACATGTCATCACTTTTGTGAAGCTGACAGGACATAGATGTATCCTTCTACTAAAGCTCATCATACCTTCTTGTGGGTTCCCATTATTATGTAGTATTCATCCTACATTAATTACTGAATAGCTATTCGATAAATGAATGAATGTGTTCTTTCTAGCTTTCTCTTTCAGTCTTTCTACAAAGTTTTGCCTCTGGGTGTATATATGTCTTTCATATTTAAATTTCTACTTTGTGTTTTCATAGTTCTCTTTCCAGTTATCAACCTTGTGTCATTGTTTCATGGAGGTCTACTGGGGAAAGCATGGAGGCTGTTGGATGGGTACTTTGGTGTTGCTATAGTTCTTACACTCTTTTGGGCAGCACTACTTAGACTATGTACACTCTTGTATGGATTCAAAATTATTCAAAAACATGGGCATCAAGGCATGAAGAACTAGTAAGGTAGATGGATGGCTTCAGTCAAATATACTAAAATATTTCTTCTGCAGTAAAATTCTACAATAAATCAACAGTAGAAAGTTTAAGAGGTTTTATTATTATTAAGGGGCATAAAAGATGAAATTGGCATTGCATTTCTTCTTATCCCATTGGACAAAATAACCTTTTAAGTATTTCACTGTACCTGAACTAGCTAGTTTAAACTTGAGAGCCTCTCCTTTAAAATATATTTATATTTTTAAAGAGGTATGGAACTAATGACTAACTAAATAGGTTTATAAATTGAAAATAACACAGAAGGAGGAGTTTCATCATGAAGCATTACCTTGTGAAAAACTACTAATAAGAGGTAGGCTTATATGCAAATGGGAATTGATAGCCTTGTCTGTACTTAGATTTGATTTGACAATTTTACAAGTGACTTTTTGCAGCTTTCTGTTTCAGTTGTCATAGTCTGACAACCAAGGGTTTAAAAATTCACAGCCCTCCATAATATAAATTGTTTAAAAAGATTTGAAGGTCTTGGAATAAAGCTCTTACCATTCAAAAAAGTTTTGGAAAGAGTGAAATAAATAAATAAATAAAGGCTCATTTCTAGGAAACAGAGTACATGTGGTTGGAGCTCTGGCTTATAAACCAAAGGCTCTGGGAAGCTAATTATGGGATTTCACACATATACTAAATATTCCTATTCTTGAAAGTCTTCATTTCCAAAAGGTAAGATTTGGGTAAAGTTGTTCCTGATGATTTTTTTTTTTTTAAATGTCTAGCCCACTGTGGCTTTGATATTTAAGGTGTTTTTCAAAAAGGAGCAGTTTCTCAGTACAGCATATTTGGATTACTTATTTCATGAAATCAAAGAGCATCTTAGAGATGGAAGGCATCCTCTCACTTTGAGTTTGAGGAAACGGAAGTCCACAGTGTTTACCATGACCCACAGGTGAGGACTCAGTCATTGGCAGTATTAGAACCAGAGTCCCTTGCTCTTGACATCAATGTTCTGTTCCCTTCACAAGATGTACTCCCTTTATTCTGACAAACAAAGCAAAATGGGAGTGTTAATTTTTTACAATTTCTTTGTTTTGTTTTGTTTTAACAATTCCTCTTCCCATGTGCAAATGATTCTACCTTAACACTCCCATAAAGCCATATGGGTTACACTTTGTGTACATGTATTTGCAAACATGGCTATTTGCTTTTTCTCATATGTGTAAATAATAGCTTATATTTGAGAGAAAAAAATGCATGATGAAGTCATTAGCTTTTGAAGTAGAGTGAGATATAATAACTGAGTTTCAGTGATAATGAGAAAAGGAAAAAAATAATAACATTAATAACTACATGAACATATCCCTTTACATGGACACAATACATCCAGGCACATCATTAGTCAAGTTCTTATTGTATTTCTTGTGGATGAAATCAGCAAAGGAAATTTTGGTATCTGGGTCATTTGAAGCTTTCATTCTTTGCCTTTTTTTTTTTTTTTTTTTTACCTTGTCTGACAGTTTATGGATTGTTGCTAATGTTTTTTGAACATATGCAGAACTGCTACATTCTATTTAAGATTCAGAAGGATGTGGTCATTCAGGGGTGAACATGTGTTCCTGGGATCTGTTCTTTGGAGCATGGTATATAATTACTATTAGCATTACTATAAAAGATTAGTGATTAGGTAAAGATACCACATTTAAAGAAACATGTTCTTTATTTTATGAGTCTGAGAAAAGGCAAAATACTAAGGTTCTGTGAAATCTGTTATGACGGTGTAGCTGATCCTATCTGTTGCTGCTTGCTCAGAATTATTCCTTTCGAAGCAGTCAACTTGAGCAGAATTTATTCATTAGTGTATTGAACAACTCAACAAACATTTATTGGGTTCCTTCAGCTTCTTCATGCTAGGAATAGAGTAGTAAAGTAAACAGACAGTTTCCCACTCCCATGGATTTACATTTTAGTAGGGGAAAAAGTACATCAAATAAATAACTTTTTTAAAAAATCTAGTAAGTTAGGTGGTTGTATTCATCAGCGTTCTCCAGAGAAATTGGTTCATACTACTGTGGAGACTTTATAAATTCAAATTTGGGTCTAGCCAGCAGGCAGGAGACCCGGAGAGGAATTGAGTCTGGGTCTACAGACTGTGTTCTGACAGATTTCCCTCTTGCTCAGAGGAGGTCAGTCTTTGGTTTATAAAGCTCTTCAGCTGATTGAACAAGGCCCACCCACACAAAAGCAGGCAATCTGCTTTACTCAAGGTCCACTGATTTAACGTTAATTTCTCTGTTAAAAACACCTTTATAGAAACATCTTGTGTAACATTTGATCCAATATCTGGACACCATGGCCCAGCCAAGTTGATACATAAAATTAACTATTACAGTAGAATTAAGTGGTATGAAGAAAAATAAGGCAGGATAGAAAGGTAAAGTGTAGTGGCAGGTGATATTTTAACTAGGGTTTTTAGGGGCAGCCTCTTTAATAAATAGTCCTTGAGCAGAGACATGCAAGAACGCTTTTTGCTATCTAAGTGAATGATAGGTAGAGGAAAGAGTGAATGGAAAGACCCTATGGTGGGAATATGTTTAGTGTAATGAAGTCCAAGTGAAGGACCAGCCTGGATAATCAGGGCAAGCTCAAGGTGGTGGGATTGGAGGGGAGAAAGGGAGAAAATCCGAGAAAGGGTTTCAGGAAGGCAAATTTTTTTGGCCCTGTTGGCCACTTTAAGACTTGAATTTTAGGTTCTGAGTGGGAAGTAACATGATCTGACCTATATGAACTATAATCCAATATTGGCAAAATTGCTTTTTAAATTTTACCTATGATCACACTAGCCTGGGTTTGTTTCACCTTATGTGTCCTTTAATCAATCTGGTGCCCTTAATACAGCACTTAGCATGCTTATCTATATTTTTTTCCAAATTAGATCATAAAATTCTTTAGCGTATCCTAATTTAATGCCTACCAATTGCCCTTTGTCTATAGAAATTATAGCATTTTTCTATATAAATAAAGCTGGAGAGGATAACTAATATATTTTAGCTTTCTTATTAATGAAGCAGTATAAGTGTATTTGTAAATCTTTTCAAAACATACAAAAGCCAATAAAATATTTTCTGAAATTTTTTATGTTATTTTAGTCACCATATAATATTTCATTAGCTTTTGATGTAGTGTTCCATGTTTCATTGTTTGCATATAGCACCCAGTCCTCCATGCAATACATATCTTCCTTAATACCCATCACTGGGCCGACCCATCTCCCCCAAAACCCTCAGTTTGTTTCTTGGAGTCCATAGTCTCTCATGGACTACCCTACAACCCAGCAATTGCACTACTCCCCTTCTGACTCCCCCCTTTCATTTTTCCTTTCCTTCTCCTAATGTCCTCCATGGTATGCTTTATAGTCCATGTATAAGTGAAACCATATGATAATTATCTTTCTCTGCTTTATTTATTTCACTTAGCATAATCTCCTCCAGAACCATCTATGTTCATGCAAATGGTGGGTATTCATACTTTCTGATGGCTGAGTAATATTGCATTGTGTATATGGACCACATCTTCTTTTACTATTCATCTGTTGAAGGGCATTTCAGCTCCTTCCACAGTTTGGATATTGTGGACTTTGCTGCTATGAATATTGGGGTGCATGTGATACTTCTTTTCATTGCATCTGTATCTTTGGGGTAAATACCCAGTAGTGCAACTGCTAGGTTGTATGGTAGCTTTATTTTTAACTTTTTGAGGAAACTTCATACTGTTTTTCTGACAGCTCACAAAAAACAAGAATTGTCTGATATGGTAGGCTCCATGCACATGTAGTTACTGAGAACATGAAATATAGCTAGTTTGAATTGAGATAACTAAAAGACCTACCAGACTCTAAGAAATAAATAAATAAACAAAAATAAAATAAAATAAAATAAATTACTCACTGGATTCCAAATACCTGGTATGAAATAAAATATAATGTAAATATTTTTCTTTTTTAAAGACTTTATTTATTTGTTCATGAAAGACAGAGACAGAGAGATAGAGAGAGAAGCCCCAATGTGGGGCTCGATCCCAGGATCCTGGGAGCATAAACTTAGCCAAAGGCAGATACTTAACTAACTAAGCCATCTAGGAAATCCTAATGTAAATATTTTCTTGATGATTGTTTTATATTAATTCTCCATTGAAAGGATCGTATTTTGAATATGTTTTCTTAAATAACATGTATTATAATCAAATTTAAAAGTATTTCTTTTTACTTTTTTAAATGCAGCTATTAGAAAATGTAAAATGACCCATGTGGTTTGTGTTTCTGGCTTGTGTTTTCTTTCTATCAGGCAACATCCATCTAGAGTGCGGCAAACTGGGCTCTATATATCACAGATATGCAGACTTCTTGGCTGTGATATTTTGCTAGTGAGACTTGGGCCTTTTCAGACCCTGCTCCTGGTTTTCACTTGAAAAGCCATGGTATTCTCAATCAAGGTAGAGATCAAGATATCTTGTCCTCTGCTGCCCCTCAGACACAACAAGAATTTGGGCCCACTTTGGAACATTATATAATTGTTCCCAGGGCATGAATTAAAGAAAAAATTAAAAAAAAAAACAGATAATAAAATAAAATAAATAAAAAATATTTTAAAATGCTAATCAGCAATATGAAATGAGAGAAGAAAATGGATCAAAATGCCTTTAAAGGGATCAAGTCATCTTTTAGAAATTTAGAAAAATTTAGACTTAGAAAAATCAGAAACTTTAGAAAAATTTAGAAAAACATTTCCCAGTGTTTCCAATTGCCTGAAGATAGGAACTGCACTTATATATCTTCTCTTCATGCTTTTTCTTTTCTTTACCTGTACCTCTCAGTTTGGCCAAGATGGCAAGAGCCAGCCAACCCAAGGAACACAAGGATGCCAAAACTTGGCATAGCCGCCACCACCTGGAGGCTGGGGGCACTGAGGAAGACACAGTGAGACACTGGGGGACCTCAGTGCCTTTCATCCAATGAGGGACAACTGAGGATATTGTCTTCCAACCTCAAATTACCATAAATCTATCCATCAGGAATTTCTCTAATTCTCAAACTCGCAGGCAAAAAATCCTAAACCCTGGAACTTGTCAGGACTCTTCTAGATCCTTATCTCCAAAACACTGCAGTTTGTTTGTTTCAATTTGACCTACCCTCTACTGAACCTCTTTTTTCTCTTTTTTGTCCCCCAATTCTTACATTCTATACAAGGACACTTACATTATACAAGTAAAAATGCACCCTAACATTCTCAAACTTTTTATCCAATATTTGCACCATTTTCTTGCATGGAGACTTCACTTAAAGTATCACTTCTACATCAGAGAGAGAGAATGGCTGTTTTGTCTCCCAAATCCTGCCAACTACAGAGAGTATCCATAAGACACTGGCATTTCCAGACTCTTTTGTCACATACAGGTTAAAACTTGGCCACCAAATCTTACATGGGATATTGCAAATGCCTCTGAACTGCTAACTTGAGGAAGGTATTCAAATGAATGGAAACTCCAGTTGATTTCAAACAAATGCCTCAAATGTATTTGCCACACCCTAAGTCAAAGTGACCTTTCCAAAATGCAAATACAATCATGTTATTCTGACATATTAAAGCTTATTTCAATAACTTATATTTTTTTGTGTAAAAAGCACATAAATAAATAATTCTTTATTAAAGCTCTCATGTCCTACCATGATTTGACCCCTCTGTCTTATCTACTATCCACTCTTTCATTTAAATGTCAAAGTAATACCCAGCCAAGAATGATCTTAACTTCTTCCTACTAAAAAAAAGCCTGCTTGCCCCTATTCATATTCCACATCTCAGCTTAGACGATCTTGGGAGAGTCTCTAATGACATTTAATAGGTATATGTGACCTCAAATGAGACCTGTGGTAATAAGTATTGTTTATCTTCACATCTGATTTTCCTAGTAAGTAGTGTAATTGTTGGGGGCAGAAATCATGACCATATTGTTGAATCTTGCATTTCCGGGGGCTAGCATAGACACAGATTAATCATGAAATATGTATTGATTGGATGAATGAAAGACAGCTTTGAAACAGTTTATTTTAGAGTTAATAATATCAGACAAAACAGATTTCAAATTATAAATAGTAATTTTTGTATAGTTTCAATTCTCTGGATTAAACTATGTTGTGGGGCACCTGGGTGACTCAGTGGGTTAAAGCCTCTGCCTTTGGCTCAGGTCATGGTCTCAGGGTCCTGGGATTGAGCCCCGCATCAGGCTCTCTGCTCAGCAGGGAGCCTGCTTCCTCCTCTCTCTCTGCCTGCTTCTCTGCCTACTTGCGATCTCTATCTGTCAAATAAAAAAGTAAAATCTTTAAAAAAAAAATACACTATGTTGTGAAAGAATATATAAAATATTTAAGATTAGTTTTAGAATTGAACAAACTCGAGTTTAATTCCCACCTCTGCAACTATTTAGCTGTTTGACCTTGAACAAAGTACTTTTCTGAGTACTCTCCACCTTGGTATAGAAGTTTGTACTATGACTATGTAGGTAGGGTATGTAGGGTAGTTGAAAGAAGTAAATACATTGATGTTCAAAAGTATCTGGTTTATTGTTTATCTAGCACAAAATCAATGCTCAGCAACACCAGCTGTTGACAAACTTAAGCTAAATCCCTCCAAAATCATGTCTTTCAAGTTGATTAGTTTCCCACATTAAAATATTTAAAGACTGTTTTTTTGGTATTCAAGCAAATTTCTGAAACACAAGCGATTCATTGACAATAGACATTTTGCTCAGTGCAGAATCTCACGTGGATAGTATGTCCATGAGGCACCGACATGTTCACTGCTCTTTGCTCTGTATGTGGCCCATTAGTTATGACACAGGCAAAAATTGTTGCCAGTATAGCTAATAATATAATAGCTATGCTCTGCATCAGATAGATAGTATTTTGACTGCAAGTAAAACAAAATACCACTAACAATAGCTTAAATACACGCTGGCATTCACGACATTCTCTGTGTCTCTTGGCCTGTCTGGAGAGGATCACAGAATAGCTTTCTCAGGTCGGTCTCTTCTTAAGATCAAGGCAGAAAGAGAGAGGACGGTCAGTTTTCCAGACACCCGAGAAAATCTTTCCAAAACTTTATGGTCTGCAGAAGTGTTCTGTTTTCCAACTCTGTTAGAAGGCAGCAACAGAGCAATGGTATCAACCTGTATTGTTTGCTACAACAAATACCTAAGTTCTAGGCTTTGTGTTGAACAACTGGTGTATATTTTCAACTGAGGTGATAACTGTCCCTCCCATCCCCACACACTCATACACATTAGGGTCTAAAATGAAATGACATTCCGAATGCTTCTTTCTTTCTTTCTTTTTTTTTTTTTTTAAGATTTTATTTATTTATCAGAGAAAGAGGGGGAGAGAGCGAGCACAGGCAGACAGAATGGCAGGCAGAGGCAGAGGGAGAAGCAGGCTCCCTGCTGAGCAAGGAACCCTATGTGGGACTCCATCCCAGGACGCTGGGATCAATGACCTGAGCCGAAGGCAGCTGCCCAACCAACTGAGCCACCCAGGCATCCCCCGAATGCTTATTTCATCCTGCATTTCCATCATGACTCTTCCATCTTTTTTTTTTTTTTAATTTATTTATTTGACAGAGAGAGATCACAAGCAGGCAGAGAGGCAGGCAGAGAGAGAGGGAGAAGCAGGCTCCCTTCCAAGCAGAGAGCTGGATGGAGGGCTCGATTCCAGGACCCTGAGATCATGACCTGAGCCAAAGGCAGAGGCTTTAACCCACTGATGACTCTTCCATCTTGACTTAATATTCATTAAGGGCCTCTCTCAGCTTCTGGCTGAGGCTACAGGGAGGGTAAGCTTTAGCTTACATCCCAAATGGGGATGGAGGCCAGGCCCGTACATGGAAGGCAGATATAACAGGGATAAAAGAAAGGTTAAGTGCCTGTTTGAGAGAACAGTGGTAGGTGTAAATTGATGTAAATTATTTTGAAGAAGCGTTTGGAAAGAGGCTTAGGTTCTTGAGGTACAAGGGCTGTATGAAGTTAGGAAAAGTTTTAAGGGGATCTAGAGTGCCAAGATATGTAGTATAGATCTTGTTTTTGAAATGAGAGAAAACTATTAGTGGTTTTCTGAGGAGAGGTAAAGAAACAAGGAACATCATTAAAAATAAAAATAATAAATAGAAATGCTAATCTAGGACTTTTTTTTTTTTTTTTTTTTTTTTTAGAAAGATGTTGGAAAACAAGATGAGGCAGGGAATGGGCTAGGAAGGCTAGACTGGATTCTTACCAAATAGTTACATTTTAATTGGGTGGGACCATCTCTGAATTAAGGACAACCAATGCTTCAGTATATCTCCAGAATTTCTTTTTTCATTAAAAAAAAAAAGTTCTTTTTTAAATATAACAAAATGGTAATATTCCAGATCAAGGCATGTACCTACGTTAATTCAAAAGGAATATTCTTCTGAAGGAAGCAATCACTCAGCTCAGTACAACATGTGGCACTGACAGAGCTGGAGAAATTCCACAACAAGAGCTTGTGACTTCAAATATATTTGGAGACCTTGAATTGTACAAGTCCTTCTGCATTTACAGTGAGTCATACTGGATTAGCCGAAAAGTTAGTTGTTTAGAATGAAAGACAGTTTGCCTGTGAATCATACAGAAATGGCTAAGTCTTTATGCTGGGGAAGGCTGCAAAGCTATTCATGTATTTTTGCTATTCTAAGTCATCATCTCAGAATAAAGCTCTGTACTAGTAAACATTATCATCTGATTGATGAGCTCATTTTCCCTCCCAAGTACATGTAGCACAATGAATCAGGTAATAAAGAGGTCAGCAACTGGAGGTTTGCACTTAACTACAGTTTATTATATTTTAGAAATGATTCAGTATGGTTGTGCAATTGGCAGTATAAATCATCCCTTTCAGATTTATTCATTCTATCACAGGCACGAGAAACTGACATTTTCTTTTGAATGACAGGGATCTTGAAAATCCCTGCCTAAAAACTTTGGTCCTTCTTAAATGTAACTTTCATTATTTATATATTAGAAAACATTTTGCATGAGAGAAGTCAATGCTCAGAGCTATGTGAATAAGTCTCCATTCTGGAAATTAGAGTCTCTCCATCATCCTCATAAGGAAATATGATTGGGGCTACTACAATTTGGAATGTCACTAGAATGTTTTAGAGTTATGTGTTGCCATTGTTGATGTGATGTAGCTCCAGTGGTTTATGCTGGAAAGTTAACTGAAGTTAGAAAATTGTTCAGGTCACTGAGAGTTTAAGGTTTGAGAATGATGGAGCTAGAAGGAATCCTTAATGAATTAAGGTCATGCCATGTATTTGATTTAATACTAAAGTGAATTTTAAGGGGTGCCTGGATGGCTCAGTGGGTTAAGTGTCTGACTTTGGCAAAGGTCATGATCCTAGGGTCTTGGGATTGAGTCCAATGTCAGGTTCCCTGTTCAGCAGGGAGCCTGCTTCTCCCTTTCCCTCAGTCCCTCCTCCACACACCCCCAGCCTGCTCATTCTATCTCTCTCAAATAATAAATAAATAAATAAATAAATAAAATTTCAAAAAAAAGAAGTGAACTTTAATACAAAAGCAACACTCACAAAAATGAATAATTATAAGATATAACTATATAATTATAAGATATAAGTTAGAATTAACAGATAAAGTAACATCAGTGATTAAATAAGATGAGCTTATTGGCAGCACACCACCATTTCCCAGTTTTAGTTTATTGTGTATCAGTACTTCATTGAAGACTTGCTCCAATTTATTGAAGACCTCCTATGTCAAAAATACAGAGTCCAACTCTTGGCTGAATACAAAAAAAGAGAACTGAATCTGACATGGTGCTTCCTCAAGGAGTTTATACTTTATGAAGAGAAAAAACAGTCCTAACAACATACAAAATGCCAGTGTCATCCAGGAAATGACAGATAAAATTCTACAGGGGAGGCCAAGGAGGGAAGATGACTTCTAGATGGACTTGGCATAGCATGGCAGAGGCCTTGGAGAAGGTATCAGAGGTCGCATCTTCGAAAATGTAAAGAAAAGCTGTGGTTTAGACCTGTACAAAATTATACTGAAGGATGCCATGGGTGGCAACGCCAGGGAGCAGCTCTTTATTGAATGGTTTCATTGAAGGCAGAGACAGGCAAAATTGTCAGTGTGATAGGTTGGGACCAAATGAAGGGAGGTTTGAGTGCCAAACTTCATTGGCTTAGGGGGAGCTATGGAATGTTTGAATAGGAATAATGAACGAATATACTCTCAGAAGATGAATGGCGTGGTGAGTTGTAGTTCAGTGGAACGAAAGGTAAAAAAGGAGATGCTGGTAATATTTTAGGAATCATGAAATAAAAGGAGGAACTGAGGGAGTAGAAGAGATGGCAGTTAGAGGTGTTAATAGTACAGAATTGAATTACTTGAATGACTGGTGTGGTGTAGGGGAGGAAGTAGAAGATCTGGGAATACATCTTCTGGCCCTTGGAATGCGATGCACTGTAACTCTTCTCCAGGTGGCTAAGGAGGACAGCAATTACTCTTGTACCCATAAAATGACATTATGCTCCAGAGATGTGGAAATACCCTTCTTTTTTATAGAAGGGTATAAGTGTTAAGCACTGTTCACTAAGCTGTGAAAATAATCAGTAACATTTGATGCCTTAATTAAAGATTGGGCTGGGATTTGTGTACCTAGAAAACTTAGTATAGAGACACAAGAATAAAATTACCTTAATTAAGACTTATCTAGGATGGAGATAAACTAGCTCTCAGATTTTTAAAGTATCCCAGGACATTTTTTTAACTAATTAAATTTACCTTTTGACCTTTAAAAACGTCCTCCAATTTCTGCTGTCTTTAATCCACCAGGTATTTCTTGCCTAGATGGACCTGGGGTAGGAAGAAATGCACTAAATTCATAGTTGCAGATTCCAAGATCATGAGAATTCCAAGACAAGGCAAAGAGCTAAAGCAGCTTGAAGTCAAGTTGCCCTTCTCTCATTTCACAATGAAGGCATAGTTCTCAGTCACACTTAAAAGAAATCATTTCTCATTCAAAATTCATTACATCTTAATTGCAGATTTATTAACAAACTGGCGGCTTTATATTGATTTCTGCAGGATGTTTTGGAAAGTTGGAATAGGCACAGAGCACCTTGTAGGACTGACAGAACTTCACATTAAGTGCCAAGGGTGTTGTTACATGCAAACACTTGAAAAAGAGTAGAGTATAACAGCACTCAGGAGTGACAGGGATGAAAAATGCACTGTCAGAAAATAGGAGAAAAAAGAAAGTGCATAGTTGGAACCTATATTTTTAATGTTAGTAAAGTATGATGGACTTTGATTTAAAATACCTTTTATTAATTCTAAGTGCCAATCTCCTGCCCACACTCAGCTCTAGATTCTTCTGAAGCAAAAGTGACACCCACGGCTTGTCAGTGATTATGAGATGCGAAAATAATAAAAAACCAAGCATCTACGTTAATAGATCACCGTCCACAAATTCGGAAAAAAAAAAAAAAAAGGATCCATTTATGTACATATCCTCCCAAACTTTCAGATGAAAATAGAAAACCTCAGTCAGTAGTCTCTACAAAGCAAAGTATATGTTTTATTGGAGCATCGAGATGATTAATAATTCAGATTTGATCTCTTGTGTTTAACAGTCTTACATCTAAGCAGACTGAAGTAGCAAATTCAAATAAAATATTTCCATGTGTCACAGCTACATACTGGTGATCATAGAGGTGGGGTCCCAGTTCTGGGAAGCATAAGGATATCCAAAAGGGAAAATGGGTGATACCGGTTGAAGCAGACCCACACCCAGAAAAATCTGAACAACAGAATATGTCTTTAAGGAAACAGCATCTCCTAGTCTACACCCTGGAATCAAGCTAACCTTAACTCTCTCCCTTCTTCCTGATTATAGGCCCCTGACCTCTCTTTCTTGGAACATTTACTTTAGAAAACTTGGAGTTGTAAATTGTTTCTCTGCCCCTTTGAAATGTAACTCTTCTACAATGCAGAAATGTCTTTTTCAATGAAAAAAAGGGATGGGAGCCATTCCTTTGAAGCATCCAAATCAGGAAACATAGGACCCCTGTCATCTACTTTCTGTGGGAGGTCAGAAGTCTAACTTCCCTAAGTAACAACTAGCAAGTACAGATGGCCTGATCACTGTGAGCCACTTCCCTGCTTATGGGATCCAATACTTTTTCATGCATTTTGTGCATTTCAAACATTTAAAAACATTGCCTCTTGCTTCAGCAAAGAAAGCTCAATCTCTCTTCCCTATTGCAACAATCATGACCTTATTACAGACATTTTCAATGATGTCTTGCTCATCATTTAAAAAAAATAATAATCTGTTGCACTTCTTCTATATCTGGAATTTTTAAAAAATCAAGTGAGTACATATAGAATTTAATAGGATATGTATATTTGTATATCAGGGAGGAATTGCTGAAATACTTTACTCCATTAGTATCCTACTGGGATGGAATTTAATACATACATAAGACAGGAAAATGTATCTAGGTGAAAATCTTTCATAGTTTACCATTGTCTTTCCAGGCCTGAACTCTTAACCACCATGCATGTGAACATAAATTTCAAAGGAAGCTGCTGGCTGTTGAGCTCAGGAAAATCTATCCAGCCTCTTCTTTCTAAAACACCATCTCATACTTGCTCCCTATGATATCTGGATGATATATTATTGCACAGGATGGATTTGGAAACCCAGACCCAGACTGTCTACCTGAGTACAGCCCAAACTTTGGAAAGCATGACTAAGAAAGCTTGTTACAAAACAGATCCCTGGAATCAAACCTAGTGAATCTAATTCTAGTGATTTTTAGTGAGGCTTTGAAATTTTGAAGACACTCTATGAGTAATTTTGAAGCAGGTTTTCATGAACCACACTTCAACAAATTCCCATTAGACTTCTGGTGAGAAGTGCAGGTGCTCAGAACAACTTATCCCCTGATAATTGCTCCTTGATGCCAGTTGTTTACAAGATTGGCCCCAAACGGATCTCTATCTTCATGACCAGCCCAAGTGTCCAGGACAATTGCAATCAGCTCCTTGGTCTTCTATCCCATCCCAAAGGGGATCAAACATTTGCTCGTTCATTTTTCTAAGTCAGAACTCTTGAAATTCCTGCTCCTAATCCTCCTAAGTTAATTTCTAAACCTCAAGGTAAATATTTGACTAGAGCAATTTACAGATTTCTTCTTAAAAGTGCTGGATGCTTTAAAAACAGGAAACTAATTTTCATCTTTGAATGATACTCATTCAGAGAAGTTGCCAGAATTTGTTTCTCTGATGGAAATTTTCAAGAAGAGAATAGCTGCATTTGGATCCTTTTGTGCACAGATCAATGAATGAGGCTTGATTGAAATGTTTTATTTCAATGAAATTGTTCATGAAATCACATGGGGACTTATGTGATGACAACCACATTATCTTTCATGTCCACACTTTCACAGACAATTAACACAGAGCCTAATAAAGTATTGTAATCAGAGTTACTTACTTTGTCTTCTAACTTCCCAGGGAAACTGTCAGTCTTCCTATTTTTCACATTATACAGTGAAGAGCCTACATCAATGAAGCAGTTTCCATATTTGAGTATCCCCTACAGTAATTGTTAGTGAATACAATTTTACCAGTATACATTTATATATTAGCTTAAAGATTTTCATGTTTACATCCTTAAAGACACAGGTAGTCTGAGAGTTAACAAATGCATTTTTATTGCTATGATTAAAGTAATAAAAATGACAAGTATAATTCTCTGATTCATTGAGTTTCTATTACATACTGGATACTTGACCTTACTGTATTTCTCCAAACAACCCTTCAAGGTAGGACTGATTCCATTTTATGGACAAGGAAACTGGTGATCAAGGAGGTAAAATAAAGTGCCGAAACCTAGCCAGCTTGTTTTTAACTCCTGGCTGCTTAATTTTAATGCCTGTGTTCTTTCAAGTAAGTCATCATGCTTAATTACTTGGTAGAGTGTATCTGAGCTAGGAAATATTTAAGAATAGAGAGCTCTTGTTTGTTTACTCACAGCAGCCAGCCTAGTCCTCCAGGATTGCCTTAAACTAAAATTACTCTCAAAGTAAAACTCCATTTTCCTTCATTTCTCAAACTTTTCAACTTAATTTTATTTATTTATTTTTAGATATCCCTCTTCTCTACTTAGACTATAGGCTCCACAAAGTTATTGTGCAACTCCCTAATAAATCCCATCTTTTAGCACAGTAACTAACACAGAAACCTTAGTCAATATTTGTTGAAAGTCAGAATAAATGGCTGACCATATGCTCTGAATGTCATCTATATCCATAATGATTTCCATAGCATAAGAGAGTCTAGGTAGAAAATGGAATCAAACATCTCAAATACTTTCTCCCTTAAATTCCTGAGTGAAAGGCACTTGTGTGTAATACCTAATAATATGTTTTTTTTAGTAGTGTGATCTAAATATGTTTGCAGAACCAGCCTTACTAGCATTCAATGGTGCCCATTTTGTTGAGATGGAAAGTTTCCCAGAAGTCTATATTCATAACATAGTTTTACCTTTCTAAGTCCTTCTCAGCAAGGTGGTACAAAATAATTTTATAAAGTGGAACTATGTATACATTTTTTCCAGAATATTAGCAGTTAATAATTGGAAAGACATCTTATGAGTCCTCTGTGATATAACCCAACTACACCCATAGTTGGATTTTATTCAACCCTGTTATTTTCACCTAAGGTCTTTGTCCATACTCTAGCATTAGAAATAGACATATTCCACTAGACTTGTCTTCCTTCTTTTTGTTCCTTTGATTGCTTTCTGCATCCCCATTACACAACTGTTTGATCTAAAACCCCTCAGGTTCTTGAACCTGATGCAAGCTTTGAACAGCAATCTGGATTTTGGCTTTCAATGTCAATAGCTGTAGCAGATTTCCTGAAAAAACAAAACAAAACATTTTTGTCACTTACAACTTGACAATTTAAACAGTCAACTGCAAATAGCAGACCATCTTGACTTTGCTATTTTCCGGGAGATAGAAGTACAAGTAGCACTATGAGCATCTGGAGGAAAAGCCCTCAAAGAAGTTTTTGGACACAATTTGCTCACATAAGGCATCCATTATAATATTTTCAGCATCACCTCTGTGAAGGGTAAAACACCACACTGGAAGAAATCTTAGTTGTCTTGAAAAGATATGCATTAGGTCAAAACTTTACTGCATCTTTTGCATTAACTTCCCTTGTTTGGGGCTTATATTGTTCATAAGAATGTTCCAATGAAGCAGAATATATAGTGGTTATGAGCACAGAGTTTGTAGTTAGCATTCTTGGGTTTAAATTTGACTCTCCCTCATTATAGCTATGTATAATTGGACAGGTTACTCAACCATTCTAGGTCTCAAATTTCCTTATTGGAGAAAATGAAGATAATAATAATAAGACCTGGGTGCCTGGGTGGCTCAGTCAGTTAAGCCTATGACTCTTGATTTTGGCTCAGATCATGATCTCAGGGTTGTAGGATCGAGCTCCCTGCTGGTTCCTTGCTCAGAAGAGAGTATTAGAGATTCTCTCTCTCCCTCTGCCTCTCCCCCTGCTTGTGCATGCTCTCTTTCTTTCTCTAAAATAAATATGTCTTTAAAATAATAATAATAATAATGCCTGACTCACATTGCCATGATGATGAAATTAAATATTTTAAGTTGACTAGAAATACTATATATTTATAAAAATAAGTCTTTATTCTAGACTTAAATTTTTATTTCATTGGCACAAGTAATGATTCTATTCTAAAAACTATCTGTGAATACTATTTATTTTATATTTTGGGTTTTCTATAAGCTGAGACTAGATTTGACCACCTTTGTATTCTGGTTACTCATCATAATTCTCTACAGAATGTGATACAGATGAAGACTTCATTACTGTCCTCATTTTCTAGAGTACACAGCTGAAAACAGACACCTCACACGGGATTCCAAATCGTAAGAACCACTTAACAGTAGAATGTGTGTTATAACCACTTTTCCTTCATTTTGTATTAATTGATACTACAAATCTGTCAAGTTGTTCTATTTCTCTTAAAATTAAAGTGGGCAGTTTTGTTATGGAATGCAAAGGTACCAATGAAGAGAAAAGACATTTCAATTTAGAGATGTTACAATTTTTTAAAACAGATTTATTGACATACTGTTTCACATATGCAATTCACCCACTTAAAGTGGACAGTTTGGGGGGGACACCTGGGTGGCTCGGCGGGTAAAAGCCTCTGCCTTCAGCTCGGGTCATGGTCCCAGGGTTCTGGGATCGAGCCCCACATTGGGCTCTCTGCTCAGCAGGGAGCCTGCTTCCCTTCCTCTCTCTCTGCCTGCCTCTCTGCCTACTTGTGATTTCTTTCTGTCAAATAAATAAATAAAATCTTAAAAAAAAAAGTGGACAGTTTGGTGGGTTTTGTTATATATGTTATTAGCTTTCTTTAATTATGGTAAAAATATATAACATAAAATTTGACATTTAACCATTTTTTATTATGTTAGGTTAGTCACCATACAGTACATTATTAGTTTTGATGTCGTGTTCCATGATTCACTGTTTGTGTATAACACCCAGTGCTCCATGCAATCCATTCCCTCCTTAATACCCATCACCAGACTCACCCATTCCCCCTACCCCTCTCCCTTCTAAAAACCTCAGACTGTTTCCCAGAGAGATAGTCTAAATTAAAACCAACTAAAGCCATCTTACAAGCATGAAATCTTGCTGTTTAGTGTGTCAATGAGAATCGACATCTGGGGTCCTGTTTATTTCAGCACAAAGATCACCAAACTGCTGCTTTGGTGGACATGAGTTGGAATGTTCCTTTGTCCACTTGCTGGGCCAATTCAAGATGAGGCTAATGGGCACTTAAAACTCTCTCAAATTTCTCTTTTCTGCTCTGAACTTGACATCGGTGAGGACTGATTCCTTGAATTTTTGGTAGAGATATTTAAATAATAAAGCTTTGACATGGAGGTGGGTGGACTAAATCTAGTTTGCCACATCTGTGAATTACTTAGAGCAACTGTGGACCTTGGGTTATTCTGAGCCAAACCATGTCATATCCTCATTTCCATAAGAAATTCTGAAAGAACTATATTCCAAATTTTCTAAACTTTATTTGATTCTTTATTTCTATTTCTCATAAAATATAGAGTCTGTAAAGTTTTTGTACTGTTTAGCCTCTATTTCATAAGCAAAATTATTTTGTATATATCTGAAGGAGACATGTAACGCCATTCATAAAACAATCTTCAGTAAGTAATGAAAGCCAGCACTTTCTAGGGCCTTACTTTTTTGTTCTGAAAATTTTTAATTCTTCTAGTCTTTTAATATAATCTTTTCCTCATTCTTTTAATAATTTTCTCTCTTCTCCTTTGGGCCTTCATTAAAGTCTTAATTTCCTGTTTTAAGTATAGGACCCAAAAGATGAAAGAACACTTTATAACCTTAATTGCATTACTCTTCCCAAGAGAAGGTATATATGTATACATCTCATGGATTCAAACTTACTTGTTGCAAAAGAAATATACTACATTGCTGATTATGGTTGATAATTTATTGAATCATTTTGTAGACAACTTAAACCAGAGGAATACCTTCAAACTTTTAATATTTGGACTTCATATATATCTTACTGAGAGGGGCTGAACATCAGTCGCTTTATCTACCTACTTCTATAGTTTGGCTGTTTAAAATTAACACTTTAGGTGCCTGGGTGGCTCAATTGGTTAAGTGACTGCCTTCAGCTCAGGTCATGATCCTGGAGTCCTGGGATCGAGTGCCACATCAGGCTCCCTGCTATGCAGGGAGTCTGCTTCTCCCTCTGACCTTCTTCCCTCTCACGCTCTTTCTCTTTCAAATAAATAAATAAATAAATAAATAAATAAATAAAATCTTTAAAATTAATACCTTATAATCTGTGCTGAATCTGTCTAAAAACTATGTCATGTTGGGTGCCTGGGTGGCTTAGTCAGTTAAGCATCCAAAATCTCAACTCAGGTTTTGATCTTAGGGTCATGAGTTCAAGGCTTGTGTTGGGGTCCACACTGGGTGTGGAGGTTACTGAAAAAAAAGAAAAAAAGGAATTAAAAAAAAGGTAACTACACCATGTTGATATAAGCATGTGTCAGGAAAGATTAAGATTCCTTGGTTGTGACTGTTAGAAAATGACTCTAAGTTAAACACAAATTAATTTATTGGAGAATCACCAGAGACTTAGAATCAATAGGAGAATGGAGAACCACTTTGGAAATGAGAAGTACCATGACAGAGCTGGAGCTGGGAAGCAGGTATCCCTGCCCTGTCACCCCCCCCCCCCAAAATAAGCTACCAGAGACAAGTAAAATGGTCCAGGTAGCATGGCTGGGATGTGCGAAATTAATACCTATAGCCAACATCCATCCACTACTCTGCATTCATATCTGTTAGATCGGTCAGTCCTCATCACGCATGACCTTATGAGTTTGGGGCTGTCATTCTCCCCATTTACAAAGGAGCGAACTAAGGCAATGTGGTTAAGCGCCCTGTTCAATGTCACACACCTAGGAGGTGATAGTTAGGATTCAAGCCTCAGCAGGCTGAACCCTATGTTCTGGAAAACACCGATGCTGCTTGTGATGAGGGAACTCCAAGAATTTTCAGTCCCTTTGATCTTCTCAAAATTCAAAGCTAATGAAAGGGTCATCAGGTTAGCCTAATTTGAGTTTTCCTTCCCCTCCCTGGCTACCAGAGGAGGAAAAAACTCTAATTACAGCCTCACCAGCCTAATTCCAATGAGAGAGGGTTAATTTCTCATAATGAAATTAGGGCAATGTTAGAAAGGGGGCGTGGATGTCCAAGAGCTAAAAATAAAAAGGTATACTATAAAAAGCCTGTCCTTCATCACGCTCCCCTGAAATGAATCCTTGAGGTTGCCTTCTTTATTTAATAAGACTAAAGTAGGTAAAGATACTAATTTATTTTACATTAACACTTTTAGTTTGATAAGAAAAATGCATAATTAGCTACATTTGAATTTCAGACAGTCCTCCACTTACGATGGCTTGACTCACAATTTTTCAACTTGACAACGGCATGAAAGTGATACTCATTCGGTGAAAACCACATGCTGAATTTTGAATTTAGATCTTTTTCCAGGCACACCATATGGAAGAAGATCCTCTCTGGTGCTGCTGGACAATGGCAGCAAGCCACAGCTCCTACTCACCCACGGGATCACAACGTTGAACAACCCACTTACAATCGTTCTGTAGTCATACAACCATCCTGGTTTCACTTTCAGTTCAATAGTCAACACATTACATGAGATATTCAACACTTTATAATAACACAGTGTTTGCATTTGATGATTTTGCACAACCATAAGCTAATGTTAAGTGTTCTGTGCCCATTTAAGTTAGGCTAGGCTAAGCTTTGTGTATGCAAGGTAGGTCCATAGAATAAAGATGCTTTGATTCAAACGATTTCCACTCTGTAACTGTAAAATTGCTTTTGTTTGAAATAAAATTTTCATGGCTGTAACAGAAGGAAGTGTCTTCTGGGTGGGGCAGAAACAATACTGACAAGTAATGTTTTAAGAACAGAATGCTTTTATCAAGTGGAGTCAAAAGGAGCTACTTCTCAGAAGGAAGCAGAGGAGTTACAAAGGATCTTCTTTCTCCCACACAACACAAAACATCTTTCAAGGTCACATAAGTGTATACGTTTGCAATGGAATGGAATATGCAATTATTCATAAAACTAATTCATTGTCTATGGAAAGAGAAACCTTCAAATAAATATATGCTTGGTGTTTTAAGGTAAGAACATTATTCAAATGTGTGGATTATGCTGGCATTGTTTAACTAGGCTGAGGTTTATTGCTTTTTTTTTGTTTGCTTCTTTAATGTGATTTGCTAATTTCATGCTTCCAGAATGTCAACAAGGGTAATAAAATAGCAATTTAAGGCCACATTAAAAGCTGAACTAAATGGCACCATTCTACTGAAGACATTAAAACAAAATTACAGCGTGTCCTCCTATCAGAAGGCATCTTTTTAGCTTTAATGTAGAATAGGGAGAAAAAAGGACCTTTATTTCTCTCTCCCCCTTCTGCCTGGGGCTATTGTAGCTTTGTGGGACTAGAAGCCCTGGCTTATTCTTGCTAAAATAATTCTTGTTGGGATGACTCAATTCTTTTTTTACTTGGATATCACTTTCTTCTTAGGACAGTCCTTGTAGGATTTAAGACAAATTAATTGTGCACAAAGACAATGAGATCACATCCTTCACTTTCTTGATAGAATCTCACTAGAAAGAAGCTCATCTGAGCATTTAAGGATGATAAACTTATTTTGTCTTTACAACTACCAGTGTATTCAGGGTTGCCAATGTTTAAGGCTTTGTATCAGGGTTTACCCTTCCCACTCCACCCAACTTCCACTAAACGCCCTGCAGGCAACATAAGGATGTTCTCTTACACACTGATTTCCTAAACAATTTCATGTAGTTCCCAATATTCACATTAGTCAGTTTTCGTGTCACACTTTGGATAAGTTCATAAGGTTGTTTTTACATCATCTGGCTCAAGAAGTGACACAAAAGAAAAGCCAGTGGAAGCTTGGGACTTAAATTCAGGAAACAACTGAAAACACAGCACAAAGTAATTTCTAGTATTTGTTAGGGTTGATACTATTTAAAGAACTTTCCTACTAGGTGTCTTATGATACATTGTTATGGTAGGAAAAGAAGATGTTACTTAACTTCACAGGAAGTGAAACTAAGAGTTTAAGCCAAAAGTCCAATGTGAAATTTCTTCTAAAATAATGACTATAGCTATAAAACTTCAGGTGGAATTCTTTGTTCAGAAAATATGACAAAATTCAGAATTCTTCTTGGACAAATCAATTTTAGTTTGACTTTAACTAATGCTAATCCCGAATATTGTTTCTATGAATGTGAGCTCTTGTTTTGAGAATTTTTATACATCTCAGGAAATTTAAAAGTTTCAGAAGTCTCGTTCTCATGTTAGCACACACATTAAATTTTGATCATTTTTAATCTGTATGATCCATTGATCTTGACCACATATTTTATTACCATCCTAACCAATTGCCATTCACTCTTTCTTTGCATAGATATTTTGAGATACACTAATGTATAATGCCTACACAATAGTTTCCTAATGACTATATTTCTAATTAAAATCAGAAGTATAGGAGTAACATTTGTCAATCTTTAGTACTTTGGACAGAGTTTTATCAAGTATTCTGGAAAGAAGTATGTCTAGAAAGAAACAATTCATCAAGAGAGGAACTAATTCCTCCCATCTCATCTAATCATTCTTGTATATAAGTGAAAGTAATAGCACAGTAAAGCAATCTAAATAAAATCTTAGTGATCTAAAAAAGCTCATGTAACATTACAAAAATGATCACACTAAATACTGGATATTGGTTGCTTATTATAGGCCGTCCATTCTTCTAATCCATTCTAAAGCTTTCTTCCCAAAGAAAGAATTCAGTCGTAATTACTGGCCTCTCTGTTGTTACCCTCATTCTGACCATGGGAAGATAAAGTGACTTACCTGATTGACAATTTGTGAAGTGTGCCTGTTGGGCTCAGCTCTGCCCTTTATTTTGCTTGGAAGCAAGTTTACTCTGCAAAAGCATGTGTTTCCTTCTGTTCAACCCTGCGCTAAATATTACCTATCCTCTTGTGAACTTGTTCTCTGTTCCATCTCGGCCTGTGATTGGTGGGGAAATTTTGCCCAGTTCTGGGGTCCACTTAGAAAACTCATTTGACTCTCCCTCAAAGCCCCCTTCTTTCCATTGACATGAAGGATATGTGGGTCACCATATCTACTCCTTGTCTTATTTCTCAAAATGTCCAGAACCTAATAGAGAATAATGATGCTGTTCAGTGAGACGCCCTTTGAAGACCTGAGGTTTGCAATATTAAAGACAAAAATGTCCCAAACCATCTAACCCATTCAATAGCCCTTAGAATGGCTCTTATTCTCCTTTTATAAATGATAAAGCAGAAGCTCAATAATTAAAATACTCAATGCCACATTGTAAATGGTTGAGCTGGGATTTGAATAAAATCTGTTTGTCTTTAAATTCCCTATTCTTAAGTTTCCAATCTGCTTCCTCAAGGCCCGAAAGGCGTAAAAGATGATTGGTTCTTGCTCTCTCATCTCCCTCACAAGTAAGCAGAGTCAGGTAGATGTGAATTGAAGTTAATTGCCCAAGGTCATGCAATTTCTCACTGACTTTGTCAAGTCTTGCAACCGGGTTTCTGCACTTGCCTTCTTCCATAAATTTGTAATCAAGACAAATAACTGAAGCAAAACAGAATTTTACCAGGTGTGGCTAAAAACTCCATAAGAAATCTGATGCCATCTTTGCATTTGGCCACAGGACATAGAAATTGCAGAAGCATAATTAAATATCTATTTTCAACTTGGGTTAAAACCAGAAGGAAAAACAAAAACAAAAACAAAAACAGTAACTGCTTTTAGTAGAGGGCAGAGGATAAGGAAGTTAAAAAAAATCAAATGTATATAATTTTTGTTGTTAAGGTTGAAAAATTATGCAAAATCATTTATCTGCTGAGTATGAACATAAATTATTTTTGTATTGCTAATGATAATACAGGAATCTATTCTGATGCTGTTATTGTTTTGCTAAGAACACATTTGATGATGACTTGCCTCTAAGTCCAATCCATGTATATGTATGACTGCTACAGGAGGAGCTATATCTCAACAAACTTAATTACCCTGGTTTTTCTGATATAATACCTTACAACACTTCACAAACCCTAGGGGCACTGAAAATCTCAAATTTATACTAAAGTATATGCACTTTGATGCACACCTTTATATTTGCATTCACAATAAGACAGAGATTGTGTAACTTGTATAATTCAAATATCCTTCATAAAATATTTTTCTAGGCATTTCCATTAGCTGTTACTGCTACCTCTTCAAAACATACTAGCATGAAAAAGCACCTATTATTTCTCATGATCCTAGTAGCTAGATGAATTGATGTCTACATCTGAGGGCTAGTTAGATGGATTTGCTGATGATGTCTGTGTTCTCACACATGTCTGAGGCTTGGGCTAAAATGATTTGCCTGTCTTCCATATGTTCTCTCACTCTCCAGCAGGCTAGCATAGCCTTGTCCCCGGGCTATCTCAAATCTGTTCTAACAATTATTGCAGGAAAGCAAGGAAAAGAAATGTAAACGTGCAAAAGATTTTTCAAGCCTTGGTTTATGTCAAGCCTGCTAATATTCTATTGGCCAAATCAAGTAATGTAGCTGAGCCAGAGTCAGAGGGAGAGAGGTCTACAAGGCAAAAGTTACAGGACAAATCATATGGCTACAGGGGCGTCATGAACAGGAGCCATCAGTGCTATCCTTGTACAAGACAATGTCGAATATTTGATGGATTAATAAAAATGTGTATTTTATTGTCTAAATTCTGATGGTATTTAACAGTGTAATGCTGATTGGGAACATATTGTTATTCTTATTACTACACAGATAACCAGCTGGAGCAGTGTGAATCATAGGACAACTTGTAGGTTAGATACTATCTGAGGGAGAAAGAAGAAAGGGAGTCAACCTGAGGAGGTAAGTGTGACTTTTACGTAAGTGTGACTATTTCCTAATGGCTATTTTCTTAAAATTTTCCAACTTCTTTATTAAGATATACTTGGTATACAAAAACTGCACATAACAATGTTTGTAGTTTAGTGAGCCTAGACATACATGCACACTGGTGTTAGCATCACTGAGGTTCAGGACATAAAACATATTCATCAGCTCTAAAATTTTCCTGTGTTTCTTTTTGTTTGTTTGTTTGTTTGTTTGTTTGTTTATTTCCAGCACAACAGTATTCATTATTTTTGCACCACACCCCGTGCTCCATGCAATCCGTGCCCTCTATAATACCCACCACCTGGTACCCCAACCTCCCACCCCCCGTCCCTTCAAAACCCTCAGATTGTTTTTCAGAGTCCATAGTCTCTCATGGTTCACCTCCCCTTCCAATTTCCCCCAACTCCCTTCTCCACTCTAAGTCCCCATGTCCTCCATGCTATTTGTTATGTTCCACAAATAAGTGAAACCATATGATAATTGACTCTCTCTGCTTGACTTATTTCACTCAGCATAATCTCTTCCAGTCCCGTCCATGTTGCTACAAAAGTTGGGTATTCATCCTTTCTGATGGAGGCATAATACTCTATCCCCAGGGGTACAGGTCTGTGAATCACCAGGTTTACACACTTCACAGCACTCACCAAAGCACATACCCTCCCCAATGTCCATAATCCCACCCCCTTCTCCCAAACCCCTTCCCCCCAGCAACCCTCAGTTTGTTTTGTGAGATTAAAAGTCACTTATGGTTTGTCTCCCTCCCAATCCCATCTTGTTTCATTTATTCTTGTTTGATTTTTGTTTTTACTATTGTGTATGTGTATGTGTGTGTTTTGTGGAAAAAACTCTTAACACTATCCTTCTGATAAATGATTTCTTGGATATGCACACCTAAAGTACAGTGAGCAAAAGCAAAAGTATGCGAATGGGACTGCATCACACAAAAACTTGTACACAAAAAAGGAAGCAATCAGTGAGTTAAAAGGCAACATATGGGATGGGGGAAAATACTTCCAAACTATATATCTGATAAGGGGTTAATTTCCAAAATATATAAATAATTCAATAGCCATAATAGCAATAATAAAATAACCCAGTTAAAGGATGGACAAAGGACTTGAAAAGACCTTTTGCAAAGACATGCAGATGGCCAAAAAGTATACAAAAAGATGCTCAGCATCAATCATCAGGGAAATGCAAAACAAAACCACAGAGATCTGGGTGGCTCATTCAGTTGAACGTCAGACTCTTGATTTTGGCTCAGGTCATGATCTCAGGGTCATGAGATCAAGCCTTGCATCAGGCCCATATTTAGTGGGAATCTGCTTGAGATTCCCTCTCTTTCTCCTTCTGCCCTTCCCTCCACTGACACAATCCCTCTCTCTCTCTCTTTCTTGGTCTCTCTCTCTCTCATCTATCTCTCAAATAAATAAATGAATCTTAAAAAAAAAAGAAATCACCTCACACCTATTAAAATGATTATTATTAACAACAACAACAACACAAGTGTTAGCAAAGTTATGGAGGAATTGAAACCCTTGTGCACTGTTGGTGGGAATGTAAATGGGAAAAGTAATGAAACATAGTAAGGATATGTCTCTAAAAACTAAAAGTAGAACTACTTTATAATCCAGTAATCCCATTTCTGAGTATACGTCCAAAAGAATTGAAATCAGGATCTTGAAGAGTTCCCAAATTCACTGCAGTATTTTTCACAATAACCAAAATGTAAAAATAACCCAGATGTCCATTGACAGATGAATGGATGAAGAAAATGTTGTATATACAAGACAGTGGGTATTATTCAGCCTCTAAAAAGAAGAAAATCCTATCATTTTTGACAACATGGATGGCCCTGAGAGTTGTTAAGCTAAGTGAAATAAGTCAGTCACAGGATGAATACCTCCTGATTCCTTTTTAATAAGGCACCTGAAATCATCAAAGATATAGAAATATATAATATAATGATGACCACCAAAGGATGAAGGAGGGGGATACTGTCCAATGGATAGATACACTGTATGACACAGTGCCTATAGTTAACAAAAAGGTATCGTACACTTAAACATCTGAATATTTTCTTGAATGAATCAAATAATCATCTTTAACACTAGGACTGATAAATATCTTGGACAGTGATTTAGATTGCTTTCGGACCTGAAGGTATATCTTTTAACTTTTGTGTTCCTTTCCACTCACTCTAAATCAATACAGCAAAGCTTTGCTTTTAGGCAAATTTCACTAAATGCACAACAGTTACAACTGAGGTGGATTTAACTCAGTCATGTTTGTGTGTGATTCCTAATTATATGTTTCCAATCACTCAGTTACTTTAATCAATTATCTATTGAAGCATCGTGGTTCCAGATGTAATATTAACACAGAAATTAAATGAGAGGGGCACCTGTGTGGCTCAGTCGTTAAGTGTCTGCCTTCCGCTCAGGTCATGATCCTAGGGTCCTGGGATCAAGACCCATATTGGGCTCCCTGCTGGGCAGGAAGCCTGCTTCTCCCTCGCCCACTCCCCCTGCTTGTGTTCCCTCTCTCACTGTGTCTCTCTCTGCCAAATAAATAAATAAAATATATTTAAAAAAAGGAATTAAATGATAGAAAATGTGGGATTTAGAACATCAAACACACAACTAATTAAATCATATTGAATTCATTGACTCAGTTTCACTTTATTATGAACATTTGATATTTCATTCAATCAGGAATCCTATTTATGGGTGGAGTGTATCAATCAGCCTTTAACTTACTTTCCCTATTATTACAGGGTTATTTACACTAGGAAAATAGATGAAATTAATAATCATACTTTACATAGACTAAACCTGCAGACCCAAACTGCTTGAAATGGTCATCTAATTACATCTACCAGGTAGGATTTGGGGAGGGATATGTATTGAATAGAATAGGTAAATATTTGCTTTCTTGACTTTATTATTGTGCTGCATGTATGAGGCATGTTACGTGTATGGTGTTGATAGTAATAATGTAAAGATTATATGTGGCTATGGAAGACAAATCTCTTTTTTGATCCTTACCATGTGAAAAGCAAGTAATAATCTAATGCATAAAAACCTGAAACAGGGGGCGCCTGGGTGGCTCAGTGGGTTAAGCCGCTGCCTTCGGCTCAGGTCATGATCTCAGGGTCCTGGGATCGAGTCCCGCATCAGGCTCTCTGCTCAGCAGGGACCCTGCTTCCTCCTCTCTCTCTCTGCCTGCCTCTCTGCCTACTTGTGATCTCTCTCTGTCAAATAAATAAATAAATAAAATCTTAGAAAGAAAGAAAAAAAAAACCTGAAACAGGACACATGGCCTCAGATAGACTTCAGTTAGAATCTTAGTTCTACCATGTACTAAGTATGATTTACTGGATTTTTCCAAGCCTCTTTTCCCATATGTAAAACTGGGAATAATTATTGATCCTCCCAACAATTCATTGGGAGAATTAAATTTGATAATGAATATAAAATGCTGGGCAGTGTGCCTGTATTGTAAGCACTTTGTAATTAAACACTTAATATTGTAAACACTTAACACATTGTTCTTTAGTGAAACTGATGGAAAATATGGAGAATATATACAAGTGATTATCATGAATATCCTAAAAAAATAATAAAAATAGTAGCTTGAGTGGATTTGTTTAGTGTATCAAAACTGCAGTACTATGTTACATGAGCGAATAAACTTAATTGAAATTTAATCTATATAATTCAAAATTAAGCCCTATTTGCCACTTTGCAGTTACCCCGGGAGAAATATGGCATTGCACATGTTTGTGATTTATGCTTGCAAGAGCCCTGGATTCTGATACTGTTCTCATGGAACCAGCAATAGGATTAGAGGTTTCTATTTTGTGGTGGTTGATCAAAACCCATCTGCAAAGTACATCCCCTCATCTCCGTGGTTTGGAAGTTTAATGTGCATAATGAAAACACATGAGTTCATCAGATATGTAAATTGAAACAACCCTAGAGATTTGATTTAGGTTGTGTCAGGGTGACCAAGAACTGTGAATTTTTTTTTTTTTTTTTTTTTTTAAGATTTTATTTATTTATTTGACAGAGAGAAATCACAAGTAGACGGAGAGGCAGGCAGAGAGAGAGAGAGAGGGAACAGGCTCCCTGCTGAGCAGAGAGCCCGATACGGGACTCGATCCCAAGACCCTGAGATCATGACCTGAGCCGAAGGCAGCGGCTTAACCCACTGAGCCACCCAGGCGCCCAAGAACTGTGAATTTTTATAAGTGCCACAGATAACGTTGATTCAGGTAGTTAGGAGCAACAGTTTGAGAACAACTGCAAAATGATTTCTGAGTATCTTCATAATAAAAGCCTAGAAGTGCAGGCTGGAGAGAGAAAAACATCAGGATTTGAAGAAGACAGAGGCTGGATTGAAGTGCAGTTGGTGTTAAGCCAGTGTTTCCCTCTTTGAATAGCATGACAATCGATAATCCCTGATTACGACATGAAATGCATTGATGGTGGAGTTGGTAGTCACTGAGTGAAGACAGGAGACAAATGTGAATCCTTGTGGGTACAAAGGTTAGGATCGAAATCAGTAGGTGGTGGGGGTGGTTCCTTGGTTATATTGAAAATGAAATGAACCACCTATGACAGAAGAACATAAAATTTTATTTCCTGTCATGTCCATGAACAAAAAGGGCTTCACTTAAAAATTTAAGTATTGCGGGCGCCTGGGTGGCTCAGTGGGTTAAGCCGCTGCCTTCAGCTCAGGTCATGATCTCAGGGTCCTGGGATCGAGTCCCGCATCGGGCTCTCTGCTCAGCAGGGAGCCTGCTTCCTCCTCTCTCTCTCTCTCTGCCTGCCTCTCTGCCTACTTGTGATTTCTCTCTGTCAAATAAATAAATAAAATCTTTGAAAAAAAAAATTTAAGTATTGAAAATACTTGGGAAATATTGAAATAAGAAAATCTAGAGCAGGGGTTCCTGGGTAGCTCAGATGGTTGAGAGTCTGTCTTTGGCTCAGTCATGATCTCAGGGTCCTGGAATCAAGCCCTGCATCAGGCTCCCTGCTTGACTGAGAGCCTCCTTCTCCCTCTCCCTCTACAGTTCCCCCTGCTTGTGCTTTTCTCACTCTCTGTCAAATAAATAAATAAACTCTTAAAACAAAAAAAAAAAAAACAAAAAAAACTAGTGTAGTTTTGTAGAGACAGACACAATAACTATCATTTATACAATATGAAATTAATTTTGAAATTGCTTTAAAAATTTTTTACTCATTTTAAAAATCATTTTAAAAATGAGTAATTCTCTAATATGTGACAGACTTTAATATTTATCTATGTAGCATATCCTAAAGTAGGAAATACATACATTTCAATGCCCAGGTCAAAACTTTTTTACATTAAAGAAAAATGTTAATTAATTCATGTGAAGTTATTTTTTTCCTCAATAAAATAAAAATAATAAATTACATTCATAGTAATTTTGACTTATTGGAATATTAGAAAAACCCCTGGGTTCTTCTATGCCTTTGATATAAAAGTTGCTTTATCAAAATAATTGATGGTAAGTGATACAGTGTAATATTCTTCACATGATCATTTGTGAAAATGACTGGTAAACTGAATTATAACATAAGGATGCAAATCATTATTACTTGCTGTCACCTGAAAGACACAATTCAGTACAAACAATATTATGCCCATAAATCAAGCTAATTTGGACACACCAAGGAAAGAACAGTAGGAATTATAGTAAAAGAAATAAGGCTTAATTATTAAATATCCACTACTTGTCAAGTTCTGGTCTATGCACTTGTATTTATTACCTTTAATTCTTTTTTTAAGATTTTATTTATTTATTTGAGAGAGAGAGCCTGTGTGCATGAGCAGGGGGGAGGGGCAGAGGGAGAAGGGGAAGCAGACTCCCGGCTGAGCAGGGAGCTGGACTCAGGTCTCAGCTCCAGGACCCTAAGATCATGATCTGAGTCCAAGGCAGCTGCTTAACCAAATGAGCCTCCCAGGTGCCCCTATTAATTTTAATTCTTAAGCAAGTCCTGCAAGGAAGACTGCATTACACAAATGGTAACGAGACATAGTGATGTGAAGTAACTTGTCAAGGACACATAACTTGACGATGGCAAAAATCAATATTTAAACTTAGACATTCCTGCACTTTATCATTAAAATTCTCATAAATATCTCTAGCATATAATACATATTTAGTGTTTCATACAGAAACAAATAAGCAGCTATGAAATGTGTGATGATCTCTTTAAAAAGGGGGCCGATTGTGGGATTTGGAACTCTTCATTATATATTAATTATACTCCTTGACCTTGATCTCTTAACTTAGTTCCACTGTCCCCCTTGCCCCATTATCATGTGGTTAATTCATTTAGCAACCCCAGCAGAGTAAACATATGAATTTCCTGTGGGCCCAATCTAAATTGTCAGATAGTTTTTAGTAGTGATGTCGAGAGAATGAAGTTCCTTGATGATCACAGAGCATGTAAAATTTCAACATGATTGTCTTTCTCAGCAAATTCTCTGTAATAGCAATATTAATTAAGCAGCTAAGATTTCTTTCTTTCAGAGAAAAGTTTAAAATAACTCATGCTTTGTAATTAAATAGGCTTTTTTATTATAAAAATAATTCAGAATCAGCTAAAAATAAATTATGTCAAAGTTCTAGGAAAATGTGCAATAAAGTTAATTTTAAAATAACACTTAAACCATCCCAAGTTTGCAACATTTAATTTCAGTAGTTACACTGTCTTCTTTAACAATATAACATAAAATAATATGTGCTAATTTATTTAACAAATAAAAAAATAAAAAGTCTGCTACATGACTGCCCCACTACAATAATACTCATTAAGAAGCATTTTGGGGTAGCCTGTTAAAATATTTAAGTCTTTAATTATAAATCATTTCTCCTAGTTTATGGGTGGTATATGTATTAAGCTAAACAGAGTGCTACAAAGCTACAAACAGATGGAATCAAATATAACTAAGAAACTGGAGAAATAAAGCAGCTTCATTTTCCTTGCACATGTGGAAAATAGAATTAAAACTGCTGAACTAAGCACACTGTAGGTGAAAGAAGAACCTACCAAATGAGGCTAATTCAAGTGGTGAATATAGTCCAATAAAACCAAATTGTGTTTTTATTCACATTTATGCTAATCTCTTATTTTCTTTTTACTTGTTATTTCCTGTACTTTTTAAAAAAGATTATATTTAGTTACTAGAGAGACAATGTGAGAGCAAGAGAGAGAGTATGAGCAGGGTGAAGGACAGAGGGAGAAACAGACTCCCTGCTGAGCAGGGATTTCCCCCCCCCTCCCCCAAAGCAGGGCTCAGTCCCAGGACTCCAGGATCCTGACCTGAGCAGAAGACAGATGCCTGAGCCACTCAGGTGCTCCTTCTGTACTTTTAACCTTTAACTTTTAACTTTTAACCTTCATTTTGTTTGTTTCATCTTAGAATTCCACTTGCAATATTATTTCAATTTACCTATTCCTTTAAGGTAAATACGGACCATATCACCAACTCTGTTTCTTCCATGTAGGTGCTTAGACATGATAAAAATTTGGTAGTGGATGGTTACTATTGTTTATTCATTCTTATTTCAATTTTTATTAAGAAGTAAAAAGAAGAAAAAAGCATGACCCCACATGCCAAATGAAAAATTACACAAAAGCTTTCCCATCTCACTCATAGTATATCATAGAAAGATAAACTGGCAAAAAAAAAAAAAAAATCAAAATTTTCCTGCTTGGACAGAATTCAAATACTCAAAAGTAGGAAATCAGAAAAGGAACTATCCACCAAAAGGAGATACATATCACAAATGGTGAGAAGTTTTACAAGAAGGTAGGATGAAAAGGCATTTACAAAAAAATGTAGCATAAACCAGGGTAACTTAGTGAAGGCTCAAATGATGCTATCCTGACTATGAGTATAGTTTATATGATTATATTTAGATCTTAATGTGATAATTAATGGTTATGGACAATCATAGGAAACTAAAAAGATCTATCTTTTGGCTTGTTCAACTCAAGTCACCCATTGCTTTCTTAAAAAAAAAAAAAAAAAGTTTCCATAATTAGAATGGTAGCCTTGAAAGGCTGATAAACTTAATTCTGCAAAATACTCATTTCTTGTTGACATTGGATTAAGATGACTATGTTCTATAATCTGGCTGTTATCTTTAGGGGAGAGAAAACAAAGAATTGGAGCAAAGAATTTGGATAGGTAAGGTGGGAAAACTGAATTTAAATTTGCTACCTAAGGTAGCAGAGAATTCATTTTGTCCCATTTCAAAGAAGGCATATGGGAAATGCACAGGTGTGGGAGGGAGGGATAAGGTGAGGGAACTAGCCACCAAGCACCGTAAGAACAGTAGGAGCAAGCAGAGGGCAGGAGAAAAGCTGCCCCTAGGAAAGGGAACTGCCTGCTTGACTTAATGCTAGTCATTTATCTTTTTGGCCTCAGATAAATTAAACAAGGGTATTGCACCAGAAGTTCTAAGAGGTGTCTACCAGCAGCCAAATTGGGGGAATTTGTGGCAAGGGGAAAATTCATGCTTCCTTAACAGGCCCATGACTTCTGATTGGCTAGAAAGTGGATGGAGTTCATTGCTGGTCTTCACTTTCTTTGCTAATTCCTGGCCCATTCTATTTGGAAGCTGGCTAGATTTCCTTCATAAGAAGTTTGTCTGCATCCCCAAATAACTATGGCTTCTATTCTTGTTCTTCTTCTCTAAATATCCCTTGGGGGTAATTGGTCCTCTCCTGATTGTTCTATTTCTTCTGACAAGAGAGAACAAGCCATTTTCTGTGTAGGGGCCTAAATTCATTGTTTATTCTTTCATTGTGTTTGCAGGCTCATAGAATGACAAACTGGCAGGAAATCAGAAATACATAAATCAGTCCCATTTGTCCACAGCCAAGGGGGAAAAAAAAAAAAAGCCAAGAGACATTATTGAACCAACCCAGATTCACACAGTAATTACCAGTAGATCTAGGAAGATTCCACACCACTTTCCTTCCAAACCACTTACACTCCTCTTCACCACTGTGGTTGATTTATTATCACAATTGTATTCTAGTATCCCTTGTTTCCCAGATGTCATATCTTTAATGCTTTCTCTCTCTTTAACAAAAAATATATATTTATTGATATTGGTTTTGAGAAAAAAATGCTTAATGAGTATTTCATGAAACTCATTTTTGGTCAACCCAAAGTACTTTCCAGTTATCAGTTTCTCATTTTCCTCTTAGCTCTGAAGCTCATTACTCCACTTTTTATCTTCACTGAACTGCAATTGGCATCTATTAACCTATATCCCTGTGCAATATGACTCTTCTGGATGTTGACTCTAACTGACATGGAGCAGGGGGATTGAGGTGAAGAGTGCAGTGTTGGCTGCCACTTGATAACAGGTACAGATTTGGAATTTAACAGTCCTTGCTATTCTGCAAAAACTTAATTCACACTTCTATTTTTTAAATCATAAGGGAAGATAAAACACCCATACAGTGACTTTCTAGAAAGCAAAATGATTTTGAAAGAGTATATATTCACAGAATGTAAAAAATGGATGGAATATTGCAATCCAGCCTTCTTATTTATTCATCTTGTTTTTTTTTTTAAATTGCATTTATTAAGTTTCTTGAAGAAGAATTAGAGATGAAAGCATGGGCCTTTCCCTAAAAAAAAAACCTCACATTTTATTAGGAGTGGCTCGAGACAGAAGGGGTAGTAGTCACCATCAATGCCCACTCGGAAGCTTTATGCTTGGTTGTCTCTCAGTGTGCACTATCTGCAAATGCACAGACCCAGATCCATTCAGGGAAAGCTTCCAGAAGAAGGCAATATCTGAGCATGTAGAAGAATTATAAGGAGTAAGTCATGTTAATTTGTAGAAGGAGGGCAGAGGGTAATGCAACACACACTTATAAGATCCAGAGCTAAACAACATGGGCACATTCAGGAAAATACTCTTTTGGAATTACTGGACTGCAGGAAACATCCAGGGAGAGGGCAATAGGCAGGCATCCCCCATTCCTGTAGTTTCCTTCATGCTAAGCCAAAGAGTTCGTTCTTCACTTGAAAATTACAGGAAACCTTGGAAAACTTTAACTCAGAGAATGACAGGATGCGGTTCACTTTCATAAGCCATTACTGATAGTAATGTAAAAGATAGTGATTTGACAGAGTTGGGTGAATAAAGAGATGACTAGTAAAATGGCAACCAGAGAAGAGTTTCCCTTAATAATCCCAGTAAGAAAAGATGAGGTCCTGAGTCAAAGCAGCCTCAGTAAGAGTGGAAAGGCAAGATGCACTAAAATCCATTAAGGAGAGAAAATGGATACTCCAAAGAACAGAGGGGCCTACATATATGAAATTAATCAACCTGGGCCACACACTTAATGAGTACCAGAGCTGTGATTGAAACCAGGTGCCCACCTCCAGTCAAGGAACAGTTCTGTGACACCACTCTGGCTCTCTGAGTCTATGGTTTGACAATGATAATAGTTAGCTTGAAGATGGATGGTCTATTTATAGCAAAGGGCTATATTTAAGAGACCCATTTTTCCTCATTACCAAGGCAAGTAAGTGCAGGTGTTTGATTCAATAAAATAGGATGTTAACAACTCCCCCAATGCCTGAACTTCTTGAAAACAAATAGACATTGTGTGCCCTTGATTTAACCTTAGAACAAATATCACTTCCCTTCATCAGTGAGCAAGGTGACAGTAGATTTCCTGTCTTGTCTCCCCTAGACATTTTTAACCCAAAGCAACTCATCAGAAGGTACTATTTCTAAGAGTGAGGCATCTCCAATCAAGGTTTTATTCCTAAAGAAATTTTGAGGGAGTGGGTAGGAGTAGGTGTCCAGGAGAGAAGTGGCATAACAGCAAATTACTACATCTCTGAGTATGGCTCCTTCTCAGGCAAATTCAGAGATTCTGTGAATGTGATATCTTCATTGCAAGGTACAAATGGATGAATATGTCTGAAAGGGATTGTGGGAAAGCCATGTGTGCGAATAGGAAACTGAAAATTAGAAGTTGTTACCATTCAGTTCTCCAAAGTGAAGATACTTTAAAAATATTTTATGATATTTTGTTTTGAGAGGATTCCAGAAGTATGTCATTTCTTTGCTCAGACTTCTGTTTCCCCCAATAAAAAGTATGTGCTATTTGGTGTACAGAACACTATGATCCCAGATTTCAAATTGTCCTCAATTTAATTTGTGCATGCACAATTCATAGATTACTTTTGGTAAATGGTAACAACCCAAAATTTTGTAGGAGAGAGGGTGACCTCCACCCCCCACATCACTACCAAGTTATAGTGCAAGTATCATATCATGCATGTAGACATTTATTATCTGAAAATTATTAGCAAGCATACAATGAAAACAGTTCATAAACATTGCTTTGCAGACTCAAGAAAGTTCCCATAACTGCAGAGAAAAACCTCTGCATTCTATAATGCAGTGCTTATTTGATCTCCACAAGGACTCACAACACATGTATTCCATATAAGGACATGTCCTGAATGTACTTTCATTGTCAGGCACTGTTACACACCAGAACACATAAATACACCCCTAATATACAAGCAGGGATGTGAAAAGTGTAAATGGGTGGTGCCATGAAAACTGTGGTGGTGGAATGTCAGGGAAGGATGTTCTTAGACTCTAACTGAGAGATGAGGGCAGAAGAGACAGAATCCGTCTCTGAAGTAGATTTTGAAGGACACTTTGGAGGTCCAAAGTGTCTTCTATCTATTCAATAGTATCTATCTATTCAATAGATAGATAGGTAGTATCTATCTATTGAACCTATCTATCTATTGAATAGATAGACAGGTAGTATCTATCTATTCAATAGATAGATAGATTTATTTATCTATTTCTACGTTGTTTGAGATTTTGAGAGTGAACAGCCTGGGCTGTTCACTTCTTGCTTCTTTTTTTTTTTTTTTTTTTTAAAGATTTTTTATTTATTTTATTTGACAGACAGAGATTACAAGTAGGCAGAGAGGCAGGCAGAGAGAGAGAGAGAGAGAGGAGGAAGCAGGCTCCCTGCTGAGCAGAGAGCCCGATGCGGGACTCGATTCCAGGAGCCCGAGATCATGACCTAAGCTGAAGGCAGCGGCTTAACCCACTGAGCCACCCAGGCGCCCTTCTTGCTTCTTATAGTAGTGAAGATTTAACACAGTCTTTTGATTCTGGATTTACCAACACTAAAATATTTGGGGGAAAAAGATAGATATATGCATAAATATATGTATAAATATATACACATATAAAATGCATATATGTGAAGCATAATTTATTGAAGCCATAACTATGTCATCCACTACCAAATAAATCCATACCCTCTCCTGCCTCTGAGTCTGGAGATAACTGAATTTCAATGCTTGAGACATTCTTTGTAGACTTTCCTGCCCTTTCTTCCTGTCTCCAATTTCATTTTTCTAAATCCTATTTATTTTGTGGGTCTCTACCTAAATACCCTTTATACAGGGTGCTTTGTGTGATATCCTCACTAACAAATCTTGCTATTCTAAGCTAATGTCACACCTTACATTTCCCTATTGGTAAGTTTTTTAGAGATTTTATTTAAACACTTGAGAGAGAGAGAGAGGGAAAGGGAGAACATGAGTGGGGGGGGGGGGACAGAGGAAGAGGCACAAGAAGACTCCCTGTTGAGCAGGGACCCCCAATGTGGAGCTTGATCCCAGGACCCTGAGATCATGAACAAAGCTGAAGGCAGCTGCTTAACCAACTGAGCCACTCAGGCAACCCCCTTTGGTAACATTAATTTCACTTGTGATTAACTGTCTAAACATAGACTAAACACTTACTGGGAAAAGAGTCAATTATATTTTCTTCTTCATTGTTGCAATGAACACAAGGTTGGAAGAAGCAGAGGAATGAATAAGTAATATAGAAGACAAAATAATGGAACGTAATGGAGATGAACGAGAGAGAGAGAGGAATTATGGAACATAAGAATAGACTTAGGGAACTCAGTGACTCCATCAAATGTAATAACATTCATATTACAGGAGTCCCAGAAGAAGAAGAAGAAGAAGAGAGAAAAAAAAAAGGGCAGAATATTTGAGGAAATAATATCTGAAAACTTTCCTAATCTGGGGAAGGAAACAGTTATCCAGATCTAGGAGGCACAGAGAACTCTCATCAAAACAACAAAAGCAGGACAATACCAAGATATATAGTAATTTGATTAGCATCATAATAAAGAAAAAAAAATCTTAAAAGCAGTGAGACAAAAGAAGTCCTTAACTTACAAGGGAAGACCTGTAAATCTAGTTGTTGATTTCTCAACAGAAACCTGGCAAGCCAGAAGAGGGTGACATAATATATTCAAAGTGCTGAATAGGAAAAATCTACAGTCAAGAATATAATCTTCTTCATGACTTTTTTGGGTTCATGAAATTGCTGATCTTCTATACTTTTTGACTTAAAAAGCAGCAATATCATGTAGTTCTAACTTTATATGCCTTAACACCTAGCAGAGTACCTGTCTGAATACTAAATAAAATTATTCATGGAGAATTGGCACAAATAGCATTTTTCTCCCTAGATCTCTTTTGTTAATGATGTACTAATTTATTTTTAATAAAATGATCCCTTATATAAGTATTATTTATGTAAGTGACATTATTTGTTAAGTGATGCATCTATGTTATAGAATACATTACACGAATGAGAGATGAAAAGTTTATTAGTGCTAGGATATATGCAATTACTTTCACTTAAATAGGGTGATTTTATTAGAAATGGAGACATGCTCTAGGATCCTAATGCCCTCTTTCTTTTCTTATTCCCTTATTTAAGCCAGTGTGGAATCTCCCCTATATCCTACTTCTCACGGGGAAATTGTGGAAACCCACATGATCTGGAGTAGACCACCTAAATGAACATCCTTAAGCTTCCCTGGTACTGGGAAGATGAGTGAGTGAGTATTGGCCTAAAGGTGGTCATGGCCTTAGAGAAAATAATGCAGTAGAAGGTGATTCCCTAGAATACAAAAGATTTCAAGATTGTGAGTGGGAGTGCCTTATTTTAGTGATTATTTAAGACAAGGTTGGCAAACTATAGCCTCTGGACCAAATCCAGCCCACTACCTGTTTTTGTAAATAACATTGTATTGGAACACAACCCTTCTGACTTATTTGCATTTTTCCTATGACTGCTTTCTCACTAACAAAGTGGGACTGAGTAGTTGCCATAGAGATCATACTGCTGCAAAGTCAAAAATATTTATATTTGTGTCTTTACGAAAAAGTTTGCCAACTCCTGTTCTGAGGTATGTGTTTTTGTGTGTCAAATTTTTAGAAATTATAGGTTGAATTGAGAAATATATAGTAATATATTAGATTGTATTTGATCATGCAAATAGTTGGCACCATTATTCCATTTTGCCTACTCCAACGTAAAGTAATGGCATTATCACCATGAGAGTTGGCTTGCATTTAAGTTTGACCTTAAAGAGGAAAGTGTAGTTTGTTGAACAAGAAATAACATGTCAGAATGCACTTGAACTGACCCATGATGTGGGTTTGGGGTACTGTTTCACTGAGCCTTCCTTTGTTTGCTCATTCATTTCTTCAGAGTAGGTCGATCTAAAGCTGCAAAGAACAAAATTCAGTGTCTGGGTTCAGATGCTCAACTGGGATCTTTGTGGGTCACCATTGCTTCCTTTGATGAGCTGTGAGATTTGCCCCAGTCAGACTGAAAGAATAATGAAACAAAACTCCCCCATTATTCTAAAGGTTATGGGCCTCTTCCTGGTATCAATGTGCTTCCCCACGTATCATGAAGAAATGAAGCGTGGCACCACAGGAAGCGCAGACCCACACCTGCCTCCCACAAATGGACATAGACTTAAATCACATCCTGGGTCCTCTCAGGTCACATCTGTGCTTCTAAACACATCTTTGAATATAGTAATTCAAGTTTTTTCCCCAGGCGATTTAAGAAAGTTGTCATTTACTGGGTAACAATCGCAGGTTTCTCCTCCTAAGTTCTGATTGGAGTCGCATTTTCCACACATTTGCCAGATCTTTGTTTCCTTCTTAGATGCCATTTCTTAGCTCTGTGCTTTTTCTGTGACCAAGTGAGTTATTCACCCCCTAACTGTCGTTAGGTAAGCACCTGCCAATTCATTACTCACAGCTTCTGCTATATTATAGCCTTTGGAACATCCTGTAGTCATTTATAGCTGGTTCTTATTTCTGGATACACGTAACACCAGAAACACAAACATACACATGCACACAGATATACTACTAGTTATATCTACTTATCAACTGCAATCCTCTGTGGCTCCTTCCTTCTCTCTGGGTTTAACTTTTTTTTTTTTTTCCCTTGAGGAATTTGTTATTCATATTGTATTCTCCTGACAATGTTCGCTGTCTGTTTGGCTTAGAGGTGAGTATCTCTGTGCCACCTTTTCCCAATAGCACAGGCAGGAGTCATGAACTAATACTGATTTTCTGCACAACTAATTTTTTCTAATCCTGGATCTAAATTGACCCTGTTTCCAAGGTTCCTTACAGTTAAACAATGATTATTAAATCAGCAAACCACATTAAAGGTACAAATAAATCTGTACCCAGAAACAAGAGAATAAACTCCCATTTGTTAGAAGTTGCTTTATGTTTGTTTGTTGAGTTTTTCTGCTTTAATAATACAATATACTTGCTAATTCTAGTTCTCCAAAATATAGCTAAGAAATCCACAAGTGATCTGTAGGAGAAAAAGGAAAAGTGTGAATTCTGAATCAAATACAAGGACTGTATCAAAAAAATCCAGCTGAGTTTTTGTTGGTTGCAAAGCCATAGAATAATTACCACCAAAATAATGAAAAGGTCAGAATATGTTATAATAAATGAAGTGAGTTTGTGCCTGTTGCCAACATCTCTCACTTTAATTGGCATTTGCTTTTAAGGAAATACTGTGACATTTACACTTCAATTATACATAATAAGAATAGTAACCAAGTTTCAAAGCAAACAAAAGAGCTGAAAAACTAAAATTCTACATTTGGAACAGAAGCAAGAATAACAAAAGGTTTACATTTAAAATCAGATCTGCATTAAACCTATACACACAAAAGCACTGGATGAACCATTGATTCAAGCATCTGATTCCTACAGCTTAAGTTATTAGAAAGTTTATATTAACTGAACCAATACTTTTTAATTAATTTATTTAGTTTTATGCCAATATGGGCAATGTGGAGCTTAAATTTCTTATATACATTGCATTTCGTGTTAGATTAATTTTTATAATGCAGAATTCATGTTGTTCATTTGTATAACAAATCGTCAATGGTTTTGCACTGCCTGTTGAACAAAATTCCCTCTCCTTCACATTAACCTTTAACCTGCTCCAAATGGTAGAGTTAATTAACCAGCCTTATTGCTTATTTATTCCCTGTATAAATATAATTATTTTTAAATAATTAACTCAATGTCTGTCAAATTGAGAACTGCTTCCTCTCTCTGGGCAAGAATGCAATTGGGTCATTTACATTCAATGTGATGAAAACGACCAGGAAAAAATACAGAAGCCATTTAAAAAAATTTGCTCCTTTTATACCTTATTAAATGCAGGGCCGCATATTATAATGATGTTTCCAACTGAGCCTTACTCACCAGGTATTAATTTCACCAACTTTTGCTGAAGAGAGCAAGAACTTATAAGGCACGACCTGGGTAAGGAGAGTTTGGAGGGAGGAAAATCCATATTTACATTTTCTGCAAAATTCTTTCTCAACTTCCATGTCTTTCTTTAGATAACTTCTTCCATTAAAACTACCTGTTAAAAACAGGTATGTATACCAAAATCCCACAAAAAACTTCATAATATTCCAAGGGCAAAAGACATTGAAATGTACTCCCAACTGTTAATATAGTTTATTATTTTGTTTCTACTCAGGCATATATTTTTCCTTCTAGGGGTTAGTTAATATACTAGGTAATTATAAGTTTATAATTTTTTTCAGAAAAGCTGCTAAATCACATCTAATTCAAAACGGTAACTGTAAAAATAAGAAACATGTTGGAATTAAATAGCTTCTGTCCCCGGCCTAAATAAATAAATAAAATAAATACCTTTCCCAAGGTGAAGTTCTAGTTCTTATCTCTGCAACATGTGGGCTGAACAAGTGCAGACGTCTCTTTCTGCTGTAAATGTAGATATGCTTGATAAAATAAGACAACAAATAAATAAATAAAGCCATCCAGGAAAGAAAATAAAAGAACTCAAAAAAGAAATAACAGAAAAGAATACAATTCATAGATATAAGCTCAGGAACCAATGATATAATGAACAAGGGGTATGTTTTCCCCTGAATATAAGAGCTCAATCAGAAACATGAGTTTTGTGTTTGGACCCTCAGAGTTACACAATATCCCTACTTAACTAAGATTTTTGGAATTTTTGTCCTCTTCATTGAACAATATAAGAAAAACTCAGTTCTTCAACTTTTGAATTTATAAGACGTTGTTTTAGGTTCTAGATGGAAAAGGAAAAAAAATCTCATGAGAACAAAATAATCTAAGTTTGCACATGCATGTGTCTATTCCAAATTTATATTATTCTAAGTGAGTAGACAGTCCAAGAAAGGAAACACATGTGAAAATAACATAATATTGGAAAAATGTACAGAACTTCTACATAGGTATACTTCTGGAACTCAAGGTTCATGGGAAACTTCTAGGGGGAAATAAAAAACTCAAGAAAAAAATGAGCTCAGAATCAAGAACAAAAACATGAAGAAATAATGTACATGAAGGAAAGCCAATAGATGTAGTGCAAAATATAGTACAAATTGAATTGAAATTATAAGAAATCTGGAAGATAATTAAAAATTATTTGAAAAGTTAAAAACAAAAGTTGGAAGAAAGTGGAAAAGAGGGAAAATTATTTAAAATATCTGAGAATACTTAAATCATATAGACTTTGATGTCATGAAATCAGTAAAAGAGAAATAAGATTAGACATAGCTGAATACAGTACTGATGAACTGAAAGGTACATGAAGAAACTACCCATGTGGGAGTATACATCTACAAATTTTTTTAACATTAAAAGACACAGAATACACACTTAAAATTAAAGAGTGACTACATATCCCTAAACTTATTTCAAACAGAGGAATCCAATAGAATTAGCAAGTGTAAACTATTTAAAAAATAATTTTTAACTAGTAAAATACTTCAGATTTCATAAAAGTCATGAGTGTTCAGATTAAAGAATCATACAAAGTACAAAGCAGGATAAATAATAATCCTTTGCCTTTACACAAACCCTATGGAAATGTAGAATACGAAATCAGTAAAAGCTAAGGTAAATTTCATCTAGTAAGAGCAAAGACACACCACATGAAATTTGACAAAAATAATAGGGGCCAGGGGCACCTGGTGGCTCAGTCTGTTAAGCTTTCCCTTCAGCTCAGGTCATATCTTGGGGTTCTGGGATTAAGTCCCACTTCCAGGTCCCTGATCAGTGGGAGTATGCTTCTCCCTCTCCCTCTGCCCTTCCCCCTGCTCCTGCTGACGCTCTCAGTCTCTCTCTCTCTCTCAAATAGATAAATAAAATCTTTTAGAAAAACAATAGAGGCCAGAAAATAGTGGAATGGTATTTTTAAGTGCTGAGAGAGAATGTCTATGCTTTTGCACCCAATTAAGACCTTGTTATGAAAACAAATTAGAAAAAAAATCTGAATTTTCCACTTATATTAAAATAATTCTAAAGCATGGAAGGATTGTCAGGCAAACATAAATTTGTGAAAAATTTTGGTAAATATTTAGGTAACTCTAAATAAGCATTAATGATAACACATAATAATATTTAAATTGGAAAGTCAAATTTAGTAACCCAAACTATAAACAAATTAACAATTAAGGAAAATGAGTCAGAGTTGAAAAGATTAAATCAACCTATGCTCTCTCATTCTTTAGGTGGCTAAAAAAAAATATTCAGTAAATGTTGTCTTCATTAAAAATTTAAATACAACTAGTAAAATATGATACATATAATATCCAGTGGGAGTATAAGTAAAACTTGAGTAATTCAATTAATACTATAAAGTTAGGGAAAATTCAATATATTAATATATACACATGTATACTTAACATATACATATGAATATCTGAACATCTGAACATATATAGTCATATACATATATGAATCAAAGAAAAATCAAGAAAAATATAAAACCAAAAATAAAATAGTAGGAAAATATCCAAATTTGTCAAGCACAATAAACAACACATTTTATAGTGCCATTTCAAAGACAAACTTCTCAAATTGAGGAAAATAACAAAATCCAGCTCTGTTAATAATTAAAGATCCATCTAAACATAATGAAAAAGAAAGATTAAAGAGAACATAGGAAATTGTTGAATACTTATTGAATAATAACTAAGAGAACTGTTGTATTAATATTAATTTTTGACAAAATAGACCTTGAGGAAAGATAATACCTATAGTAAAGGTGCCCATTAATTAAGGAGAAAGAAATTATTCAACATAAAATACAAAAGTCTAAATATGTTTTTTACCCAAAATACCAGCCAAAATGTTTATAAAAAATGAAAATTACAAAAATAATTTTCCAAATACATAATCACAGCTTTAGATTTTAAAACAATTTTCTCAAAATTTGGTAACACCTAAGAAAAATAGCTTCATTGAGAGAATGTATACTGAATCTTATGTTCAATATAAAGGGATACATTGTTCTTTCAGGAACTCATGAAATATTTATAAATCAATCAGGAAAAAGGCCACAGAACAATTTCAACAAATGCCAGTAAATCAATATCCTATATGTCATAATCTCTAGTTAGAAGGTAGTAAATTTAGAAATCAATAATAAAAGTATAACCAATTTTTCAATAAGCTGGTAAAAGAGAGAATATTTGTCAGTAATTTCTACATTAATGAAAAAATAATTATGAAAATTACAGAATATATGTGAGTGCATATAACAATATAAACATTATATATTTAACCACACCTAAAAAAACTTATTGGGACATTTATAGACAATAAAACATGTCTTAGAAAGAAAAAATATTTAAAATTAAGGAGTTCAGTATTTAATAAAAGAGGTTAGTTTGAAAATAATGGTGTAAATTCAAGTAAACAAAAAACAAAACAAAAAACTAGGATAAAAGTCTGAAAATTTTTTATTCAAAGGCCAGATATTTAATATTTCAGACTGTGTGGGTCATACAGTCTTTATTACAACTACTCAATTCTGCCCTTGTAATTCAAAGGAGCCATAGACAATACATGAACTAATTAGGACTTTAAAATTTCTCTATTGGAGAGTAAAGATCTCCAACAGGTAGAAAATTGGTAAGTATAGTAGAACTTGGTAATACCAATAATCAACTGGATATAATGCACATCTATACATGATTTCATCCAACAACAGCAGAATACACATACCTTTCAAGGATACAGGGAACATACACCAAGAAAGCCATATTCTGAACCATAAAACACATCTTAAAATTTAAAAAGAGAAAGAGAGTGAGAAATAGTCATACAATGTGTATCCACAAACAACATGGAATTAAATAAGAAACTCTATCAGAAAGATAACTGGAAAATCCCAAAACATGTGGAGATTAAACAACATACTTCTAAATATCATAAGGGTCAGAGAAGAAATCTCAAGAACAATTTCAAAATATTTTGAACTAAATAAAAATGAAAATAGCTTACCAAAAATCTGTGGAATTTAGCAAAAACAGTACTTAGGAGGGAAATTTATAGCACTGAATTCAAATATTAGAACTGAAGTACCTAAAATAAATAATCTAATTCCTAACCTTAAGAAACAAGAAAAAAAAGCAACAAGTTAAATCTAAAGTAAACAGAAGAAAATAGATAAAAATGATGATTTAAACAGAAATCACTAAAATTCAAGATAGGAAATCAAAAGAGAAAATCAATCAAACCAGAATCTGAGTATTTGAAAAATCAATAAAATTGATAACACTTTGGCCAAGTTGGGGCACCTGGGTGGCTCAGTGGGTTAAAGCCTCTGCCTTCAGCTCAGGTCATAATCTCAGGGTCCTGGGATAGAGCCCCACATCGGGCTCTCTGCTCTGCGGAGAGCCTGCTTCCTCCTCTCTTTCTGACTGGCAGAACAAATTAGTAATATCAGACATAAAAAGGGACATCCCAATAAATCCTATAAAATTAAAGGCTAATAAGGGAATACCATCAATAACTCTATGCCCACAAACTTGATAACCTAGATGAAACAAACCAATTCCTTGAAAAACACAATTTGTCAAAACTCACCCAAAAAGAAACAATGTGAATGAGCCTATATCTATTAAAGTAAATCAATAACTAATAATCTTCTGACAGAAGGCACTAACCAGTACTAAATAGGTTTACTATTGAATACTACAAAACACTTAAGGAAGAAACTATACAAATTCTCTACATTCTTTTTCAGAAGATAGAAGCAAAGAGATCTCTTCCAAACTCAAAATTCTATGCAGTCATACCAAACCAGACATTACAAGAAAAGAAAGCTACACATGGTTATCTCTCATGAACATAAATGTAAAAATCTTCAAAAAATTTATTTAAAGAATTTTTTTTAGGTATGCAAGGCTAGTTCAACATTCAAAAAACGATTAATATAATTAATTGCATTAACTCATTAAAAAAGAAAAATCACATGATCATATCAATAAATGCAAAAAAAGCATTTGACAAAATCTAACATTGACTTATGAGAAAAAAATAAAAAAACAAAAAACAAAACAAAACAAAACCTTTCAGCAATCAAGGATAAAAAGGTTCTTCTTCAACTCAATAAAGAACATCTAGAAAAAACCCAGCTTGTGTTAAACTTCATGGTGAGAACCTAGATTCTTTTTCAGTAAGATCAGGTAGAAGGCAGAAACGTTCCCTTTTACCTCTTTTTTTCAATTGTACTGGAAGTTCTCACTAATACAATAAGACAAGAAAATGAAATAAAAAGCATACAGACTAGGAAATAATGAAAATTCCTGTGTTTCTTTGTTTACAAGATGACATGGATATCTATATGGAAAATCCAAAAACACCAGCAACAGAAAACACCCTCTTGGAACTAATAAGTAGTCACATCAAGGTTGTAAGATACAAAACTAATGTACACAAGTGAATTGCTTTTCTATATACCAGCATTGAGCAAATGGAATTCGAAATTTAAAACACAATGCTATTTACATTAGCACTCCCTCAAATGACATTGCTTTCCTATGCACAATGTAAAGAGAATGAGCAGACAATCCATAGACTAGAAGAAAATATTTGCAAAGACACATCTCATAAAGAACTGTTATGCAAAATATATATTAAAAAAACCCTCTTGAAACTCAACAATAAGAAAACAAACAACCTCATCAAAATATAGGACAAAGATTTCAATGTTCACCTGACCATAGAGGATATAGTGATGTCAAATAGTCACATGAAAATATACTCAACATCATATTTCTTCAAGAAGATACAAATTAAAATAACGATATACCACTATACATCTTTTAGAATGCCCCAAATCTGAAATACTGACAATGCCAGATGCTAGCAAAGATTCAGAGCAAGAGGAATTCACTCTCATTGCTGGTGAGAATGCAAAATGATACAGCCACTTTGGAAGACAGTATGGCAATTTCTTACAAAATGTAACATACTCTTACCATAGGACCTCACAGTTATACTCCTCTTCTTCTGTATTTATACAAGTATACATAGTTAATTTATACAAGTATAAATAGTTTAAGCTTATACATGATACATTATATTTATAAAAGTATAAATAGTTAATTTATTCAAGGATAATAGTATAAGGTTATATGTAATACATTTGTCCAAACATAATGGAGCTGAAAATTTATACCCACACAAAAATCTGCACATGTACATTTATAGCAGTTTTATTCATAATTGCCAAAACTTGGAAGCCACCAAGATGTCTTTCAGTAGGTGAATGAATAAATTAAACTGTTGTATATCCCGGCAATGATATGTTCAACAGTGTAAGAAGGAATGAGCTATCAAGCCATGAAAAGACATGGAGGAAACCTGAATGCATATTACTAAGTGAAAGAAGCCTGTCTGAAAAGGTGATATACTATATGATTTCAACTACAAGGCATTCTGGAAAAGACACAACTATGCAGGCATTAGAAAGGTTAGTAGTTTCCAGAGGTGAGAAGGGGGCTGAATAGGTGGAGTACAAAATATTTTTAGAGTAGTGAAAAGATCTTACTGAAATACCATAGAGATGGAAATATGTCATTATACATTTGTCCAAACCCATAGAATGTACAAGACCATGAGTGACTCTACTGTCAACGAAGGACCTTGAGTAATTATGTTTCAGTGTAGGCTTATCAATTGTAAAATATGTGCCATTCTGGTTGGAACTGTTGATATCAGGGAGGTTATGCATGCATGGAGTAGAAGGTACATGGGGAATCTCTGTACCTTCCCTTCAGTTTCCTGTGAACCCCAGACTGCTCTACTGCTACACACACACACACACACACACACACACACACACACACACACTCACAGACAAGTCTTTTTAAGAAGGCAAATGCTTCCTTAGCTGTAGTCAATGTGTGTGCTGTGTGCTTGATTTTGGTTTATAAAGAAACACAGGAAGCCCCTCTTGGCCCCTAGCTAAAGTCATTTCCTTCCATAACTATGCCTTATTGTACTGGATGATATTAAGTTTCATGTGGCTAATACTATTATTATCAATAGCAAAGTATCAATGACAAGAATAAATAGTACATGCTTGGAAACTGAAAGTGGTTTGTTGCTTTATGGTTCAAAATGTTATCCTGCCAGATGGAGAATTTCATTGAATTTTTCCTTCTCAGGAAATTTGGTAGAATTGAAATAATTCTGTCATTTGAAAGACAGAGGGAAAAAGGAAATGGAAGGCAACTCATAAGAGTATGCATTATTCACAAGGCCTTCTTTTTCTCTGGGTATAAATAATGTCACTGATATTGATTCTAGGGTTTAAGCTATGGAATTTCCAACAGTGACCAGTCATGAAGGCTGGGTATGGGAGCAAATAGAGAAATGAAATCCAATTCAAGCCATGTGAGTGGATAGCCCTGTTGTTAGTAACGACAGAATCCGAGATAAGGCTGTGATCTGCCTCCTCAAGACTGCTAGCTAATGAACTAAATCAGTGGCTACTGGTTTTCTTTTGTAGGGTTTTAATTAGATAGTTTGCCACCATTCAGACATAAACAGATTTTCTTACTCCCAGGAAAGACTCTGGTGCTGCCCATAAAACTATCACATTTTTGGGGCACCTGGGTGGCTCAGCAGGTTAAAGCCTCTGCCTTCGGCTCAGGTCATGATCTCCGGGTCCTGGGATCGAGCCCCGCATCAGGCTCTCTGCTCAGCAGGGAGCCTGCTTCCCTCTCTCTCTCTCTGCCTGCTTCTCTGCCTACTTGTGATCTCTGTCTGTCAAAGGAATAAATTAAAAAATCTTAAAAAAAAAACTATCACATTTTTAATGTAGCACTTATAAATATTACACCCCTGTATGTGGTACACAGCTCACCTCAAGTGTGAAAAGACACATGTGTATCTGTAATCATCCTGGCCCCATTTCTTGTCTATCTTCAGCTACCTTCATTGATTATTTCTCAAAATGAAAGAACATGATGTCATTTTAAAGGTGTTTCCAGTGAATTTTTCTGGTAGTACTTGGAGGAATGGATGTGGATGAAATGGGTATTTTTATATCGATATGAGAGAGGAAATGTTTTGGTTTTACCCAATGTTGTTAGAGTATAAATTAATGCATCAATAAAAATTTTATTTTCTATCTAGGAGAGAAAAAAAAAATCAACTTGTGTGTCTTCTCAAGCACTTTTCATTGCCCTCACTGTTTCTGGAAGTATTTGGTTCAGAGCAAATACTGGTTTACTTCCCTGTTCAGTATTATCACTCACCCTCCCAAACATGCACAAACACAATATGTCGATTGAGGCGAGTTAATCTGACAATTACCTACAGTATATATTTTCTTCCCCTTGTTTCCCTTCTGCCAAATATTTTGGGGGTACGTCCTCTATGTTCAGTGGTGACGAGGTGGATACTTCCTCTGCTCTGGAAATGGGCAGATGGTAAGCCCTTAAACTGACTTCTTGCCTGGGTACCAAATAACTCACAAGAGAGCAATCTAGTCTCCTGCCTCAGAGCTATTGAGAAACCGGTCTAACTCATGGTATCCTCCAGGCTCCATTCACTAAAACTGTTGTTTATGAGATTCATCTTCTCTCAAGCTTTCTTATCTTAATTCACTCTTATACCTCATGTCCATTTTAACTGGTAACCTCTTCTACTTCTATTGGGCATACATTTCTTTTTCAGACTCATTCTTCTTAAGCTAAAATAAAAAAAAAAATGTAACTGCAGCTTCTCAGTTTCTTAGGTTTATGCCAATACCATAAATGCTATCATCAAAAGAGAAAATTCATGTCATCAGTAGCAATACTTAATTATTATAAATTTTAAAGCAGAGGAAAATTTACAGTGTACTAACCCAGAGACACCAACCCCCCCCAAGCTGTGACTTTTATATATGGAGAAACTAAAGTCCCTCAGTTTTAATGTGAAATACTGATATTAATTCATGTATCCCTATGCCAAAGCTCTTCTCTTTCTGTAAGTCTTTGGTTCAGCTACCTACATGAAATTCATTCCTTCTTTCTGAACAAATCAAAGCACTATATTAGGTACTGAAGTAGGTAACAGCAAACAAAGAAAACCACATGGTTTCTTCCCTCTTTGCACCCACAGTCTGATGGGATAGACAGATAATAATCAAAAAGTCATATAAACAGATATAAAATTACAATCACAGCCACTGTCCAGAAGTGTAAATACTGCATTTGATGAGAGCCTCTATTAAGAGAATTTGACTGCATTGGTTAGATTGGAGAGAAATGCTCGGAAGAAGTAAAATGTCAACAGTGAGACTAATCAACTAGGTGAATAAGGATAGGAAAAATATTTATGACAGAGGAAATAATCTTTGTAGAGATTCTGCAGTGAAAGATGGCAGAAAAACTAGAGTTGAGGATGATGAAAGCAAGGCAAAAAGCAGACAAATGCAGTTGGTGACACAAGGAGATGACACCATGCTGGCTTTTAGGACAAGTGAAGGTTTGCTTTGTTCCAAAGGCAGCAGGAAACCATGCATGGGCAGGTCTCAGCTCATCTGCTGTGCTGCCCTAGGTCAACCCCAAATTCCCTCACCTGAATGTTACTCTAGCCACCTCAGGCTCCCCTCCTTCCTCCTTATTTCTTCCAACATCTATTCTCAGCAGCCGCCAGAAGGATTGATTTAAACTCAGGTCAGATCAAGTTACTGGTCTGCCCACAGCCAATTACTAACATCCTGTCATTCCCAGAATAGCATCCAAAGTCCATCTACTGACCTGAAGGCCCCCAATGACTGTGTTCACAGCTACCTCTCTAAATTCCTTTCCTAACCCTCTTTCTCCTGGTTCTTTCTATTATTATTCTTTCTATTATCTTTCTATTTCAATCACTGCCTGTGATTGTTCCATAACTCTTCAAGCATGCTCCTGCCTTGATGCTTTGGCGCTTCCTGTTCTCTAGACTGACCTTTTCCCTCAGATGCACATGACTCACTCCCTCAAGTGAGTCCCCCACCAGGGGGGTTCTTTCCCAAACTCCCCATGTAAAACAGCCACTACTCTCTGCCATCCTTTCTATCACTATCCTCAGCGTTATTTCTCTTCACTGCTGCTACCTGACATAGGACATCTACTGGCTTCTTTGTTTTGGCCAGTCTGCTCCCACTACAATGGAAGTTTTTTGAGACCTGAGGCTTGTGTACTGTGTTATCTCTAGTGGGTAGAAAAGTGTCTGGCACATAATAGATACTCCATAAATATTTGTTGAATAATGAATAAATGAGAGAATAGATCAATGAAAGACTGTGGGATATTCATCACCACAATATCTCCACCCATCAGGTGCTTTCCAATTCTTCTCCTGAGTAGAGAATGTTCCCTTGTATGCAGACAGCAGAGATATATTCCGAAGCTCAGCCATCAAGAGCCATCTTTAGTCCTGCATAGTCTCTAAAACTTCCTCTCAATACTTGGCAATCTTTTCCTTTAAATTCCCAATAAGCCTGATCATCTTAACCAATAACTTATCTATGATTACCCATGGTGTCTTGTTCCTTCTGAATAGTTTTTAATCCACTGAACACAAGTGCTAGTAATTTGACTATATTTATTCAAACTTCCTTTCCTTTCCTTTCATGTATGGTTGTCAGTGTAATATTATTTAGCAAGGGGTAAATACACACTTGTCACTTGCTTGTGATAAGTAAATAAAGAGTAAATAAATAGAATAAATAAAGTAATACTAGTATCATTCTTAAGTAGAAACAGGAAACAACAATTTATCAAAAAAGTGTTGAATTTTAGTTAAGGCATAACTTTTATGTGATGAAATAGTGGATGTAGACACGGAAAGGTAAGTTGGATGTTTTAATATGTTAAATTTGGATGTTGGAAATGTGTAATTTTTTATAAAGTTGGATGTTGAAAATGTGTAATTTTTCTCTATAAGAATGAGGAGACATTGGTTATTTCAGATCAATGGAACAGCATGGAAATACTAGTCTTTAGAAGAATATCTCCTGCAGTACTGTTAAGACTAATTGGTTAGAATACAAAGAGAAACTGGTTGATTCAAAGGCCATCAAAGTTTGTCAGGCTGAACCAGACTACTGGCAGTAGAAACAGAAAGGGAAGACTCATATTTTTGATGTTCCTCACTTCTATTCAAGCATTTACTAACTGGGATTGATGCTATACCATGCTATCTGTTAAGATTGCAAAGATGAGCTTTGCGTTTTATGGACATACCATTAAAATCACTTCATTATCTACACTTTTCTTTTCAGTCCAAGAATTCCAGTTCTTATTTACAATGTCATGATGCATATTCATTAAGACTAACAAAAGTAATTTACATAGTATTTTGCAATTTAAAAATAGTCCTCATGTGCATTATGTTATTTGATCTTGCAAGAATGCTAGAAAATAAGCTCAGTGGGAAATTCCCTTCAATTTTCAATAAGAAAACTGTAGGTCAGATCTGTTAACTAGCCCAAGGTTACATAAACAACTGCCTGTGGATTCAGAATTGAACCCGTCTATCCAAGTTCCAAACACAATACGGTTTTTCTTAGAATTTTGCTTCACGTATCCTTCTAAAGTTCATGTATAAGTGTTTTTTTTCCTCTACTGATTCCAGTTCAGTTGTCTTCTCCAAAACTTATAATTTATTGTTGTCTAATTTCATTAACTAATTTGTTATTAGTTTTATAAGATATGTCAAATATGCTGAGTTATATTATTTTTGTGATATGATTGCTAGGTTGTAAATACTAAAATTAAAAACAACAACAACAAAACTAGGCTTTCTCCTAGCAGTTCAAAGCTTCTGTTTCTGATCTTTTATTTAAGAACTAAGAAAGAAAGATATTTTAAAGACATGTGTTTCATAAATAAAGTTAGATAATCTGTAGGTTTAAAATTTCAAAGTGAAAATGTAGACTCCCTCTAAGTTTGTGTATACATTTGAAATTTGTTATTTTGTTCAAATAAATTCCCATAATATGAAAAGCTAACAATTAAATTAGATGGAATAGTAAAATACCAAATTCTATTAGAAAACAGTAAACTAGAAGCTATACCTTTCATCATTTTTGGTCTGTGACATATAATATTGACTATAGCAGAAAAACAAATCAAACTATGAGTATAAATTGACTTGAATACCAGATATTTGTGAAAGTAGACATCAGCTCATTATTATAGGTTTTATTAATTTGTTTGTTTGTTTTAAAGAAAGATCATACTTAACACCTGTACCTTGGTTTTAAAATAGCATTTTCAAATTAAAAAAAAATGAGGGAACTCTGGAGAAATGTCTGATTCTAGGGCTGAGGTTAGAAATATACAAAATAAGCCCCAGGAATGTTATAGTACCAGAGAGTAAGAAAATACTCAAGTAAACAAAAGGATGGGGACATAATAAATGTACATAGGAACCCGGCAGGAAGAGCTCCCAATGCGCAAACCTAGTATAATTTGAGCAACAAAGGAAATAATGTGGTATTGTAATGTAACCCAATTATAAAATAAGCATAATGAGACCACACTGATACAAATAAATAAATCAATGGAAGAGGATGCAAAACTTAAGTTAACCTTTGCCTTATTCCTTATTTCCTTATTCCTATTCCTTATTCCAGATTTTAGCTTTCTATATGGAACATAAATTAAAATTTAGAAGGGAATGGAAGTAGGCACACTATCCTATGATGTTAATGAAAACATATTTGGGAGTGGAGATGGGAACATCAGCAGTTCATATTAGAGAATAAACACCTACACCTGCCTAAAAGGCTATGTCAGAGAACTGGAAATTCAAACTGTTGGAGAAGGTCCAACAGATGACTAACATGAATTAGTGATTATTAGGCATCACAGCTTTATCGTAGAAGATGATGTTTAGGAAGAAAAGTTTCTCTTTGTGACATAAACAATAAGGAGAAGTAAGGACACTTTACATGCTGTCTAAGTAAGGATCAGTTTATATGTTGTCAAATGATGGATAGATTTCATTCCATTCAGAGATGAGTAAACAGAAAATAAGAGCTGTATTAGATCTTTGAAATGATAGTTAACAAAAAGATAAAATAAATACAATTCCAGATGATTTCACCAAAGAATGCCTCTCCGAAGAGCATATCACTGAAAGTGATTTGCTATAGGAATCTGAGGAAACTTTGAGAAGATATATAATCCTGATATGAAAACTATAATCACATACATTGAAGAAACTACAAAGAGATAAAAAGAAGTTGAAATTAGAAAATATGTTTTGAAGAAATTAAGAAAAGAATAAAGGGGAAGTTAAAATAAAGTAACAGACATATTATTACATCATTAAACAATTGGATGAGAAACATCATTCAAAAATATACTGAAGGCAATTTTTCTTGAGCTGACACAAAGCTTTAGTGTGTGGATTAAGAAATTAATAGAGCATCATCAAATGTAATACAGCGATGACATCATCAATCCATGGCCTGGAGAGATATTTGAATTTTAAAGGAAAAAAAAAAAAAAATCTCTCAAGCACCCAGTCAGTGAAAACATAGTACTTACAAAGGAACCATATTCAGAATGATTAAAAACAACAAATACATGAGCAAGGAATCTACAGAAGAAGATGAATTTGTGAATTTTGCTGTTCAGATGATGAAGATGAATCTACAGAATTTTGAAAGACAGAAACTGAATAGAAACCATACACAGGTATTCACATAGAAGAATCAAAATGATTTCACTCTACTTCTATTGATAAAACAGCTTTGAGGCTTGAAGCAAATCATTTGATTCTGCTTGTCTCTACTTTCTCCACTTATGAAATGTTGCCACATCTCAGTGATGTCAAAGTACCAATTAATATTTTAAAGTTCCATGCACATGCTGGCTTTTTCTCTTTACCAGAGTACTCTATTCAGAAAGGCTCTGACATCATCATGAGTTTCCTAGCCCATAACCATTACTCAAAATTGTCACTCCTAAGACTGTAGACTCTTGCTGTTTGATTGTCAGTTTTCTAGTTCAGGCAAGAATACTTCCATTGATCTCATTTGTATTCAAATAACAGGACACAAAATAAAAGCTGTGAAATTTTTTTATTTTTCTTTCTTTTCTTTCTTTCTTTTTTTGCAAATGAGTTTTGCTTTTACAAAGTCTTAAAAACAGCTTTTCTAAGTTGAAACGTATGATATATTCATTGACTTCTTCTGTGTTGCCTCTTGCCTCACCACCACTGGTGTTTTCTGAATGCTATGAAAATATTTAAAAAAAAAATATTTGCCATTTTCACACCTATGTTCATCTGATTGAAAGATTCTTTTAAAAAATACTCTTAAATAAATCAATTTGAGAAACATGTCCATTTTGAATAATTTCTAAGGAGGAAAACAAATCAAACAAGCAAAAAAACCTTATGAATTCAATTCATGCCATTCTGACACATAGTTTTTTTTTTTTTTTTTTTTTTTTAAAGATTTTATTTATTTATTTGACAGAGAGAGAAATCACAAGTAGGCGGAGAGTCAGGCAGAGAGAGAGAGAGAAGCAGGCTCCCGCTGAGCAAAGAGCCCGATGCGGGGCTCGATCCCAGGACACTGAGATCATGACCTGAGCCGAAGGCAGCGGCTTAATCCACTGAGCCACCCAGGCGCCCCGACACATAGTTTTTTGTTCTACATAAAGATAATGCAAAATCTACACTGTTGAATGAGGTCCCATAGCTGCCATAAGACAAATTCTTAGTGAAAACTCCATAAATTTTAAGGTCTTCAGAGAATCAAATGGGAGGACTTAAGAAAAAGAGGAAGGTGCTGTTTTTTGAAATGATTTCAAGGAGGTATAAATGACTTATATAGATGAAGAATTCAAAAGCATACAGAGATGATCAGGAACTTGACTAATCATACTTTTTTGGGGGGGGATGTCTTCATTAATCTCTGGAACCAGTGCTAATTAGGATTAGTGTGACTTCACATAGTTCTGTGTTTATAATATTAATAAAAATACTTTGACAAATGTTTTTCTATGTTGCCAGTTATTTTTTAAGTGTTTACATGTACTAACTCATTTAATAATTGCATTAGCCCTGTGAAGTAGGTACTCTTCCTATCATGAGCATTTTTACAGAGATTCTATAAATTAAATCATGCCCAGTGGCCCATAAGGTTAGTACATGGTTAAGCCTGAAGGTTAAAACTGAATAGTTTGGATCTAGAATGCTATTAACACAACATTTCACTGCCTTCCTGTAATAATGGAAATGGCAAATAAGGGTTTACTTTCCCAACTCCATTGTCCTTATTAATTTCATTTGGAAACTTGAAAATTGGCTTCTAAAATATCTAGTTATTATTATTATTATTTAATAATCAGACATTTCTTTCTTTTTTTTTTTTAAGATCTTATTTATTTATTTGAAAGACAGAGATCACAGTAAGCAGAGAAGCAAGCAGAGAGAGAAAGGGAAGCAGGCTCCCTGCTGAGCAGAGAGCCTGATGCAGGGCTTGATCCCAGGACCCTGAGATCATGACCTGAGCCGAAGGCAGATGCTTAACCCACTGAGCCACCCAGGCACCCCGCCAAAATATCCAGTTTTATAAATCTAGTAATTGCTAAGATCTTGAAAATTTAACTTCATTATTGTGAACCTTATCTTTCAATATCAGACTCCATTGACTTTTTAAAGTAAAAGCAACAGGTTTTCCATGATTCCAAGAGATTTGACTATAGAACATTGCTTCAGTTCCTATTGTAACTTAGAGGAAAACTTACATAGATTTTAGATCCTTTGAAATATAGAAGACTACTTTCACTGTATATTTTTTCCTTCTTTGTCAAAGATTATTTGGCCATAAAGTTGAGGGTCCATATCTGGGCCTCTACTTGTCCTACTGGTCTATGTGTCTGTTTTTATGCCAGTGCCATTCTGTCTTGGTGATCACAACTTTGTAGTAAAGCTTGAAATCAGGCAATGTGATGCCCCCAGTTTTGTTTTTCTTTTTCAACATTTCCTTAGCAATTTGGGGTCTCTTCTGTTTCCATACAAATTTTAGGATTTTTTGTTCCAGCTCTTTGAAAAATGCTGGTGGAATTTTGATTGAGATGACACTGAAAGTATAGATTGCTCTAGGCAGTGTAGACATTTTAGCATTCCAACCCATGAGCATGGAATGCTCTTCCATCTTTTTGTGTCTTCTTCAATTTCTTTCATGAGTGTTCTATAGTTCCTCAAGTACAGATCCTTTACCTCTTTGGTTAAGTTTATTCCAAGGTATCTTTTGGTTCTTGGTGCTATAGTAAAGGGAATCAATTCTTTAATTCCCCCTTCTATATTTTTATTGTTAGTGTATAAGAAAGCAACTGATTTCTGTACATTGATTTTGTATCCTGCCACATTACTGAATTGCTGTGTGAGTTCTAGTAGTTTTGGGGTGGAGTCTTTTGGGTTTTCCATATAAAGTATCATGTCATCTGCGAAAAGATGGTGTTGAGAAAATTGGATAGCTATGTGTCGAATAATGAAACTCGACCATTTTTCTTATACCATACACAAAGATAAACTCAAAATGGATAAAAGCCTCAACATGAGGCAGGAATCTATCAAAATCCTAGAGGAGGGCATAGGCAGTAACCTCTTCAACATTGATCACAGCAACTTCCTTCAAGATATGTCTCCAAAGGCAAGGGAAACAAAAGCAAAAATGAACTTTTAGGACTTCATCAAGATTAAAAGCCTCTGAACAGCAAAGGAAAGAGTCAAAACAAAGAGGCAACCCATGGAATGGGAGACAATATTCGCAAATGATGCTACAGGCAATCGGATGATATTCAAGAACTATAAAGAACTCCTCAAACTTAACACACACAAGACAGATAATCATGTCAAAAAATGGGCAGAAGGCATGAATAGGCACTTCTACAATGAACACCTACAAACGGCTAACAGACACATGAAAAAATATTCATCATCATTAGCCATCAGGGATATTCAATTCAAAACCACACTGAGATACCACCTTACACAAGTTAGAATGGCAAAAATTAACGAGACAGGAAACAACAAGCATTGGAGAGGATGTGGAGAAAGGGGAACCCTCTTACACTGTTGGTGGGGATGCAATTTGGTACAGCTACTTTGGAAAACAGTGTGGAGATTCCTTAAGAAATTAAAAATAGAGTTTTCTTATGACCCTGCAATTGCACTACTGGATATTTACCCTGAAGATACAGATGTAGTGAAAAGAAGGGCCATCTGTACCTCAACACTCATAGCAGCAATGGCCACAGTTGCTAAACTATGGAAAAAAAAAACAAGATACCCTTCAATGGACGAATGGATAAAGAAGATATCGTCCATACATACAATGGAGTGTTATGCCTCCATCAGAAAGGATGAATACCCAATTTTTGCATCAACATGGACAGGACTGGAGAAGATTATGCTGAGTGAAATAAGTCCAGTAAAGTGAGTCAATTATCGTATGGTTTCACTTACTTGTGTAGCATAAGGAATAACATGGAAGACATTGAGAGATGGAGAAGAGAAGTGAGTTGGGAGAAATTGTAGGGGGAGACAAACCATGAGAGACTGTGGACTCTGAGAAACAAACTGAGGGGTTTGTAGGGGAGGGAGTTGGGGGTTGAGTAAGCCTGGTGGTGGGCATTATGGAGGGTGTGTATTGCATGGGGCACTGGGTGTGGTGCATAAACAATGATTTTTGGAAAACTAAAAAAAAAATTAAATTAAATTAAATTAAAACAAAACAAACAAAACAAAACAAAAGACTACTTTCAAATTCCTCTTGAAAGAACACATTTGGATGGCATTGATCTTGAACTCCCAATGGATCAGTACATCTGTGAAAGGAAAAAAAAATGGTGGCATTTAATATAAATCTAAAGAGAAACTAGGAAGAATTTCTGTTGACAACTTAACCCATTATTGCCATTAAACATACCCTGGTTTTATGGTATCTTCCAGGGTGGTATGCTGTATTGAAATTTGCTGCTGCTGCTGGAATCATATCCTGTGTGTGACTGATGGGCATTTTACTTGAGGTAACTGTATTCACTAGATCTAGACACCTTTTCAAAATCCTTATTTGTTGGTGATTACTGACCTGGGGCTGGTCGACACTCTCTCAGAAGTGCAGTTTATATTAACCTGACATGACTGCTGAGTAACCCAGACTCCCCTTTATATTACACAATCAATGTCCTTCCATGAATCAACCAGGAACTAACTATGGGTCTGCATGGCTTTGGTGCATGCTGCTGACACATGATTTCTCAAGCACATCTTATTCAGAAGATGCATGGGAAGTCATTCCTGATCACTGTTTCTATGCAAATTGGAGGTGATTGAAAGGAAGAACAGAATATTTCTGAACAGGCAATGATTAAATGAGTCTCAGGATCAATGGACTGCATCAACTCCTAAGCTTAATGTCATTCAACTTCAGGTGGTAGATCCATCTAGAAGAGTGTGGGTACCCTTTGGGCCTACCATAAACTATTGAATACCAGCATGTTCCTCTATACCCTCCTTCCTAGGCCACTCAATGAATGAGTAGAAACAACTTCCTTCCAAAGCTTTTAAAGAGCATTTTTGTTTTGTTTTGTTTTGTTTTAGAGAAGAGAGAGAGAGAGCACATGAACAGAGGGGAGGGGCAGAGGGTGAGGGGGAGAGATAATCTTAAGCAGCCTCCAAGCTCCACTTGGAGCCCAACACAGGGTTCAATCTCACAACCCTGAGATCATGATCTGAGTCAAAATCAAGAGTTGGATGCTTACCCGACTAAGCCACCAGGCACCCCAAAGAGCATATTGAGGTAAGATTTATCGAAAATAAAAATCAACTTCATTCAAAATATATACATCCGGTAAAATTTTAACTATATATTAATTGAGAGCTTACACTTTAGATGTTTTTAATTTTTATATTTTTTCTTTAATTTTTATCAACACTTTTAAATTTATTTTATTTTTTTAAAAGATTTTATCCACTTATTTGACAGAGATCACAAGTAGGCAGAGAGGCAGGCAGGGGTTGGAGGGAAGCAGGGTCCCTGCTGAGCAGAGAGCCCAATGTGGGGCTCGATCCCAGGACTCTGAGATCATGACCTGAGCTGAAGGCAGAGGCTTAACCCACTGAGCCATCCATGGGTCCCAAAACTTCTTAATTTCAATCAAGTTCCATTTATATGAGAGTTGACTAAAAATACAAAAGTATTTTTAAAAAGGGAACAAAGGGTGAATGTAGCCAGATCATTATTTTGTGAAAAAAAAGAAAAATAAAATGTACAACTTTATAATTTGTAATAATGCAAGTGGCAATAAAGCAACAAGCTAAACAGCATGGGGAAGAACCCCATGGAATCTCCATGTGGATATTATCTGCTTAAAGAGGCAAAGAAAATGGCCATATATAGCTAGTGAAATGTATTACAGCATGTTGGCCATATGCTGTTTGTTAAAATTCAAATTATGAGATTCATTAGAAAGCCAGAAGTAAGGATAAAGGAAACAGAATCCTAGACAAACTGTAGTCTGACAGATAATTATCACTACATAACACTTAGCATTTCTTTTATGCTTCCCTCTCTCACCAGTTCCACCTTTCTGACTATGCTGAACACTGTGTCTAAACTTTCTCCATAAAAGAAGCTAGAAAAAATACAAATTTGAGATCATTACCTTTCATTTAGGGCCAGAGGATAATAATTTCTCTGTTTGGCCAAACTAATATTGAGATCTGGGCCCTACAAACACCTCCTAGGCAGCTGTTTATATGGACTGGGTTTCTAAATGCAACAGAGCTTCTTTATTGATGGTTTCTATTTTCTCATTGAGAGGACAGGATTGACAGGATTAGAGTCAAAATGACTAATTCCCAAACTTTGCTCAGCTCTTTTTAAGGTCTTAGGTTGTGCTGTCCAGGATGGTGCCCACCAGTCACATATAACTATTTATACTTAAGTCAATTAAAATGAATTAAAATTAAAATTTAGTTCCACCATCACACTAACCACATATAAAATGTTCAGATACAAACACACAACATAGCCATCACTGCAGTAAAGTCTGTTGGACAATGTTGGTCTTGGAGACTAACTGGTATATTCAGAAATCTTTTGTATTTGTAGTGGACATTTTAAAAAAATTTACTTCAAAAATACTCTGGAAGCATCTCTTGACCCTCTTTTCCTAAATCAATGAATCTGTTCTTAGGATGGCTTATTTTATTGAAGAGATCACACTATCATGTATGGATTCACTTATTTGCCCTATAGCCCTTTACTATATCCAAAATTAATCCAAATTTACTATATCCAAATTAATGCCATCACAGAGAATAAGATGCTATGCAAATAACACTATCACATTCTCATTGTGGAATCAAGTTACTTGTGTCCTTAAACTACTATATTTATTTTCACATCTTATTTCAAAGTCAAGCTTTGGAAGATTGACTGAGCCAAGACAGCATCATTCAAATATACCTAGATTCAGTTTTGGTATTCATTTTATTTATTCTTTATGTATTTATTTCTTAAATTTTAATTGCAGTGTAGATAACATACAGTGTTATATTAGTTTTAAGTGCACAATATAAGGATTCAATAGTTTCCTATAATACTCAGTGCTCATCAAGGTAAGTGTATTCTTAGTATCCATACTTGTATGTAAGATACACTAATTATTCAGAAGCTAACAGGGAATCTTAGCTATTCATCTACCTATTCATTATGCTCTCTGTGGAAACAAATAAACACATTGGAACTCAAAGTCTGTCTCTTCCTAGTGATGTATATGATAGAGGTTGTATTTTGAGCACATTATTCTGAACCCACAACCAGCTCCAAATTACCAGTCTAGGTTTGGGTGTAGGTATGTGTATGTAAGTGAAGGATAGATTGGTCATGGTTCTTCCTCTGACTGGTAAAATTATGACAGTTATAATTAACCTATTATTATGTTTTAAAACTATCTGATGATACTTGGGAATGCAGAACCATGGTTAGTCAACTCTCTTTAGTCTACTTAGAATACCTTATAAATGAGAGATGTAGAATAATAATGTTCTCATCATTAGCTCATTCCATTCTTCTAAGTTTTCCATTTCCAGCCACCAGGTATCATGCAAGAACCTGGGAGTACCGAGCTGATTGACACACGTTTTTATTCTTTTCAGTAACCAGCCTGTTAACATTACTTCTCTTCCCAAACTATTCTTTCCAAGATTGTCAGCCTTCATCTACCAAATAAGGTGAGTTTTTGTTGTTGTTGTTGTTTTTTGCTTTTTTTTTTTTTAGCCTCTATGTTGCCTTAATTGCACAGCTTTTTACATAGCTACCCACTCACTGTCCCTTGTCCTCCATAGTTCTGCTACTTAAAGTGGAGCTAGCAATGAACTGTGGGTCTGCAAAGTCTTTGCTACCAGTCCATAATGAGCCAAGGAACATGTGTCAGAATGTAAATCAAATATTTAGCTGATTTCTTTCTTTCTTTTTTGGTAGCAATACTACCTTGATGAAGAAATTAGTGTGTTGATTTAATTCTAGTATTTGCTTTTTATTTCATCATAGTCTGGGAATCTTGGTAGTACTTTTCTATTCTTGGATCATTTCCTAATTCCTTGGTAGTTTCTTTTCTCCCTCTCAATGATAGCTATACACACACACACGCACGCACACACACATATATGTATAAAATACATATATATATATATATAAAATATATATCTATTTTAAAAAAGAAGATATATATATCTTCTTTTTTAAATTAACATATAATGTATTATATTAACATATAATGTATTATTAGGGGTACAGGTCTGTAAATTATCAGGATTACACATTTCACAGCACTCACCATAGAACATACCCTCCCCAATATTCATAACCCAACCACCCTCTCCCTCCCCCCTGCCCCCAGCAACCCTCAGTTTGTTTTGTGAGATTAAGAGTCTCTTATAGTTTGTCTACCTCCTTATCTTATCTTGTTTCATTTTCTCCTTCCCTGCCCCCCAGACCCCCACTTTTCCTCTCAAATTCCTCATATCAGGGAGATCATATGATAATTGTCTTTCTCTGGTTGATTTATTTCACTCAGCATAATACCCTCTAGTTCCATCCACATCATTGTAAATGGCAAGATTGCATTTGATAGCTGCATAGTATTCCAGTGTGTGTGTGTGTGTGTGTGTGTGTGTGTGTGTGTGTGTATACCACATCTTTTTTATCCATTATATATATGCCTCCTCTTAACTATTAACTTCTCCTGAGGCTCCTAACCTACATATAGAGAGAAATAATGAAAGCTCAATACTTGATATTCTATACTTGTTACCTTGTTCCCCTTCTTAATTCAAAAAATGCATATGTGTATGTGGAGTGTGATGAATGGTTATGCAAGTCATATATGTAAACTGATGCTCACCTGCAAGATTTTAAGTTTTAAGGTGCGGATAACTGCCCATTAAACAAGCTTGGATTCATTAAATTAGACTTCAGTGTTCTCCATCTTTCTAGAAACCAAGCTTCTAACACATATTTTGGCATGAGAGATGCCTGATTCATGGAAGAGTGAATCAGCAAAGGTGTTCTTAGTTTGATGTCTATTTACAGAATGCCTCCTCCCCACCTCACCCCACCCCAAGATCCTTAGCACATGCTTTATGTCACTATCTTTCCTGTCTGCACTTTGGAACCCTCATTAAAGCAAACATGTTATTTGTAAGGTGTGAAAAGTTCTAACTTTGTAGTGTCTCAAATACCAGTTAAATAAATCCTTCCTAAGGGAAATGTTCATTTTAACTTTTGTGTACTTTTTTCCTCTTCCATATCATACTTTTCTATTAGAAATTGTCATACTCTAATTAAATGTTTTCTTTGCGTATCCCATATTCCACCATAATTTTCAGACCCAGAGGATAGATGGAATGAAAGATGATTAACTTTTTATTTTGCCCCTATTACATTCCAGTTATCTTGCATGCATGACTGACTTTCATCTTCTGGCCACTCTCTGGGTGAGATATCATTATTCTCAATGCTTCAGATGAAGAATTGCAGACACAGATTAAGTATTTTGCTTAAATAAGAACTAGCAGAGTCATGATTCATACTGGTTTGGTTTAGAGGTTTCAGTTTTGTTTGTGTGTTTGTTTTAATTTTGGCATTTCTAAGATTCTGCAAAATTTCTAACAGTTATTTGAACTTTATAATGAATTAATGTGGCAAAAATGAATAAACAAAACAATGTAATAAGAATAATGTATTATTTACACCAAGTAGTCAACTTTAACCATTGGATGCTCAGGTCCCTTAAATATCTTTGAAGACATTCATAATTAAAAAAAAAATGTCCAAATATATATGTGTGTGTGTGTGTGTGTGTGTGTATATGTATATATGTATATATACATATATATATTACCAAAACCAAATAGCAATGGATAAATCTGTGCAGTCAGAAATGTCTGGCAAATACATCTCTACAATTTTGTAGATTCTGGAATTTTCAGTTCTGAGTAGTTACTGGCCCTCTTAATCTTTCCTAACTTTCTTTGTCCGTAAACTGACAGTAGAAAATATAATCATACTTAAACACCATTTCCTTTTTAAAAAATTTCATTTATCAATCCTAGACCAGTTTTCACCTGGGTGGTTGTTCTACTGAGATTTATCTCCTATAGTTTACTTTGGAAGCAATAATTAGTTTCTGTTACTCTAGGCTTTTTCCCAGAGTAATTCACTGACAGTGTTTAGGGCATAACTATAGTTACTAAACATCCTAAGAGTCAGGGGGAGAACGGATGTTGATTTGTCTTTGGGCACAGAAATTTCCTCAGTGGAGACTGTCAGAGTAGTTAAAGCCTGTTCGAGTTGCTCCAAAAAACGTGTGCATGGAATGGATCTGGAAACTTACAGAGCTAACATGACCCCCTTTGATTATACATTGCCAAAGTGCTTCTGTCTGCATAGAAATCTTTGAGTTAACTAAAGCTGCTGAGTGAATTTGTCTAGAAAAGAAAAGTCATTAACAATAAAGTTGGAACCAAGAATGTTATATTGATTCTTCAAAGTTTTATTTGAGAATCTGATAAATTCCCTGTTTAAATAATGTTAAATATTCTCCCGAAAAGTATACTTTTGTTCTAATTAGAGTTTTATTTTAGGTTAGGAGGAAAAAAATAAGAGATGACTCCTTAAAAGTTTTGAATGCATAAAACATAAGGTTTTATTATCCCAGAGAGAGAATTCTATTATGCAAATATATTAATTCAGTTGCTAGTATAGAGACTTTAAATAGAAATAAGTTTAAATAAGGAATTTTATGTCAAGGGATTACTGAGTAAAATAATGACCTATTTGGTATTGCTTAGGTTGCATATAGGTTTAAAAAGATCTTTTTAATATATATTTGTTTGTGCAAACCATGTCCTATGACTACAAATTCTTCCAATTGCTCTAGAAATAAGAATCATCATTCAGAGCTAAAGTAAGGAAACAAGCACAAACATTGAACCTGAAAATGTGTTTGACATAATGTGCTTATTTTGAACCAACGTTGCCTAAATCTGTTAATGCAGAATGACAGAATAAAACTATAATAAGGTCTTTGTTATCTATCAATATGTGAGTGCTGATTCCATTTCAAGTCTTATGAAAATAAAATGTGTATGTGTGTGTGCATGCATGTATATAAGTAAATGTAGACATATAAATATATATAAAATCTCTGTACATATATATAATATATATGTATGTAATATATAGATCCACATCTCCACATGTAAAGTGAAAGGAGGGAAGGAGAAATGGGTATCAAAGAAAATGAAGCTCTCTAACATTGGCCAATCCATTTCTATGCATATGTCTTTTATAGGAATACATTTTAAATTCGTCTTGTTTTCTTAAAAAATTCAAGAATATTTTAAACTTTGAAATATGAGAACCAACACTAGCAGAGCCATTTGTTATACCTTTTTGACCACTTGATATCTTTGAGCGCCCTTCCTCATTTTGGGAAATTTCTCACATGTAAGTAATCCACACCTCACCAAATTAGTGATGAAGTTCTAGAACCTAGGTGAGGTTCAGTGAGGTCCGGAGCCAATGACCAAGAAAGAATTCTTGAGACATCTTTAGTGCAAAATGGTGGTTTACTAAAGCGCGGGGAGAGGACCTGTGGGCAGAAAGAGCGGCTGCCCCAGGTTGTGAGGGATGGCAGGCTATGTACCCTGTGGTTGGGGGAAGGTGAGGGAAAGAGAGGTTTCAACGGAGCTTTCATGTGCTAAAGAGGGTTTACAAGGTGCCGGGATACCGGAGTTCTGAGACTTGATCAATGTTGTCTTTTGGCAAGCCATTAAAATCAAGATAGTTGGGGGATTCCTGTCCTGCAAGAACACTTGATCTCTGCAAGTGTTTCTCCTTTATGGCAGTCAGGGGTGCCTGAGGAATGTTATCTATATTACCGAGGGGAGCGGGTGGAGAGGGGGTGCAGGATGCCAGCTTTTGCTTTGTCCTCAGCCAGCCTCCTGCTCCCTCATCATTAAAAGCGACCCATGGTCTCCGTGTCCTCTCCAGCTATTTAGACTTGAATATGACAGGAGCTCCCCCAGCCAGACCATGCTTCAAGCAGTGAAGCAATTATATGGATTCGTCTCAAAAGGGCAGTGGCAGAAGTAGACATCTCTGCTTGGGTCTTAGCCACCATGGTTCCTGCCATCACAGCCAAGCGCTGGTGCAGAGGTCAGAACAGGGTGTTCTTTAATAGGGCAGACCTGCTTTACAAATTTTTATGTGTGCCTTATATTTCTTATAAACCCTTTTCTCGGAAACTAAAGTAGGTCCTAGTATTTGCTTCTAAGAACATTGAGTGGCACGCTGCTCCAATCCCTGTACTCTCTCACCTACTTAAGGACTTCACTTAAGGACCTCTCCTTTCTCTCTGCCTTCCCATCAACTTTTCCTTCTCTTTTACGAATCTTTCTTGGCAGCACACATATGTTCTATTTCTTTTTTCTCTCATCTTAAAAAAACCCCTTAAAAACCTTCAATGTTCTGTGTTAAGCTTCTGACTCCATTATCTCTCTCTTTTTCAGCAAGATTCCTAAGAGTTTCATATATACTCACTCTTTCTAGTATATTTCCACCTATTCCCTCCTGAAACCTCTTGATTCAGGCTTTTTCACTGAAACTGCTCTTTTCAAAGCCACCACTGGTCTCTACAGCACTAAACTGACCTCATTGTTAAGGTGCACTGTGCTCTTCCCTTGCTCCACCTACCTGCAGCATGCTCTGAAATCAATGACTCTCTCTTCCTTGAAATGCTTCTTTGACTGCAAGGCAGCATATGCTCCTAGTTTTTGTCCTTCTCTGCGGCCCTCCTCCTCTTCCTCTTCTTCCCATTCTCCTCCTCCTCTTTCTTCTTCTTCCTCTTCTTTGTCTTTGTCATCTTCTTCTTTTTTTTTTTTTTTCCTTCTAGACCTTTAAATTTTGGAGTGGCCCAGGGTTCACTCCTTGTAGCTCCATCTTTTAGTGGACACTCACTTGGCCTCATGGTCTTAAACACTAGCAAGCTCATCCCTTTCCCTTGAACTCGAGACTTGCAAGGCCACCTGCCTTTCAACACAACATGTCCTCTTGGAGGGCTAATAGGCATTTCAAATATAATATGTAACAAATTGAACTTCTGATGTTTCCCACTCCTAATAGTCCTACTTTTCTCAGTTTTTCCATTTCAGTAACAAGCAACTCAATTCTTTCAGTTGCTTAGGTCAAAATATTAGACTCATCATTGATTCCTCTATTTTCTCCATATATCTTGTCCAATCACTTGGGAAACACTGTCATTACCTTTAGAATACGTTCAGGATCTAAGTGGCCTCCATCACTTCTACATTTACTTATCTGGCTTAAGTCATTATTACCTTCCATGTGCATTATTATAGTAGTCTCCAAACAGACCTTCATTCTTAACTCTTGCTCATTTTCGATGATCTATTCTCAATACAGCAACACAATAATTTTTAAGTCTAAGTGAAAGCATATTCTATATCTGCTCAGAAGTTTCCAAAGTTGAAGTCCTTACAGTGGTCCATTTGCTTAAATATTTTCTGGACACATTAGTTTTCTCAACCCATCTCTTGGTGATATCTCCTGAGTAACTCAGGTCATTCCAGATTACCTTCTTTCATGTTTGTTGAACACTGCAGACACACCTACATCTCAGGACCTTTGGCTTCTGATCTCTTCAACCTCTTAACTCTTCCCAAAATGGCAGCATGTGTGTTACCTTACTTCCTTAATTCTTTTGCTTAAATTTCTCCTTCTCAATGAATCTTTTGCCACCCTAATCAAAATTAGAATCACTTTCTATATCTAATATATTATTGTCTAACATGTATCATACTCTGGCATATTATTGTTCTCTTCCACTAGCACATGACTGCAAAAGAATAGGACTTTCCTTATGGCTGATACATAATAGGTTTATAGGGTGACTAACCCCTCCTGGTTTGCTTAGGGCTTGTACAAGTGTACAAGTTTATAGTGAGAAGACGCATATCCCAGGAAAACTCTGAGTTCCAGGCAAACTGACATAGTTGTTCACACTAGCTCAATAACAATTGGTCAAATGAAAGAATGAGAACAGAGGTGCACTCTACTTAAATCTTAAATCTATGGCAAGTTTAACCTTAAGTTTTATGGATGATGCATCCATACTGAGATGAATGGATATAACCACATGAAATGATAAAAAGGAAAAGCATGGGCATTTCTACAATCACCACCAAGTTCCACATAAGAAGTATCCCTAAATGGATAACACTATTATTTGATCCATATACATAAGTCATTTCTCTAATCCTCTTATAAAGGGTAATTGCATATAAAATGCTTATTCTTTTGACTGGCAGCAAATTTATAAAAATATGGAACTACAACTATAAAATATACACCATGGTGAGATTCAACCACATCATTACTGATTGACAGGAAATGATGATCAAAAGTAAATAACTGCAAAATATTGACTTAGCTGACCTAAATTATGCTTTCAATTAATATCTGTGGGTTTCAGTCATTAGATTAGACATAAATCTTTGTGGGATATGTAAGTAAGCTCATATGATTATTGTAAGTTCATATAATTACTATAGTATTAAATAATATTTAATGTTTTATAACAGCATAACTATAATTGCTTTGTATATTTATAATAGAAGCATTAATAAAATATTAATACAATATTAATGCCAGCTTAAAAAAATTTTTTTAAAGGAATTTAAACTTTTGAACATAAACATCTCTCTCCTTCAAAAAAAAAAAAATGAGTATAGAGAAACAAAGAGTTAAAGGTTATTTTTCCCAAGACTGATTCCATAGAGTGTGGCTTCCTATTGTATTCCTTTGGAAATTCTCTGCATCTGAGATCAGCTCATTTTGATAAAGTGTGAGGTGGTGGATATGCCAATTCATTCTACCATGTTGTACACTTGCATCGGGCCTCAGACAATGTCAGAGAGAGGCTGATGCTGTCTCTATCAGCTATAACTGAAATAAATGCAGATCCAGGGTTTGACATATGCCAATCACTATAGGGGAGAAGCTAGTATTTCCCTTCATCATCATGCATCTTAATGTATAACAGTGCAAGGTAAGATCCCTTATTAGAATCTGATGTTTGGTCTTGCTAGATCTCTGTAAGCTACCTCTCAGAACTTCAGTGGAAAACCTAACTACTTATTTCTGAGCAGCAGCCAGAAAGTATGTTCCAGAAGGCCCTGTGTGTGCACGTTGGGGTCATTTACTTTTATTTGTCTGACTACTGGTATGATGAATCAGTCATCTGGTCATTACCTATCATGGCTTTCTGGACAGGACTCAAAAGGTCAAAGATCAATGGCTCATTCTGGAGGTGGGAGATAATTGCCTGGGGTGGCATAGCCATTCTTCTTTAAGGATTAGCATGACTGATCATTGACTGACCATGGGAACTAATGTCTTAAAACCCAAGGACCTTGAAACATGGAGGTATTAAAATCCTCAAGATAACAGTACATGGCTATAACTGATGCCCTTGATGACATTACCCAGGAGGATGTAGATCCCTATCAATGACATGGCTGATACATTCCCCTTTAGAAACATTTTTCTGAAGAAGATAATGAATAGAGTTTTCCCTGACAAAGTGTCAGTTATCCAAAGCATTTTGAATGTTTTTGTTTGAACAAGGCTAATGAATGCTTCCCTTTTATGACCCTCATGCTATGATTAGGTGAGTCAGAGAAGAGAGAGAGTCATTCAGGTTCTACACAGACTAAATGATTGCCAACTATGAGGAAGATGTCCTAGATGAGGCAGGCCACGTGAGGCTCTCAGTGAAAAGATAACCCCTGGAGTCCCTGTAACTGTCAGGTAATCTCCCCTTTTGTCCTACTGGAGTCTTCTCCATACTTCTTTGCCTTGTTCAATATCTAGGTGGATGAACACTGCCACTGCATTCCCAAGGTGCCCTTGCTGGCTGGTTTCTTTTTGGGTTCATCCCATGAAAAACATCAGTAAGACAAAGGGAGATTATGTATTCCTTGTTGCCTTTTTACAACAATATTACATTTTTGGCAGTAGCCATATCTTCATATGACTACAGCTCCATCTTTCAAATGTCCTATTTCCACTGAACTCTGGTAATTCTATTTCCTTCCATTATCTCTTCAGCTTCAGGGTATGATTACTTCCCTCTGTCACTAATCTCTTGGTGTCTAGCATCTTTTGTTTGTTTTCTTTTTTTTTTTTTCTTTAACATTTTTTAAATTTATTTATTTGACAGAGAGAGATCACAAGTAGGCAGAGAGGCAGGCAGAGAGAGAGGAGGAAGCAGGCTCTCCACGGAGCAGAGAGCCCGATGTGGGGCTCGATCCCAGGACCCTGGGATCATGACCCGAGCCAAAGGCAGAGGCTTTAACCCACTGAGCCACCCAGGTGCCCCTTTTGTTTGTTTTCTTAATGTTACCCACACCTCTGTAAAGTAGGCTTTTATTAATATTTTTATTTCTTTCCATATGGAAAAATGAAAGAAAAATCTTTCTGCCATTTCCTCTTACCAGTAGATTTTATAATCTTTACCCCCTCACATGTTAGGCTAAAAGGAATATACAATGGGGATTTTTCCTGGCCTTAGGTGTTAGATTGATTAGTGTGGAACTATAGTGCACAAAATCAACAACAACAACAGCAACAAAAACAGATGGGTTACCAGAAAGTTGTGAGTTAATAAAGATAGTCATTTCTGGTTAAATTTCAAGGAAAATAGTAACCTTATGAAAATTTAGAAAGGGTAGTAAAAATGAAGATCAGTTTTGTCATCTAGTAAAGTTTTCAGTCATAGTGAGCACTCAACACATGCTAAATAATGTCCTCTGATGAGCAAAGTGAAATTTTATTGAAATTCAAATAGATGCATTGCTTTGGGAATAAACAAACAAGATGACAAGAAATTGGTCAACATGTAAATTGATCTGAAAATGAAATTGCCCACAGTTGTCAACTATTCAGAACAGAATAACAAAAGCAACATCATGCTGGAAGAACGCGCTAGTAGCAATTGCCACCATCAAAAATCAGGAAAAATGCAATGCTACAAAACTACAGGAGGTAAGTTTAATGTTGACCATTGCTTTTACAAAAACTAATGGGCCAATAATGCATTACTTCTGTGAGCCCAGTAAGTACCAAATAAAAGAGCATTAAATATTCGCATTAGAGTCTGTGAAATATGCTTTCACATGATACTTGCCGTTTGCTTCTGTCATAGGTTCATCCAAAGTTATTAAATTTTAAAATTGCACTAGGACTTTTTATATGTAGTGCATTTATAGCCTCTGATTTATATAGCACTTTTCTTCCATAGAACCATTATATCCTCATTCTCCAATTCAATTGTGCTTATGGTTAAATATAGCAAGCAATATATGTGTGCACATTAAATATATATATACTGTTATATAAGTTTTTCTTGATTCTTTATATAACATATTTCCTGAAATTTTGCAATGAGTCAGAATGCAATTGCAAGATGACTTGAGATATGGAAAAGTATTTGCATCCACAGGAATTTGGTATGTCTCAAAATTGTCTCTAAACAACAATCGTTCCAAAGCAGGGAGCCTAATCTCCATGAAGTCTCATTCTATGTGCACTTAACTTACCTAAAATCAACTATATATGCTTTGCAGAGAAGCATAGAGAGAAAATAAATAAAAATTTAAATTGTGCAAATCATTCTGTCTGGTGTTTCTCTCTGAGACTGAGCTTCCTCCCCACTCTTATAAGGAGGGAGTCTTAACTGGATAAATAGTGTTCTAGTGCTTAAAGATACATACACTTTTTTTTTTTTTCAACACATTCCCTATTCTTAATCCACCTAACTCACCTGATGATAAACCAATGAAATAATGGTGCAATCCAAACCTAAAAGAAAATGGCTCTGTTGGAGTCACTTATTTGAAAGACTGTATGGTAGTCTCCCAAAATTTGCTAAGAGATTTTCCAAGAGTAATTTCATCAATATCTGATGATTGCCTTGGCACTGACTTTAGACACCCAGTATGTAATATTATGCGACTGCACTTTACCTGGTACAGAATCTCCGTGACATTTTCGTCATTACTACAAAAATTCAGCTCAAGTTTTCTATAACAACCACACTGGGGGGAGATTTAGGCAGTGACATATAAACCAGTGGGAGTAAAACTTCAAAAGAGTGGAGTCAGGGAGTCAACAACCTGTATTGGAGACTGTCTTGTAGAAATCTTGCCCTGGGATTAATGTGTTGTGAAGAGGATGGTTCTGTGGCCCTTAATTAGGATGGTGGTCAGGTGATTCTTAGCGGTCATCACTCAATGCCTCACATTAACAAAATAAGAACAATATACTCAGATTGTCCCTTATTCCTTCCTTTTTTTTAACTAAGCAAAAGGTAGACATTTGTCAAATATGAGTTATAAAGTTTGGAAAGAGGAGAAAGGACAAGTCTTTGTTTTTTATAAAGGGAGACAAGGAAAAAAAAAACAAGAAAATTTGTTTCACTGTTTTATCAACTCCCCAACTTATTGTTCCTTTTTTCTTAAGATTTTATTTATTTATTTGTGAGAGAGGAGAGAATGAGAGAGACTGAGTTTGAGAGAGGGAAGGTCAGAGGGAGAGGCAGACCCCCTGTTGAGCAGGGAGCCCCATGTGGGACTCAATCCTGGGACTCAATCCTGGGACTCAGGATCATGACCTGAGTTGAAGCCAGTTGTCCTACCAACTGAACCACCCAGGCACCCCTCCCCAACTTATTATTAAGAGAAGATGGCAAGATGAAAGAACGTTGCTCTCAAAGGAAGAAAAAAAAGCCAATGTTATCTCTTCTGAAAGAAATATTCCCAGCCATAGTTGAATTAAAAATATATACCTTCCTATCATAAAACAAAGCAAAACAACAACAAAAAGTATAGTGATAGTGTAATTGGGAAGATCATCTCTTAGGCGGAAGAAAAAATATGGAGTACTCTATTACTATATTAACATCATTATCATGGAAAATGTCTCTTGTCTTTGAATTTGTTACCAGCTGGTATTTTAGTATGGGTTGACATATGAGAAAGAAGATTTGAATTCCAATTCTAGTTTCATAATGTAATAAGTTGGTAAGAGTGAACTGGTAATTTCTTTTCATGAGCAAAATGGGAATAATGATAATACTTTCTCACATTATTTTTGTAAGACTTGAATTGGTTGGCAATAATATGTTTGCATATTTCTAGAGTTTAATTAACTTATCTTCACATACATCATTTCAGTTGTAAAACTCTTAAAGATAATAAGGTTTTCCATTCAAATAAATTGATTGGAGAAGAGTAATAACCTTGGCAGTGCCTATTTCAGATCTTTCTAATATGTTCATCTAATATCAAAAGTACTTTTGCAAGGTGAAATATTCAGCCTTATATTTAAGCTTAATATTTGTAAGTAATAAAAATGGTATGGACAATTTAGACCTTTCTAAATTGACTCTATAAGTCTCTCAAAGGAGGAAAAGGGATGGCATATGAGAAATAAGGAGGATTATGGAAGAAGAGGAAGGAGCAGAATCCTAAAAGGTATCCATATATCCAAAAGAAATACACGGACTCTTCTATTACTCCAGAAACCTTGGTGCCTTTTCTTTTTTTTTAATTGGATGATGCCAGTGGAGGTTCCATTTTGAGTTATTTTTTCCCCAAGCTCTCAGCACTTTTCTTTTCTTTTCTTTTCTTTTTTTTTAATTACATCAACAATCTGACACTATAATGTACTTGTGTTGTATATTATGTTGGAGGGACAATTCAGAGGAGTGAAACCTTAAAACCCAGTTTATTCAGGACACTGATTTAAAAGCTCTTAACAAGAAAAGAATTCTTATATGAGAAATATAGCTGAATTTAACTATGCAAATATACCCAAGAAAATAGTCTGAAATAAGCATATCTCCAGAAAAGTGTTATTCTATTTGTTCTACCTAATAATAAAGTGTTATTCTATTTGTTTGATCCTTTGTTAGAGCCTTTGGGTAGAGAAAGTTTGGCCAGAGCCAAGGAAATGGATGTGAGCATTGAGTTCCTAATTTTTATTATTACAATTATTCTTCTCTAATTTTAGGCACCATACTACACCTATTAGTGACTTCATGAAATAAATATCTTACAGAAAAACAAAATTTTCTAAAAACAGAATTCAATTTCTTTTTATTCTTTCAACATACAATGGTTGTTAAATCTACCTACTGACATCAGAGCCTTTCTGCACCCTAGAATCAGCTATCTCATCATTACTGGCTGTCCATTATCTTATTCTCCTATACCAAGGAGCAGTCTGAGCAATAGTTTAAAACCCATTTTTACCTTTCTTAACTCAGGAAGACAGATGCCTTTCAGCTTTTACATAATTTTATTATTTCTTGTATGTGGAAAAAAGTTGTCACTGGTAAAGGAAAGGAAAAATACATATGCTGTCTTTTGTTATAATGATAAAAAATACAAGGGAAAGAGCTCTTCATTTTAATTCTGTCTCTTGTTTTAATATATCTTTTAGATCTAGTTTGACCAGGAGCAAATTGTTTAGAAATGTCACATAAAATTTTAAATTTTATTAAGAGTAAAAATAATGTTAGTGAGGGGGAAAATGTCTAGAAGTAATCCTAGAGAGAAAAATTATAATATGTATGTGTGTAAAATTACAAATGAAACAACCAGGATATAGAGGTAACTCCATAACTTTCATATATATATATATATAATTTTTTTTAAACATCTTATTTATTTATTTGAGAGACTGAGTGACTAAGAGAGAGCAAAAGCCTGGCTGATCATGGAGACTGTTGCAGGGTTTGATTCCAGGATCCTGAGATCAGGACCCATGCTGAAGTCAGTGACCTAGCCTCCTAGGTGCCCCAAATTATTAATTTATTAATCTATTTATTGAATCACTAATTCATCAAAGCTTATTGAAGACCTACCATATGTAACATATATTTTGCTGCAAAACCCCTTAATAGATGATTGATCTAATAAGAGAAGGGGAAAAGTCAATGCTTGCTTAATTAAGTCATTCATTCTTTCATTACAAATATATTTCCTTTCTATAATATGTGTCATATACATGTAGCAGCAGAGCATTGGATTTTATAGATTGTCAGTGGAGCACAGAGAATGTACTGAAAGCAGTGAGTATGGGAAGAGAAATCATTTAGAACCCAAGGCTACCAATGGTACCTCCAACTGTGCAGGACCTGAAATTTTTATAAGGGGAAGGGGAAGTATTTAAGAAATAAAATTCAAAATTATGTCCATATGTAAATATTTATTTTAAATATGAAAGAAACCACAACAAATACAGATTTTTAAAAGTTGATATATTATACACAAACATGACAAAATTTATAAAGAGTAACACTATTTATAGGAATTAACTTATGCTCTTTTGTAATACCTTTTTCCTTTAGCCTGACTACACTTTCTTTGATTCTTCATATGACATTTCTCTACAGAGAAGGGTAAATGATGCTTTATATTTTCATATAGCATGACTAAAATTTAATTTGTTTCTTTTTAGCTCAATGATTCAGAAGAGTTACTTTAAGCCTAGTAACTTATTATCAGTAATGCCATAAAAATATTTTAGGTCTCATGTAAAATTTGATGAAAATTATCAGGTTTCTTTCATATGTAAGTTCGAAGATTTCCTAGCATTTCAAATTTTCTTGTGCAGTGTCTGACGTTAAATGCTACTTAAATTATATTCACTCTTTAATCTGTTGATCCTTGATGTCTGTTATCGTGGTCTATTTTATATTTTGTGTTATCTTCATTAATATCTGTATTTAGTGTTAACTCTCATCTAGCTAGATTACAAAAATGTCCATAAGCAAATCAAGTGAAGCAACTCAGAAGTGTGATAGAAGAATTGAAGGAGAAAAAGACCGTGTTTTGAACAGATTATGGCTTACACAGCTTACTTTTGCAGATTTTACATAAAGACATAAGCACAATGCCATGGTCCTTCTCAGGGTCTTATAAGGAGCCCATGAAAGCAAAAAAAAAAAAAAGTTTCATTTTATGAAAATTAGCCTCTGGTTTAGAACTCTCATAGTCATTCAAGAGAAATCCATGGTTTTTAAAAAAAATTTTTAGTTCAATTTAGTTAATATACAGTGTATTATTAGTTTTGAGGGTAGAATTTAGTGATTCACCAGTTGCATATAACATTCAGTACTCATTACATCAAGTACCCTCCTTAATGCCCATCACCCAATTACCCCATTACCTCACCCACCTTTGTTTCCTATTGTTAAGATTCTCTTTTGGTTTGCCTTCTTCTCTGTTTTTATATTACTTTGTTTTTCCTTTCATTCCCCTATGTTCATCTGTTTTGTTTCTTAAATTCCACATATGAGTGAAATCATATGGTATTGGTCTTTCTCTGATTTAGTTTGCTTAAAATAATACTCTCTAATTCTAACCACATCATTGCAAATGACAAGATTTCATTCTTCTTGATGGCTGAGTAATAATCTATTATATATCATATATACACACATACATATATACGTACATACATACATATACACAATGGAATTAAATATATATAAAAGAATGTTTTATATAAAATATATATGTAATATATGTAATATCTTTATTCATCTGTTGATTAACATCTGGGCTTTTTCCATACATTGGCTATTGTGGACATTGTTGCTATAAACATTGGGGTACATGTGCCCCTTCAAATCACTATGTTTGCATCCTTTGGAGAAATACCTAGCAGTGCAATATCTGGGTCATAGGGTAGTTCTATTTTGAGGAACCTTCATAATGTTCTCCAGAGGGCTATACCAGTTTGTATTCCCACCAAGAGTGTGAGAAGGTTCTTCTTCCTCCACATCCTTGCCATCATCTGTTGTTTCCTGAATTATTAATTTTAGCCATTCTGACAACTGTGAGGTGATATCTCACTGTGGTTTTGATTTGTATTTTCCCAATGCTGAGTGATGTTGCGTATTATTTCACATGTCTGTTGGCCATTTGTATGTCTTCTTTGAAGAACTGTCTGTTCATGTCTTCTGCCCATTTCTCGACTAGACTTTTTGTTTTTTGGGTATTGAGTTTGATAAGTTCTTTATAGATTTTGGATAACCCTTCATCTGATATGTCATTTGTGAATATCTTCTCTTGTTCTGTATTTAAACTAATACAATAGAAGAGATGATACAGATTTGAAAAATATGAAGGAGGCAAAATCTATAATTAATTACATGAAATATGAGTGTTTCCTTTTCCACAAATAGCGATATGTGTTCTTTTTCTTACTGATTCCCAGTTTACATAGTAATGGGTCTGTGCATGCCTGTAGCTGGTAAATACAAAGGCTAGAGTTCCTTGGACCTGGGTGAAGCTAGAGAGGAGCAATTACAATCTAACCAAACCCTGGAGCCAAAAACTAAACAGGAAAGTCAGGCTATTATCACAATCTTAGCAACCAGACAATAAAAATCCCTTGAGAGGGAAATACGGTTGCCCATTTTTAATTTGTAACCAACTAATATACAGATCTATGAGAAATACTAAATGGTAAACATTTGCTTGGAACAATAATATGTAAATATATAAATAGAATCCATTGGGATAAAGAAGTTTCTTAATTCAGAGGAGTTAGTTCTTGATCCTTCCTGAGAGTGTCAGGAAAGGAAGCATAGAAAAGGTGAAATTAGGCTAAATCATAAAATAAATCAAGGATTTGGCTATAGAGTGAAGGTAGAGAAATATGACAGAAAATTCATTAAACAAGTTTGTTTGCTAAAAAGGATATGTTACCAATCAAGAGTAGTGGTGATCTCTATTTGTGACAATCCTGCAGATTGAAGGTTTTGCAATGAAACACTGAAATACTGGCAAAGTTTAAAATACAGATTTAAATGCATTACTGTCCTGACATAAGAGGTGGTGGATGGAAACAAAGTGAAGGCAAAAAGACCCAAGGTGATAGAGACTTTACTATAGTGCAGGTAAATGTGTATTCCTACAATTTCCTACAAATTCCTACAAATTCCTTTTGAAAACCACTAGAATTATTTTTAGTAAATTTGAATATATGCATTCTCTACGGTTCAACAATTCCACTCCAAGGTACTCTGTTTCACTGATTTCAAAACAGATTCTTTTTTCACAGTTTAATATTTCTGAAATGAACTGCATCAAAAGCAATGTGATATAGTTTAATCAGAATCTCTTTCTTTCTTGTGCAAAACAATCATCTGTATCTTAATATTGATGGCACTGTAGACTTGATGAAACAGGGTATATTTACCCTAGAGAAACTCTTTTGCAATACATGTTAAGATGTTCATTGAGCTGCATTATATCACGAAAACCTAGAAACAAGATGGTAGAAGCAGCAGACCTCCCACAGCATGGATTTTGCCCTATCAGGCCTGTGGTAGGAGCAATCGGCAGCTGTATGGAGCCTGGTGGTAACACCTGCACATAGCCAAGAAGCTGGAGCTTCCCATGGAGGAACCTGAGTTGGTGAAGATGCACCTGCACGACCTGATCGACCTGCGCCAAATGGTGGGCAGCATGGTGGTGTCTACAATGGTAAGAACTTCAAGTTGGAAATCAAGCCTTTACTTATTCTTTTTTTTAGATTTTATTATTTATTTATTTGACACAGAGAGAGAGAGAGAGAGAGAGATCACAAGTAGGCAAAGAGGCAGGCATAGAGAGAGGAAGAAGCAGGCTCTCTGCTAAGCAGAGACCCCAATGTGGGGCTCGATCCCAGGACCCTGAGACCATGACCTGAGCAAAGGTAGAGGCTCAACCCTCTGAGCTACCCAGGTGCCCCAAATCAAGCCTTTAATTGTTAGCCACAAGACAGGTGAGTCAAAACCTTGAAGTCAACAAGTCAAAACCTTGAAGCACAGCTACCTCTGCCTAGGGACCACTCTCTTGTTTCATCCTCCTCAGGTAGCTTACTTTGTCAGTAAGGGCACAGACTTCTTTAGTTTTCCTCCTACCCCAAATTGCCCGTCTGTGAATGAATGAATATGAATAGAATAGTATGAATAGAACCTTCACTCTATGAAAGAATGAATACATTGTTGTGTATTGAAAGTAGTAAGTGTGACTATACTGTACTTATACAAATCAACTCAGATAAATTCAAAATATCTATTGTTCAAAAGAAGCACCTCTCAGAAGAATACACATTTATTAAATGAAGTAAATTGTTAAAGTCAAATCATTCACATATAGATGATAGCACTACAAACAAAAATAAGAAATTCATTAACAAAAAACAGAGAAGTCACACAGAATGCTTCTGAATCTCTGATAATTATCTATTTCTTATCTGGGTGGGAGGCAAATAGATTTATGAATTTTATTATATTCCAAAATATGCACATATGATTAATATATTCCTTTCTATGTATGGTATATTTCATATTAAAAGACTAAAGATATTTGAAGGTGATATTAACTTAAAAAGTTTCGCCTTAACTTCTCAACAATTTCAGAGGTCAGGAAAAGCAAGAACCCTGTAAGAAGTGGAATGCTCTGGTATACTTGGCAATCCAGAACACATACTCACACCAGGGCCAGATAGTGCAGTGGAGGGTAATAATGATCTCACAATACCAGCAAAGTCGTCACCAAGTCCATTTAAAAATGAAAACACTGGAGTATATCATTATTATGGTAGAAGGCTTGGTTTTTTTTAATTGATTAGTGGCAAGAGACCTCCCCTTACTGCAAACTGAAGTTCCACATGTCTGCGTGGTTAAGAGAGCTAAAAAGATATTGATAGTATTGGATATAGAATACAGAATATTGTGCACTAAATAGGTCACTGATGATTGAAGTAGGAGCCATTGTCTTCTATATTCTGTTTTTAAACAGCATTAATGATTTCATATTATTATCTCTATTTTTTTCTGGCTTCTGGTGTGATTATAAATACAATTGAAATTCAATCATGCACTCAGCGCTTTGGAGCTCCTGATACAATCCCAAGAGCATAATGCACAGAAGGATTTCATCTTTAAATATAACATGAGCTCTGGACATCCAATAGAGAAAACATGTACCTCAATTTCTGTTTATATATGAAAGAAAGTGGTAACTGCCAGTAGAATAAAGCCCATATATTTAAAATAACTAGTTCCAAAGGACAACTCTTACTTTTACTGTGTGTTTTAAGAATAAGCAGGATGAGATCTATACCTTACAGAGTATGACATATAGAGAAAAGTAGAAGCCTAGAAAGAGCTTGAGGAAAGTTGTGCAGGTGTGGACACAAACAAGCAGCCAGTCTGTGGCTCACCTGTACTAAGTATAGCCATTTCATTTTTGGGGAGCCACACAGAAGATAACAGTGAGTAAATTACGCAGTAGGAGTTAGCACTCTACGTAAACGAGAGGAAGAAATGCAATGGGATAAGATGAAAAATGGTGTAAGATGGGAATAAAAATACAGATCAAGCAAGTAATAAGAAACAAAATAATTGAATGAACATAGGAAACCAAAACAAAGAAAATAACAACAACCAAAACAAGAGTTTTTGTAAAGGTTGTGACTCTATATCACTGGGACCAATTCCAAAATTTCTAGTTTATATATACCTTACAGTGCACAGTGAGATGGTCAACTGCTCATGGCTGTAAAAATTGCCATTGAAAAGGCAAAAGAGGTAGTGTGGATCCTCCAAACTCCTGCTCTTCCCATTCCTCACTCTTATGGTTGATAAAAAGCATCTGGGCAAATAATATATACAAATAAATCGGATCACTCATAATATTATTTGACTTTTGGGGAGGCATTTGATTTTTAAGGCAGTTGTGACATTTAAAAAAGCTAATATTTCTAGAGCTTGTTTCAGTCATTTAATAAGCCAATTAATTTCCCTTTGAGGTATTTCTTTTAAATTCTTAGCTGGATAAATCTGAGTCTCTAAATTTTAAATCCATCTCCAAAAGTGAATTATCAACTAATCTATATTGGATCCTAAGTAAATCTCATAGCAGAATATTCCCTTCCTATCATGATGCTATCAAATTCTTAAAAGAAAAGAGTTGCTCTTTTGAAATGTGAAGAGCAAAGCATTTTTAGCCACTTGGTACAATTTGTCATTGTTCTGAGAATCTCTTTCCTTCTTTCCCAGTGATAGACTCAGGACTAAACCAACTCACAGCACCTATATTATCGTGTTGTAATTAAAAGTGCGAAGTCTCCTTCCCCGAATCCCAGGGGTTTTGTAAGTATTAATGAGAGCCAGAATCTGTTCGGACATAAACTTATAATTACACAGCTTACTGTTATGATGGCAATTGTGAAGACTATTTACTGACACTTTCAAAAGAGGCTTATGGGATTTCAGGGCTAATTTAATTTGACCTTCACTTTATTACACCATCAACTGGTATTTGACCCTTATCTATAGATAGTCCATTGGCATTCTAGCACACTTGTTATGAGTTAGGATTATGCAAATTAAGGGTTTAAAATGTAGATGCAAAATGCAGATAACAGGAACACAAAATGATTCAGTCTCTTTGGAAATGATTTGGCAGTTCCTTGAAAGATTAAACATACTTTCTATATGACCCAGCAGTTCCCCTTCTAGGCATATACACAGAAGAAATAAAAACATGTCCACACAGGGTTCCTGGGTGGCTCAGTGGGTTAAGTTTCTGTCTTTGGCTCAAGTCATAATCCTAAAATCCTAGGATCAAGCCCTGTATCCTGATCAGTGGGGAGCCTGCTTCTTCTTCTCCCTGCTCATACTCTCTTTCGCTATCTCTGTCACTCTCTCTCTCTATCTTAAATAAATAAATAAGTAGACAGACAGACAGATAGATAGATAAATAAAACCTTAAAAAAAAAAAAAGTGTCCACGCAATGAGTGGTTCATAAAATAAATATTCTTAATAGCCAAAGGGTAGAATGAATGAATCCAAGTGCTCATCTAGTGGGGAATGAATAAACAAAATGTAGCATACCCATTCAATGGTCTGTTATTTGACAACTAAAAGGAATAAAAGCATTCATGATGCAACATGGATGGACCTTGAAAAGGTAATACTAAGTGACAGACATCATTCATAAATGGATACATTTATGTTGTATGATTCCATTTTAATGAAATGTACAAATGGGCAACTATAGAGAGACAGAAAGTAGATCTGCGGTGGACTAGGGCTGGGGTAGGGGTGGTGTCTACTCATGGGTGCGTTTCCTTTGTGGAGATGATGAAAATATTCTAAATTAGATTGTGATGATGGTGACACAACTCTATGAAAATACTAAAACCCACATGTTCTACACTTTACATGGGTGAATTTTTTGATGTGTGAATCATATCTCAAATTTAAACATTTTATTTATTTATTTAAGATTTTATTTATTTCTTTGACAGAGAGAGGGCACAAGTAAGCAGAGCAGCAGGCAGAGGGAGAGCGAGAAGCAGGCTTTCTGCTTAGCAGGAAGCGGGACTCAATACCAGGACCCTGGGGTCATGACCTGAGCCGAAGGCAGTTGCTTAACCCAGTGAGCCACCCAGGCGCCCCAAATTTAAACATTTTAAAAATGAGGATAGCATAGTGCAAATATCAATGAAGACATCTGTAACATCACATATTTCTTTTTTTTTTTTTTTTTTTTTATTTCCAGCATAACAGTATTCATTATTTTTGCACCACACCCCGTGCTCTATGCAATCCGTGCCCTCTATAATACCCACCACCTGGTACCCCAACCTCCCACCCCCCGTCCCTTCAAAACCCTCAGATTGTTTTTCAGAGTCCATAGTCTCTCATGGTTTCTTTGCTTTTATCTGTTATTCTCAGATAGGTTGCACAGCACAAACAAATAAATCTAATTATGCATTTATTTGTGCCATCTCTCTAATTACTCACTAGATTCACCTTATTGAGGCATTGTCTCCCTCTGCCACCGCTTCTTTCAGAAGTCCCGTCATGAAATTTCTGTTAGCAGTTCATTTTAGAAAAGCAACAATAAATATCAGAAAGTGATTCTGTATTTTTGTAGTACTTCTCTTGCATAGACAGACATCTGTTCAAAGGCTAACAGACTCTGAGGTAAAGGCTGCTTTTTTCCATTCCGAACACGGCAGGTTTGATCCGATGGCTTATACCAATGCTAGCTTTTGAGGGATTATGTTTTATTACCATCAGATAATAGAGTTTCTTTTCTGTTTCTTTCCTTCTGACCCCAACTTCCTCTGAGTTTTATTGCTGACCAACAGCAGTCTCTATAGTTTTAAAACTAGTGTACTGTGAGTCAGCACAGCTTTGTGTCCTTGCCATGGAGCGTTCTAGGAAATTCAGTTTTCTCAAGTTCTTTATTGACCCATCCCTATCTTTCAGAATAACAATAAAATAAAATTGAGTGTAGGGCCATAGGTTTTGAAGACACAAACACAAAAATCTTCTGATTTTTCTTCTTAGATTTTGGAAGCAAAATTGGATATGGGAAGAAATAACTGTAATCTTACAGGGGCATGACTAATAAAATAACTTCTTATTGCAGGAGCACAGGACTTGAACCTTGTCCAAGATAGGAGGACCTGGAATGTTTGGAAATACCTTTTTTTCCCTTAAAATACTTTTATTATTAGTTACTGTTTAAACCACCTAAAATCTGGTTGTATAAATGTTATCTTAGTGCTGTCAAAGTTGCAAGAGCTAACTGACATCAACAATAAAATGAAAGTAGATCAAACTTACTTTTAATGGGCCTTCCCTCTAATGTAAACTTTTTACTAATTTTTTATCTATATAAGAAAAAAGATGCCAAAATATAGTATTAGATGTTCAGAAGTATGGAAGATGTGTCTATTTCTCTATGTCATGTTATTATTCAATTTTGAAGTTTATAAATTAATAATTTAAGATTGTTTGACTCTTTGAGCAAAAGACCAAGTTGTCCCTAACTTTATATTAAGATATTTGCTGGCATAGATTCCATTCATTTTTTTTCCACCCCCCTCTATCCTCATTCCAGAGGATTTTACACCCAAAATGCTGCTGTGTGACTTGCAAAGTTCCTTATGAGAGGAGCAGACGTCTCCATCCGGTTAATGCTAGACTTCTCCATGGGATTTGCTTTGGTAGATTCAGTGAGCACCAGACGGTCCATGCAGAAACTTTAAGAGCCAAATCATGGTTCTGCCATTTCTCTCTTTTCCCTCTGGCATAAGAACTATGAATTGCAAAATACTAAGTTGCTATTTCCAGGGAGGAGAGCCAGAACCTAACCAACCACGTCCCTCAAACCTCTGCACAGCAGGGTGTCAGAACTGCTTTGGCCCAAAGGCCTCAGTGGGCCTCCCATTATCCCTCTTTCTGAGGAGGAATGTCCCTTGTGTTCATGCTGCCTTTTATCCACTATGCTGCACTGAATGTGTCTGTGGGGAGAGGACAGATACTTTACCTTTATAGGTCATCAATTTCTTCATCAACAGGAGACTTATCTGCATGTTATGTAGAAAGTACAAGTTTCTGGACTTTGGGCTATGATGGGGTGAGATCCTTGCAAGGTTTCTCTTCAAGAATACATGTGTGAGGGCGCCTGGGTGGCTCAGTGGGTTAAGCCGCTGCCTTCGGCTCAGGTCATGATCTCAGGGTCCTGGGATCGAGGCCCGCATCGGGCTCTCTGCTCAGCAGGGAGCCTGCTTCCCTCTCTCTCTCTGCCTGCCTCTCCATCTACTTGTGATTTCTCTTTGTCAAATAAATAAATAAAATCTTTAAAAAAAAAAAATTAAAAAAAAAATTAAAAAAAAAAAAAAAAAGAATACATGTGTGACTGTGGACTATGAGAATCAAACTGAGGGTTTTGGGGGAAGGTGGGGTGAGCCTGGTGGTGGGTATTGTGGAGGGCACGCATTACCTGGAGCCCTGGGTGTGGTGCATAAACAATGAATTTTGGAACACTGGGAAAAAAAGGAATACATGAGTATATTTTATGTCCAAGAGCAAAGGGATCTCTATGACCAAAATAAATAAATAGATAAATAAATAAATAGAAGGTGGACTGTAGTAGATTGTATTATTATTATTATTATTATTTCCAAATTCTGTCATCCATATGAAAGGTTAACTAACATATTCTCACCCAACACCAGCTGACTTGCAGTATCTCCCTGGAAGATGATTATATTTCCTTATGATGAATATAAGCCTTGGCCATAAACTTTGGTCAGTGCATTATGAATGCAAGTGATGGGTGATGGGCGACATGCCTAGCAGAGCTTTAAGATCACAAAGGTCTGTTTGCTCACTCTTTCTCTTCCACACCTCTCCCTCTTTCTCTCTCCCTCCCTCCCTCCCTCCCTCTCTGTCTTGTCCATCTTTCATAGGAGTGGTATGTTCAGGTAGGGACTTCTTCCTCAGTCTAGGTCTCTAAGCAAAGACGATACATATTGAAGTCACAGGAACGTGAAGAACATGTAACAGCCGCTGATTCATAAATCTTGTATTTAATGTCACTAAAATCTGGGGGTTGTCTTTCATTGCAACATAATGCAAAGAAAGCTGAACAATATTCCCATCAAAATATACAGTGAAAATTACTGTATTAAAGGCCCATGAGTTAAACTTTGGCTAAAAACACTGTGTTGAAGACAGAAGGTAATTTTCTTTAATTAAGTTCATCAGCATGGAAGATGAATTGAGAACAAATTCTTGGTGTTGGTCATCTCTCAGTATTCCAGAACAAGATAGCACAGACAATCTCAGAGAAAGAGGAGAACCCTTTGACCCCTCATGTGCCCCCTTTTACCCCGCTTTATTTTCCTCTTTTTTTTTTTTTAAAGGTGTACCATTCCCAGCTCGTGGTGCATTTTTTTTTTTTTACGATTTTATTTATTTATTTGATAGACAGAGATCACAAGTAGGCAGAGGCAGGCAGAGAGAAGAGGGGGGAAGCAGGCTCCCTGCTGAGCAGAGAGCCCGATGTGGGGCTCGATCCCAGAACCCTGGGATCATGACCTGAGCCGAAGGCAAAGGCTTTAATCCACTGAGCCACCCAGGTGCCCCTTTATTTTCCTCTTGTATGTGGGGAGCAAACAAGCAAGAAGAATGAAAGTTTTTCTCTCAGCTTTGTGGGAACTGTGCTCTAACCCATCCAGTTCTAGAATCACACACATACCAATATGCTGATCCATCCAAGCCTGAACCATCACGGTTCTCCACACAGAGAGACATGCAGTCAGATATACAGACACACACAAACACACACATATGCACACACACACACATACTTAAAGAGAGTGTATTGTGTATACACACACATATATGTATATGTACATAATAAATATATTTCTAAACTTATTTACAACTGGCATAATATTATTCTAAACCCTTTACTTAACCCATCACAAACATTTTGTTTTCTTTCACATATTTGTTAAAAGTATCTCCTTTTGGAGATCTGTTAATAATATGGAAAAATGTTCTCATTATAATGTTCAATAAAAAATAAGCAGAGAATGTCACACTGCCTTTTGATCTCAATTAGGTTGTTATGGGTTGAATTGTGTCCCTTTCAAATTTCTGTGTTGAAGTCTTAACCCCCATTACCTCAGAATGTGACTTATCTGGAGATAGGGTCTTTACAGAGGTAATCAAGTTAAAATGAGGTCATCAGGGTGGGCCCTAATCCAATATGACTGGTGTCTTTATGGAAGGAGGAAATTTAGACACAGAAACACTCACAGAAAGAAGATGATGCGAACTCACAGATAGAAAACAGCCATCTACAAGCCCAGGACAGAGACCACGGACAGACTTTTCTCTCATAGCTCTCAGAAGGAACCAATTCTGCCAATATTCTGAACTTTTGGCCTCCAGAACTATGAGACAATACATTTCTATTGTGTGGGGCATCTAACTATAGCGCTTTTTTACAACAGTCTAGCAAACTAACATATAGGTAAAATATTAGAAATAATGCAGCAAAAGTCTCAGAGCGGTGAAACACTAGGGGGCTGAATGATTAGGCCTGATTTATGTTTACTTCTATGCAATTTTCTATAATTTCTAAATTTTCTATAATGAGAGCATATGGATTATATAACATATGTTACATAAAAGAATATTTTTCAGATACCAAATTGTACAAAACCTAAATCTTGAAAATTTTCTGGGCTTGGCAAGAAAGATCAGCCATAAGGGCAAGACATCTCATTTAAGAGTGTGTGCTTGAAACAGAGTCTTTAAATCTCATGGGGTCAGCCTCATAGAAGATTACTACCTGCCAACTCAGTTATTTCCAATATCTCCCTTTTGATACAATACAGGAAGGAAGGGATTATAGGACTAACCTGAGGAATAACAATGTGGTGTTACCAGATGTAGGGAAAGAAACAGAAGTGAATTTTGTGTTCAGTGCTTTGGTCAGGTACCTTCCTGTGCTGACTAACCACAGGAGATGAGTTTGTGGAATGTAATTAACTTTTTTTAAAATTATGAACCTGAAAACTGTACAGCAGTTGTCCCACTGCATGACATGTGTCTTCTTATTTCTCCAGTGTTAAGGCTCATGTGGATCTTGGTTTGAAGATTATTCCAGGCCCAGGGAAGGTCCAGTGGTCTTTGAGACAACCGCCCCTGAAGTGTGCTCCACTGTGGTTACAGTTTTGGAAGGAAGAAAGTGTCACAGTGTTTGAGGAACATACCTTCAAACTCCTGAATGAAGAAAGGTTCTCCTTCTTAGGACAGTCAGGAAAGTTAATCTTCCCTCTCCCAGCCCACAAATATATGTTGAGAAATTCTGTCAGTATAAAGTTCAAACGCCTTTATTTTTTCTTCACTGCTCTTGCTTTGTGTGCATGTGTGTGTGTGAAAGAGAGATAGAGGGAGGGAGGGAGAGAGAGAGGGAGAGAGAGAGAGAGCTCACTGTATCATAACCACCATTTAGGTTCCAAATATAAAGTACTCTGATGCTCAAAGATGTCTCCTGGCATTCACAACACAGATGTTTATCCATTCTCTTTTAGTACCTGGAACATTTCCCACCCACTCTGACACATGAACTTCTCCTCATTTTTCCAAACACATGCTGGGAGTCTTCCCCTCTTAGAAAACTTTGCTATATCTACGAATGAGTTAGTGACCCTGGAGATAAAAGACTCCACAGATTATAACAAACTTTCATCAAAATGTTCAACACCATGGATTTTTATATTAAGCTTTATTGTGCAAACTTCCTAGAAGGTGGGAACTGATGTTCTTTAAATTTATTTCTATAATCCTGGTACCTAGAATGTTACTTGATACTTAAAAATATTTATTATATGTATTTTGACTTGTGCATGAGGAAGTATCTTGAAGTGTGATACATCAGAATCAAGAGAACCAACAGGAAGCCAAAAGGAAATTTGAGAAGTAGCCATAAGCAGGGTACCAAATAGATACTTACCACTTAACCATATATATATGGTTTATATATATATACATATATATAAAATATTTTTATTTATATATAAATATAATATAATATATATAATATTTATATTTATATACATTTTCCTCCACAAACTATCTTAGTACTGAAAGATTAAAAACAAGAAAGTTATTAAAGATGTGGAGATGTTCTTAGCTGGCTTTCAGAATGCTGAGGAAGCACTTGTAACTTAATGAAGGACATTGCAGCTCCTCCAACCAAAACTCCCAGGCCAGCTAAGATGAAGAAAATGATCTGAAAACACAATGATCAGGAAACAAGGAAAGATCTTTTCCGGACTGAACACACAGTTTAAGCTTTAAGAGGATTTAAGACACGACTAAACTCCATTGTCTCAAAAGGAGACCTTCAAATACCTAATTAATTTTTCATTTGTTTTATAGCTCTAGCAGATGTTGCTTTTTTTTTTTTTCACAGATTAGCTCTTCACTGAGGTGCAAGAGGGAAAAAAAAAATTCTTTTATTAGGTTTTGAATTAATATACTTGAAATGACATAGAAAATGCATGATTTGTGCAATCTGGGATGTCCTGGTTATCCCACCTCATAATGTGCATTTTAATATACCCTTATTTAAATATAAATAGAGATAAGACATTTAAATTTATTTTTTTAGAGGGAGCAAAGGGGCTTAGTATTATAGGAGTGGATTTGTATTTCCTTAGTCATTTTCCAGATAGCTCACTGGGCTCAAGTGAATACTTTTACCCACCGTGCCATTTATATTTTGCATCTGCTAATTATTGAAAGAAGAAATAGATAAATTGGTTTTGGATGTAAATGAACTGAATATAAAGAAACATTGGGGGGAAAAAAAGGAGTATTATGACTAAGACATGATCCGGACCACAACTTCCAAGTGTTTCCTATCATTTTGCTTCATACCCTGAGATACAAGCTTAGAGATCTGTGATATAAAGTAGTAACCACTCTATTTCTTCTGAAAAGGAGAATGTGTGGTTGGCAGCCCTCCTGTGTACCTCTCACCCTCTCATGAGGTGACTGCGTGTGAACCGGTCAACATTTTCTCCTTGTCTCAAAATCCCTTCATAGAGAACTTGACCAACTCACTGTCTTGGAGAGGGGGTTCCTGGACCAGGTAACCTGATGCTAACTCCTTCTTATCCCTCCCTCTCAACTGCTCAATTCCCTCAGGAAAAAATAAAACGAGAGGGGTGGACTTTTCACCTAGACAGTCTGAATCCGGCAGATAAATTTTACCAGAAGCAACTAGATAAATTAGCTGTGGTCTCTGGTCAGCATGTCCACATAATTAGGGGCACTGAAAAATGAAACTAACTGGGGCAGCCAGGTCAAGTCATAAGTGAAGAGAACATACTGGTCTGAAGAGGGTGAGGATAAACAACATTACCTTTTTATCCAATGGCAGGCCAGTTGCTGTGACCAGCCCCTCCTACCCTCCTAGGCCTGACCACATTCTCTGTCCTTTTTTTTTTTTTTTTAACTATTTGGAATTGCTTTCTTTTCCTTGCAATCTCTGATTCTTGGACAGACACTCACCAAGTAAATTAAATGTTTTATTTTACCTTTTCAGGGAATTCTGTTTCCATTTAAAGTGAAAAAGATGTGATAGTTAATTGTACTCTTAGATTTTTGAAATCAGATAATTATGTGGCAAGAAAGATGTCAGGGAAATCATTTGTTAAATGTCACCTATGTGACATAAGGATTATGTTAGGTATTTGCACATAATTGGTATAATTTATCCTTCACAATCACACAGCAAACAGAATTATAATCCCTATGTTTTTCAAAGAGAAAACCAAGGCTTAGAGATATTAAGTGACTTTGGAGCTTTTGAATCCAGAATCATCTACTGAAAACCCATTTCTTTCCTCTAAATCATCTTATAGCATTAAGAAAAAGATGTCTCATGTTAGCATATGAAAAACAGATTAATGAAAGCTAGGAACCAAAATATTGGGTTTTATTTCCAAGAAGTCATGACCTTGTAGGTCATCAGTAAACTAAAGCAGTCTTTAGGGGGGGTATTTCACATCTCTTTAAAGGATGGTACTGTCTCATTATAGGTACCACTTAAGTATTCAGTTATATCCCTCTAGATACTGAAATATTTTCCTTTATGTATTGGAGGAGAATGGACCTGCAATTAAATCTCTAGAAGTTATTTTTTCCTAACAGTTATGAAGACACACATATAACTTCTATTCCTGATCATTACAGTTATTTTCAAACGCTGATGTTTAAATAGCTTCTAGAAACTAGTTCTCTTCTGAGCAGTAAATATAACCTCAGATTAGTCTAAGAATGTATCCCAGAATTTGTTATGTTGTTCGACTTCATTCAGTTCCTTATTCAGGACTAGCGTGGAAGAAGAAACATTTACAAATTTTTCTTTTATAAAAAACCTGTATCACCAAAATTCACAAATTAAGATGAGACAAAACAAATATATAACGGATTATAAATTATTTCCTGTTTTTGTTAACCACAAGTTGGAAATTATATGTCATCTAAAAGCTATTCCTAGTCCTATCCTCCATTCATGAATGGTGTATTTTCATGTGTCCATGAATGTAAACCCTTGTAAGAATTCTGAAGAAAACTTACCCTAGGCCACCATCCCCTTGTCTGCGGAGGTAGAACTTAAAATATTTTGGCTTGAGAAGAGAGCAAATTATTTAATTCTTAATAACTCAGTCGCGGCCTAGCCAGAATTCCCTTTATTGTTTCTAGAATTCTTGAATGGCTCCTCAACATTATGCAAAGGTAAGGTACGTGAGCCTCCTGTTGCAGACATGCCATGATCTAATGAAGGTCACTCACCAAAGACCTTTGGGAGTAGAGCTCATCCCTGGGAAGGTCATTGGTGTGTTTGTATGGAATTGTTACCTCTTGGGAGGCAAGGGATGATTTCTTTGACCCCTTTCCTTTTGAGATTCAGCATTATTAGAAACTTTCTTATAAAATAGGATAATACCTCCCAAGATTTTCTAATATGGAAAAGCTAAAGAAAATCCAAGTGGAGAAATTTTGCTCAGGGAATGATGTCTGAACTTGTGGTAAGAAGTAAAGTTTGGTTATGAAAACTCTGGGGGCAGGGGACCCTGAGATGGGAAAGTAGACAAGGAGAAGGGGAACAGGAACAGGTATGAGTAGATGGACAGTGAAAGTGTGTGTGTGTGTGTGTGTGTGTATGCGTGCACGTGTGCGCACATGTAGGTGTAGTCCATCACAGAACAAGTTCCAGCCCATGTGGAGAAGAGTAGAATTCCCTTCAATCTGACCACTTGGGATAATTACAGCATATTTAAAACAGTTGTTGACTACATCAGTAGGAAGTAAACAATGCATAAACAAGATGCAAGGGCTGATCATCATTATTCACAGGTATCAGAATGAACAAATCCCCCTTCTACTAGTAGACTGGTGTTCTTCATGAACGTCACGACTATTATTCAATGGTAAAGCTAGAGGGGTAACAGAAGAGAGGAAACCAATAGTGAACTTAACAGACTCCATTTGTCACACTCCCTGGAAATTAGAATCAAGTCTGAGTAAGCATCTAGAGCCATTTATAAATGTAGATGAGGAGATGGGCTGAGGCCAGGATAGTGGAACAAAGCCTTGACATAGAGACTCTGAATTATTTAATAGGTTAAATGGTTAGAACTTGGACCCTAATTAAAAATATAAGTGACGGTGACTCGTTTGTACCTCTGGCTGGTGAAGTAGAATAATCAAGTAACACATAGTGGAAGGGTCTGATTTGACATAAACTTATTTTTATTATCTAAAGCCACATTTTTATTTATATAAATAGTAGTTGCTTATCTCATCTGTGTTATTCAGATTTTGGTGACATGAATGAATTACTTTTTAATTCTATATTCCTAAATAAGTGTTTTATTTTTAAAAATAAATTTACGCATTTGATCATAAGTACTTCTGCTTCATTCTTTTACCTCTTCTTTTGTATGTGCATGAACCCTTTCTCACTTGTTTATATAAGGTATTTTCAGATTTATCATTGGGTCCCTCTTTATTATATGCTGATTTTTTAAAATTTAATGGAGATGAATATAATATTCTAAAAGTTGCATCTGACATTAACACAGCAATAAAACAATTCTAATGGTTTTATCTTATTCAGTTAAATGCAGGATTGTAAGGGAATGTAGTGAATTGGAAATGAAAACACATATTTTTTTCATACAATAGTGCATAAATATGTTTGAGTGATTGTAAGTGTAAAAGAGATGTGCATATTAGTGTATGTACAATAGAACCTCTAAATTGACAAAAGAAAAACTGAATTACAAAATAACTTGTTCAAATCAACATAAATAAGCAACAGGAAAAGAGGAAAAATAGGGTAAAGGAAGTATGAGCGAGTATAATATTAAGATTATAAGATGAAAGTATAAATGCATTATGTTTCACATAAATAAAAATCTGCTGGATTCTTCTACTAAAGAGAAAGATCACTTTAAAGAAGACCCTAGGTGTCATCATCAAGGTAGTGGGCTAGAAGTTCCCAACACTCATCTTCTTTCCCCAAAAACAACAAAAGCAATGAATAAACAACTATACACTGACAAAACTAACTTTGGAAAGGCTCTGGATTACAACAAAGAAGCATCAGGAGCCTTTTGGGGCCCAGAAATCCAGGAGGGGCCCATAGAAATGTGTAGAAAGGATTTTATCCTCTCTCAGTGCTGTTCACCACAGTGGCTGCACTGGTTTACATACCCACCAACAGAGCAGGAGGGTTCTCTTTTCCCACATCTTTATTAACATCTGTTACCATTTGTCTTTTGGATAATAACCATCCTAACAGGTGTGAAGGGACATCCCACTGTGGTTCTTCTTTGGCAATTTTGGCAGTGTGGTGCCAAGAAAGATCCCCTTGGAGGGATTTCACCTCCTAGGGGAAAGGAGAATGGGACCACCCCACAAAAACTCATTGCTGCCATGAACATCCACAGTCTTTGCTACTAAGTACTCCCTCTAGTCTTCACCAATGTTGAGTCTGGCTGACAAAATTGCATGGAGTCCCCAGGCTGGAGCTCTTGCTACAGTGAGAACTGTTCCCATGGACCTCGGTTGATGCTGACGCTCCCCTGGCAGATGAGGACTCCTCTGGCCATCTACAGGACCAGAGCTGCCAATGGCATTGTGCCTCCCTCCGTGGACACTAAGTCACACGTTTGACTCCCTATTACTGAGGCCATGCTGATGCTTTGCTATGTCTTCTGGGTCCTGAGTCACAGGGCTTCATTGCTGCCACTCTGCACCCTGAACCCTGGGGCTTCAGTCAGGAGATTGCCCAGCCATCTCCAAGGCCATGCTACTGCTGTGCCATGATCCCTAGGCATGTGCTGATACTGCATCTCATGGCTCTTTGGGGCTGAGTAACCAAAGTCAGTCCCAGAGACCCAGACCCCAGTGCTGTGGGTGATCTGCCTATGCCCACACCTCAGATAAAAACTCCACCACTGAGGGAGTACACCTGTATTCTTGGCTCCAGGCCCCTGGTGATTCTACCCCAGCCCAGAACTCCAGCTCCACTGATGCTTTCTACATGTCTGTACAATGGACCTGGGTTGAAAAGGGATGCCCCAGACTAGAACTTTACCCCATGGGTCTACAGAAGAATTGGAGAACCCAACAGCCTCCCACCGAGGAACACAGTAGCCCTAACCACTACTGTGACAGCAGACACCTCGCAGAGGTGGAACATCCACCCATGGTCTCTGCCAGTGTAGACCTCAGCTGCTACACCTTCTCCGGAACTGTGGGTTGGGGAAGTGGTGGTCATAGGGTAAAAAGTTTCATTTAGGTAAGGCAAGTAAGTTCTTGGGATCTAGTACATGGGCAGGGTGACTAGTTAACAATACTGTATTGTAGGCTGGGAAAAAGTCTTTCAGAGATGAGCAACACAGGAAATACATTCACTATCAGTTGAAGATTTTGAATGATGGTAAACCAATAAATATTGATTAATGAATAAACAGAAATATTTATTACATAAAAAATTAAGCAAACAAAAACATATGTTGAACAACCCCCCAAAATCAGAGGAATGCAACTTAGAATAGTCATACTATATTCATTTATACACATTAGCTTCAACGAAATTTTTTTTTTTTTTTTTTATTTCCAGCATAACAGTATTCATTATTTTTGCACCACACCCCGTGCTCCATGCAATCCGTGTCCTCTATAATATTTTAAAAAATGGTAAAATATTGCTGGTTAATGACATGAATTGTTAAAACATTCTTGGAATATAATCTGTCAGTACATAGTTTAATATTTAAACAGAAATCACTAACATGAAATAATTCAAATATAAGGATGTTTTCTCGTAGTACTATTTGTACCAAATTAAAAAAAAAAAAGGAACAATGTGATACCTATTAGTACGATAATGGTTTTAAAAAACTGTGGTTCATCCATACCATTGAATATAGCCATGAATATATGAAATTCATCTGTAGAAGCTGAAGTAGATTTCCAAGGTGTTCATATTATAGCAAGATGTTGTTGTTATAGTATATGATTGGCTTTTAGTAAAATCTAAAATGATCTTCCCTTATCTTCTACATGTATGTGTGTTTATGAGTTTATGTGCATGTGTGTGTGTTTATATGAACATAAAGGAAGGTGTGAAAATTAATCCTTCAGACATTTTAGCAAAAATTACCTGGGCAGGGAGTAGGGTCGGAGTGGAGCAGGGAGATCAAACCACTCTTACAGTACTGTGTCCCTCCCTAGCCCCCAAAAATGTTGCTTTTGCAAAAGATACACACACACACACACACACACACACACGCACTTCCATGTGTATATTTGGTTAAGTTTATAGATTTGCTTGAGTATAAGTGAGTTTATGCATTGTTTATACTTTACAAGGATGTATGAACACATTGAATGTAAAAATGCTAAGTAATTACAAGGGTGAGACTTTAGGTAATTTTATATTTCTATCTATACATAGACATATAAAATGTATATTTCCATATGTATATACATATTATGTATTTATACAGAGTCACACTTCTTTTACAATGAACATTATCATTTACATTTTAGAAAACTACATATTTTATTGTAGAAAACTTATGGATAATATAACCTTTCTGTCTGATATGTATATCACCCATATCATATTGTATATATACAATATGCAAAGTGTCTTATAGATTGGCACAAGAGCAGGACCCCTAAAAATCTCCATTATCATTACTATTACTTTTATCTTTATATATGTATCTTGTGCTTATTCTAACAGCTCTGTCTGGTCTGGTTTCCACTTCCCCACTCTGATTAATAATACCAGCAATCCTTCTTACTCATTTGAAATGATCATTTCATTTCTGACTCTGCCTTAATTCCTCCTTCTTCACTAAGCTTTTCCTGACTGCCTTATCCCTCATCAGATGCAGGTTGTTGAATCTGAATCCTGTTTCATACAAATGATTACATCTGCAAATATTATTTCTTTATCCAGACTCAAAGCTACTTACAGCACAAACATACTTTATATCTTTGGTTTGCCCATCAACACATCAAAGACACTGCCATCAGGCACATAGCAAAGCATAGCTCACTTGATACTGGTTTAGTGAGGTGATTGAGAGCTAAAGGTTCTTTCTGACATTTAGATAGATAAGATAATAGATAGATGATAGATAGATGACAGATGATAGATAGATGATAGATAGATAGATAGATAGATAGATAGATAAATAGATAGATAGATACTCTATAGAGACAAACCTTGGGGTTTTATGGACATTTGTATTTTGTCAACAAATACCTTCAATGAAAAACGTGACAATTTTTTCAGAATTTACAATTCACACCTTCTAACAAATGCAGTCTTCTACATTGATATATTTGATCACATTAAACCATTTGCAGAGCTTGCTGATCTGAAAATTGATGCAGAGGGGATGATATGGAAATGTTTGAAAAATCATTGATTTTTTTAAAATTTATTTTATTTTATTTTATTTTTTAAAGATTTTATTTGGTAGTGAGAGACACAGCAAGAAAGGGACCACGAGCAGGAGGAATGGGAGAGGGAGAAGCAGGTCCCCCACCAAGCAGGACGGGGCTCTATCCCAGGACCCTGGGATCATGACCTGAGCTGAAGGCAGATGCTTAATGACTGAGCTACCAAGGTGCTCTACATTTTATTTCTAAAGAAAGTTTCTATTCCTTAGCTCAGAGAAAACCTATCCAAACCATTCTGAGGTGTGAGAGCTGAGGTGTTAATGGAAGAGATATGGAAATGATAAGTTGTGGATCAGAATGGTTGGACCACCAGCGTGGTGTTGTTAAAGTCTATCAGGCAAGTTGAAAGGTGCATCTTCATTTTACGCTAGTGCGAGAAAACTGCACAGAACTCACAGAATTCTGCTCTGATAGCGGATGAGAAAGAGATGCAAAGAGGCAGATAATTTAGCCACCCAGTGTAAGGAGCAAGGCCAAGAGATAATTCTTTATCAATCATTACTTTCAGTCAGCTTTTTAATTTAATTTTTACAAAGTCTCTATCCTTGCCTTCATTACTAGGTGGTAATGGTCAATCTCTTTTAGCTCCTATTTTGTTTTATTTATTTATTTGTTTCTTAAAATGGTTTATTTATTCATTTGAGAGAGAGAGAGAGAGAGAGAGCCCATCAGCAGGGGAGCGAGGCAGAGGGGAAAGCAGACCGCTGAGCAGGGAGCCCGATGTGACGCTCCATCTCAGGACCCTGAGATCACAACCTGAGCTGGAGGCAGATGCTTAAACATCTGAGCCACTCAGACATCCCTCCTACTTTGTTTTAAAGGGAAAAAAGAATTTTGTTCTAAAAGATCTTAAAATTCTTTTGAATTTATCATTATTAATTATTAGAATTTTTCTATAAAGTAGCTGTTAAGTTGTTGGCCTAAGTATTTCAGTTGTATTTGCTTAAAGCAGTGATTCTCACGTGGGGGTGATTTTGCCCCTCCGTCCTTCAGAGGACATTTGTAATATTTGTGGAAGACTTTTGTTGTCAGAACTTGGGGGGAGGGGTGCAGGGAGGGGATACTCCTGGCAACTGGTCATCAGAGGCCAAGAATGTGGTTAAATATATTGCAATGCACAGGACAACGGCCCACGATTAATATGTTTCTGGCCCCAGATCCCAATCTTGTCAAGGTTGTAAAATTCTGGTTTAGGTGCATTATTATCTATTGCCTAAGGGTATTAATAGGTGCTTATCTATTGATAAAAGGTGGTGACAGAGTGAAACAAAAAGACAAGAAAGTATCTTTTATGGCAGTCTGGGAGAAGAAGGTATGGGTCTGAATGAATGCATTGCCCACGGGAATGAAGGGACCTTTTTTTACAAAGTGGTATTACGGAGGTTAGAAAAGACCTTTTTTTTTTTTTTTTTTTTTTTTTTTAAAGAGAAAGATAGTGAGTGCACATGAGGAGGTGCGAGGGAAGGGAAGGGACAGAGGGAGAGAGAGAATCTTAAGCGGGCTCCCTGCCCAGCCTAGAGTGGATGCAGATGCCAGGCTCCATCTCACAACCCTGAGATTGTGACCTGAGCCAAACTCACGAGTCCGATACTTCACATACCAAGCCACCCAAGCTCAGTCTTCTAATCAAACTTTCTCCACAATTGGTTTTATTATATTTCAATCTGTAACATTTTGTTATGGGTTGAATAGGGTCACCCCAAATTCTTATGTCAAAGATTTAATCCCTAGGACCTTAGAATGTTCCTTTATCTGGAGACTGGGTCTTTACAGATGTAATCAGGTTAAAGTGAGGTCAATAGGATGGGCCCTAATCCAATATGACTTCCCATTATACAAAAAGGGAAAACTGGATTTGTAGACACACAAAGAGGGAAAATGATGTGAGGTGACACAGAGAAAAGACAGTTATCTACTGGCTAAGAAGAAAAGCCTATAACAGATCCTTCTCTTAGAGCCATCAGTAGATATGAACCCTGTCAACATTTTGATTGTGGAATTCTAGCCTCCAGATCTGTGAGAAAGTAAATTTCTGTGGTAGAAGCCATCCATTTTATAGTACTTTGTTATGGCAGCCTGAGTAGAATACTATTACTATTAAAGCAATCTTTTACCTAAAAATCCTTCCACTTCAGGATTCTTTTGTTATTAATGAGACTATTTTTCAATGAGGAACATGTGTCTTTATCAAGTCATTAATATCTTTGTAGAATGTAATCTACTAGATTGTTTTGAAAAAAATTCGGTAACTGTTCACTAACTAGGAGAGAATGAACGTTTTGCTACTGGGAAAAGAAGGACATTTGGGGGAGTTGTTAAAGGAAGAGATCAGAAACAGGAAGAAGGACGTGGGATGCCAGCAGCAGACAGCCAACAGGAAGAAGGTGGCCCTGGGAGCAGAATGAGGGACAGTGGTCAAAGACAAATATGGACCATTTCAGATACACCTCCCCTTGGGAAGCACTCAGTGAGAAGGGAAAAAGAACATGAACTTTAGAATTCAATTCAAGTTTAAAATCTTGGTTCCGCCACATATTAAATATTTAAGTCTTGGGATGCCTGGGTGGCTCAGTTGGTTAAGACTTTGCCTTTGGCTCAGGTTATGACCCTGGGATCCTGGGATCCAGCCAGCACTGGGCTCCCTCCTCAGCAGGTAGTCAGCTTCTCCCTCTCTCTCTTTCCCTCTCCTCACTTAATGTTCTCTCTCTTGCTTACTCTGTCTCTCTCAAATAAGTGAATAAAATCTTTTAAATAATAAATAAATAAATATGTAAATCTGCATTCAGTTTCTTAACCTTTCTGATTTTCAATGGTTAAATGGCAATGATAGTATTTGGTACAAGGTTGTCCTCTCCAGTAGGCACAGTGGCGAGGGCCCCCAGTACTTTCAGGGGCTAACAAACACATTTTAATTCCTTTTAAAATCAGTCAGAAAAAGAAGCTGAACTTTCAGGTTGAAAAACAATGTTTACATCCATATTAATATATTAGGCTTTCTATCAATATTCTCATAAAGCATAATTTTAAAAAATTATAATTATATAATATGTATATATAATTATATAACTATCATTATATTTTTTTATAATTTTTTTTAATTGTGGAGGAAGGAACCATGGAAGTCATAATGTAGGCCTGATTTGGCAGGGTGGGACTAGGAATCAGAGTTAGATACAATACTATGTCAAGTTCTTAGTACAAACCAGAGGGTAGATTTTACGTCTCCATTCTTCCTAATCTCCACATACTTTATGTGCATTTTGTATCTGCTCTGGATATCATTTGGAGTTTATCACATGCCATGCATCATCCTAAGTAGTTTTACACACAGGGACTCGTTAAATTCTTGTACTACCTCTGTGTCAAGGTACAATGCCATCCCCTTCTCACAGAGGAGAAAACTGAAACACAGAGAATTTTAAGTTTTCCAAGTCCCACCACAAGTGGACTTTGAAGTAGGACATCAAAAGTCCTTAACAGTTAGGTGGTTCCAGCGATACCTGCTGTTTAACCCACTTCCAAAGCTCAGTTGGCATTTTCCCACCAAAAATGTTTTCAGATTCAGATTCAATTTCCAATCTCAAATGTAGGTGCACCTGGTAGATATGGATTACTTCTGCTTAGCTTATTCACAACCACCTTGTTAAAATATTATGGAAAGGCCACAGAACACAACTGCCAAGCATATAGGTTCTGCAGTCATTTTTATTCTGCAGACATACAATCTGGCTCACCATCTGCATTGTCTCACTCTTCTGTGCTGGTTATCCATAACATCACCCAGACTGGCTCCATCACTGTGTGCATTAGCAAGACTGCATTGGACTTAGGGCTTGCTGCACATCTGGATTGTTCTATCACAACATCAACTGTGAGGCCAAACAACAGTATCACAAATCAGACATTACTGCATGTGAAATGGTTTCTGTGCCAAAGAATTCCATTTTTTCCAGATGTGTCATCCAGGCACCTTGAGTACTGAATTTAATTAAGTTATGAGTTTAGAATGTGACTACTAAATTAAAATTGCTTCATCTTGAGCCCAGATTCCACAGCAACAAAGTGTATTAATATCCAATGGCTTATTTCCTTATGGAATAAGCAGTTTTGAATTCAGTTTGGTTTAGATTTAAACCTGACCAAGGTTAGTTGCAAGGACCATGGAGTCACTGTTGCTTAAGAGCTAACAGTTACTGAGTTTATTACATACCAAATTCTGTGATAAGAATTTGAATGGAATTAATCCATATTATTTTCACAGAAAGTTCAAAAAGTAGATAATTAACTCCTTTTTCTTCTTCTTCTTTTTTTTTAAATGACTTTTTCATATGTGGAAACTGAGCCACAGACTGAGATAAGTAATTTTCCAGAGATTAGGCACTTCTACTCCAGCAACATCTGGATTTAAACCCAAGTGGTTAGATCCTACATCCTACACTTTCAAACACTAAAGACCCTATTGTTTAGGTACCTAAGGACCTTCCTTTCTTTCTCTTTCCCCTCTTACGTCTTCTCCTACTTCTTTGCAGAAAATAAATTAAAAAAAAAATCCTGAATATGATATCGTTGAAGAAATAAACATTTTGGAGAAAGAGTGATAATTGACACAAACAAGCAAAAATAAGGCGGGGAGGAAGGGTGGCGGAAGAGAGGGACTTTAATTTTAGATGGGCCCAGATCCATTTTGGAAAGTTAATGTCTAAAATAAATTAGTGACTGATTTTTTTTTTTTTTTTAGGTCAGAAATTAGCTTCAGGAAGCTTCAGGAAAGTTTTCCAACAATCGATCTGTGAAATTCAGGAACATTTAACTTCATCACTTGTTCATTTCTCTTTAAATCGTGACTTAAATGGTTTATGTATGCATATTCCAAATCCAGATAACAATACTATCACTTCCTTTATTTATTTATTTATTTATTTATTTATTTATTTATTTATTCAGTTCTGAACATTCCTCATTTAGGAGAAAATGAAGAACAGGATGACACTATCTGGAGGTGGTTGGCTTAAAATGATCACTTTTAAATTCTCTCTCATGGTTCATCTCCCTTTCTGATTTCTCCCCCTTCAGATCTTCTTCCCTTCTCCTGTAGTCCTCTGTGCTATTGCTTATGTTCCACCTATGAGTGAAAGTATATGATAATTGTTTTTCTCTGCTTGACTTACTTCACTTAACATAGTCTCCTCCAGTTCATCCATGTCAATGCAAATGGTGGGTATCCATCAATTCTGATGGCTGAATAATATTCCATTGTATATATGGACCATATCTTCCTTAGCCGGTCGTCTGTTGAAGGGCATCTCGGCTCCTTCCACAGTTTGGCTATCATGGACATTGCTGCTATGAACACTGGGGTGCATGTGGCCCTTCTATATATTTTAATTTATTTGAAAAATTGTCTCATGCTTGTTTGAGATTACAAGATTGTATCACACCTACAACACACCTGAGCTATGGGTTATTTTTCTTCAGTCTCCCAAACTGCCCTCCTAGAAGGCTAACTAAATACATATCAAAATGGCGTACTTGTGGTAAGCAGAGCATGAATTCTGATAAAAGATAGCAAGTAAATCATAAGAAGGATTGGAGAAATCTATGCTTCCTCTCCTCCAGCCAGCACTTATAATGACAAAAGGCAAGTTTTTTGCTCTGAATCCAAAAGGAAGGAAATTAAGCTTTCAGAAATGCAAATGCTCAATACAGTATAGTTTCTACCTTTTCAGAGTATGATTTTTTTTCTCCCAATGACATGGAAAGCATGATGAATTCCTTCGGCTTAATTCACATAGCATTTGTGAGATTGAACTTGTCAATTTGGATTTATAAAATTTATGAAATTTCCTAACACTCACAGTTGGGCTACTGTGCCAGCATGTTCATGAATTTTTTAAGAAGAAACAATCCTTTGCATTTTTGTTACTTTTCAACATTCATGCTGGCCTGTGTTTATTGCCTAACATACATAATGAAGATTAAAGATAGGAGAGGCCCCAGTTGTATGCTCTGATTAGGAAGTTCATACAGTATTGCAATGCATTAATCTGTGAGGAAAGAAAGGCAAGCCAAGAGATAACTATTAGTTTCTACACAATCTTAAATCAGGAAGAACTCCAGATCTAATTGACCTAAAAGACTGCCTCGTACCATTCATGTAACAAAAGAAGCAAGATTAAAAGTCCATGCAGGATAAAAGCAAATTTCAATACATTGTTAAATTTCCTTCCTAAGAAAATGCATTTTATTTTTTTAATATTAGTTTCATGATAGAGTTTACTGATTAAAAAAAAATACATATTTGATTTTAACAAAAGTACCCCCATCCATGCATAACAAGTCAAAAACATTTGGTATAACCATCTCAAATGCTACTTTCCTTTTTTTTTTTTTTAATACGTTTTCCATTTTTCAAAATTACTATAAACTTTTCAAAGGAAACCACATTTTCACATTGATTAACGGTAGCCACATTTTCCAATTATGTGGGTAATGAGTTCAGGATCAACGACCCAGAAAATGGACAGGAGACTCTACTCCAAACTAATGTTAACAGTATTTTGGTGTTTTGAAAAAGAAAAATAAAAGGCTCCAGATCTAATGATGACAGATCTTTGCTGTTAATTAATCAAATTGCCTCAAAATAGAGTTCAGCAGGTGGAAATAATTACCAGTTAATTGTCTCCTGTTTATTACTCTTTAGAGATATAAATCCAACTACTGTGCATATTTTACAGTATTTACTAAAAAGCTAATAATAAATAAATCAGGAGCACAGATGTTGTTATGGTAACAATATTTGTGTTTGCTTTCTGAGACAATACAAGTAGCACAAAATAACAATTTCCTCTTTGAATGAAAATATCTTTTGGCCAGGTGCACGAATTTGCCTTTAATAAAAATGTTTTGTTTTAATATGTTTGTTTTGAAATGTTTAAGTTGTTGATATGAAACAGAAAAGGATGTTCCAGCAGGAAAAAGATTGTCCCGACAAGAAGACAGTGGGTATCCTTGAAAGTTTTAATCTGATAAGAAATATATATATCTTAGATATATGGTATTATCTTCTGTTTAATTCTAAAAGGCAAAACAAAAACATTATTTAAATTTTTTTTTTTTTTTATTTATTTGAGAGAGAGAGAGCATGAGTGGTGTGGGGAGCAGCAGAGAGAGAGGGAGAAGCAGCCTTCCTGCTAAGAAGGGAGCCCAGCTATGACTCAGGGCTGGATCCCAGGATCCTGAGATCACAACCAGAAGCAAAGGCAGATGCTTAACCACCTGAGCCACTCAGGTGCTCCCAAAACAGTCTTCATATATGCATGTTGATTACATACTTGAGTATTTTGTGTAGGAGATACAAATTCAAACTCTGGAAGTAGTTATCTATGTGATATTGGAGTTCTCACTTTTGAAAGATAGATACATATTTATTTATAGATATGCTTTAGGATAATGGTTCATCAAGTTTTCTTTTTTATGTTATGTATAACCATCAATTATTTCTTTCTCAAATAAATGTAGCATGTGTCATCTCCAATATTTAATAGAATTGTTTAATCTGGCGGGAACAAGTTTATATAACAAATGCTTCAGTTAAACCTCTTGACAAATTCAAGCATACAGAAAAATATGAAATATCATTGGGATGTTGTACTACAAAGAATGGGAATGAAGTGAGAGTTTCATCTTTTCTTCTTGCTTTAACCAAAACATAAAGTGTATGTATGTGTGTGCATGTGAAATGTACAATAGTGGACTATTCTTGTGGTTTTTGTTTCAGAAGAGAGATGTGGAAAGGAGTAAAGAACTGTCCCACAGTTTGTTTGTTTGTTTGTTTGTTTGTTTTTAAGCTGTGAACATTATTTCTTTACTTTTTTTCCAAAGAAACACAAAATCGATTATATACGTCATGGAAACCATTCTCTCTCTGTATTTTCAACATTTATAAATGAGACTGTATGACCTATATAAAATACAAAAGAATGCATCTTAGTAATAATAACCAATATAAAATTGGTAATATAAAATGTCTGTACTTTTATCTAAATTTGTAGCACCAACATGATAAAAGACTGAAATTCTCTTTCTCTGCAGACCAGATCTCTCTTATAACATCAGAGAAAAAAAATAAATTTCAGAGCAAGTTATGCTACATCTTTTAGAGTTTGATCATTTAAAACTTTTTAGATACAACTCACATTTCCTATTTGATATTAAGATAGAAGCTCTATGATCTCGGTATAAATAGAAAAATCTAGACATAAGTGCTGATTATATCCTGATCATTTGGGTACATTTAATAGGGACCTTTAGCCTCTCTAAGTTGATTTTTATATCCCTGATAGTACCGTGCTGAGTTCTTTTTTTTTTTTTTTTAAGATTTTATTTATTTATTTGAGAGAGAGACAGTGAGAGAGAGCATGAGTGAGGAGAAAGTCAGAGAGAGAAGCAGACTTTCTGTGGAGCTGGGAGCCTGATGCAGGACTTGATCCCACGACTCCGGGATCATGACCTGAGCCGAAGGCAGTCGTCCAACCAACTGAGCCACCCAGGCGTCCCACCATGCCAAGTTCTTATCCCAGGTCACTTCAAAGGGTTTTAATGAAGCTCCCTCAGTAAATTACTCTATGTCTTTATCTGTGTCGTATAGAAATACATGAATGTGTATATAAACATATATATGTCTGTTGTTTGACTACATAGCTTATATAATTTTAAGGTCATATTATTACTGCGAGTATATTCTGTATCATTAAAATATAGTGGAATTTATTCTTGTCCATCCAGAACTTTCTCACTTATTTAAATGAAACAGTGTCAATTCTTGTAGGGTTAAGCTATTTTCCTCTTTGATTTTCCATTATTAGTATTAGTGTGGAAGTTTTACACAAATGTTAATGAAAACAGCTGATCCATACTGTCAGTGCATCTTTTGCTTGCAATACAGTTAACCAAACTGAGATTTCTTATAGAGTACTTTTAATTCCTTATAATTAATTTTTATTTATATCAAAGAAAATTATATATCTGATATAAAGTAAAATTAAATAGCACTATTAGTCCTACAGTAAAATATACAGCTGCTCAATTCTCCCTGTTGTCCAAATTCAGGTCTCAGAAAATGACTTCCAGGGCTCTTTGATATGTTTTTCTAATCCTCACCTCTGTGTCATTAAACAGATGTCTATACTATTTCTTTTTTTTTCCTTTTTATTAAGTTTAATTAGCCAATGTATAGTACATCATTAGTTTTTGATGTAGTGCTCAATAATTCATTAGTTGCATGTAACACCCAGTGCTCATCACATCACATGCCCGCCTTAATACCTATCACCTGGTTACCCCATACACACTGCTATTTCTTGATTTGTCAAGTTTGGAGGTTATTTGTTGACTTCCTTTTTGGCAGTTGATAGCTCAGCTTTCTTACACTTGCTCCATCAAGTTCTGCTTCCCTTTTCCATATTCTCTCATTTTCTCTATTTCCTGCTTAGTTAAATCAAGAGTCAGTGATTATATTATTTTTAGGTCAATAATCAGTTTTTTCTGTATCCTTGAACACAACTCCAGATATTTCTATCTCTGAAATTTCTCTCTCCCTCCTGCCCTCCCTTTTAGGGAGTGATCTCCCTCCTTAGGACGTTATTCTGCTCCAAGCTAGCCTCACTATTCAGTTGCTGGCTGCCGGTCCAAGTGCACAAGTGTTTATCTGGCTGTTTTAATCAGCAGTCCCTGTGTTGTGTTACATTATATTTCCTGGACAACTTATCTTTTTGTTTCTTGGTTTGAGTTCACATTTCAGAATTAGAAACTCTAGTAGCTTTCTAAGAAAAGACACATCACTGGGGTAAAACTTAAAAATAAAGTTCTAAAACACTTTTTTTTTAAGGTTTTATTTATTTTGACAGAGAGAGCACAAGCAGGGGGAGAGGGGCAGAGGTAGAAGGAGAGGGAGAAACAGTCTCCTAGCTAAGCAGGGAACCCCAGGTGGGGCTCAATCCCAGGAACCTGGGATCATGACCCGAGACAAAAGCAGACCTTTACCGACTGAGCCATCCAGGGGCCCCTGTAACATACTTTATTCATAGTTTAGCTAGGTATGTTGTCTCTTCCCTGAATTTTAAAGAAATTCAATCTGCTATCTTCTGGCTTCCAGTCTTGTTCTTGAGAAGTTGGATGCCATTATGAATTGCATCAGTTTTTATGATTCCTAATTCCTCACAACTTTATATAACCAAGTCCTGCCCTGCTTAGAGAGAATTATACAAACTTGCGATGTCCCACATTGTCCTTAGGATCCTATAATCCAAAGGCAAAGATTTGCAACTGAAATTTAGATATTTTTGGGCGCCTGGGTGGCTCAGCGGGTTAAGCCGCTGCCTTCGGCTCAGGTCATGATCTCAGGGTCCTGGGATCGAGTCCCATATCGGGCTCTCTGCTCAGCAGGGAGCCTGCTTCCCTCTCTCTCTCTCTCTGCCTGCCTCTCTCTCTGTGAAATTTAGATATTTTTAATACTTTTTATTTACCTCATCCCATATAATTAGATATTTATCTCTCATATTATATTGATATTTAATTTAATTTCAAATATAACTTTTATTTTTGTTCTGTTCATAAAGAGATAGTTATGAAGCTTTAAAGTATCTCTGAAATACCTTCTCTTCCATGGAGTCTTCCTGTAACAACAACTGATTCCCAACTGAACTTATTGCCACTTTGTGGATTATAACATGTATATTACAATATTGACTTATTCAATGCGTGTAGTTTAATCATTTCTGTAAGTTCAGAGAGTTGCCCAGCAACACTACAATCCAGTTTTGGAACAATTTTATCACTCCAAAAGGAATCATTAGCACCCACTCCTTATTTCTACCTCTGACTTGAGGCAACTACCCATGTACTTTCTCTATATACATTTGCCTTTTCTGAACATTTTATATAAATTGATTCATATAGCAAGTGGTCTCTTATGACTGATTTATTTCAGCTATAGATGGGCAGGAGTCTCCTCATGTAGAAGCATGCATCATTCTCTGTCCTTTTAATTACTGAATAGTATTCTGTTGTATGGATACAGCATTGAGTGTATACATTCACTAACTGATGGACATTTGGGTTGTTTCCACATTTCTTTTGCTAATATGAATGTGACTATAAACATCACATACAAGTCTTTGTGTTAACATAGGCTTTCATTTATTTTCTAAACACCGGTGAATCCCAACTTTGTATATCCCTTTTCTGGGTCGTGTCATATTACATTTTAGTATCATTATTTTGGGGTCTATCTCTACCTATGCCAATCTTTAAAATATGGATGTTCTCCAATGCCCTTTTCTTACCATTTTTAATATATTGTGTCCTTTGATCAGTTTACCCATAATCAAAGTATAATTATAATTTATACTGGAGTGGCTTAAGTATCTTCATTCTCAACCTCCTGTGTAGCCCAGTTTTGGGAAATACTTGCTAGAATATTAACTAAAACCAAACATGTCAAGTAATAGAATATTTATATTGTGTTGTTAAAGGCTCTCTGCAATCATGATTTTAAAAAAGTATTGTCATCTTTAGTGAGTAAATGATACTCATATTTGGTCTATTATGAGACGTTTAAAATAGTTTCTTTAAAAATATTCTTTCAAATCATTTACATTTGATATCTCCTTTTTTCATCTTACACTGTCATTAAGAGAGGATTTCCCTGAACCAAAAATAATAAAGAAACATTTACTTAGACCATATCTTATGTGGTAAATGAATAACTATTTGATACAGAGGGGTGTTTCTTGTTATTGATTCTTTTATTGTTATTGATTCCTTTTTTAACTAATGTTTGTGCTCACAATGATTTTTGAAAGTGGTAACAGTTTTTAACTTTGTGCTTGTTCTTGTATGTTTCTTTATATAAAGGGTAAAAATTATTTTTAATGCCAATTGTGTACAAATTTGGTGTTGGTGGAGTTGGCAGAAACATCCATTATCTAAAAATATAAGGTACCTGGGTGAGGTATTAGAAAAGTTGTAATTTCAACTTTTGGTTCCCACTTGCAATTTATAATTTCAACAGTTTCAGTGGAAATTACAGCTTGAAGCCTCATAATGCATTTTATTTTCTATTCTTAAAACTTGAGGGAGTAGGGGAGAGGTAAATTGATGGCAAGGAAACTTCAGTAGTTAGATTAATTCCAGAGCATATTATATATTCTCTAGAAAGAATCCCTGACTTCTTTATATGTGCATGTGTGTATGTATACTATATACAGTATATTTTATATATATATATATGTATATTATATATGCAGTAAATTTCTAACAATTGGGAGAGCTCGGTGAAGAGAATTGTTTGCACTGCTCCTTCAACTTTTCTTTAACATTGACATATTTAAAAAAAAAATGGTCAATCTATACTGAGCATTCTGTATGCTATGAGAGAAATAGAGTACCTATGACGATTACACACAACCACAAAGAATGTTGGGAGGAGACTGTCAGGTACTAAACGTACTTCATCACGTGGAATCTCCCTACTGGTCATCCAGGGACATCGACTCAGCTTGTAAATGTCTACAGCCTCAGATTCTAAAAGGTTGCTTGCTGTGCTGGGGCCTAGGGTTTGTTCTTCCACTGTGGTGTATATAAATACATTTACTAGCCCTGCATTGATCTGTACTGCAGAGGGGTCACTTGGAGCCCCAAGAAGCAGGTAGAGTGCCAATCTATACACGAAAAAAATCCTGCTACTATTCCTCTCTTCTTTTATAAAGCTATTATTTATCCCTCCAAAGGTTCAAAAGCTTCACCTGAGCAAAAGGGGAACTCTTTAAGGGTCATATAAATAACCCCTTAGTTAAGTCATACCTAATTTTTATAGAGATCCTAGATATGTTTTTAAAAGCTGTATCATTAAATCCAGGCATTTATATGTGTAGATATAGGGATATATATATAATTTCATATATATATATATATACATATATATATGTTATATGGGTATATATAAATTCCATAAATATCTCATGTATGGATATATAGTTTATATACAATTTATATTCATCCATCTACATATATTTTTTTCATTTCCTCTTTAAATTTTAACAACCACAAAAACTCCAGAAACCACCTACCCCTGAATATCACAGGAGGCCACCTTCCTAGTAGGAGGGGTGGGGTGGAAAGGATTTTCTCCATCTGAAATATATCTTCTGAAATATATTCAAACCACACCATGAGATGCTAGAGCTACATCAACAACTATCTGAAGACCAGAGTGGTCTGTGCTTTATTTGTCTGGGGTCTACTAATCCCCCAAAGGGCAACATGAGTACAACAAATATAAGAAAACAGGCATATTTGGATTAAGAACAGAAAAACTGAGACCTGGAAAAATGTCTAGTAGTTCAGTGGTAACTCTAAATGATGGTGGTTAGGCTGCTACAGTGTCATGGGCATCTGGGGCCAGGGACAAAAAAAACAAGAGGATACAGAATGTGGAAGATGAATAGGCATTAAAAATAAGCTTTGGATGATTCAGATATTTTGGCTAAGTTGATCTTCAATAGTAAATTAGAAAAGGTCAGCAATACCCCTAGGAATAGTTCTTATCAGTGAGGCAATTTAAAATAAGTATGAAAGAAGCAGGTCAGGGCTTCTTTTTCAGAGAAGACCACAGTAGAGACACATACCTAAGAACAAAGAGTTTTGAAGTGTTTTGTGACTTGAATCTTGAAAATTTCTAAATAGCTATAAGTTGGGTTTCTGCCTTTCCTCCTTATTTTTTCTTCTTCCTTATATCTGGTATCCCACCTTTATTTTTCCCCTACCCTGCCATATTTCTCCCTATGATGACATAATGAATTATAATGTTGGGAGGGTACTCCAGTTTTTTTTAAACAAACATGAAATTTATTAGTAATACTTACATACCCAGATTAGGGATATGCCAGGCATAAAGAGAGGTCAAAAATTATTTAAAAAATTTATAAATAAATAAATAAATAGATAAAGATTTAGTAGATTTCCTTGGATGAATATTTCTCCATGTAGGCAATTTGGGGTTTAAGTGATTGTTTTAAAATAATCTTCACTATTTAAATCACTATTTTCGTTGAGTAGAGGGTCTACCAAGTTCCTTACTCAGAAGTCTAACTTCCTGAATGTGTTTTTGTTTGTTTGTTTGTTTAAGAGTGTTGACAAAGAGACTTAAGGTCTAGCCATCATCTCCATTGTTCTCCCAACTACATCCCTCACATGTACCAACACCACCATCTCTGTGTAATCAGCCATGCAGATTACCTCCATGGCCCACCCGGAAACTGAATCTTTACTCTACACATAGCATTCAATCTGTTCACTTATGATCCACTGGAGTCTGTCTCCTTCACTTTGTCTTACCTGTTGTATACTTCAACAAATCCAACCACAGCTATGTGCATTGCACAACCTCCACTATTTTCTTGATTAGCTTTTGACTGAGGAGTAACAGTGAAAATCATTATATTAAACATCCCAAGCGTATAAGCTCTTCATACAAGTTTACCACTTTTCCCAGTTTAAACTAAAAAAAAAAAAAAAAAAAAAAAAAGTGGGGGAGTGGAGAGAGAGAAAAGAATGACTATTCAAAGCCTTCAAGTTTCTCTATCTGTCTATTTTCCTTCTGTTCTTAAATGGCCAATGTAGTCTGAATTTAAAATAAACCTTTCATGTATTTTTTTCTTCTCTTCTGTCAGCTATTTAAAGGTTAATGGTATATTTTATTCTCTTCAGGCCATCAATAATACTCACTTTCTACAAATTCCTCCAGGTACATCTCTCTTTGTCTACTTTCCTTCCAGCTGCCTTTCAGTATATGTCCATGTCTTTACAAGATGCTGAGTAGATTGAATAATTTAATCCATAGACTTTTGCCCTATAATTTAAAAAATCTATTTCTTTTTTTAAGTTTTTTGGCATTTCAGGAGTATGATTCTTTCTACACTTTCTTGTGGCTAATGTACAATTAACAGTACTATGATATACATTAAGCTGATTGTTAATTTTAATAGAATATCTAAGTAGGACACATGGGGAAAAACAATAGAAAGCAATGTTGTGTTATGTCTCAGAAATCATTTGCCTTCTAATCCTTGGAAACTCTGTATAAGAAAAATCAGGAGCGCCTGGGTGGCTCAGTGGGTTAAGCCGCTGCCTTTGGCTCAGGTCATGGTCTCGGGGTCCTGGGATCGAGTCCCGCATTAGGCTCTCTGCTCAGCAGGGGGTCTGCTTCCCTCTCTCTCTCTCTCTCTCTCTGCCTGCCTCTCCATCTACTTGTGATCTCTCTCTGTCAAATAAATAAATAAAATCTTTAAAAAAAAAAAAAAAAGAAAAATCAGTATATTGTCATTAAGAGGTCTGTCCTCTAGTCCCAGAAAAGCGTACTTCAAACTAATTAACATTTTTTTTTAAAGATTCTTACATGTATTTCATCTAGTTTTCTGGCTTTGGGTGTTACTTAATGTCATTAAGCTTATATTTCCATATCTACAAGGTAAAAGGTCTGGACACCATGATTTCTAAAGATCCCTTCCATACTAAAATTCTCTCCTGTCAGTACCCTAGAAAGTCTCCAATTATGGTTGACCGTAATTGACTTGCTGATGTCAGAACCTGGCTTGGTTGATAATGGGATGTTTGTCAGTGCCAAGTCCCATCCCTGTGGTTGAGTGTCCTCAGGGCAGGCCATATTTAGAGGCTTTCTGTATGACTTGCTCATAGATGGCTATTCCATCCCTTAGGAAAGGCAGGATTCCATTGTCCACAACTCCCTCTTAATATGTAATCCAAATTCATGCTTCAAGAATTCCAGAAAAGTGAAATTAAGTTCAGATCAGGCACAGTCTATACTATTCAAAGAGAGCTTTAAAAATGTACTTTCAAACACTTAATATACCACAATAGTTTATCTTACCCTACCCCCTACTTCCACCACACAACCTTTTCAATATGTCCAAGGTGGTATTACCCAGTTTGAAATTGGGAGTAAAGGGGGTGGTCGAGGAGCCTGGAGCCAAAAGCAACACTGAAATTAATAAGAAATCCCAATTTGTCAAGTCAATGTAACCATTTGCCAAGCAATGTTTTAAATGATTTAAATATCCCAGTGTGTATTATAGACCAGTTCTCAAGTTATGTTAACCTACACACTGATAAGTTATGTGGATTTTCATGTACTAATTTCAAACTCCCTAAGAAAGAACTAAAGAATATCTGTATCTTTTCATTCTTTACAAGGAAGCTATAGAATTATTTTCCGGACAACGCACATGATTTGGTAACCACATCAAGCTAAACGTATCTACTATATTAGTCTCCCTATCAGGTTACACTGAAAATGTTCTCCTTATAACACTCAATAAACAGTCTCATATGTGCACCATAAACCTTTGTTATATGTGCCAGGCTGAGAAAGAGCAGAAGAGCTCTGTGGAAGGTCTTTCAGTCCCAGGTTATTTGCTCACAGTTCAGTCGGAGGATGAACAACATTGTTCAGGAGGGGGATTAATGAATTAAACAATGTTATTTGCCCAGGAGACTCATAGTGCTATATGCCAGTTTGAGCTACAAGGTGAAAGACCAGAAATTACAACTGGCAGCCTCATTTGAGTAGGTAATGAGTGAACTGTGTATGGTTCATTACTCATTGTGATAGATATTGGCTATAATATGTAAGCTGCTTTATTAGGTGTCAATCTTATGGGACTTAGGGACATTTTCCAAGATAGGACTTCTATTTTGACTTGCCCTGTGCTTATTCAGGAATAGTAGGACAACCATTTAGCTTTGGAATGAGATCTCTGCTGAAGGCATGAAGGAATTACCTAGAAGTTAAGATCTACTTGACCAATTTGGCACACCATCTAGGGATATGGTGATACATGCTGACTCCTCAAGCTGGGTCATAAGATATAAGTGGAGAAATGACATACAAAGTTTGTCTTAGAATAATAATATATGAGATACATTTTGATTTTAGTAAAATTATAAATAGTCGAGGACATGGTCTGCCTCCATTAACAAGTATTTTTATGTTTATATTTTGGAGGGGAGAGAAGAGGGAGAGAGAGAAAATCTTAAGCAGACTCCATGCCTAGCACAAACCCCAATGTGGGACTTGATCTCACAACCCTGAGATCATTACCTGAACTGAAACTGAGTTGGACTCTTAACTGACTGAACCACCCAGGTACCCCTCAACAAAAATTTTTAAGCACCATTTTCTGCCAGGATATAATCATATATAATAATTTATACATACATACATATATATATATATCCTAACATGATATAAAGAGAAATACATATGTACTTACATATACAGACACACATATAGTGTGTGTATATATATATATACACTCTCTACATATACATTCCCTATATATATATTTGTACATATATATACACATTTGTATGTTATATATATTTGTACATGTGTACATTATATGATTGTTTATATAAAATACATATGTAATATTATGTATTTATATATACAAGCATATTTACTGTGTATACCGTGTGTGTGTGTGTATACACTCTTTCTCTCTCTCTATATATATATGTGGAGAGAGAAAGAAAGAAGAAAGAGAATCGGTTCACTTCTGGAGGCAAAATAATAACTTTTAGGAGTATAAAACTGGAATGAACATTGAAAAGGATAGCATGGAGAAAACATTCATATGCAGAGAAAATTCAGATAAAAGCTGTAGTGAGAAAAATAAACTAAGCATGGCTTGTCAGTGGAAGAGAAGAAATGCCTCAAGCTAGGGGAGAAAGTGATAACCTAAAACATGTTATTGAGTTTTCCAGCCTCCTAGAAGGATAGAATTCCTCTGAAAATTCTCTCAAGTCTATCAACCACCCAATAAAAAAAAACCTTGATTAAATTTTTATTTTTCACCTTAGAATGAAGAAACTTTAGAATTGGTAAGTGTCCCTGAGGCATCCTGCAGTATCTGCAAGGTCAGAAATCAATTAATTTATCCAACTGTTTTGTTAGTATAGTCATAGGGAATTCAAGCCTAAAATTATATTTCTGTTGTTTATATCTTAAGGTAACTATATTTACACAAAGAAAGTGACAAATGTCACATTGAGATAATATAGAGTAAAAGTCCAGAAAAAAGCATGCAGGACATGGCAACTGAATCAGATGTCTACAACCTATAAGGCATTGTAGTAGAGCACATACCATCCTAAGCAAGAAGATTTGAGGACTTTAATAAAAGTATGAAAATAATAGTTACAGCAATGGAAATGGAAGTATAGCAACCAGGCTAAGAGATGATCAAGGATTGGGAGATTCCCTACCTGAGATTTGGTCATCCACAATTATTGGATATTTTCAGCAATGGAGAATTAATTGGGATAACTCTAGCTAGCAATTGTTTCTTCTAGTATTAAGCAGGATTCTCCCTCCATAAAATATAACCATGAGTCTTTACAATGGTTTTTGGAATTATAGTGAATAAATAAATCCCTTTTTCAAAAATAAATAGTTTTGTTGTATGATTTTGTTGTGTGATTCAACCGTGAAATCAGTGAATTCCCCTTCCATTCTGTTCCTCAATTTATTACTTCTCTCTCCTCCAATATAAATGATCTCTCACACTCTATCAGACATTCATGTATCCCATATCTTCCTGATTTCTGAGTTCATCTTTCTCTACACAGAAGAGGATTTGACTTCATCAGTTACATTTGTAATGAATCTCAGTTCAGTTGAACAAGGATTTTAAGGCAATAATAATCCATGTCTCTGTCTTCTTCAAACGTTTTAGCTTTTTGTCTCTTGAGGAGTCAACACAATGAGAAGCTCTCTTTAAAGTGTTTCTCCATTTTGTGAATTTAACTATCTCCAAGAGTGGAAGACTAGCACAAAGTAGGCATGTATGTTCCAAAACCAGAAACCTTCAACACTGAGGTTCTTTGTCAAAGTAGGCTGACAGCTAAAATAACCAAAGTCTTAATAGCGTAAGGGGTTGGGGCAGGGGGACAGGGGAAAAAACAACAACAACAACAACAACCTTTTTAAGTCTGAAGAACAAAAATGCTTGTTTCTCATTCAGGTCACAACTGTAATACAATTGTTCAGGGATCCAAGATTCCAGTGGGTTGTTCAGGAGACCATATTTTTCATCACTTCCCCTATCAGCTTCTGGATCTTTACACTTCTTTGCAATTTCCTCTGTATCTAGACTGGAAACAGTTTTTCTGAATGTCACTCATCATTTTTATCCACATTGCCAAGAACTCAGTAACATATCTTCACTTCCCCAGAAAAGAGAAATCAGGAAATAATTTGGCTGTGTGTCTAGCAAAAACAGAAATGAGTATGCAGTCTCTTCTATGTAGGTGTAAAATCTGGTGTATTTAGATAAGGCTGGGAAGAAAAAAGGGGTGGAAGCAAATAAAGACCATATAATGGGGCTTTTGATCCAGAACCAATGATTCATAGTTAAGAGTTCATTCATGCTATATATATTATTATGATATTGATGAAATTAAAGAAGAAATGAGACTGACATTCCTGACATATAGACAGAGAAGATGTCTTGTTTTGAACTGCTTTCCCCACATCCGTGATTGTTCTGGTCCATAGTAGGAGATCACAAAAAGTCATTAAGTGAATTGACATTTAGTGCAGAGCTAACAAAATTAAAATAAAGGCCTGTGTGGACTGGCTATGACAAAGTAATGTTATTTGACATTTATGTGTATTACTTACCTTTATGTCTAATTAATATATAGGCAATAAAGATGAAGAGTTTGATTACATACTACACAAATTAAGATACTATAAAATTTATTTTATTTCAAAAGTAAACCCTATAAAAATGTACTCCATCTTTCTGGTTTGATCATTTATAAAGTCCTCTGGATTGGAGAGTGTAGTGGACAAAACATAGCAAAGTCAGCAGAGATTTAATTAAGTTTACTAGTCAGAATATATTTTGGACCTGATTGTTTCATATTTACCACTCACAGAACAATATTCTGTGAAAAGAAGAAGGAAAAAAATGACAAATTTAGATGTTTACATTTTGCCGTGGTGCTTCTACTTAGATGTTCTGTACATATGATCAGTACTTGATGTCAGTGTACTCCTACGAAAATGGGCACAATCTAGTTTCCATAGCATAAATATGCTTTTAAAGGAGTGAGGTCTTCCTATAGGAAAATATTCTGGAATGTTACCAGCTTCATATATTTCTATATCTGAAAATACAATATTTTTTATTCTAGCTAAATCAAATAGTGTGAGTACTGGCTTTAATTTTCTTCTTTAAGACAGTTATCATAATGCTATCGGGGAATAAGGTAAGAGAACTAAGAAATTTGCAAGGGCTAAGAAGTTTAAATTATACAATAGTATACATGTGTCAAAGATCATATTCTGTATATATGCAAAATATTCTTTATCACAAAATAATCATATGTAAGGGCAAAGTGCTATGTTTTGCATGTATTCAGATGCATATACTTATTAGTTTGAACAATGTTAAGATTAATCATACTTGACTGTTTTTTAATGTATAAAAATGATAATTTCATATGGTTGAATCCAAGATACACACACATACCCCTTCACACACACCCATTTTATTCTCTCACAACATTATCTTTTCATCAACAGTGGCCCAGCCAGATGGATTCATTCAACTCAAATTAGTGGTAAAGAAAGACAGACTCTTAAATTGCATTATTTTATGCTGACAGAACTCTTTTGAAGAACATTTTTCCACTGAGCTTGTGTGAGGAACAAATCCTGTGTCCATAAGTTATTTCTGACTTGTTATGTGTTTTTGGATTTCTTTACCACACTTTCTGTGTCTAAGTGACTCAGAAATACCACTAATGATGCAGTAAATTTATCCAAAAATTTTCATAATAACCACTATTTGTTTGGAGATTTGTGACAGATTTTCGGGAGAAAAATCCTTTGCAGTTGTTAAGGAATGCCACAATCTTTCCCAGTAATTTCAGAGACCTTTTAGACATACCTCTTAGTTAAATTGTAAGGTAGGAAAAAGTGGAAAAGTAAGTCTCAGCTATCAGAGGAAATGTTTTCATATTTGAATATACTGATTAACTGCTTTGAAGAAAACATTTCCGTGAAATTTCCATAACAAAATGTCACACAAGATTTCTAGGACTGTTAGAAGGTATCAGTTTTAAAAAAAGATGTTAGTTATGGACTGTTTGTCATATGTTGAAGCCCTAATCCCCACCTTGATGGTATGTGGAGGTGTGGCCCTTGAGAAGTAATTAGGTCATAGGGGTGGAACATTCATGAATGGAATTAGTCTAAGAAGAGACATGGGAGAGATCATCTTTCTTTTGCAGGTGAGGATATAGCAAGAAGACAGTCAACATGCAAACAAGGAAAGGAGTTCTTGCCAGACACCAGATGCGCTAGAGTCTTGAATTTAGACTTTCCATCCTCCAGAACTGTGAGAAATGATGTTTATTTAAGCTATCTAGTCTATGATTTTCTGTTATAGCAGCCCAAACTAGGCAATAGCTCTTCAACTTTCATTTGCCCTCAGCTACTTAAAGAGCACCGTCACCACTAAGACATAATTTGTACAAGAATCATTCAATGAAATCATGGAAGATAGTTGACTGGTCCCCTTCCTCAGGACTGTTAGTGTCACATTCATTAGATTCAATTTTTTTTTGTTCAATCTGGGAAGATACACAGTGAAAAATGCATTCCACCAAATGAACAAACAGAAAACCCAACATTAAGAATCATGAAGTCTGGGACGCCTGGGTGGCTCAGTTGGTTGAGCAGCTGCCTTTGGCTCGGGTCATGGTCCCGGCGTCCTGGGATCGAGTCCCGCATCGGGCTCCTTGCTCGGCGGGGAGCCTGCTCCTCCCTCTGCCTCTGTCTGCCTGTGCTCGCTCTCTCCCCCTCTCTCCCACTTAAATAAATAAAATCTTTAAAAAAAAAAAAAAAGAATCATGAAGTCTTAATGCTTCCCTTTTTAAAAAATTTTCTTTTCTAAATACTTTTACTGAGAATTTTCCCTACTATATAAATCGGTAAAATTTTGGATGTAGTTGTCTATACATATTACTAACCCACTGTGATTGCAGTCAATAGCTCTAATTCTTGTGACCATTTTGAAGTTCCTCATCTGACATGGTCCATTCTTACACCTGAATCTCAGAGTAGATGTACATCTAAGCAGAAACTTGAAAAACTGACCATTCCATAGCATTTATGCACCAATTCCTACTCTGTGTTCCAAGCCTTTAAACATCCCTTTTATGCATACTGAACTTTATGATTCCTTTCTCCCTCTGTGTTTTTCAGCCAACATGCCAACTTGATTAAACTAAATGTCTGTCTTCGTTGTGCCTGCACTCAAGTAATGAAGATATATGGGTCACAATTTATTATAGAACTTTGTTTTTAAATTGTATCTAAAAGGTTGCCTGGGTGGCTCAGTGGGTTAAAGCCTCTGCCTTTGGCTTGGGTCATGATCCTAGGGTCCTGGGATCAAGCCCCGAGAGAGCCTGCTTCCCCGCCCCCCTTCTCTCTATCTGCCTCTCTGCCTACTTGTGATCTGCCTGTCAAATAAATAAATAAAATCTTAAAAAAAAAATAAATTGTATCTACAAATCTCAAGTGGGTCTTCAACAATGTCAAGCAATCCTACTAAGATTTTCTGATCAAATGGCTTTCTCATACATTGAGACAATTATTTTACATTTTCCTTTATAGCAACTTCTCAAAATTTCAACAATTTATTTCATTATTGACAAATCAGAAGGAGCAGAAGAAAAATATCTCATATCCCTGCCACCAATTTCACTACCATGTAATTATCTGACCTGGCATAGATTGATGTTTCATTTATCACTATAGACAAATAGTTCTATTAGAAATTATACTGCATTTAAGATTCATATCCCATTTTTTCCTTGTCTACTCCAAGAATTGACTATTAAAAGGATCTTCTTTTCCTATTGCACCTAAATTTTGCTCTTGCTAAAAGATCATTCTCTCCAGATTAAAATATCTTTAAGCAAACAAATAATATCTGCCTAGTGTCTCCATGTTTTCTCCAGTGCTTCTGTATGTCTCTATTCTTCTTTAGAGAAGTTACTGTGAGAATTGTCTTTAGCCAGTATTTCTGCTTTCTTTCCTTCCATTTGGTCTTTAAACACAGCAATTATGTCTCTGCATTAAAATTGCTCTTGTCAATGTGAACATCACCTTCTATGTTGCCAAATCCAATGATCAATTTCAGCTTGAAATTATAGTCTTAGTTTTGGTCAAAACAAAATTTATTTTCACAGTTTTTAACCAATAGAACCAGACAAAATGAAAGTGACATGGAATTTTAATTTTAAATGCAGTTTAAACAAATGTGCTGTGGTTGTCAAAATTTCCCTGGAAATCTTTCATTTCATTGTTGAACTAGTGATAGATCTCTTGTATGAAACTAGTTCATTAGAGGACTTTATCTTTAGTGGGTGCTAAATGCAAATTTTCAGCTAGGATGGATCTTCAGGAAAAAAAGGATTTTTCTCCATGGATTGCTCCTTATCTACTTATTGATACATAAGAAGACCTCTAGGATATCTAAACATGGTGAAGGGATTGTTAATCACATATAAATAATTCCATGAGAATGTTACTTGTTATTTTATACCCAAGGAAATATTTACGCTTGTATATCATTTCTGAGTCAAATATTTTACATTGATAAGAAGGAATCTTTAAGGTACTTACAACTAAATTCATCAGGACCTGAACAAAGTAATAAGAAAGCTTGGAGTCACAGAATTTTCATTCTACTTCTAAAAACTCAAGGTTTGAAAAATAGAGCTAATAAAGTCAGTATGTAATAAGTTGTTTGTCTAAACTTTAAATGAATACATATTGGGATTTAATTATTACCAATTTAGATCCTACTTTTCAATCGTTACTTAAAATTATTTTGCTTAGGATTTCCTTTATTTACTCACTCTAGGAATTATGCTGAGTTTTTATCACTTAAGTTTTGTGAGCTGTCATATTTAAAAAGAAAATTTAAACGCATAAAAACAAGAAATAATATAATAAACAAGCTATATTGCCACCACATAGTTAAAATCATGCTAACATTTTACTATCATTATTTTAAGACAGTTTTAAAAAAATAATTACTTGTACATAAAATTTAAATATTTTGGCCCTCAACCAGTGTAGTCATATGCTCACTATATTTAGTACTTTAAAAAGAACATTTAAGAATTTACATAAAACATTTCACTATATATATATATATATATATATATATATATATATATATATATATTCTGCTACTCAACTCTTTTACTGAAAACTATTCTCTCAGTTTTTGTCATGTGATTACATCCAGTCCTTTGGTACCATTGCATTATATAAAACTGGGCAGTCCTTCTATTGGAATTTACCTCATTTCAGTGTTTCAGTATCTCAGTGTCCCATTAATCTTAGATACCACAAATTGGTCTCTAGAGGAGTTATCCTAAATAAGGTAAAAACTTTAAACAATAAAAAAATTGAAATAAAATGATAGAGGAAGCCATAGTAGGTAAATATGAACCAAAAAGAACAGTAAAATAGCAGTTTTAAAATCTGTTCAAATAAAATTTGAGGAAAAATGGTATCACATGAGAAAGAGAACGGTAATATATAATGGTAAAAAAAATCAGAGAAGATACATCCATCATAAACAGATATACAACTAATAATAAATTTCTACAATATATCATAAAGAGAGAATATATGTCATCAGTTTTAATCAGTCAGGTTGACAAATAGAAGCGGAAATATTGAAGATCTGAAAAATAGCACTAATAAACCCAAGCTACTGAGTACACAGATACAGAAATACTCTTTTTGAGAACACATGAATTATTAAGGAAACTAGAATATGTTCAAGGTGTCAAAGTAAGCCTCAATGAAGACTAAAGAATCAACTCCATTGAAATGATATATGCTGACGATATTGGGAAAAAAAAAAGAAATGGAATCAGAATGGGAAGAATAGCTTCCATCTTTTTTATACACAAGAAAATCGTATTACCCATTTTAAATAAAATGTGGTATTAAATATATTCAAAGGCATAAATAAGAGACATTGAGAATTAAATTAAATCTTACACACCATAATTTATTAAACACAGTTAAGCTAGTATTTAGAGGAACTTAAGGGTTTAGATATATTTATTAAGAAATAGAAAAGGTTAAAAATAAGCTTAACATTTTGAGTTGGGAGCAAATCCTTCCCAAAATGAAACAAAAGTAAACACCACCAACAACAAAGTGTAAAATTCAAAAAAGTAGAGAGTAATTTTTAAGTTTAATCAAATTAAAAGTAGGTTCTTATATATGCTTAATCACACCTTTAACAAGATTGATTAAGAAAAAAGGCAAGAAGATGCATCTAGTAATGTACAGATTTCAAAAGGGTGGTAACTATAACAGAAAAAAAAACATTAAAAAGTATTGAAAGCAAGCAGAAAATATGTCATTATTTGTGAAATGTTTGTGATCATCTATTTCCAAAAATATAATCAATAATTTGTTGAAACCAGTAAAATAGCCAAGAAATTTTATCAAGTAAATAATCAGCCTAGAAAGTCAGTAATGTTTCTTTACATCAGCAAACACCAATGAAGAATTATAAAAACAGGTGACATTTACATTAACGCAACACCAATGAAAACAAGTAATAATTAACTAAGTATACACTAATCTCTATAGAGAAAAATATATAAATCCCAAATAAAGCATGTTAAATGAATGAATGGGAAGATCATGCTTGCTCATGGATGGGACCATTCAATTAAGGCAGAGGCTAATTCTTTCCAAACTATACTAATATAATGTGATCCAGTTAAAGTATCAGTTGATTATTTTAAAGAATAGGTAGTTGCACAAAAATATGAAATGAGTTAATAAATGTCCACAAATAATTGAATGAATTTTATTTAAAAAGATGGATGAATGGGATTTGCTCTATCAGATACTAACATATTTTAAGTGATACTAAAAATAAACGAGTTTTTGAAAATTATTAGGCAAATAGATAAATGGAAGATACAGAGATCTAGAGTCAGCCTTCATATAATAGGAACTTACATAATAAAAATGCTTTCACAAATGAAGAAAAGAAGAATTGTTAATAGATTGTGTTGAAAATATGGTCCATTACATGGAGAAAAAAAATAAACAAATAAAGCAGAACAGAACTTGATCCCTGCTCAATGATAAATAAAGAGGAGAATTTGGATAGGATAAAAATTTAACTATGAAAGATAAAACTATAATATTAATACACTAATAAAATAAAAAAGTAAATTTGTGAGCTAGGGGTAGGGAAGAGCTTCTTAAACAAAAGTTCAAAATTAGAAAGTATAAGTCATAAAATGGGAAATAAAACATGTTGATTAGATCAAAATCAAGATATCTGGGGCAGTTGAGTGGCTCAGTGGGTTAAGCCTCTCCCTTCGGCCCAGATTATGATCTCAGGGTCCTGGGATCGAGCCCCTCATTGGGCTCTCTGCTCAGCAGGGAACCTTCTTCCCCCTCTCTCTCTACTTGCCTCTCTGCCTACTTGTGATCTCTCACTCTATCAAATAAATAAATTAAATTTTTTTTAAAAAATCAAGATATCTGTCCAATTATCCAAGATAATTAAATTAATGAAATGGGGAAAGATGTTTACAATGCCTCAAACTGACTTGTAAAATAAATTCTCACATATGTCCACTGGGGGATCTAATTAAAGATGTTTACTGCAGTATTATTAATAAGCATTAGGCAGCAGCTATGAGTAATGCATTAAATACCATATAACAACATGGGTGAAACTTAAAGTGAAAAGAACAAAAAAGAAACATGACATTGGAGATAATGTCATACCACTTACAGCTGTACCCAACATAACAGTGTATGTTTGGTTAGTACACAAATCAAATGATGGCTATTGAAGCCTTTAAAATTGTTCTGACAGACAGAATGACCCATATCTCCTCATTTGCCTGAGACAGTTTGGGTTATACCTGTTTATGCATTTTTCTGTCCAATTTTGGACTTCATTGTTTTAACAGAATATAACTTTTGATTATTGCTTTGAAATAAGCCAGGGGAGAGGGGGGTTGGTAGACCTCTATTTTGTACTTCCAATATCTGCCATGGACTCAACTAATAGCAACCAGACATGAAGTGAATGACTATTTTAACACATCTTCAATCTGAAATCTAACCACATATAATCTGTATTCTTCTTTTCCCAATCCTCTCCAAGTGAGAGGATAGTAATAATAGTACCTCCTAATAGTACCTCCATTTCCAGAGCATCAAGATGGGCTCTATTAATAAATGAAGTATACTCTGAAAGAAGCATTTAGGGGAACTGAATTCCTTCAGGCCTTGAGCAATCATGAAAGAAGTATTAGCCCACTTCTGTCGGGTACTTAAGGTTCCAGCCAGGTCTGAACCGGCCTGAACTGTGGCCTATAAGGTGCACAAAAGCATCATGCACTGGAAGTTTGGATCAATGGAAACAAGAGAAATTTTAGGTAGAGTGTACATGGACTATGCTTGTGAAATGGAACCTGGCCAGTCATGCTATAGCGCATACAGAGGATCACCTGAATGTTTTTGCCACAGTCGTGTTTACCAATTATTATATAGCAATCATCTACAACCACTTTTTTAAATTTGTTTGGTAAAGTTTTTGAGGATTTGGAATAAATATGTTAGGAGGAATGAAATCAAAAGTTAATGCTGGTATTTAGTGGAAACTGAGATGCTTAATTCTGACCTTTCAAGAAAGTTGAAAATAACGTGTAACTTACACAATAATTTTTTGGCATTTATCATTCACCATGGAAGCTATTTCACTATGCCACCAACTTCATGGAAATGAGTAGACACTGCTAAAGAAGCAACTATTTTAAAAGTTAGTAGCTGATATAAGGATGTTGTGTCCAAATATATGTATAACTATAGACAATAAGGACATATATAACCCTCTACAACATAACTTTTCATTTAGATCTAAAGGTGTGCTCCTGCATTAATTTTATTCACTTCTTAATCTAAGTTTATACATGAAAGGTGAAGAAATAGCTACTATAGTGTTGGCTTTATTGGCAGAAGAAGTGATTCAAAACCAGTTAATTTATTCCATATTTATATTTAAATATCCGTATTTTAGGTCCTATATTTTAAAGAGAAAGTCGGTTAATTTTACTAATGGATTTTTTTTTTGGTATTCTGTTCAAGAATTCAAAACAAAACTTTTAAGTTTATTCCTCCAAAGGTGAACTAACTGACATTGCTGTAGAGAATACTAATACACATTGATTTTAAAAATTAGAAGGATATTTTAAGAAATGTATTTATGAACTCAGAAATAGAAAATGTTAAGCAAATTTAAAAAAATTAAAACTGTAGCAAAAAATATATTGTTTAAAAATTTTTAAAAAATAAATTATAAACTGTATCAATATATTTGGGGTAAAATTACAAAAATGCCTTAGTAACAAGAAGACATATAGAAGATTTACAGATTTGTGGGATGAAATCACAGAACAGCTGAAAAACAGGAAAAGACATAAATGGTTATATCACAGTAGAGGAGAAAGGAATAGCTAACACAGTAGTAAAAAGCAACCTCATAAGAATGCAATGATTTTCAAACTGAAATCACGATGAAACTTTATTTTATTCCTACTATATTGGAATAAGAGAAAAAAACTATGATACCTAGAGTTAGTGAGGTTGCAAAGACAATAGCAACAATGTGTACCAGCTGGCATGCATAGGGATATTTATAGTTGTATTGTTTTTGTGAAAAAGCTTTGTTGTCTCTTAAACTAAGAATAGAATGAAAGGTCGTGTGGTACTACAATAAAATATTATACAGTATGAAAGCAAATAAACTGGAACCACATATATCAGCATGGGCAAATCTCATAAATATAACGTTTAATCGAATTAGCAAGTCACTTCAGGAGACATAAGCCAGGTATGTTAAATATTAAAAATGAGACACTATATTGTTTAAGACCTTGTACAACTTAAAAATGAAATGAAACAAAACAAACCAAAACACAAGAAGGTAAACTCACCACTGAAACGAGAGATGACATCACAGAAGACGGTAAATGGAGCGTCTAAATACAGAGGGCCTCTCTGTATTCTACATTAGGTGGAAGATGTATATTAGGTGGAACATATATACTCATTTATTATGATATTCTTTATATATTTTATAGAAACCAACAGTCTTTTGTATATCTTAGGTACTTTTTAATTTTTAATTTTTTATAAAAAGTTTTGTTTACTTATTAAAGAGAGAGTATACACAAGCAGGGGCAAAGGGGTAGAGGGAGAACACTCCCTGTTGAGCAGGGATCCCAATGTGGGACTCGATCCCAGGACCCTGAGATCATGACCAGAGCTGAAGGCAGATGCTTAACTGACTGTGCCACCCAGGCATTTTCTTAGGTATTTTTTTGTTTTGTTTTGTTTTACTGTTAAAATAAGAATTAAGGAGATATACAGGTAAATAGTAATCTTTGCACTTCCAAATATAAAAACTTTAAACATAAAAACAATATCAAACTTTGGGGCACAGATAAATCTTAACTTAAAAACACAAAGGACCAGAGTATACAGAAAAGAAATGTAATTTAGTGAACAAGACAATTTTGTGGGAGAATTAATTGAGGAGTCAGAAGATGATGAGAAATGATAAGAAAACTTAGGAGGTAGGGAGATTATATATAAATAACTGAGAACATCCTCATACTGAGTCCCAGAAAGGAAAATATATACTTATGCATATATACAAATATGAAAAAAATGAATAAATTATAAATAATATATCTTCAAATTAAATAAATAATATTTAATAATTAGTCGGCATTCCTATGTGCCAGGCATTGTCCTAAGACCATTGCCCATGTTAATTCATTTCACACTCAAAAGTGCATGTGGGGAAAATATTATTAGGCATGTTTACATAAAAGAAGGCTAAGGAAGACAAAAAGCCTACACATATTTGGTAATAATAGTCCCACAGTATGAACTCATGCAGTCTGCCTTGAGCCACAGCTCTTAACCATGATAAACAGTTTATCTACATGAATGAATGATTAAATGAATTTCCTAAGAAATAAGAATTAAAGTGTATTTGTGTATTTTCTTATCTTCATGAAGGTCATTCACCAAAACATACAACAAAGATCAAACTTTATGTGGCAACGTTAGATGTATTTCCTTTAAGATTAGGGACAACCAAAAAGGGGGAAAAAAAAAAAAAGGAAGAAGAAAGAAAGAAAGTAAAATAGAGAGAGGTGTATAGATAGAAAGGGAAATAAGATTCTCAGTATAAGCATACAATATTTTATGTGAAGAAAAAGCAAAAACTATTCCAAGTGCATGATAATCCAAGATTTCTAGATTCACCAAAAAAAAAAAAAAAAAAAAATTAGTCATGGTTCTTTATAACCACAATAATTAAAAATACAGGAAATAATATATAATTTACAGTGACAATAAAAGTGTTCAAATGCATAATGATTGACTTAACAAGGTAGGCACAAGGGAATTAATATCTGATATGATGGCCCCACAAAATACTGGGATAAAATATGAACTACTGGTAAAACAAATGACATTAGGAAAATTTATTCACAACAATAAATATATCAAACTAAATACCTACCTCTTTTTTGTATAGTGATACATACATTCTATTTGAATTAAATTTAAATATGAATATTAAATGTAAAAAGTTAATAAAAGATAATATATATGAATATTATTTGACCAATGGGGGAGAGAATGTCTTCAAGGAGATCCATATATCACAAATCACAAGGAAAAATTGTGATGTGTATGTGATTCTCTCAAAAATTAGGATTCCTATTGACATTAACATTAATGTAGAAATTGATGAAACATAGGAAATTCATTCTTCTTTTCGTAATAAAAATTTTGTAACATATCATTTTTAAAAGCACAGTATATTAATGTAATATAAGTTGAAATAATTTAACTAAATTTAAAATATTAAGCCCTTGACCAGTATATGCTTGGTCAGGACTATATTAGATCTCATAGACTCACTATGACTTCAAGGCTATGGTGTTAATTATGTGAGAATACATTAGGTCCTCAGCACCAATAGGATCATTGGCATAAATGATACAATCTATTAAGTTTTAATGAGATGTAATTAATATAGAAAACTTCACATATTTAATGCCTACAATTGGCTACGTTTGGACAAATGCACACTTGTGAAATCATCACCATAATCAAGGTAACAGCCATATTCATCACCTCAGAAGTTTCCTTGTGTATCTTGTTATTGTGTACTTTGTTTTTATTGTTGTCTTGTTTTGTTTTTGTGTGTTAAGAAGACTTAATATGAGATCTACTTTCTTACTAAATTTTTATGTGTACAGTATATAGTATTACCAACTCTTAGCATCATGCTATATAGCAAATCTCTGGATGTTACTCATACTGTGTAACCGATATTATATACCCATTGAACAACTCCTCTTCTCTCCCACAATATGCTGAAATAAATCCTCCAGCCACTGAGGTAACCAAAGATGCCACTGTATATTTTCAGAAAATCTAAAGGGGAAAAAAAAGAATCCCCTTTCTTGAAAGCCATTACCTTAGGCCAAGTTCAGAAATTATAAACAAATGACATACTGGAAAAAGCCATCTGCCATGTTTTAAACTCATATATTTTATACTTCGGCTATATGAGGAATTCCTGAAAATGAATGTATAATTGACAGAAAGGAAAAATGCATCCTAGAGGTCCAGAAGTAGTACAGGAATAACTGGTGAGCTAAAATACCTAAGGAGAAGAGGAACGATTTAGACAACTTTTGCAAGGTTAACTTATAATAAACAAAATACAGATCTGTTTGTGGGAGGAGAAAGGAACAGAGAAATTAAGAGAGAAAAGAGAAAGAAAGAAAGAAAGAGAGAGAGAAAGAAAGAAGGAAAGAAAGAAAGAAAAGAAAAGAAAAATGAAACAGAGAGGGAGAGAAAGAGAGAAAGGGGAGGAGGGAAGGAAGAAAGGTAGAAAGAGGAAGGTAGGAAGGAAGGAGGGTAGGAAGGGGAAAGGAAAGAAGGGAGGAAGGAAAGGAGGAAAGAAGGAAGGAAGGAAGAAAAAGGAGAAGGGTTAAGACCCAGGAGGTTCCTGTAAGAAGGCTTTGTTTTATCCTGGGACATAACTTTCATTCGATGGAGGGAAGAGAGAGGTAATAGTATACATGAAGCCAGTTGAGAAGATATAAATTACTACTATGACCAGGGAGAAAGATTTTATTGAAAAAAAAAGATAGATTTCAGGGAAATTACTTTTCTAGATACCATGCATTCTGTTTTCTGTGAGGATGCCATTTTAGGATGCCCTTTAGATATTTAGACCTTTTATAACATTTAGGACTATTGACTAAGCTCTAGTATGTGAAAATATTTTACAATCCAGAAATAGTACAGGGGAAAATAAGAAAATCTTGCAATGTAGATTAGGGAAAGCTTCATATAGAAGGTAATGTCTACCCTGGTTGGTTGATTAGGCAAACACGAAAGAAAGACAATCTAATCAGAAGGAAAGAGTAGTTGCAAAGACCAGAAGATAAAAGAAGCACAAAATATTTAGGAAACTAGGTTGGTTAATATGTCTAAAGCACAGAATACTAGATTTGGGAACACAAAAGTAGTTGGAAGAGTGGAAAGAGATTGTGCATTCCTAAACAGAGTTAATGTCTATAGCTATGGCTCTCTGTGTGTGTGTGTGTGTGTGTGTGTGTGTGTGTGTGTGTGTGTGTGTGTATTTGTGAGGGTACAGAGTTATGTCTATCTATCTTTCATTTATTTATCTATGTATCACCTATCATTTATCTGTAATATCTTAATGACACTGTACTTTAAATAAATAACATCGTCAGGGCACCTGGGTGGCTCGGTGGGTTAAGCCTCTGCCTTTGACTCAGGTCGTGGTCTCAGGGTCTTGGGATTGAGCTCCACAACAGACTCTTCACTCGGTGGAGAGCCTGCTTCTCCCCCTCTCTCTGCCTGCCTCTCTGCCTACTTGTGATCTCTCTCTCTCTGTCAAACAAATAAATGAAATCTTAAAAAAAAAAAACGAAAAGAAAATGAAAAACATCATCTGAGACTTTCTTTTCACGTGTACCTAAAAACAGTGGAATCTAATTATTAGGATGCAAATAACAAACCAAATACAAGGAAAATGTTTAGTATGGAATCAGAGAACAGTAGGAAAACATTACTTTAGAAATATGGTTCCTTAAATGCTGTTTTTCAATATTTACAAAAAGCCTCTACTTCACATTGCTTTTGTGCTCTTGAAATGTGCTGAATCCTATTAAATATGCATGTATATTGATGCATTTTATTTTCCACTGCCACTTATATGACCTCATTCATCGGAATTTATAAATTTCACAAAGGAATAATATGCCAAAATGCATAAAGTGAGCTAAATTGTATCTTTATCCAAACTGTAATTTCTTTTACCAATTAAATAATTTTATTGGACAAAATACATGGAATAATTTATAAGCCAATAAAATTATAAGAATACAAAATGTGATCAGCATAATTATATAACTTCTCTGGAATACAGTTTCTAATATTTTCTAATCCATTGAGAATTACCAGATTTTATTTTCAGTTATTAATGTTTTAAATTTGTCAGTATGTTATATAAATGCTATTTAATATTTGGCTAACTCAAGAGGAATCCCACCTAAATTTCTTTCCTTGGAGCTTATTAATGCAGACCACCAAGCTCCAGAGAAATAAATGATGCAGGCCTAAACCTTTCTCAGAAGTACTGACTCATTTAGCATGAATGGCATCATGAAAACAGATTTATTTCTAATTATAAGTAAAAGGTTGTGATGAAGGGCACCTGGGTGGCTCAGTAGGTTGGGCCTCTGCCTTCATCTCGGGTCATGATCCCAGGGTCCTGGGATCAAGCCCCATGTTGGACTCCCTGCTCAGAGGCGAGCCTGCTTCTCCCTCTCTCCGCTTCTCCCCCTACTTCTTGTTTTTTCTCTCTCTTTTTCTCTCTCCCTCTCAAATAAATAGATGAAAAAAAAAAAAAAAAGGCTAGGATGAGAGCATCTTCCACCCATCAAATTTAGTTCCAGGAAAAAAGTAAAACCTTTCTTTTAAATACTATGAGTAAAAACTCTTAACTGCTTTTGGTTAATTTCATAGGTCAAAATCTAATGTCTATAAAATAGAGGGGTTTCTCTATCTCTAAAAGAACCAGCACATACACATACATGTAAACTCCCTACCCCAAAGTAGAATACTTTGGTATATTAAAGATGTCAAGCTGAAGGAGTCTGAGAAACGGCCAACTTTTGTAGGACAGACTTTTCCACCTTCCCCTGAAGCAGGTCATAAAACCAACACGTGAGAGGTGACCTTCCTATACCCAGAGGAAAGGAGCATCCTTTTCAACGACAAAGGCACACAGATGGGAATCTGGATTAACAGACTTGCTAAGTTCCCACTCTTTGTCTTGTCATGTCTTTCCACAACTTTCCACTTTTCATGAAACCTCACATAAACATATGCGGGTTTAACTATTTCTTTAGGTCTTCATTTCCTTATGAAGGCTGTCAGGTCATGTAAAACTTATATTAAGCCTTGTTATTCAGTCTTTTTATATGGGGATCTCAGGCAATTGTTTTGAAGGGTAGAGGAAAAAAGTGGTTTTTGTTTGTTTGTTTGTTTTTTTCCTCCCCACCTTCTCAGTTTCCAGTTTCTGGGAAATCATGTGACCAAGTTTATTTGCTTTGCCACACCCATAAACACTACTTATCAAAATGCTTTGTAATTACCTTTCTTCAGCAGCCTATTGCCTAGACTTTAAGGCCAACACCTAATCCTTTAAAATCAACAAATTGGGGTGTCTGGGTGGCTCAGTCTGTTAAACAGCTGCCTTCAGCTCAGGTCATGATCCTGGAGTCCTTGGATCCAGCCCTGAGTTAGGGTCCCTGCTCAGTGGGGAGTCTGTTTCTCCCTCTGACCTTGCTGGTGCTCTCCCTCACTCTGTCTCTCTGAAATGAATAAATAAAAAAAATCTTTAAAAACAATTAGACAAATAAAATCAACAAATTGAGGGACGCCTGGGTGGCTCAGTAGGTTAAGCGTTTACGTTCAGCTCAGGTCATGATCTCCGGGTCCTGGGATCAAGCCCCACGTTGGGCTCCCCGCTCAGTTAGAAGCTTGCTTTTCCCTTCCCCTCTACACCCCGTCCCCCAGCTTGCACTCTCTCTCTGTCTCTCTGACTCTCTCTCTATCTCAAATAAATAAAGTCTAAAAAAATAAAAATCAAACCAACACATTGGATATGTAAGTATGAATAATTATTTTATATAGTCATTCTCAATAAATAATATTAGATTGGGGGGGGAGAATGAGAAGCAAAGTGATTAGTGCCAGTTAACTGGAAAAGGTAAGCTAATAAATGAATTCATTAGTAATATGCAGCTGATTCCACAGAAAGGAGAGACCTGGAGAAAGTCTTATTATAAAGGTCACTTAAATCAGATATACTTGACTTCTAGCCTGCCAGCTTTTACATAATCAGCTGAACGTCTTGTTTCTCTGTGTGCTTAGCTGTCAGGAAGCCAAGAACTTAAAACAATCTTTAGAAGAGAGTCAGAACAGAAAGATGCTAAGGAAGCTGCCATTACCACCTCATTAGGCAAAATACCTGTGCATGCAACACACATGTGTATACATGCATACTCAGTATTGCTTTCCAGTTGCTTTCACCATGTGTGTCTGGCCGAGGAGGGTCTTCAGCCCCTGGACATTTGAAATGTTCCTGTTTCCAAATGTTCTTAGACTCCCTGGTTTGCCTTGGTGAGGAGATACACAATTATTAGTGTCCATGACACAGTTCTCATTTTGTCTTCTTTTAAATTACTAATATCTTCAAATTAACAATAGGTTTTTTCCAATCAATAATGTAAATTGCACTGTAGATTTAGACAAAGAAAAGTTTTGTTAAGCATTTTTAGAATAATTAATGGAGACTACAGAAATTAACGAATATAAATTTATGTATAAATTGTTGCTGTTACTCAATGCCATGTTCCCCCAATATTATGGCAAGCTTCACATTGTCTATTAAGAAATATTTCTCCTAGAGTGCCCGGGTGGCTAATTTGGTTAATCATGTGCCTTCAGCTCAGGCACTGACTCCTGGGTCCTGGCATCCAGCCCCACATTGGGTTTCCAGATCCATGGGGAGCCTCCCTGTCCTCCCTTTCCCTCGCCCCCTTCCCTTTGTTCTTGCTCTTTCTCCCCCATGCTCTCTCTTTCTCAATAAATAAATAAAATCCTTTAAATAAAAACAACAAATAAAGCACTTCTCCCAAGACAGACTTCAATATAGTGAAGGCAGAATTAGGTCATTTATATTGACTGGTTTAGTCATAACGTCCAGCACAATGCCATAGTAGAGGGGAAAAAATGTAAATGAAGTATTAATTGTGTGTATTAATTGTGTGGCATCAAAACCACACAGGGATAGTACACAAGTCAACTACATGAGGAACAAATGTAAAACACAAATTTCTTAATTCTATGTGTATGAAGTTTCTTCTAAGAAGAAAAAGGAAATTGATGTCATTTCTGAATTCAGGGACCATCCCCAATGACTTTTGACATTTTTTGGAACATTTTGACTCTTTGAAAACAATATCGTGCTTTAGCCGATATATACTTAAAAATACCCCAACCTTCTCTCTCAACTGTCAGTGTAGGATCCACAAATACCAGGTACACTATAGGAGTTCAAGAACTATTTGTTTAAAGAATGAATATGTGCTCAGTTAATTTTATTTGACAAGTCAGTGATATTATAATTTATAATAAGAAATATATATTTGGTCTACAGCCTAGACACAGATGTCCTAAAACCTCTGGTTCCTAAAGGATGAGAAAAACAAAGGAGTAGTGTGTTCTGTTAATGTGGTGTTAGGACAGCTCCTAAGAGTGGGGTTGGTTGCTAGGGGAGCAAACCCCATGAGGAGAGATTTGAAACTTTCAGTCCCACTCTCTGACCTCAGGAAGAGAAGGACTGGAGATCGAAACCATCACCAGTGGCCAATGATTTAATTAATTATGGCAATGTAAAAACCCAAAAGGGCAGAGTTTACAGAACTTCCAGGTTGGTGAACATGTGGAGATTCAGGGAGAGCACAAACATCAGTGAGTACAAATAAATGCAGTACACTGGGACACCTGGGTGGTTCAGTAGTTAAGTGTCTACCTTCGGCTCAGATCAGGATCTCAAGGTCCTGGAGTCAAGCCCTGAATCAGGCTCCCTGCTCTGCGGAAAGCCTGCTTCTCCCTGTGCTTGTGTTCCCTTCTTCACTGTGTCTCTCTCTGTCAAATAAATAAATAAAATCTTCTTTTAAAAATGTAATAAATTAAAACACATAGAAATAATATATTCTAAATGAAGTATTCCATGGACTGATGTTAAATATCATAAGCCACAAAATATATGTCCAAAACTTGAAACAGCTAAGAAAAAAAGGACAGATAAAGGAAATAGGAATCTCTAACACATTAAAAATATGAAAACTCATCAGTATATTTTAAAAGTGTGAATTTCTATTTTAAACCTCCTAAATTATAAAAGCTCAGAAATAATAATAACAAAGCATATAGCATATCGGTAGAAGTACTTAAAGTAGTATAAGATGATATCTATATGAACCTTAAGATATCCATTCCATTTATGCAGAAATTCTACTCCAGTGAATCTGGTCAAGGCACCTGATTTAAAATCCAAAAGAGTTTGATATACAAATGAATTTTTTTCATCATAATTACAATTTAAAAATAGAATAGTAGAATTGTTGAATTATAGTATTATATCCCTGCAATGAAATATTAGATGGTTGTTACAATTAGAAGACTTAAAATAGGGGTGCCTGGGTGGCTCAGTGGGTTAAAGCCTCTGCCTTTGGCTCAGGTCATGATCCCAGGGTCCTGGGATAAAACCCTGCATTGGGCTCCCCACTCAGCCGAGAGCCTGCTTCCCTTCCTCTTTCTTGCTTGCCTCTCTGCCTACTTGTGATCTCTGTCTGTCAAATAAACAAATAAAATCTTTTGGGGGCACCTGGGTGGCTCGGTGGGTTAGGCCTCTGCCTTTGGCTCAGGTCATGATCTCAGGGTCCTGGGATCGAGTCCCACATTGGGCTCTCTCTTCTACAGGGAGCCTGCTTCCTCCTCTCTCTCTCTCTCTCTGCTTGCCTCTCTGTTCACTTGTGATCTCTCTCTGTCAAATAAATAAAATCTTAAGTAAAATAAAATAAAATAAAATCTTTTTTTAAAAAAAAGACAAAATATGCAGACAAAAAAATTTCAACCCACGGGAAAAAGGCAATATAAAACATTGTACACACTGCAATCACACTAAAAAATAAACATCTGGAGGAAATACATAGAATGGAAGCTGGTTAACTGAGATGATAGGTATAAGAATAGTTTTTCCTTGTTAATTTCAATATTCCTGCATTTAGCAAATTGCTGTTGTGTTTTTTTATTAGAAGACATATAATTTACCTAATTTAAAAATATAACTTATTCTTTAAGTAATCTCTATTCTCAATATGGGGCTTGAACTCATGACCCTGAAATCAAGAGTTAAATGCTCTACCAAGTGAGCCAGCCAGGTGGCCCTAATTTACCTGATTTTCGAGTAGAGCTAAAAACCAAGAATAATATTTCAAATACAGATTTTGCAGCTTGAGATGGAGAGGTTGTTATCTTCCAGTCTTGTTTATAATTCTCATCATAGTCTAAAAATATGTTAGATGTATTTTAGAATTACATGATTCTATTTTAAATTTGAAGTAAATTGAACATAGAGTTTTGCCCTATTGTTTTGTTTTTGTCTCTGCATTTGCTTTATTTGTGGCCAGTTTGAAATTATATTTAATCACTAGGTTGTTCATTAACCTTCTACTACATGATTTCTAATATTGTGTTATAGATGATATAAAGTCATATGATGAAATAATTTCTCAGGAGATTTGAAATTCATCTGAGGATGCTCCAGGAATTTGAGCACAGTATATTGAACCATCAGAAAAAGAGCTATCTACAAAGTTGTAGGGAATTAAAAAAAAAAAAAAAAGGAATGTGAAGGATAGAGGGTCTCCATCTATTTCCCCATTCAATGCAAGGATGTACTCTCTAATGTTCTTTCCAGAAAGCATAAGTAATTTTAAGGTTTCCTCTGTAATAGCAAACAACCCATCTCATTGTTGGAAAGTTTTAAAACTTACAAAGCTTATTCTCACATCACTAGGATATCCCCACATATCCCAGTACTCTTCCTTTCTGAGATACATATTTTAATAATCAGAAAAAATAAAGAAAAAGGAGGGGTCGGAGACATTATCTTTCATCGTGTCTTTCATTTTGTATTAAATTTTAGAGGTTCTACATGACATCTTGAATTTTCCTTTGTTCTGCCTTACTGTCCTCTGTCAGCTTCTTCATCCCCTTTTCTTGTCTCAAGATCTATGACTGCTTCCCCCTTTCTTCAAAGTTTCATTCTCCCTTTGGCCACAGCTTCTCTCTCTTGAAACCCCAATGTTCCCCTAACACAATACTTTTGCAGGCACCTCATTAAGAGAAGGTTTTAAGATAATAAAGAAAAACCACATTCCAGTCAAGAGGAGGAAGCAATTTAAATGGAATATTAGTCTACCTCTCAAAATTCTCTGGCTATCCTGCTGTGACAAATTTTTTATTGTCTACTTTTCTCTATAATCTCATACACATGCTTTTCTGTGGGAACAATTTTCGCCTATTCTGTGCCCAGAAGTTTTCACCATCTCTCTTCTTCCTTCAGGTCCATAAACCTCCCCAAACTATTTTCCATGATCTGCCCCCAGAAAACAATGCAAGGATATCTTCCATAATGTTCTTGACAGAAAGCTTCCTCCCTCAAACACCAGCAGTCTCTATAAACAGAAATCTACCCATCTTTATTCAATAGTAAATGCCCTTATAACACTTGTTTTCTTTCTGGTGAGAATTACAGTAAAGTCTAACATGCTATTTTCTAAACTTCCCCAATGATGTGATCAGTATATTCTAGAAAAATAGGGATTGTACCGACCACTTATTCTCCTTAAGACAAATTTGGTTGTCTGATGAAATTTCTCTCCTATCCATCACCCTTGGTTTTCCTTTCTCCAAACTCAATACTCCTTGAATGTCCGAGTCTCTATCCTTTTCATTTTTCCCTGGATGCTCCACACTGACAACTTACAATATATTGAAATGAAAGCAACGGTCAGATAACATCTTGCTAATGCAGAGAATACTGGAACTGGGTCTATCATTAAGTGGTGTTCAGCATTTAATTAAAATGGAACAAATGTAAGTGACACTTCTTTCATGTGGTTGTAGGAGCACAATAGGTAGAACTGAGAGATTTAACCCATGAGCATAGAAGACACTAGTTATCTTTGAATTTCAGACAACAAAGGATTCTTTAAGTAAGCTCATGCCTATGATTTATCTGGGAAACTTATACAGGAGACAATCAGTGAAGCAAATCTTTAGCCCTGCTGGGTAAGCCTCTATAGATAGCCGATTGCTGTGATGGAGAGAATATTCACTAGTCATTCCTTATAAAAGAGGAATCAAGGTGTCGTGTGATGTGAGAGATTTTATAAAACCTAAATAATTCCTTCTCCACTATTTTATTTGAATACAGAGTCAAGAGACTAAATTGGGATCAAACTAGGTCTTCAAAAACACAAATATATGCAGTTGCCCAAATGGAGCTTACCTCTGAACTGAAATTAAATGGACATTCAAAGGGGAGTCATATGGGTCAAGACTTCTGACTGCAAAAGACAAAAACAAAAACAAAAACAAAAATCCTTTCAAAACAAATCAATTTAAATAAAAATAATGTATTGATTTATTGTACTGAAAAGCAGAGAAAGAGGCTTTGGCCGTGGCTAGATGTACTCCATTTTGCATTATCTCCTTGGACTCTTTGATTTTTTTTTTTTTTTTTTCATATTTTGTGCCTGTAGTAGAAAAATGACCAGCAGACACTTCTTGCTTATATTCTCTTCTTTTAGCAAGTTCAAGAGATGAAGGGCTTCTTTTTAATGTTCCTGGAAAATTCCAAGATTTAACCTTATTGAAATGACAAGAGTCTATTACTTCCTCATATGGAGTTACTATATCTAAGGGATGGAATAAGCTGATTGCCTGCTAGGTCTAGCCCTAGAACAAGGTTGGAACAGGGAGATAGTCCTGCAGAGTTCATGGAGTGCGACCGAAGGAGAGGTGGCCTCCAATGATAAATTAAAACCAGAATCACAGATTCTGGGAAAACAAAAATAACACATGTTCACCATCAGGGGCAAAACTTAGCTACCCACCCTATAGGCATGATGGCATGAGGATGTATGGCATGTAGAAAAGACATGCTCCACTGCTTTGGATCATGTATGGGACAGCCTAGAAACACCCATATCTTCTTCATTTGCAGTAAGTACAAGTGAGAAAACTGCTTTTCAGTAGTTAGTAGAATCCTTCCTTCAATCCTGTTAAAAAGAGCTTTGAAGAGGGGAGCCTGGATGGCTTAGTCAGTTAAGCATCTGCCTTCAGCTCAGATCATGATCTCAGGGTCCTGGGATTAAGCTTTGCCTTGGGCTCCCTGCTCAGTGGGGAGTCTACGTCCTCTTCTCCCTGTGCCCCTCTCACTGCTCATGCTATTTCTCTTGCTCACTATCTCTCTTAAACAAATAATTCAAGTCTTTAAAAAAAAAAAAAAAAAAAAAACATTGAAAAAGGTGTGAATAAGACGTCTAAATAAACCATCTCAAAAGTCAGATGAGGTGTATTTTTCCCAAGAGAGAGACCCAGTTTGGGACTGGAGAGGGTAGAGTTTCCTCATCACTGTGTTCACTCACAGAAAAATTAGGAGTATCAGTTGAAGTTAAACACATATAAGTATGGCTTCCTTAAGCTATATTTTACCCTAAGAAGGGTAAGAGAGAAACTAGACTCAAAACGTAGGACTGAGCCACAGCCTCAGCAGACCCAGATGAAGGCCATGGGGAAAAGAATATCCAAGGGCTACCATAAGAAGCACGCAGTTACGTCTGGCATGACTAAGAGGTTAAATGTAGCCAGGAGCAGCTTAAAGACAGCACTGGGACGGATCGAGTGACGGAGACCACAGGCATGAAGTGATTTGTTTTATATTAAAAACCAGATGTTTAATTACTTGACATTTCCAATCATTTACTTAATTTGAGTCTCTCATTAGTCTCTTAAGGTGAGTGATGGAGGCTGAAAGTCCATCTCTTTAAATGAATGAGTGAAATCCTCCCACAGAGCTAGAATTAAGAAGAGAGTTGATTGAGGTTGAGTCCCTGTTTTACAAAATACAGCGATTTTCACAGAGTTTGGGGCCGGTAGTTAAAGACCAATTTTAACCTTAGATCTTTTTTTTTTTTAAGATTGTATTTATTTGACAGAGAGAGGGAGAGAGACAACCAGAGAGGGAACACAATCAGGGTGAGAGGGAGAAGCAGGCTTTCCACCAAGCAGGGAGCCCCATGTGAGGCTTGATGTAGGGCTCAGTGTGGGGGTTTATCCCAGAACCATAGGATCATGACCTGAGCTGAAGGCAGGGGCTTAACCACTGAACCACCCAGGCACCCGACCTTTGATGGTATTTAAAATAATCAAGGCATAGACTGGATAGTATCCCATTCCCTCTGCATAAAAAGACTCATCCTTTGTAGTTTACAAGTTTCATTGATTAACAATATTGGTAGAATTTGCATTGTTCTCCTTAAGCATAAAACACTGTTCTTTCTTGTACATACGATTTTTACCCCATCTTATTTCAAAATAATCATTAAGAGTTGCTGTAAAAAGAAAACAAAACCAAACAAAGAGGAGCAAGTATTTCTTAAAAGCCAGTAACAGGGAGTGAGAGGGAGTGAGGAGTTTTCTGCAAAAGGTTACTGTAGGGTTTGGGAATGTAGTAAAAAGAAAACAGACTATACTATCTCACTGTCCGATCTCTACGCTGCTCTCCTGGACCAGTCAACATTTCTCTGAAACTCTCTTTCCTCATCAGCATATTGAAAATAATATCATCTCACTAATCGTGTTTTTATGAGGATGGAGGGAATGTATGCAAAATCTAATTATAAACTGTAATGCACCAATGATCATTAGAAATCAGCAGAATTTCAATCTTCAAACTATTTGCATAAGAAAATCCAGCTAATTTTCTTTATTTGCTCCATTATAAGAATTGATTTAACAATCCTAGACTGGAGAGATGGTTTTGTCAGTTTGAAGGGAAAATTCATTCTTGCCCTCAGGAATGGATGTCTCTTCGCCATGTTCCTAAAGACTGAGTTCCCTCTGAATTCCAGGATTGGAGAGGCAGATGTTCTGTTGCTAATAATTTCTGGTCTAATTTTCACAGGAAATTTAGATTCTTGTTGAACAGCCATGGGGGCCAATTAAGAAAAGATGTGAATAGGGCCGGTGGGGATAAAGAGATGTGTACATTATGCCAGAGATGCTTGGAAGGCAGGAAGAAGGATTGGGAAATTGCAGTGATATGGAGCCTGGACTAGGAAATTGTTGGAGATGACAGCTGTCCACGAGGTTCCAGTAAAAGTCTGGCGAAGAGAAAGTCCATTGTGAGGATAACTGGTTGCATTCCCAGGAGGTCTGCTGTCTCAGAATGCTTACCAACTGACCGGGCTGTTTGTATACCACTGGAAAATTAACATCACCTGACTAAGAACCTGGGCCAGTCAACCATCCAGCCTTTATGTGGGTAGAGATGTCTAGGTGTCCAGCTTTTTGCTGTCCAGATGCTAAACAGGAACATGTGGTACAAGCCATGACATGTCATTTTTTGACAATTTCCTGCTACCCCATGGAGATGCCTCCCTGTGGTTCTCTGGAATGACTATTTAGTCACCACACCTTCTGTCCAGAAGTCTGCTAAGTTTGGTGAGGGACATAAGCCTCTCTATTATTGGAATAGTTGTTTTTGTCATTAATTATTAAAAACAAGATTGGAAGTTTTATCAGAATGTCTGAGCTAAGGAGGATATCTGCAGGTAAGTTTAAACTTTAGTGAGGAGCTTCCTGCCAAACCAGAAGGAAACAAGAAGAGGTCTTCTACACTATCTTTAAATAATAACACTTACATAATAAGACGTGCTTTTTCCTACTGCTACTCTTGTGGAGGTCTATATATTAGAGAGATTGAATAACATAATGAACAATTTCTGAAGGAACAGTTTCATAAAATGTGCAGAATATTGTGTGTGTGGCATATTTTTAAATCTCTATTCTTGGCATAAAGCTAAGAGCATAATCAGAAAATTGTAGGTCTAGGAAAGTATTTTGAAGGGAACTGAAAAAATGATATTAAGGTATTAAAATATCTTGTTTTTAAAAAAGAATTTATTTATTTAGTTGACAGAGAGAGAGGGAGGGCACAGGAGGAGGAGCAGATGGAAAGGAAGAAGCAGACTCCCCTGCGGGGCTTGATCTTAGGACCCTGGAATCATGACCTGAGCCGAAGGCAGAGGCTTAACTGACTGAGCTACCCAGGAGCCTCAAGGTATCTTATCTTTCAAGAAACTTTCTTTTTGAGTCAGAATCCTTATTTTCATGTGTAAAGTGAGCTAGTATATATTACTTATAATATACAATAATATGCACACACACGTATAGTATATAGATATGGAATATAGATACTGTGTGTATGTGTGTGAATATGCATGTACATATATGTACTGAAGGAAAAGAGAAAGTCCTTCCTGCTCTCTTTCTGTTATTCAGTACAAAATTTGCCAGTGTTTCAGACATTCTTACAGCCCCAAAGATACTGAGCGCCAACAAAAATGAAAATGCCTTTTCACAGCTGAGGCTTTAAGCAAGCAACAGCCTGTTATAGGTACTTTGGGGACTTTCTAAGGCAGATTTGTTCTTCATGAAACACTGGATACTGACATTTGAAATAAAGTGACATTTCTTCAGGTTTCTGGAATCAACTAAGTACACATTGAGTTGAGTCTGGGTTTCCAGAGCTTTCATCACATTGCATGTAGTAGAGAAACTGGGAAGGATAGAAAATTCACTTGAAGAAAAAGAAACCAGACATATAGGGAATACTCTTATACCTAAGAGGAGTTTCATTTTCTCCTTTTTCCTCGCAACCACATACTTGGATTCCAGCTGCTATTACCGATAGAAAAACACCACCGGTGGAAACAGAATAAAAAATGAAGGCCAAGCATCTGAGTGCCCACCCCTTCTGCTCTTTCAGGAAATTGATCATGATTATATGCATCTGATCTTAATGGATAGTCCCTGCTCTGAGCCCCAAGGAGAACAGCCAAAGAGGAGAGGAAAAAGCAACTCAAGATCCCTGCCAAAATGCCAAAATGCCCTGAGGAAGAAATTGCTTCCTTGAGTTAAATCTGCAGATGATTTTAGCCTTGTGTTTATGTGCAAACAATAAGTCAATAGTATTAATATCTAATTCCATTTATGCCCCCAGACACTGGTGGTATCCTATCCAAAGTAAGTTACCAAGTTTTCATTTTAAATCCTTAGAAAATTAGCATTCTGTTAGAAACAGTCAAATAATCACACACAAGACAATTAAGAATTTATCAAATATTCACAAATAAAAACAGAATACATACAGATAGGATTATAAAATCAGTCAAGTGACATAAGCTCCCAAGAAATGTTACCTATCTTTTTGTTGTTATTGTTGTTTAAAGATTCCATTTATTTATTTGACACAGAGAGAGAGAGAGAGAGATCACAAGTAGGCAGAGAGGCAGGCAGAAACGGGAGCAGGCCCCCTGCCAAGCAGAGAGCCCAATGTGGGGCTTGATCCCAGGACCCTGAGATCATGACCTGAGCCAAAGGCAGAGGATCAATCCACTGAGCCACCCAGGCACCCTGAAATGTTAGTTATCACAAAAATATTTTTTTTCAAGCGAGGGTTGTATTTATCAAATTAAGTGGATGCCATTCTCCCAGAAAAGATGGCAGTTTCCAGCATGAGGAGGATATTTATTATAAATTATTGCCCCTAGAAACTAGAATAGATTTGGCAATTTTTTAATATATCTCTGGCTTTCATTTTGGCCACCTTGGGATTTGGGCCATGCCCATGTTACATGTTACTTTACTATCCCCAGCTCTGGATGATGTAAGTAGGGCTATATAAGTTTTATTAACATAAGCATATAGTTTGCGCCATCTTGCCATGAAACACCCAATAAATAAATAAATTAATAAATAAAACAAAGACAATCCCTCTTTGGCTAAGTATTTTAATTAGGAGAATGGTCATGAAAGAAAATATCTCTGGTTATTGTCTATATGGAAAAAGTCCCTCAAAGTTATTTTTTTCCCTTGCATATTACAGTAACAGGCATTTGGACTTCTCTGACTCCCCCAGAAGTGTTTAGGGAAGCTGAGATAGAAAGTGAGAGGGAGGATTTGAGATCTAATGGGTCATGAATGTTCTAGTGGCAGCTGGAGCCCAGGAGGTGACATGGCCATTGAGAAGTTCCCTAACATGAGAAATGGATCAAGATTTTCCAGGAGTAATAATATTTGACATTCATCTTAAAGTTGTGTGCTGTTTATGTTCTAATCTCTATTGTCTCCAAATGTTCATTAAACCTCTTTTGCAAATTACGGACTTGAGTTCCTGAAGCTTTGAGGGATAAGGGAAGAGACTAGACTATTTTTGCTCCTAGAGGTGACCAACAGCAAATTTGAGAATGACTGAGGAAGTAGGTACCACTATATATGCATTTTATTTATTTGACATGAATGCATATCATGTACAGATCTTAAAATGGGGGCAGGATAGAATCACAATAGGCAAGAACAGACTGAAGGGTAAAATATGCAGGCCTTAAAGTAGAAAGATAATTCCCAGCCTGACAATCTCTCCTAAATCATGAGAAGCCCTTTAGATAACATTCCTTGGAAAATCTGACCCCCTCCCATATACTTTCCTAAACTTAAAACATGAAGAGTTGTATCTTTCAAATCACTGGTTCAAATTTAGGCCACGCTACTAAAAGTATGCTTTGAGAGAGATGCTATTTTCTGATTAGGTCTTAGTGAAAGATTGTACATTTTCTATCACCAATTCATCACATAACCCCTTTGTTTAAGAATTTTTTTTAATCTAACAAGCAGTTAGTACATTCAGTAGGGGAGTTTTCCATAGGAAGAGAGTCCCAGTTTGTGAATTCAGATGAATGTAGGACAAGATTATGTTCACAGAGTGATGTATATTTTTGTTGATGATTTTATATATTTGGCTCTTTACTAGTGTTCATTTTAAAAGCATTTTTATTCTGTTTCCATAGATTCTTTGCTACTATTAACTAAAAGTGTACAGATTGTATCAATATAAAGACAATTTCTTCTCACCAGACAAAACTTTCAATTAGGATTTAAGAAATTTACAGAAGGAAGGCTGATAGATTTATCATGTTTTAATATTTCAAATAGAGTATTGCATTTCAAATCGAAGAGTAAGATGTATGGGAAATACAGTGCAATGTAATATGGACTTTCATACAACAATTCTTTAAATTTTGTTTTTAGAAAAAAAAAGTCTAATATTAAGAATCATCACCAATATATCATATTTTAATAGATATATGCTATGTCTGCCAATTCCATAAATAACTTTCCCTAAACTATGGTGATTCATGTTATATGAATATATTTATAAAAATAATCTTCTCAACACTTTGTCTTAGCCTTTCTTGCAAAATTTTGCATTATATGGTTATCAGGTCAAAAACAGTAACTCACAGGTGAATACAAAATTCACAGCAATTCTGTTAATTATCTCCACCCCTAAAGCCCAATGACCTGGAAATCTTGTTTACAGCATAATTTTAACCCTTCCAGCCACAGTTGACAGACACCTTTAAACAAACCTCCCACTTTTGCTTAAACTATTTCAGGTTTGCTTACATTGAGTATCCTAATTGGCAATGTATGGGGAATCATTTATAGCAACTAAATTTCTAAGCTTACCAAGAATAACATATTTCGATTAAGAAAACAGACCTTCAAACTACAGGAAAAAAAATTACAAAAGAGACCACCCTCTAAAGAGAAGATATCGAGGGAAGTTGTGGAGAATTCACATGGGGTCATTTCTGTGTGTGAAGTGAATGTTAAAACAATACATCCCCCATCTCAACCCATTCAAAGACAGAATCCAACTTGGATCTGTGCTAAACATATGGGAATGAACTGAAGCAAGTCAATGGGAGGATATACATGTGAGAGTCTTTGTAGATCCGTTGTCTGAGGAGCCTGTGAAACATGAACTGCATGCAAGACTACCTTTTCATCTAATCATGTATCATGTCCTATGATCTTTCCAGGAATTCTTAATCTGAAGCCACAGAGTGAAACCCACATTCAATGCAAGTATAACACCTTTCAGTTCTGGAGTTCTGGAATGTTCTCTCTTGTTTCCAGATTTTGCACTTAGTGGTATTAAATGGTTCTGGTACAAGGTCTTTCATGAATTGCATTAAAGATGTCAGCCAAGGAAACAGGTACCTGAAGGCTTACTTACTGGGTCTTAAGAATCTTCTTCCAAAATGGTAAAGGAGGAAAAGTAGTTTTCCTTCTACCTCTTTAGACTCTTGGCTTTTACCCCACCTTGTAATAAAAGACTAACAGGAGAAAAACAAATGGGAGTTTAGCAGTTAAGTATCCCTCCTGCTTAGATAGGAAATAGTCTGGTAAGCTCAGTAATTCTCTGAAATGGCCCAAGCCACCACCTTAAATACCGTGTTCTGCTAGAGACAAAAGATGTTGGGGGTTAGGGTGGATAAAAGTGAGTTATTGGAGGTTATGAGGCAAAGAACAGTAAACAAGGGTATGGTTGTTATGAAGACAAGTCAGTTGCCTTCTCCACTGATAAGAATTTCCAGAGATTTGCTCATCCTCTTCTTCCTGGTACAGTGAAAGAGAGATACCCTTACAAATGGAGATTTTCCATATACATGTAAATGTCTCTTTCAGAAGGGTAACTCCTTTTTATTTTTTTTTTTTTTCTTTTTTTTTTTTTTTTAAGATTTCCCTCACCCCTGCAGAGAGAGAGAGATCACAAGTAGGCAGAGAAGCAGGCACAGAGAGAGGAAGAAGCAGGCTCCCCCCTGAGCAGAGAGCCCAATGTGGGCCTGGATCCCAGGACCCTGAGATCAGGACCCCAGCCGAAGGCAGAGGCTTTAACCAACTGAGCCACCCTGGCGCACCCAGAAGTGTAACTTCTTCTAGGTTTTGAAAGAGTCTCCTATGCCTGCTATTTCCTAAAAATAATCAGCTCAATTTTCACACCAAAGAGGAATATTTTAGGGTAACATTTTATTTCCCTTCACTGGCTAACTTACATGACTGACAAGTTGGTATTGGCTATTGGTGGTATGTGTCAGTTTCTTGTCATGGGAACCTTTCATAGGGCTGTTTGAATTATGGGAGATGGCGTTGGTGGCTTCTTCTTCTAGAGTAAATGATATAGCAAAGATAAAGAGAGAAGTAAGACTATCTTCTGTGACCTCCCATAGAAAGTCATACACTGTAATTTCTGCAATATGTTATTGGTTGTACCAGACAGTTGTATTCAGAGTGAAAGGCACTGCATCATGGTGTGAATACAAGGGAATGAGAATGATTATGGACTATTTTGGAGCCTAGATATTACGAGAGGTTAACAAAGCAGGTTCCCATGGTTAAATTTATATGTGGGATGGTTTTTCAAAGTATGGCTCCTCAACTCTATTCATATGCTCTTTTGTTAAATATATAGAACTTCCTGCCTAATTTTCTGATAATAACAGTATAATACACAAAAAAAGTACATACTGAGTCCCTCATTAAGACAAACTATTTGGGCAGCAGGTTGACACAGACCTTATGCTATGTAGAGGTGGTAATTGCCTATGTGTGTATATATGTGTGTGTCATAATGCTCAGATCACTTTGCTACAATATGGGAACTATCCCACTACATAATTCAACAAGCATTTTCACTTGGCATCCTACTTTAAAGTAAAAATATGAATAGATTTTAGCCCCTAGCCCCACTTCAAGAAAAAAAAAAAATTCTTCAAAAATACAGAGATGATCATGCACATTTTCTGCTTAATGATTTGTGGTATATAGTAATTCATATGTATATGTATGTATAAAATCTTATTCTGAAAGGAATAATTACTTCCTTTTTATGCCATAAAGACCATACAAGAGAGACTAGCTGAGTGTTGGGGTTAAAAAAAAAAAGAAACAAATAACTAAATCTTGTAAGTTTGATATTTAATTTTACATTTAACAGGAAAAATAAAATAAGTACATAACCTCTTTAACAGAAAGAAGGTTACTGAAAAAAACATCTGACCTGAGACCAAGAAACATAGGCCTTATTACTAATTTAGCACATATTTTATTTTTCAGTGTTTGTTCCTTTATTATTATTATTATTATTTTAAGGTTTTATTTATTTGATAGAGAGAGTGACAGAGAGATAGTGGGAAGGAGAGGTAGAAACAGGCTCCTGCTGAGCAAGGAGCCCAATGTGGGAATTGATTCCAGGGCGCTGGGATCATGACCTGAGCTGAAGGCAGATGCTTAAGCAACTGAGCCACCCAGGCATACTGTTGTTTTGTTCTTTAGTAAGTTTCTGTGTTTTTTTGTTTTCTTTTGTTTTTGTATTTTGGAGATAGTGCATGTGATCATAGGGAGGGGATTTGTGGAAAAGGGCAAAGGGAGAGGTGGAAAGAGAGAATCTTACTCACACTCCACATCCAGTGCGGAGCCTGCAGGGCTCCGTGCATGGGCTTAATGCAGAACTGGATCCCATGACCCTGAGCTCATGACTGGAGCCCAAATTAGAGTCTGATGCATTTAATGGACTGACTCATCCAGGCACCCCTCTGTGTGTAATTATTATTATTATTTTTTAAGATTGTATTTGTTTACTTGACAGAGAGGACAAGCAGGGGGAGCAGCAGAGGGAGAAGCAGACTCCCCACTGAGCAGGAATGGTCAGATGCTTAACTGACTGAGCCATTAGGGGTCCCAGTGTGTAAGTCTTTATCTTCCTCCCCCTGGGGAAAAAGCCTCTCTCTGGGTCAACAATTTTGATCCCTCAGTAATCATGGTGGAGCTCTTTTGAAGTAACCTATAGTCCACCCTATGTAGTTAAAGTTGTCACTATTTCTAAATTCCAACAAGAAAATGACAAAATAAAAATACTAAAGGCAGCAAACTAGAGGTACATTTCATTAGGTAACCAGAGGCAATGAAAGGAACTTTGTAATGCCAGTACATTTTTTGTGAAAATGTTTTAGGGCTAACACTAAGTATTTACCATAGGACTTCCTGCTGTTTAAAAAAGCAAACAAATAAACAAAACCACCATAAGCGAAACAGTGAATGAAAATAACATGACTTTTAAAAATGTATGTTTTTGCAAGTTGGAAAGGATAGTTTAAAAGTGTTTCACAAGGCAGGAATATGTTGCACGGGTACTAAAGTTTAACCTCTACGAGGGAATTACATTAAATTTCACTAAATGGTACTCTTCATTGAATACAATTTGGGATGAACATAAAGGATGAAATTTCTCCATAAAAGTTGGCATGTTTACATCCTTTGTACCAGAATTGTGATCAATTATCATTCTTATTACATCGACAAAAGACAAGTCCTCTTGCGGATAGAGTATAGTTAGCATCAGGTACTTTTCTGGTTTTCAGTGAAATAAAAAGTTATTTTTTATAAAAATAAAACCTCATTATTACTTCTTAGGTGTTACCAGTATATGGGAAGACTAAACTATTAAAAATGATATTAATGTACAATTTTAAATGTGAGTACAAACAAAGACCATATGCATAGCAGACAACCAATAAATATTTGTGGAATAAATAAATGATTTTTTTCAAAAAACATTTTGACTTTGCTTTCTCATGTTAAAATCACTTCCAAATCTGGTGCTTAAGTTGATGCAATATTAACTGCATTGACAACAGTCTTATTTTGTGAATTAAACCTTAAAAAGCATATTAAATTGTTGTTGAAAGAATAAATGAAATTATTATTTTCTTGCCTTTTTAACTTTGAGGAGAGAACTGAAGAGAGTTTAAAAGAATCTGGTGATGATGTTAGCTGATCAGCAAGCCTATTTTGGGGGGGGCAGGGGCAGAGTTAGACTGTATTTCCCAGGCTCCTTTGCAATTAGGTAGGGCCATGTGTCTGACTCTAACCAATGTGTAGTTCACATGTGCTTTTTCTAGGACTTACCCATAAAAATTTCCGAAGTCCCTCCTACATGCTCTTTTTCTCTTTACTGGCTTGGTGATCTGGAAACCATTTATTAAAGAAGACAAAACCAAAGCTAAGATTTGGTGTTGGAATCACCACTTGGACTAATGAGAAACCTAAGTTAAAATATCATTTGGGTGAGGTGAGAAGTAAACATACGGTGGTAAGCCTCTGACATTTGATGTTCCATCTGTTAGTGCAATAAGCAATTCCCAAATCAAATGTTTTGGGTTTTTTTTGGTAGAGCTAAGTTAGTAAAAATCCAGGATTAAAGTTTTCTGAAAGGTGTTTTTCTTTATCTAATTCAAATTCAGTTTAAATTAAGGTTATAAATCTTTGTTAACTTTTACTGAAATATGAGTTGAAATGAAATGGAATGGAAAAACATGACCTCTCTAAGACAGCATGCATGTCAATATTAATATTTTGAAAGGTGACTGAAGCCACTCATGTTTATAGTATTTTCTCCTATTTAAATAGAACCAAAAATAATACAGAAAAGAGAATTCACTGTCCTTTTAGCATCTCCAAAGTAATATATGACCTTTAATTTTATATATTTTTGATATACATGACAAAAGGTTTAAAATTATAGATGGGAATAATAATTTATTAATTATTAAATAGGATATACAGTTACTTAGAGTATCTACTGACAGAAAATAAGGGTAGTCTCTACTATATTTTGAAAACTTGAAAAATTTTTACTTATTGCATTGCAACTAACTCAAAGATATACACACTTACTAAGATATAATCTAATAAAATAAAATAATAAATATAAAAATATATACATGTAATATATAATTATATATGTATATAAAATTATATATACAAATAAATAAAGGGGTAAAAAGATGTTTTTGTTCCTAAGACATATTCTAGTTTATTTTTTCTCTTACATCTTATAGCAGACTAGGCTGTTGGTTCCAAAACCATCTCTACTCTTCAGGTCTTTCTTCCTATAAACCTCAGCTTTGTTTAGCTACTAGGCTGAGAGTCCTATATCTGAATAAAATTAAACCCATCCCTTTTTTCTATCAGATCAATGAGGTATTAAGAAGAAGTCAGCTGGAGGAATTCTAGGGAAGATTTCTCTTTTCTGATAAAAGAAAGACTCATGCAGAGAAAATCTCAGCTGAGATCACTCCTTTTCTCTCTTCTTTGATTGAAGTTAAAGGAGCACAGGGCTTGGAGATACTACAGCCAACTAGCAAGCATGACAGAAAGGTCAAGAGCAGTAGAGAAAGGCCATTCAGAGCTCCTGCTGTATTAGTGCTGTGCCCATGGCAATCAGTGCTAGCAACTGCTAATTGTAGGTTTCCAGATATTTTGAGAGGGCCCCTATACTTAAACACCCCTGTAGCAGAGGGGACTGGTGCCCTGCCCATGCTTCTACTTCAGAGTACAGCCACTTGACCTTAAATTGACAACACCTGTATTCTTTCCCTAAGCATTTTTTTAGTCATCCAGAGCCAGCTTTGCCACCCAATTAGCAAGCCAGAAGTGTTCAGGGAGCACTACTATCCCCATCCCCGATATAAGAGCAGGCCTCAACCGAAAAGACAGAAGGCAGTTCCTCCTTGAGTGAAAAACATGGTTTACCCTAGTACCAAGAGTTCCCACATGGCTCAGCTCCAGATAGCTACAGTGGTATTATTGCTTTATAACACTCCTTATTGGCTCACTTTGCATTCTACCATCCCATCTCCTTTACCAGTATTTCCTGGGACCACCTCCAAATAAATTAAATGTACTCTAATCTTTGCTGTAGGGTTAGTTTCTGTGAAAATCCAAACTAAGACAGATTTTATGAATTGATTTAAAAGATACACATCTGCCGTATAATTTTTTTTGAGGAGTTATAAATATAAAGGATTATGCTAGCTGTTGATATTAAATATAATACAATATGTTAGATTTTCTTTTCCTTATATTGTTTAAGGTATGATTTGATCCTCACTTATCCTTGATCTATAAATAAGTATAAGTATTTCTTTATCAATATAATTGAAAATTTTGTTTAAAATAGCATTTGGCTGGCATCCTCCAATGAAATCTAATTAACCACTGAAATATTTTTGAAAGGAAAAGATAAAAGTAAAGACATAAGACATTTAAAAAAAATGAAAACAACAAAAAAAATGGCAATAAAGAACAAAGCGATCAACTTATTTCCCAGCTATTAGAAAAGTTGTCATTTAATATAAAACAGAAAGCAATGAATTAAAAAATAAAAATAAATGTTTTGGAGGGGGGGCTGCCATAAGAAATTATCAAAAATTTGGCAGCTTAGAACAACAGAAATTTATTCTCTCAGTTCTGAGACCAGAAGTCCAAAATAAAGCTGGGGACTTGGCTGGCTTTTTCTGGCCCTGAGGAAAATTCTTTCCTTACCCCTCTCTCAACCTCTACCAGGTACTAGCGATCGTTGGTGTTTTTTGGTTTATGTCTGCCTCTGTTTCCCTTGGCCTTGCCTCTGAGTTGCTGTATATCAAATATCACTCTCTTTTCTATTCAAAGCTTACCTGTTATTGCATTTAGGGTCGATTCTAAATTTAAGATAATCTCACCTTGAAATCTTTAACATTATTACGTCTATAAAGACCTTATTTCCACACAAGATCATATTGATAGATACTGAGGCTTAGGACATGGACTTAACTTTTTGGGGGGGATATAATTCAACCCACTCCAATGGGTAAGATCAAAAAGAGATACATGAAAATGAAATATACAGTAACAGAATTTAAAGCTGCATCTGAGGCAGAAAACAGCTGAATAGAAATAGTGCGAGATTAAATCAGTGAGTGCATGCAAATAACGAATTCTCCCAGAGTCAGGGAAAAGGACAAAGAGCTCAGATGTAGTGGAAGAAAAAAAGAAAGGAAGGCAAGCAGACAGGCAGGCAGGAAGGAAGGAAGGAAGGAAAAAATAAGAGAAAGGAAGGAAGGAAGGGAGGAAGGAAGGAAGGAAGGAAGGGAGAACATACTACTAATAAATGAAAGCCAACCATTGAATTATAGGAGGATCTGAGAAAGAGTGCCAAAAACAAAACAGTTGTAACAGAAACAATACTCATAGGCATAACTGAAGAACTTTCATCATTGAAAAAGGCATCTAACTGTAGCTACCCTCACTGAAAAGCCTCATTACGAATCAGGGAAAACCAGTTTTGAGAAAGTCACTTCTCTTTTCATGAAATGTGAAAAAAAAGTTCCTTGTAAGTACTCTTTCACAAAAACAAAAATAGAACACCAAAAACAGAATAAAATTCAAACACACTTCAGATTTCTTCTATAGCGTATTAAAAGTTAAAATACATTTTCGAGATTTGAGGAACAAACTATGACTAAAAGACTTCTCTTGTTAGGCAAGTTGCAGTGTAAAGAAATTAGAGAAATCTCAGGATAACGGTAATAACAATAATGTCAAGCATAGTAGTGAACTGTCAACTAGTTTCAGTTCATTTAATTCCCAACACTAACTTTATGAATTAGGTAATATTATCCTATTTTTTTCAGGGAAGAAATGTGATGCTTAAGGAGGTAAAGAAATTGTGCTTATAATTAATGCTATAGGTTATTTGTGTAAGGCAAAAAGCAAGGATTATTTCTGTCATGTAACCCTTTTTGAAATATTTCTTAAATTATGCAATAGGGACAAATAGCAATGAATAAAAATTTAAAATTCAAGACCTGTTGTTGATCACTAAGACCAGTTATGTAGTACAGTACTGATAATTGCCTAATTGCAAATATCAGTTGATATACTTGAAAAGGAGGGTATAAAATGAACAAAAATATTTTAGTAATCACAAGAAGAATCTAATTCTCTAAATTAAAAGATATAATGGTGAATTGAATAATACTTTACAGATTTTTTAAAGAGGCTTAAAAGTATTCTGTTTAATATCTAGTTATAATAAAAAGAAAAAAGCTAAAGAATATTTATGAAAAAACAAAGAGAACTACCACTGGACTTAAAAATAGGACATAGATCTCCCAGCCACTGAAAACAAGAGAAATAAACAAAACAAAGACCATATTGTAGGGAAAGTTAGCCTTTGGGAAAAATTTACATATAGAAAAACAAGCAGTGAAAGAACACATATACACTCTCTTACATTCACAAAATTAGAGGGATTGAAGAGTTACATACAAAAAAGTTAAAAGAGTAAAAAAATTTGAGGAAAAGAAATCTTAAAATGTATTTGAACTTCCTATGCAGAAAGATATCTGCAAAGTTAAGTATAATAGAAACAATTAAGAGGAAAATAAGGGAAATACTGACCACCAAAAAATTAGTATTTATTAAAAACAGAATAAATGCAGTAAGAGGCAATTTGCAAATGGAAAATTTATTTTCCACTAATGTTTTAAGTAAGTGATTAGGACCCCAACTAAAAACCAAGGGCATTTACATTGTCAAAAAGAATATTAAAACTCTAACATAAAAATATATTTCAGCCCAAAATAATTCAAATAAATAAAAATGAAATAAGATGGTCTTAAATTTGAGAATGTCAAATTCAACAAACACACACATACACCAGGGTATGATTTTCCTTCACCAAATGAATGACAATTAAGAGACACTAGTCAGGGTGAGATCATCTAGGATCTATCATATTACAATACTATAAACTGATAGAACTTTTCCATAAAGCAATATGATGCTATGCAGTAAAAAAACGAAACAAAACAGAACAAACAAGCAAAAAACCTTTAAAATATTGACTTCAAAAGTAAAATCAACCCTACATCTATGAATCTATTACCCTGGGCACAATTAGAAAACACAAATGAAGATGAGTTGCTGAGAAATTCTTTGCTTCATTTTTTTTTTTTAAAGATTTTATTTATTTATTTGACACAGAGAGATCACAAGTAGACAGAGAGGCAGGCAGAGAGAGAGGAAGGAAAGCAGGCTCCCTGCCATGTAGAGAGCCTGATGCGGGGCTCGATCCCAGGGACCATGACCTGAGCCGAAGGCAGAGACTTTAACCCACTGAGCCACCCAGGCGCCCCTCTTTGCTGCATTTTCTTTCTTCTTTCCTTCCTCCCTCCCTTCCTTTCTTCCTTTCTTCCTTCCTTCCGTCCTTTTAATTTATGTATTATTTCTTACTGAAGTTCAGTTGACATTCAATGTTACATTAGTTTCAGGTGTACAATGTCATGATTTGCCCCGCTCTAAAAAATATCAAACTATATGAAAAGGAGTAAGTAGAAGCAGTTAATATATCAGGGTGTTAATGGTCAGATATTCAGAGTCGTCTTTTCTTTCTTACACTTTTATGTACTCTCTTATTTCCAACCAGCAGGTATCATTACTTTAGTTAGGTGAAAATAAAGTATTTCTTTCTTTTTTCTCTTGTTCAGAATCGATGCAGTAAGATAACGTTAATATATTTTACTTATTTTAATAATATGTTGGTTACTGTCTTCATCATTTGACATAGGTGATCTGAATCAATCATCACATTAACCTAAGGAGATAATATTAGATTTTCCTAAGAAGAGCAAAATACAGTTCAGAATACTGAAGTCTCAGACCTGTCTATGAATATGTATTCGTGTGATTTCTCTTTTTCAGACAGTTTCCCTCTGCCTCCCGGAATGATGTTTAGGAAAAGATGGTACCTACTTTACCTTTCCGCCACTACAGCAACTTGTTGTCAGGGAATTCACTGGAGGAGGTAGTAAGGACCTTGAGCTACATGCCTGACGTAATGGTGATATTGCCCATCACCCAGAAGAAAAGCTTCCTGGTGTTAAAAATGACCTTTTGCTCTCTCCAGATGCTGTCAGTTGCAGCCAAAATATATTTAAGCAAAAGTCAGGGGAGTCTGTAGATGGATCAAAGTGTATGACAGCAGTCCAAAAACATTAACTGCTCTATGAATGTCTAATGTAGCTAATGACTGAGAAAATACTTATACATGAGAAAAGAATAATCTCTTCTCATGTATTTCCTTAAATATATTTTCCTCAATGACAATTCCATATCTGATCTATTATATGCCATATGTATACAGTATTTCACCAAATTATATAAATTATACACATATATATGAAATACAGAACTGCCTACCAAATGTACCTACTCTCCTTCTCCCTTGCAGAGAATAATATATGACAGTGAAAAAAAAATGTTGACCAGTAAATTGAATTAATTTCATCAAGTGTGATTTAATACAACGTAAGTATCATGAGACAGGGATTATTTACTATTTTAGGTACTAATATATATAGATATTTAGATTAGTATATAGGTATACTAATATATACTAATATATGTTAAATATACTACATATATACTAAATACTAAAGGGGCCTGGAATATAATAAGTGCTCAGTAAATATTGGTTGAGCAAATGAGTACTAGTCAGAAAGAGAAACAAAACAATGGATAAAATATCATTAGAAAAATTAGCACCTATCTATGCATTCATCCAATAGTCACTGAGTATCTCATATATTGAGGCAATGGAAAATACCTGGGCTAAATAAAGGTAGCCATGAGAAATACTATGCCTACCTAAAGGAACTAATTTGATTTATTCTAGTAGAATTTTTATTGTAACTGATTTAAAACAAGGAAAAGGACACTGCTGAAAAATGATTAAACTTCTCTGCATTTTTCCCAGGAAATGAGAATTTCTAAAAATATGTATACTTCAAAGTTCAATCTAGGTAGTTTAAATGCAACTTCTGTTTAGATAACTCATTTGAATAGATATTTCAAGTTTTTATGTAAATAAGGTGAGATTGTCACACTTAATTTTGTGGTAATTTTCCTGAGTAACTTTTTAACTAAGACTTTTTTTTCATATGGTAACATTTATTAATTACAGGAGAAATATATAGTGCCACCACTTTTAATATACTTTTTTCTACAGTAAAAGTTAATTTTTTTCCAAACCATAAAATATTTAACTCTAACTCTGACTGCTACTACAATGAAAGTAGTTATAAACTCCTGTTTAAGACTGTTTTAAGATGAATGACTGACTGTAGGAACAACATTGGATTGGTAAAGAAAAGACACCATTGTCAATGTGAAATGTATTCCATCCTCCTTGTCTTAGGAATAACTATCTTTGAAAGCGTGGATAGTGTTGTTCTAGTCAAAAAGGGCAGGCTTTGTCCCTGTTTCATTTTGACAATGAAGCAAAGTGACAAGAAAAGTGATGAAAAACACATTAAAAGTAAATAAGCATAAGTTGAAATCTCCTTTAATGGAAAGTTTCCTGTAATAAGAAAGTGTAATTGAAATAATAAGCTATTGAACCTGGAAGGCGTAGAAGAATGTGCGGCACTTTTGGGAACACAGTGAACTAAATATGATACAACCCAACCAAAAGGAAGACATTTCCAACACGGGTAATCCAGAGCTGCTGTTTGTCTCTCTAGGTGATGACTACCATCAAAGTGACAGGAAGGATTTGCATGTCATCTCAGTCTGAAGGCAATTTTCATAATAACTTTGGAAGGATGGAGACTGGGAATGTTTGCATGGAACCAATTGCTATAACCTGTAACCATCTCAACAGCACAAACGAATAAGTCTGTCGCTTCAACTTCCTTTTCCCATCTGCTCTATTTTATTACCTGTGACACATCCTTTTTGAGATGGCCCTCGCAAAGTTATACACAAAGGCAAGTTCGCGAGTTTCATATTTCCTGAAGAAAACCCTTAAATCACAGCTTTTAAAAAAGTGGTACAAGTTGATAGTTTTGGCAACATGTCAGTAATGACAAGGTTCTGAAATTGGGGTGGCATTATACTATTTGTCTTACGTGAAAATGACCTTTCGGATATGAATATCATCTTTAAGACCAACCTGGCATATTAAGGATGATGATATGTATTATTACAATATTTCCCCCCATAAACTGCAGCTAACAATTGTGAATCACTAGGATTAAATTCTGAAGAATTGGCTTCTAGGTACTGATTTTTTTAAAAGTCTAGATAACATATATCTTTGTAGAATATATTCTGTGACTTAATCAAACGTCTCCTTTTGGAAAAAGATGAAAGAAATGATTATTACTTTCAACTCTTTACTGTATTTTGAAGGTTTCAAGAATTAATGTCAAGGGGTGCCTGGGTGGCTCAGTGGGTTGAGCCTCTGCCTTCGACTCAGGTCATGATCCCAGCATTCTGGGATCAAGCCCCACATTGGACTCTCTGCTCAGCAGGGAACCTGCTTCCCTCTCTCTCTCTGCCTGCCTCTCTTCCTGCTTGTGATCTCTGTCTGTCAAATAAATAAATAAATAAATCTTAAAAAAAATAATTAATGTCAAACAGGAGAAACCTCAATATATTCAGCAAGATAGATGAGAATGAATGAAATGGGATATTTAAATCCCAGTATAACCCTGGAGACCATAAGTAAGCCTTTGATAATGGTCAACACAATTAGGTAGAAATGCACATATTCACAGACCTTACAATAACGGTAAAGCTAAGCTTTAACAAGGGGAAGTACAACAAATTATTTATAGGCTATGGATCTTGCTTGAGAAAAATGGACCCTTCAAAGTAGCTACTATTTGAATTGTAGAAATTAATTTGATATGTTGGCAAAAGAAGTCTGGCAAAGATACAGTATTATACTGGGTCTTTCATTCATAGTAAATGTAGGGAAGGAGGTGGAAAGAATGATAAACTATCAGTTTTATAGTAGAGAAAGTTCTTTGGAGTATAATACTCAAAAAATTACTTGGAAAAAGTAGATTAAAATTGTTAATGTCTTCTTTTTTCTTTTTTTTTCCCTTCAAGTAACATAAAGATCAATATGACATGTTGCCTTTCTCTGTATGGATTGAGAGCAGCAAATAATCCACATGTATTTGTTAAACCTGTATTAATCCATGTGTTCATTAAAAAATTTTAAGCTTCTATTATGCATCAGGTACTGTTCTAGGAACTAGGAATACAATGTGAACAAAATAAGAGAATATTTTTCCTTATGTATGTACATAGGAACAGGGAGGCTGACATTTAAAAAAAAACAAGCAAAATACAGATCTTATTAGAATAGTTTCGGATGCTATAGGAAAAAAAAATAAGCAGGGAAGGGGAATAGACAGTATAAAGTTGAGAAGTGAGTTATTTTATAGACTCTTCAGGTAGTTCTATCCGCTAAAGTAACATTCGAGCAGTGACCCAAAGAAAGAAGTGGCGTGAGGAAAGCCATGTGTTTGTCTGGACAATTTCATTGAACTATGAAAGAAATCAGTCTGTTCAATCCCCAGGGACACTTTTATTTTAACTTGATATATGTGGTTCAGTTTATAGCCGGGATGACCCTGCAATGCCAAGGGGAGAAAATTCAGGATTTGTGTCTTCTGTCAACAAAGAATAATATGGTATCATGATCACATATGATATGTTGCACCAGCATGCACTTTTCCCAAAGACTTTGCCTACAAAACATGAAGGATATTTTATCTTTTGAGATGCTTGCTGTAAGCGTCATCAAATCCTATGGTCTAAATCATCACCTTTCCTGTGTGTGGTTGTTTTTTTTGTTTTGTTTTTTTTGTTTTTTTTTTAAGAAAAAGTCCCAAGCACACTCTTCCTTTCCTTAGAAAAGAAGGTGGATTTTTTTTTTTTTTTTTTGGCGGGGGGGTGCACTAGATACCACTGCATTTCTAAAATATATAAAGAAAAAAAATGAATCGCTTTCTTCACAAAATAAGTAATTTTGTTAATGAGCAGAAAGTAAAGAGTTTCTACTACACTTCAAAATTTGATAGATATATTCAAATATCACAATGTGAGGATCAAATGAGCCAGAAAAAATTTGAGGGTTTTATTAGAAAATTTCCAGTTTGGATAAATTAAGTTAAGAGAAAAAAATTACTAACTTTATTCTTCTTGATTAAATATTTCTTTTCTAAAAATAAAGGAAAAAACCAATGAAACCAAAATGACAGTGATTTCATAAAACTGAGTAAG